>NC_138823.1:165716453-166451453 GCF_965183815.1 Platalea leucorodia
GAGAGAACTGTATTTGTAACTCTGTCACATTTCCACATCAGAGCTAGGCCATCCCAATGATGTTCTCCAAAAATTTAAAAGCATAACAGGAAAAAAAAACTTATGCAATAGTATTACTTTTATAAATATTCTACAAATAGGAATGATGGGTGAAAGAATCTTCTCTCACCTGTGACACTGATCTTGAAGGTCAGTTTCTGGCCAGCAGCCTCGCAGGTGTACTCCCCAGCATCTTTCTTCTCCACCTGGCCCACCACCAGGCGACGCCATTTGCCCTCCGACTCCACCTTGAACTTCTTGCTGGAGGTGATCAGCTTCCCCTCCTTGTACCATTTCACATCGGTCTTCTCCTGGGCCACCTCGCAGCTCAGCGTGGCGTTTTCCGATAGGGCAGCTTTCACCTCTTTCTGCACCTTCTCTTTGTTTGTAAACACAACTTCTGGTTCTGAAGAGAAAGAGAGATGTTAATCGGGCTGCTTGCAAGAGGATCAGGAGGCAAGGAGTGAGCTGGAGAGCTGAACCCATTCTACCACTCTACAGCCCCAGCAGGCCGGTGCATCTGGAACAAATCTCCATGATACCTTCCTTCCCCAGCTGCCATTTGCCTGACACCTTAGAGACCTTAACGTACATGAAGCCTTACTGACATATTCTCCCCCCAGCCTGAAATGAGCCCTTCCAAGAGAAAGAAAAACAGTGCAGACATTGGGCGGACACCCAACACTCTCCACCATGACCCTGCTCTGAAATGCATGGACAATCAGCTCTGTTGCAGAGTTGTTCCGGTTGTACCAAGATGTTGGGAAGGAGAGGCGCAATCAGCACTTTCCTCTTCATGGCCTGTTCCTACAGAGATGGGTAGCTCCCAGAGTTTTTCAAGGATGGAGCGCCACCTTAAAGATTTTATCACGTTTTACATACAAGATATGTAATAATTGCAATATTCATTTTTCTAAATATACCAGAAATAGGAAGGCTTGGCCAAAGAATCTTCTCTCACCTGTGGCGACAAGCTTGAAGGTCAGTTTCTGGCCAGCAGCCTCGCAGGTGTACTCCCCAGCATCTTTCTTCTCCACCTGGCCCACCACCAGGCGACGCCATTTGCCCTCTGACTCCACCTTGAACTTCTTGCTGGAGGTGATCAGCTTCCCCTCCTTGCACCATTTCACATCGGTCTTCTCCTGGGCCACCTCGCAGCTCAGCGTGGCGTTTTCCGATAGGGCAGCTTTCACCTCCTTCTGCACCTTCTCCTTGTTGATAAATGCATCCTCTGCTTCTGTGCGGTGGGACAAGCAGTTTAAAAAAAATCACATGTATGTTCACACTGTCCAAAATGTTCACAATCAAATGCAAAATCCTGCTTACAAGACTTTCCCACAGCTCTGTCACTTTGGAATGGTCCCACTCACAGCTAAGCTACACGCAGACAAGACCTGGCCCTCTGTACAGCCCGAGGAAACACATCAGTCCTTTCTGAGCAAAACAAACCAATGCCCCGGGACTTAAGGCTCTTCCCATCCCCATGGATCCACAAGAAATTTCACTCTCTGTTCCTTCATGTAATGCACATAGAAGAACCCAACCTCATCCGCCACTGGGACTCCAGCGTAAGCCTTGCCCACTCTAGGTTCTTCTGGAGCATGATTCCAGACCTAGTTTCCTACACGTCTGGGAGCTGACCCTACCTTTATCCCTAGAAATCACAACAGCATATGTAAACTTGTTTACTTTTTCCTTACTCTGACATCAGAAAACAACAAGGACCACTGAGTGGGATTCATCTCACAGCTGAAGACCTCGAGCTGTAGGCATCTGTGTGACAGTGGATGCACTCATCAACCCCACTGCTCAGTGAAGATCTAGGCTACACAGACCCTGGAGCCTAGAAAGCGATTGAGTTTGCTCTGTCTTAAAGGGAAGTCATGGACCACTCAGTGATGGAAACCAACATATCTCCCACCTGTGACACTGATCTTGAAGGTCAGTTTCTGGCCAGCAGCCTCGCAGGTGTACTCCCCAGCATCTTTCTTCTCCACCTGGCCCACCACCAGGCGACGCGATTTGCCCTCTGACTCCACCTTGAACTTCTTGCTGGAGGTGATCAGCTTCCCCTCCTTGTACCATTTCACATCAGTCTTCTCCTGGGCCACCTCGCAGCTCAGCGTGGTGTTCTCCTTTAGCACTGCCTTCACCTCCTTTTGCACTTTGTCTTTGTTTTCAAACACATCATCTGCAAGATTGGAAAGAAGGAAAAATCTAGAAAAAAGCCCATGAAAATAAAAGCTTTGCCTCCAAGGTCATATCGTACCAGGTTTTCAAAGGGAGTCCACCTGGTAGACTACAGTTCAAATAAAGCAGCTGTGAAATTAAAAAGGCTATCAGAGTCAGAGTTAAGCAAATGCTTGAGGAAGCACTGGCAGGAAAATCTTGCTTCTGGACAGCACAGTTTCTGCCTACTGCTCATTTGGGCAGCAAGAAGAACTGCCATGCCTGATCTTTAAGCTTACATCAGCTTTCCTACACACACGCTATACAGTCAATCTCTGCAGGCCAAGCAGGATGGGCTCTCTTGGGTAAGCAGGGCATGTTCTGTTCACTCACAGAAAAGACTGGGCTGCATATGGAAAAAGGACATGTTCCAGGCAGGATCCTTCATTTGCCAGCACTGTCTCCATATTTGCGTCCAAGTAATTTTCAGGAAAAAAACAGTAAAGGTTATGAAATAGATGCATAACGACCGGAGTACCTCCACAAAGATTTATATGGGGTTGTGTCGTTATGGAACAGCATCACTTCCCATATATATTCTACAGAACATGTGCTACTAATAGTACAAAATCACAGTCGTAAAATAATTTAGGTTAGGAGTGATCTCTGGAGGTCATCCAGTCCCACTTCCCCACTCACAGCAGATAAAATTACATCGAGTTACTCAGGGCCATGTCCCACTGAGTTCTGAATATCTCCAGCCATGGAGATCTCGCAACCTCAAGGCTCCTGTTCCAGAGCTTGACCACCCTCCTGGTGCAAGTTTTTCCTAATATCTTTTCAGAACCTCCCATGTTTCAGCTTGTATACTTTGCCTCTTCTCCTATCACCGTGCATCTTTGAGAAGAAGGCAGAGCTACAGACTCTATATCCTCCCATTAGACAGCTGCAGGCTACAATAAAAGCTCCCTTTTGCCTTCGGTTCTCCAGTCTGAACAAATACGATGTGCTCCTGCCCCCTAATCATCTTGGTTGCCTCTGCTGGAGCTGTGCTGGTAGCACCTTGGATTTCCAATAGCTGTCAAATTCTTCAATCAGGAAGACATTGAATTAAGAACAGTAACTTGATTTTAGGCTTGGGTTTGGTACATTCCAAGAACATCATTTTAGAAGCTGGGCATGGGAACTAACAAAAATATCTTTGTAACACACTTATTTGGAACTAGCAAACTCGTATGAATTATGAGAACTGATTAAGGATGAAAAGATGAACAATTTGTTCAAGACTCAATGTGGAACCTGGTATCTTCACACTAAAGTGTTCAGAATCTACATCTCACCCAGTGGAAAAGCAGGAAGGAAAAGATCAGCCAGGCCAGCTGAAAAATATGTAACTGCCCATTAAAATCCTTTAAAAGGCAAAGCACAAATAAGGAATGGAAAAAAAGGACAACTCTGCCGGAAAGCTGTGTCTCTGGGGTCAGGAACTGTAGTAATAAAGCAAGATTTGCCAAAAGTCGAGCAGGATGCAAGCTCATGAAGGAGGTTAAGACACCTAGCAAGGGATACTCTAGCACCAGAAACATATGTAGACAAGGGAAGAAGTGGGGCCATGATGCAGAGCGTGGGTTTCATGTTTCAGAGCTCTTTGTGTCCCACTTCTGAAGAAAACAAGCCAATGCTCCTAGAAAGTGTTCTCCTACAGGCTGGTTTGTTCATTTTGGCTCTTACCCTCACTCTAGGTAGAAGTTTTGCCCTTCAGTACAGAGCAATGGAGGTTACACAAGAAGGCCGAGTGAGGGGCTCCTAAGCTCACGTTATGTTCCATCCCAGGCAACTCTCTTCAGTGAGAGCTTTTAGTTGTTTGAATTTCCTCAGGGGAATGGTAGTTCTTACACAAAGTCTAGCTGGTACTCCTGCTCAGTTGTATCTTTAATCAACAGCAAGGTGAAAAAAAAAAAAGGTCATCTAGGGATCTAGCACACTTCCTCAGCAGTCTTGAAGGAGAACCCAAATGGGTCCCACCATTTCTGCCTTTAAAGTGACAGTAAATCTCTCAGTGGCAAGAGGGAGCCTATCCTCTGTTCTCCTTTCTTGTATTTACCCATTTGCAAAACCTGAGTAATAGCCTCTCTTTGGCAGCAATGGCCTTGGGCAACACTCATCTATATCTTGCAGACAAAATACCTGTCTCTCTTTCCATGGTTCCCAAGTACCCCAAAGCCTGTGATATGAAAAAGACTTCCATGAGGTAGGACACACTTCTTATCCCTGTTTACAGAAAGGATGTGAGATGCAGAGAAGGTTGGTGATAGTGAGGTCCCCCCCCACATCAACCTGCAGATGACGGTGCTATTTCCCCAAAAATGAACACTCAGTGGTCCAAGCCATAGAATTTTCTCTCATGAATATGACTGTTTCTCAGAAGTCCTAAAAGCAGGCCAATCTTTGGGGTTTCATCCGAAAGTCTCATGCAACCCTCCATTATTGCTGTCAACAGCTTCCCTCGCTCAGAGATGGACTTTGGGGCTAAGTTGCAAGCACAAACAACTGCTGAGGGTACTTAAGTGCTTTGTTGCATCCAGCAGAGGATAAAGATCACCTGGTCCCAGATGAGAAGATTCTTCCACAAGAACCCAAGAAGAGCTCTTCCTTCAAACTGTGATAAGATCCTTTGTTAATTTTTGCCTTTCACAGTTTCAGTTATAATCTGCTACAATTTTTCCAACAGCTTCTGCTATCAAAGGCATTCATTGTTTGAAATAAAGTAATGATCTCAGTCTTACCCTGTACTATTCCTACAACCTGCATAGAGCCATAGAAAAAAGTCACATAACTGAGCCATGGAATAAGTATTACCATAGTTTTTCTGGCACAAAGAAGAGTTGCCAAACACAAAGGAGAATGAGGCAGATTTGTCTCCACTTTCCTTGTAGGGTCACTGCCCAGCAACGCGTACCACAGAACGCAGACATGGCAGAGCAAGCAGAATGAGACACAATAAGCTTTTGTGCCGATTTTGGCTGGGGTAGAGTTAATTTTCTTCATAGTAGCTAGTATGAGGCTATGTTTGGGATTTGTGCTGGAAACAGTGCTGATAACACAGGGATGTTTTAGTTACTGCCGAGCAGTGCTTACACAGAGTCAAGGCCTTTTCTGCTCCTCACCCCACCCCACCAGCAAGGAGGCTGGGGGTGCACAAGGAGTTGGGAGGGGACACAGCTGGGACAGCTGACCCCAACTGACCAAAGGGACATCCCACACCATACGACATCATGCTCAGCAATAAAACTAGGGGGGAAGGTTGGCTGGGGTCCGCTGCTCGGGGACTGGATGAGCATCGGTTGGTGGCAAGCAATTGTTTTCATTTGCATCACTTGTCTTTCTCAGGTTTTATTTCTCTCTTTGTTATTTTCCTTTTTCATTATAATTTTTTACTATTATTAGTATTATTGATACTTCATTTTATTTCAATTTTGAAACTGTTCTTATCTCAACCCCCAGGTTTTCTCACTTTTACCCTTCCAGTTCTCTTCCCCCCATCCTGCTGGGGGGATGAGTGAGCGAGCAGCTGTGTGGTGCTTAGTTGCTGGCTGGGGTTAAACCACAGCAGCTTGTACCTCAGCAATACCCACAGCTGGCAGTCACATGAACCTCAATGCTGTAATATCATGCTTGTACTCAGGCCACACTGGTAGCAGGCCAGCCACAAACCACCTCCAGTGTGGAAGATACATAACCTCATTCATAGCTGGGTCCAAAATATAAAGCTCAGAGGTGTGACTGGGGCACCAGGCTGCACAGATGCGCACACTTCTAAACAGACAGGGTTAGATTCTAGCATTGGGTGAATCCATTGAAAGAAAGATAGGGCAAATCTTTGCACTGAATCCAATTGTATTATCCCACATCACTTCCTGGGATGTGCTTTTAACTGCATGCATTGCTAAGGTTTTCTTCTGGTCCACAATCAGAAAAGAAACATCTACGTCAAATTTATATATTCTTCCCTCAATCATTTCAAGCAAGACAGAAGCAAGGAAGATGAGAAATGAAGTACTGGGTAATCTTTTCCACAAAAATAATGACCAGCAAGGACAGAAATGTAGGCATTGATGATTCACCAGCATACACAAACTACTGGATGCTGATCTGAACTCACACTCGAAATCGTATGTGTTGTGCAATTCCTCATGAAGTCATATTGGCAAATTCTCTCAGCAAAGCCATGTCTTGTATAGATGTGGCAGAAAAAACTCTGTCCCGTCAGAGATAGAAACTACAGATTCTTAGCGTGGAACTACAGACTCCTAAAGAGTGGAAGGATTGTTGTACGCTTGTCTTAATCTTACATCCTTTCTCTTAATAACCATTCCTCATCAAAATCACAGAAAGAATACTAGCCTAAGTGGACTTTTTCTTTCCCAAAGCATCCAAACACATGCCCTTAATACTGACCCTTAAGAATAACCACTTAAGTTCTGTTGCAGACCCATATAGACCAAGGCTGGAGGTAAATCTATGTCACTAGGAAACTTTCTTTATACCTACAGCAAACAAACAAACAAAAAAAAGATGATAATCCCTCACCTGTGACATCAAGCTTGAAGGTCAGTTTCTGGCCAGCAGCCTCGCAGGTGTACTCCCCAGCATCTTTCTTCTCCACCTGGCCCACCACCAGGCGACGCGACTTGCCCTCCGACTCCACCTTGAACTTCTTGCTGGAGGTGATCAGCTTCCCCTCCTTGCACCATTTCACATCGGTCTTCTCCTGGGCCACCTCGCAGCTCAGCGTGGCGTTTTCCGATAGGGCAGCTTTCACCTCCTTCTGCACCTTCTCCTTGTTGATAAATGCATCCTCTGCTTCTGTGCGGTGGGACAAGCAGTTTAAAAAAAATCACATGTATGTTCACACTGTCCAAAATGTTCACAATCAAATGCAAAATCCTGCTTACAAGACTTTCCCACAGCTCTGTCACTTTGGAATGGTCCCACTCACAGCTAAGCTACACTCAGACAAGACCTGGCCCTCTGTACAGCCCGAGGAAACACATCAGTCCTTTCTGAGCAAAACAAACCAATGCCCCGGGACTTAAGGCTCTTCCCATCCCCATGGATCCACAAGAAATTTCACTCTCTGTTCCTTCATGTAATGCACATAGAAGAACCCAACCTCATCCGCCACTGGGACTCCAGCGTAAGCCTTGCCCACTCTAGGTTCTTCTGGAGCATGATTCCAGACCTAGTTTCCTACACGTCTGGGAGCTGACCCTACCTTTATCCCTAGAAATCACAACGGCATATGTAAACTTGTTTACTTTTTCCTTACTCTGACATCAGAAAACAACAAGGACCACTGAGTGGGATTCATCTCACAGCTGAAGACCTCGAGCTGTAGGCATCTGTGTGACAGTGGATGCACTCATCAACCCCACTGCTCAGTGAAGATCTAGGCTACACAGACCCTGGAGCCTAGAGAGCGATTGAGTTTGCTCTGTCTTAAAGGGAAGTCATGGACCACTCAGTGATGGAAACCAACATATCTCCCACCTGTGACACTGATCTTGAAGGTCAGTTTCTGGCCAGCAGCCTCGCAGGTGTACTCCCCAGCATCTTTCTTCTCCACCTGGCCCACCACCAGGCGACGCGATTTGCCCTCCGACTCCACCTTGAACTTCTTGCTGGAGGTGATCAGCTTCCCCTCCTTGTACCATTTCACATCGGTCTTCTCCTGGGCCACCTCGCAGCTCAGCGTGGCGTTTTCCGATAGGGCAGCTTTCACCTCTTTCTGCACCTTCTCTTTATTGACAAACACATCTTCTGCCTCTGAAACAGGGAAACATTAGGGAAAGAAATACATGACAAACAGCTTGTGACAAGAAGATATTCCATGTATTTTGTGTAGGCACTCTACAGGATCATTTCTTGTAAGTGACATTACTTTGCAGTTGATTTTATAACATAGAAAAATGCACCCTTAAAACATAGTCCATATAATTATCATACCTCTCTGTCTAGTATTCATGAACAGGTCAATCACCTCATTTTCAAATTTCTTATAATGAAGACAAAGATAAATTTCCCCCTTTGTGTCTTTATGTGTGTCTTTATGATATTTCTATGCCCCATATTTGGAACCAGCCAAATATAGCACAATTATGAGTTGCCATCTTATTTACATTATTTACAGGAATTTACCAGCATCTCAGTATTTTAGATTAAGACTGGCTGTTGTTCTAGAAAATATCTTGTAACTCAATCACAAAGAAATGGCAAAGATACCATTCTTAATATGGAAAAGTACTTGGCCTACATTATACATAAAATCGGCCTATAAAATTTGAAGTATACCTTTCTTTCCTCGGAAATCTCCAATTTTTCAGAGAACTGGCCATAGGGAATCTTCTCTTAATACTTACACAAGCAACAAGAATGAAGTGTTAAAAATCACTTTCTTCCACAGTACCACTTAGAACTTCCATCTCAACAAGTGGAGTTGGCATCAAAATGATATTGTATGCAATTAGTAGTTAATTGGGTATATGCATTGAAAAAGATTCAGTTGTCACCTGGCTAAGTAGGACTGACTGATAAATTGCATCTTTTACCAATTACTTTAATGATTGCTTTACCTGATTCTCCTTTTACCAACAACTGGTGTGGTCACTGTTAGCTTTTATATTAGTGTACATTCGAGATGTGTGAGGACAAATAGACCCTAAATAAATGGGCTGCCACGTTTTTTTCCACTGATTTACCTTAAGAAATAACTGCACAAGAAGTGTAAAATATTTCTGGGATGCCTACATGATGGACATCACATCGCAAAAACCATCCAGCATTTAGCATAGGCAGCCTATGCCTATTTGGGTCCCAGGTTGAGCTTTGAAGTCCGTGATTTCACTGCTACAGAAGCACAAGCTCCAAAAATAAATGCTGGACTAGCAAGTGTATGGGCTTAGCATTGCCCTTCAGTTGGAGTGCAGGCATGGAAGATGATTCATCCACCCAGCTTCAGGCATCCAGGTTACCTGATTAAGGTGACCTGGGAAGCTCTTGGTTCTCCTGGAAATCATGGTGAACCCCTTCCATAACCTGTGCTACTCCCTTCCTCCCCCAGTCACCCTCTGCAGCCTCCTAGTGCCACCCTTTACTCCTCCTTGACGACTTTCTCCTCTGCCTACGGTCTCTGCCATGTCTGCACTCTGAGTGACGGCAGCTGCCTGGGAGGGTGGGGAGTATGGGTATGTTCAGGTCAGGTTCCTACACTGCTGACCGTGGCACTACATGCAGTCCTGGGAGCCACATCACAGGCTTGCCATGAATATTGCACAGTCCGTGGAAAGAGAGAGGTCCTGCAGGGAGCAAGCTGAAGCAGGAACCCAGCTTGTACGCTCTAAATTTGAGCTCCTCTGTTTATATTGGCTGTAGAAGGGGTGTGAGGAGGTGTCATTGTCCTTAAGGTGCCATTAACAAGGCAGCGTACATGGCCTATGCGGGGTGATGCAAAACTCCTCAAAGGCGCACATCAGCCCACTGCAGATTAAGCAGCATTTTGATACCTAAAAAAGCTTGAGCACACACCATGGTTTGCATTCAAAACTGGTTGCAAAAATACAAACGCGTCAACTTCCATCTACAGCTTGGACTGTGAATATGCAGGGGGAACTAAACAAATAAGCTGCAAACCAGTCTGTGTCAATGGGCGCTGTATTTAAAATTTCAGGTTAGCAGGGCAGGAATATTCCAGATGGGTGGGTTACTTGTCCTCTGCATTCTTGCCCTTTAATATAAACCATTTTTATAGTGATAGGAAATGTGACTAAAACTTTTAATCAGCTTATGAATTGATTTACACTAGCCAGTAATTTGCCTTAGAAACTTATTTTAAAGTTAAACAAATATTCAGTGCAGATGCCATTTCCAACCTCAGCTGAAACTGGTTAGCAAAGTTCCACTGAAACTGAGGAAAACCATTTTCAGGACATGGAGCTTTCACCAACTTCAAATAAGGATTTCACTGCATAGCATGAATCTTGAAATAATGAGATTTCAGAATCAGCTCTTTTGGCTCCTTGTCTAGCCCAGTCCCAAGGTGTGCAGCACCTGCTTCTTTGTATATTAAGCCAAAAAAAGCTATAGCTCCCTCCCAATACTCAGCACTGAGCATCTAACCTTCAGGCTGTCCTTAAATAGGGGAGGCTTTGTGCTACCAGTGGAGCCCTGGAGTACAGGAACCCTGAAAAGCTTTCTGAGCGCAATGGTAACAGGATAAATTAAGACCCAGAAAGCCACGGCACTTTGGGATAATCTAGTAAGGTAAGGATTTCTGCAGCAAAAGAGCCGACCGCCCGGAGTACTCATAATCCCTCGTGACTTTCACACTAGATCATTTTCCAGGGAGTGCTGGACTTGCATGGCATGTTACAGTTGTACACATGAGAAATACAGCAACGGTAGCTAGGCAAGCACTCCCCACTTACGACAGAGGGGGAAAGGTGTTCCATTACCCTGCGCAGCCATGAAGTCATTTGGTTTGAAAGAGAACTGAAAACCTTTGGTTTCTGAGGCAGACAGCTAAGAATAGTCCTCAGCTAGAGAAGTTCAAGTGTAAAAGCACTGAATTTCTGTGTTTTCTGCCTACACCTCTGCAGTAATGTATGAGCTGGTTTCAGCAGCTGAGCATTAACTTTATTTATACCAATGGCCTTTCTAACAATGTCCATGTTGCATTTTCACGGAAAGATGCCTCAAAACTAGCCTTACGGTAATCCATCCTTCACTGAAGCTGTAATTCATCCTTCACTGAAACTGTTCCTGAACTGAAGCAGTTCCCCGAGCCAAAAGCACGAGCTACACAATTAATGAAAAAGGGCCAAAGTGCCCCAACTCACACCCTGTGCGCCCCACGCAGAGTGGGGACAGGTAACAGCTGATGGCTTACAGTATATGCTCTGGGGAGCAGCAAAGCTTAATGCTATAGGGGCAGTTGCACGTTGCACATAGAAGATGGAGGGAGCAGGATGGCCCAAGACAGCGGGCGAGCGGTAAAGACTGCAGTCTTTAGAAGGGAACAGCACTCGAGCTATGCCCTGCAAGGGCTTCAGGTCTCCAGCATGGCTGCGAGCAGGGAAGTCAATATACTCCCAACGCAGTTGCTCTTCTACGTAGCTGATAAAATGCCAGACCTCTACCAGCATTATTGTCCCAGTGTGTTTGATGCCGTAAAAAAGCAGAGGAGAAAATAGATTCCCTTTTCTGATCAGCTCAGAATACGAGACAAGAACTGTAACGTTAACAGAGAGGCATTCGGCTGCAAAGGCAGTGAAGTATTATGAATATGAACAAAACCCAAACCTTTTCTTATCATCCAATTCCGAAATGATGACTCAGAATGTAGCTGACATGTCCACGGCTGCCTGGAGCCCAAGATAAAATTTACTGGACCTCTTGCAAAATATACTGAGACCAAAGAAATCGCTAGTGTAGTCAGAGTGAAAGAACAGCCTCAGTGCTAAATTCTCAGACTCCAAATCATGTTGTTCAGGAGAAAAATGCAAATACAAACAAACATTCCTAGACTCATGAGTGGTCATTACAGATGTAGAAATCGCAACGAACAATCATCACCTTTGGATTCAGTAGATTGCAGATACGTGCAGTGCAGCTGATACAAAATTTTTACAACAATACACTACCATCAACCCTCAAACGTTCTCAGTGCAGCCACAATAAAGTAGGCATCTTGTAAAAGCTACTGTATAAATATTGCTTGACAGGTAAGTATTTGCATCACTTCTCATAGCTTTACAAATCACAATTGGGTATCCGATGACAGATGAAAGAAGTGGTAGGGGAAGAGCTGGATGAAAAGTTATTAAATACAAATCATAATTCAAGTTGCAGATATCTGTACCCACTTCCATTCACCATCCACAAAAGTTTTATGGTGCATGGAGTTTAAAGACTGTGTTCACATATGTGTTTGCACAGCCAGACTGTGGAATAATTGAGGCAATTCTCTGTTTTTGGGGGGAGGACATTGTATAGAGAAAAGATGAAACAAAGAGGGAAGAAAACAGTGACTTTCATGAGTGAATAACAGTAATACTAATACTGAGGATCAAATTGGAAGAAGTCCTTTAGCACAGTGTCTGCTAATGAAAACTCTTGATTCACTGAGACGAAGGAGATGTACAGGGAGTTGAGGAGCTGGTATCAGGATACCTACAGGTAACCAGTAGATCTGCCCAGTCCTACAAAACCTCACTGAAACGATAGCTTAGACCAACATCAGAAAGTACTGTAACAGCATTTCTAGTATTTTGACAGAGAAAACAGGAGAAAACACCCAGACACAAAGAAAAGCCAATGAAATATGACTCCCACCTGTGACATTGATCTTGAAGGTCAGTTTCTGGCCAGCAGCCTCGCAGGTGTACTCCCCAGCATCTTTCTTCTCCACCTGGCCCACCACCAGGCGACGCCATTTGCCCTCCGACTCCACCTTGAACTTCTTGCTGGAGGTGATCAGCTTCCCCTCCTTGTACCATTTCACATCGGTCTTCTCCTGGGCCACCTCGCAGCTCAGCGTGGCGTTTTCCGATAGGGCAGCTTTCACCTCTTTCTGCACCTTCTCTTTGTTGACAAACACATCTTCTGGTTCTGAAGAGAAAGAGAGATGTTAATCGGGCTGCTTGCAAGAGGATCAGGAGGCAAGGAGTGAGCTGGAGAGCTGAACCCATTCTACCACTCTACAGCCCCAGCAGGCCGGTGCATCTAGAACAAATCTCCATGACACCTTCCTTCCCCAGCTGCCATTTGCCTGACACCTTAGAGACCTTAACGTACATGAAGCCTTACTGACATATTCTCCCCCCAGCCTGAAATGAGCCCTTCCAAGAGAAAGAAAAACAGTGCAGACATTGGGCAGACACCCAACACTCTCCACCATGACCCTGCTCTGAAATGCACGGACAATCAGCTCTGTTACAGAGTTGTTCCAGTTGTACCAAGATGTTGGGAAGGAGAGGCGCAATCAGTACTTTCTTTTTTTATGGCCTGTTCCTACAGAGATGGGTAGCTCCCAGAGTTTTTCAAGGATGGAGCGCCACCTTAAAGATTTTATCACGTTTTACATACAAGATATGTAATAATTGCAATATTCATTTTTCTAAATATACCAGAAATAGGAAGGCTTGGCCAAAGAATCTTCTCTCACCTGTGGCGACAAGCTTGAAGGTCAGTTTCTGGCCAGCAGCCTCGCAGGTGTACTCCCCAGCATCTTTCTTCTCCACCTGGCCCACCACCAGGCGACGCCATTTGCCCTCTGACTCCACCTTGAACTTCTTGCTGGCGGTGATCAGCTTCCCCTCCTTGTACCATTTCACATCGGTCTTCTCCTGGGCCACCTCGCAGCTCAGCGTGGCGTTTTGTGTCAGTACAGCCTTCACCTCCTTTTGTACCTTGTCCTTGTTTGTAAACACATCTTCTGTCTCTGTAAGAAAACCACCATAGTCACACATAGCTTTTTGTAGTTGTCTTCTCCAGTGCTTAATCAAATTTCCCCTATTCCACTACACTTGCCCCTGACAGCTACTATCATGATGGCCCTTTAAGAGAAGAAAGCACCTTCATCTCTATTTTGCTGATAGGAGGTGAATAGGGGTATGGGATTTCTCAGATAAAGTTAAAAAACTCACAATTTGAGCACAGATTTGAACCTGGGACTTAGAGCACCAACATGCACTGCCTGAACCCTCGTCCCTCATCTCTCTTTTTCTCTTATGTTTATCCAATCTTCCAGCGAATCTGAAGGGAACAGCCCTTGTATCCTCATATCCAGGAACCATCACTCTTTTTCTGCCTGTTTGGGTCACTCATATTCAGTCATTCTCCATCTAATCAGAGCTCTTCAAACAGCTGCCCCTTCCCTTTTATCTACCCCTGCACCTCTGCTATGGCCTCACACTGTGATTCTACAGGAGTTTTTCTGCAGACACATCAGCTAATTGTGAGAGGTGCAGAAGTTATCATCCTTGCCAATCATTTTTTTGTGGTTACAACTAGTCATGGATGCAAAAATGTGCGTATAAAATGTGGATATGACAGTTGGCTGGAAATCAAGTCCTACGGCTGAAATATTTCACCCTAGAGAGGTTGTGAGATGATCCTCCGAAGGTAAATTACTACCCAAAATGGAATATTCCTTTACCTTTGGCATTTCTAGCATTTTCTCACCTCTGACTTTGACTTGGAATGTCATTCTGTCATCCTTCGTTTCACACGTATAGCTCCCTTGGTCTTGCTGTGTCACCTTCTTGATGATGAGTTTGCGGTGTGTCCCCTGAGAGATGACTGTTGTCCTCTGGTCCTGCTTCACCTCGGTTCCATCCTTCTTCCATACCACGGCTCCACTCGCAGCTGACACCTCACACACCAGCTCAAGGGTTTCAGAAGGACTGACTGATATTTCTGGAGTTGTTTTGGGCTTGTTGACAAAATTAACAGCTTCATCTGAAAAGAAAGTTTATGCCTTGATTTAGGCTTATCAGCACAATGTTAAGATACAGTAATGACGGATCATTATTTCATTGCTAGTCACACTTGGGCGATCAGGTTTCACCTCTAGAGGTGTAAAAGTAGATACGTGTGCATGGTGCCATTGCAATGTAACTATGACAGTGTGTTAACAGTTACGGCAATAAACTGTGGTTATGAGTTAGAAAAGGTCCTCCTGAGATACAGCAGCGTTATCTCTACTGGGGAATTCATTGTCCAAGTTTTAAGTCATCCAGAGAGTTAGTACATAATGGTCTCCAGTTTGGGAGCTGGGTATTGATGAATCCTTTATACTATATCAGCCTATTAGGTCTACACTGTGGCATTAATACTAGCCTTATTAAGTTCTAGACAGACGTGGATCTATGCCTACCTGATTCATAACCAAAATCCACCTAAGTGATATCCATCCATTTTCTGCCCCCCTTTCAGAAGTCGGGCATGAAAGCTCTTACAGAGCACAGACACAGTGGTTTCTGTTACCAGAGTTGTATGCGCACAGAGCCACGAGCAGAACCCGGACCAACATCACGGGACCATAAAGCCTGATGTGTGCTCTAATTCATAGCTCCTGTCTCATCACACACACAGATGTTGATGCCTGACTTTCTGACAGATGGTGCAAGCTCCTTCTCTGATCTTCAGATAATTGCTCTCAGTTACAGCGCAATCACATTCATCTCTCCTACATCCTTCTGGATCTTTTAAATCAAGCTGAGATGCCCTCAAGTTGCTGATACTTTAATCACCACTCCTTGTTTCTAATTTCAAGCAAGCTCTAGGGAATATGTATTGATGCCTGAGCCCACAAACAACTTTGAAAAGATCTAAGGAGTCTCAGAAAATCTTGTTGGAAGTGATGAGGAGCCTTCTTTTACATGTTTTTGAGCCCATTCCTGCAGCCTCATGTTTACAATATCAGTCCCACTGGACTAATTCTTCCCCAGACCAGATCAGGGTACATATGGGATAATCTCATTGATAAGATATTCTCCAACTTCAAGAGGATTAAGTTAATATATAAGATAATATTATTACACCTTTCTGCTGAAACTGATCTTCACAGTAGAGAACTCACAACTGCTCACAATTCATATAGCTCAAGCAGTAGAGGTTCCTGCTTCGATGCCTCAGCTCAAACTCCACTGACTGCGCAGACTGTTGGCCACACACGAGCTATGCATGCACACGCAAACACACAGCGTGCCATGTACGCAGCAACAATACAGCATTTTTTAACCAACTTAGGTTTTTTGCAAGTGTACTTGTAAAGGTAAAAGCAAAGGCAATTAAGTGGAGACAGGCACCTTACATGCAAAATGTGAGCAAACCTATCCAACACACCCTGTCCCTAAGCCAACGAGCAATATTTGATGAGCACGTCAGGTATTTCATGCCCTGCATTCCATCAAGCCAGCCCTTGCCTGAAGAGCAAGCTGATGGCTGTCAGTTATAACCAACCTTAAGCTTAGTATTGCATTTCTTTTAGCAGCAACTGTTGCTTTCAGTCACTGAGTATCCCAAGGACAATTGTTATGCTACACCCATGCCAGGCACGTCTGTGGCATCAGAGGACAAATATTTCATTTAAAATTCTAATCATTAGGACTGATCTATTTTTAAAAAATTAGATGACCAAGGAAGGATAGTCCTTCTAGAGTCCTGCAGTTCAGGATTATTGGGATAACTCATTACCATAAAGACAGATTACCTCCCTGTCCTAAGAGCATCCCCTGACTGTGTAGTGCTTCTGAGCACTCTGGAAACTTTGTATGGTGACATGTGAAACAAGGTGGAAGTTGCCCTAGCTAAGGTTTTGTTAACAGGCTGTAAATCAGTCCTGTTCATCAAAAACTTAATGGAGACACAGAGGTACTCAGCAGATACCAGTTTTCTTTGTCTGAGCCACGTGATGTTTTGTCACAGGAGTTACAGGTGAGATTGATCTAAGCTACACATGGTCATCAAAAAGTTAAGTATCCAGTCTCAGGTAACCGTGCAGGCTTCCTCTGTATTTGATGTTCAGACAAAGGCTGCTCCAGAAAGTTTTTTAAATCCATCTTCGATAGCTCTCGTCAGACAGTATAAATCAGATGGTATAACTTGCCTTTTGAGGGTACTTTTCACTCTGCATCACTCAGTTTGGATAGAGCCTGGTTGGCTCTTTTAGACCAATTTTTCAATGGGTAAAGTCAAGAACTATGAATCACGCTCAAATTGAAATTGCATAATGCTGGATTCTCAGCCAAAGAGAACTGGAGGCAGCATGCGGAGTGAATACCTGAGCAAACACCAACTGTAAACTGGAAGCAATCCCTCTAGCTCAGTAAACCCTGTAGCAATCACTCAAGACCAGTGCTGTGTTAGATTAATCAGCTCTGATGAGTTTTTAGTTAGCTGATGGACAGCATCATAGTGACATGGATGTACTGCTACAGGTCACAAGCACTCAGTTGTTACTTCTCTTAAATTGCATTGCGCTGCAGCATGTAGACACACCATGAGCAGCTTTCAGTAGAGTTGCAATTTGTAGCTTAGGACTGGGTTAAAAATTAGGCTCCAGACATAAGTCAGAAAACCACTTTTAGAAGAAAGGTTCCCACCAGGCAATGCAAATTGAATCAGTTGAATTTCACAGATATTGAATTTCACAGATGAATTCTTGTGTCATTTTACACTCTGGCTCCATCCTGGACTGGAACGAATCAACAACGAGCATTTCTGTTCTGGGCTTGACCTGACAGCCACGTGTTTTAGCACGTGCTTTATGCTGATAGCCACGTGCCATGGACTAACGGCTTCACTTACAGTACTGCAGGGAGATGTCTCAGAGATCACAGTGTCCTTTGGGAACAGCAGGAGATGCTTAACACTCAAAATCAGGAGTTAAACTTGTCAAAGGAGGACACGGGGCTTTCACAGTAAGACTTCAGGACCACCTTGGTCAGGAGGTTCAAAGAGGATGTATATGCTGAGGGAATCCCTGAGCTAAAAGAATAAAGGCCAGATGTGGCTCTCGGCCTGTTCAGCCAGAGTGGTATTTGAGTCATGGCTCCAACCCTAGTAAAATCTTGCGCTAACTTGAATACGTAACAGCATCATTACATTATTTGTCCATGTTGTGGATTTGCATAGGGATTGCAATAGGGGTCAGAGTGTCTGAAGTAGTACTGTGCAATCGTGGCCCAAAAAACTGGCAAAAAAGGTAAGACGACTATAATGAACCAAGTCCTGAGTTTCTAACACGGACTCTGATCCCATACTTGCATCACAAACTTACCTGAGACTTTTAAATCAAAAATAAGAGTGTCATCTCCAATTTTGCATGTGTATGTTCCTTCATCTTCTTTCGTCACAGCTGAAGCCACAAGTTTATGCAGTTTTCCTTTATCTTCCATGGTGAATTTCTTGCTGGCTGTGATTTCTTTGCCATCTTTGTACCACTTAACCATGATGTTGGCCTCAGAGGTCTCAGAAACAAATTCAGCCTGTTTTCCAACAACGGCCCTGATAACTCCTCCAGTTTTCTCTTTGTTTATGAAGTTTGCAAGTGCTGAAACAAAATACAGACACACAGTGCTGGTAAAGAGTTGTGTGGACATCAATAAATATATACAAGACTTACATCTACATTAGGTATTAATATATCATAAGACTAAATTTGCATGTTTAATTACAGATCTAATTACTAGATTCCAATGCAGCAGCAGCCAAAATCCAGCCTTTATAAACCATATACCTGATTATCATATGTCCAAAAACCAGAGCACATACAACACAGGAGGCTGAGCCAACAGGAGAGGAAGTCCTAGGCAATAGGGCTTTAAGAAGATATCTAGGGGAGGTGAGGAAAGATATGACACAAGCAAACAGGAGGGAAAGCAGTGAAGGTTATTCAATCATTGTGGTGTAACCACCTGACAAATAAATTGACTCTAAAAGAGGTTAAAATGTAATCTAGAGAAATTAAAAATTATATTAAATTAAAAATCTATACAGATATCGCATAGGACTGAAATGAAAAGAAATTTCTTCCTGGAAATTAAGTGGAGCATAAAAGGTAAATAATAAACCTGGCACGATATTAACACGTAGTGGAATAATTGAGTCACCAATTGCCTCAAAGCAAAGATTCAAAAACGCACCAACATCTTAGCTAAAAATATGAGCTTAAACCCACAGTCTCATTTCACTCTAGGTAATGGAATTAATTTTCAAATATCTTCTTAACATATTATTTTACAACACCACACACAATCAAATCACTTTGTTGGGACTGTGCAGTCAAAGCTACTAGAATCAAAGCCTTGACTACTTATGCATTTTTTCCTTAATTTCAAGAACATGCTTGCACAATACAAATTAGCAACTCTCTGCAGAATGCCTGGCAAAAGCAGTTATTAGCTTTCACTGCTGATACTGTATCAAGCGGTTAGAGTCCATGGTCTGGACCAGCTAAGTGTGACTTTCTCAGACTTTTGCTCCAAGGGTGTTATCAGTGCTACATCCTGGTGCAACACATCAAGGTTCTCCTTTAGCTCAAAGACCCTACCCACAAGGATGGATGTTGCATTTAGTTTCTAAGTACATTAGATTTTTCCAAGTCTGTGGTAGTGCTTTTAATTACAAATATTTGGTAGGGAACCAATATTCACCGGCTTGTACAGTGCCAGAGTTTGGAGACCTAAAAATGAAGAGTGAATTGACTTGCCAACCAGTACACAGGTAAGAAAGAAAAAGTAATCCCCAGTCCCAAATCTCCCCCAATCTAAGACTAAGAAATACCCAACGGGCAAATAAACAGAGAAAGGGAAGGGAAGGATGTGATGGTGCAGCCAAGGCCTCTCCAGTTCTGGTCATCTGTGGTGGTGCATCCCCCCTCCCCTTTCCTCTGGACCACCTTATGAACACAGGGACCCCTGCCAAGGTTTGGCCTCTGAGCAACGAGTCTAGCGATCAGGCGCCCCTTGGTCGTACCAGGCACTCTTGCATGGTTGAGCTGGAGAACAAGAATGCCTTGATCCCACCTGGCATCATCAGCCACCCCCTGACAGCCTGGGAACACCTCATTGTGGATCGTAACTCAGCCAGATCGGTACAGGAGGATCGTACCTGCCTTGCTGAGGTTAACAAGAACTCAGCAATAACTGGCTACAGCTGTGGCCAGAATGGAAATTTACTGATGCCTAAAGTCAATCATCCCTTCGGCTGGGGCTGCACGGCTAGAAGGCGCATCCCCTGGGTGGTGGATAGGGGATCCCTCTCTGGAGGGTGCACCGGATAAAATTGAAGAAGGTGCCGCGAACCAACGCAGCCTAAGGGAAGGCCACCCTGACAGAAAAACCACTGGCCCTCCAAGTCATGGGGGTTGGGCAGGAGGCCAACTACCTCCTCCCGGAAAAAAAATAAAAAGTTGCAGAAACGACGAGCATCAACTCGGAGATGGAGAAAATCAGTAATGAAGTGAGGAGGAGATGGAACTGGATCGGTCATGTCCTGAGGAAAAAAACAACAGAAGACTGCGCTGTGGCCCTTGGGACTCCAGAGCACGCAGCCGCAGACCGATCGAAGTGGAAGAACGATGTTCGTGCCTTGTGTGCCTCCTGGCACTGAGAGAATTCAGATCAGAAAGTCAATCATCTCACAACCCTATAAACAGCAGTACCACATGAGACCCTTCGAGCTCTTCTGGACCGCAGTGGGCTGTGCCAGTATCTCCCTCTGAGTGGGAAGCCTGGGCTGATCTCCAGTGCCCTTCACTTCTTGAGGTTCAACCCTTCACCCATCGAGACAATCATTGAAGTATTTCACTGAACTCGAGGGGAATTTTTGAAGGGTATCTTTACCTGCGCATATCAAACTCATGAGGGATTTTAAGAGGTATTCTTTTATTATGCCTATTGTGTCATTGTGTGTGTGTATTATACAAATACTGTAGTAAGCTTCATTTAATCACTTTGTAGATGCTAGAGTAACCAATAATCAGTTACTACTAAATTCTTGTGATTCTCTTCTTATTGTGAATAAACCTAGGTTGCTGCTAAATACATATAATCCTTAGACATAAACCATTGACCAAGTCTGAGGCTAGGATTGGATCCAGCTGCACCCACGCTCCTCTCTGAGAAGGAGTTTAGAAAGCAAGGGGGTCCATTCCGAACCTCGTGACTCAACAGGAGGGCCTCCTTTACCCCCTGCCCCTTGTATCCCCTTTTCCCTCTCTCTCTCTCTTCCATTCATTTAATAATTAGAGTGAACCTTGCCATCAAACTCTGTTAAATCACCCTTTTATAAATTTCTATTAAAATCACTATTTACAAATATCTGTGGCAGTGATTATTTGAGCAACCTAACCGCTCCTTCGCAACATCAAGGGACTCCGTTCAGTCACCAGCTTCTGGCAGGGACAGGAGCTTGCATTTGACCTCTCCACATCCCTACCAGCCCTGTTTTCTAGTGTTTATTTCTAGTGTTTACTAAGTCTTCTTATTAGAAGCAATATCCATGGGTAAAGAAGTCATACCAGAAGAATTTAAACCAGGGAAAAAGCCCTTTTGATTGTTTTTTCTTGTTGTTTCCACTTGTTTCTCTAATGACTTTAGCGGTGGAGCTTTCTCCTCAGTAGGACAACACCGCAGTTGTTCTCTACCCAGCCACCTATGCCCGTGAAGCCTGCAGGGGCCGAACACTGCTGAGACCTCTACTTCTGCACCAGCATTACTGGAACTCAATCCACAGGTTAAAAGGTTTGGGAGGAAGAAGAGGGAGATGGATTCATTCATGCACCTTCCACTTCCTGAGAAAACCAGAGTGAAAAACGCAACCATGGCAGTCTGAAGGAGACTTCTCAGATGTCCCTTTTCAACGCAGGAGGTCATGTGTCAGAGGATGCCTGGCACGTGAAATCCCGTGGCAGTGGAGGGACTGCAGTGATAAATGGCAAGTGCATCTTCTAGCAGGGCTTTTTTGGGCAGGAGGCCCAGCAAGTGACACACCTCTGGCCAGGGCTCAGCACGGTGGCTTCTCGGCAGCCACGTGATGCCCATGTGCCAGACACAGCTGCCCTGCACATCAGATGATTCACCAGCTAGCTGTGTCTGATTTACAGGAGGAACAGATAAAAGGTGCCAATGCTGAAAGGTAAAATGCTGGGACAGCACTTGTGAGCCTCATCCTACAAGGATGAGATATATCAAAGCTGATTCTCCGGGAATCAAGCTACAAACAGCAGATATTTAAGTCACAGCTTGTCAACACAGATTTTAAATAACAACATTGATTACTCATTTGATAGCCACATTACAGTGAAAAGCACATAGAAACGTCCATCAGCTAATTCAATTAAAGCTGTGGGTAGATCTGCCAGCGTGAAAAATGACGCTAAAGAGGCAGAGAGAGAGAGAGAGAGAGAGAGGGGAAAAGCAAAGTTAAGAACAGCTGACAAGTATGGACAACAAATTCCTCCCTCCATAAATGTAGTCACATTTTTGAATTATTTTCAGCTTTCTTCATGCCTCTCTTGAATTTGCTCTTTGAGAATAACCAAGCAAGTTGTCAAATGCAAAACACATGTTACTCCGGGGCTTTGCTGTTTCTACAGAGACCAAGGAGGGTGAGAAGCCAGCAGAATAAGATGATGAAGCACCTCATATGTACTCAGTGTAGCAACAGTACGATCATTGCTGGGAAGAAGGTGGGGGGTGGGTTATGGGACAGAACACAGAAATCAAATGGCTTTACAAAGTGAACTTGCCAGTTCAAAGCAAAATAACTACGAAGCTCACCCCAGGCAATGTCTGACAGCAGGCTAGACTGCCTTGGAGGCAGGTTTTGTACTCTGAACCTCAGTAGACATCTAGATGATACTCATGAGGATATCATCTGGGGATACGCTGGGGCTTTTCAGCCAAAACCTGGTCTCATTCAAGGCAGAGGAAACTCTTCTATAAACTAGTTCATAAAAGCTTGCGCAGACTGGAAGGCTTGTAAGAGGGAGGCTTAATGCCGTTGGTTTCAGGGTGAAGGCTCGATACTCCATGCCTTGCTCTGGGAGTGGATGTGCCCACCAGCTAGGTGGCAGGCAATCAGGAGGGAAGGGACTGCCATGCAAACAAGAACAGCCGACCAATGGGGCAGCTACAAAACAGTACTTGTTCAAGTCTAACAAATGGGAAATATTAAAAGAAAATGACCTTTTGCTGTCTGTTCTATACAGCCCTCCATCTGAATACCTTGCAAATAGAAATGAGTGAAGCCATCCGATGTGCCCTGGAAAAGTCTGTTCTTATTCAACAGGGTATTGACAGAAAACAAAACCCAAACTAAAAAAATCCCACAATGCCAGGATGATCTTGGTCCATCAGAATTTTAATCACAGCTGAACTAGCTCCTCAGTGACTTGTCCGATATCACACAGCAAGTATAGGGCAGACATGGGATCACGTGCACCATGTCCTGCTCCTGTGGCTGAATTTCTTCATCACGAGCACCTTTTCATTACCCACCATTCAAGCTTATGAAATAACAAGACGTGAATTTGCGTGAAAGCGCAGCTCTTGCCACTGAGACAGTGTTAGATTCCAAGTTTACTCTCAAGTTCTCCTACTCTGGGACTACAAACACTGTCAACACTAAACGTTGATGAGGCGTTACCACAACTCCTGCACTGCCTGTGGAGCAGCCCCTTTCTGTCTCTTAATGACTCTATTGGCTTAGGGCAGGAGCAGGTCATTAATACAAAGCAGCGCAGGCAGTCACATACCTTTCACTGAAAGCTGATAAAGCATTTTATCCCCTTCACAAATGCACTCATAAACTCCAGCATCCTCTGCTGCAGTGTTGCGAATTTTCAGGATGTGCCTCTTCCCCACAGTTTGAAGTTCATATTTTTCACTGGCCTTGAGCTCTTTCCCATCCTTCATCCACTTCACAGCAGCATCTGTGTCCGAAAGCTCAGCCTGAAGTTTGGCTTCCTCCCGCAGCCGAGCAGAGACCTTTTCTATATCTCTGCTCCTGTTGGTAAATCTCACTGCAGCACCTGTCAGGAGCAAAGGCCTTGTTATTTCAAGTGATATCGGGATAACTTATCCCTGATATGTGTCTGCCATAGACCGTGAGATCTTTGAAAAAGTATTAGGTCCTGTTCCTGCCTTCACACTCATGTCAATACCAAGAAATTCTTTCCAGTTCAGGAGACCCAATCTGGTTTTATTGCCAGAGTCAATAAGAAAAAAGTGCACAACTTTCTGCTGATTAATAATATTCTAAACATGCTTCTGCAGAGATTTTCACCCAAAGTCAAACATCCTTCCAGAATGGATGTCTATTCATTACTTTTTGCCATGCAATGTGGGTAGATACAGATCTTATCGTTATTTCATAGAGGAAAGCTGGAGCACCCAACTCAATGCTAAATCGAATTACGTGATACTAACTTGTACATCATACACATCTGTGGTAGACTGAAAAACCTCCAAGAAAAAAAACAAAACTTTATTAGTAATTAATGCTCCTTTACTTTTGAAGGACTCCACTACAGTCAGAAAGACTAGTCAAACCTGGAGCTGAAATTATTCGTCTAAGGTGACTCAGTGGTAGATCTGGTGACAGAACCCAGTCACTGATGGTTGCGAACTGCAGAAATTCATGAGCTGATGTTAAGCAGTCTAGTTCAGATACCAACCAGCCGGCTAGATCCTCTCACTCGGGATTCTGTGCTATCATAGCGAGGTCATTACCAGGACCCACATCAGTTCATATGATGTAATTTCAGGTACTTCCTACAGACCAGGCATCAGTGAAAGCCTCCAGCCCCAGTTCTAACCATCAGGTCACAGCAACCGTCCCTTGACTGGAAGAAGAAAGGACAACGATCAAAGTAAATACCTTTCACTCTCATCTTGGTGCTGGTGTCAACATTATTGGCAACAAATTTTACTTCTGCTCCATCGTCATTTTTGGTGACGTTCTTTATGATTAGGGTGTGAGTAGTTTGGGCTCTCTTAATGATGTAGGTCTCACTTTCCTGTAAGACTTTACCATTAAGGTACCAAGTGCCAGAGCATGTTGTCGTGAGGTCAACAGTAAAGAGGGCATCCCCTCCAGGTATAGCTTCAACAGTTTTCAGGGGGGTTTTCACAGCCGGGACTGGTTCTGGGGAAGAACAACAACATGTATCTCTGAGACCAAAGTACACAAGACTGCCATGCTGGAGAATAGTCCTTTCTAAGAACGAAGCTCTCGGGATAAACAAGACATGAGAATAAAATCCTGCAGCCTAATACAATTTGCATGCACTGAAGGCAACGCATGGTTAGTCAACAGGATTTGACTTCTACAGCTGCAGATAACTGACCTCTGGCATTAGGGTAAGTCCTTTTTGTTCAGGGAATGGACAACAAAAACAGGCATATTTTACTTCCCCCCCCCCAGATGTTTAAAGGCATAACAAGTCTGAACCACCAACGAATCAAAGGAAGAAGCAACCCCATTGCTCACAGTGATTCTATAGGCACATTAGCACCCTAGAAATAAAGTAAACCCCCCATATTTCTCCTAGTAACTCTAAGATTAAAGAGAGACTGACTGGAACCTGGGTTTCATGGCAGTATGATCACCCATAAATATTCTCTAGGTGCAAGTTTGATATCTCATTTATATACTAAAAATTATATCATAAGCCCACCTCAAATTTTCCTTTCATACCAGGTCTAGAAGAAGCGCTTACAGGCTTAAGGTCCATTGCAGAGAGCTCTGCCTCTCTCACAGCCTGATGTGAGATGTTGGAACATAAGCGCACTCACAGCTCTACCACAGCAACCCAATCACCATCATTTTGGTGATGGTCAGTGGTTGAAGCGAGATAGAAGTAGCAGCAGTGAAGGGAAAAAGGTTTTGCTGTGCAATTGCTCTATCCTCCTCAAAGTCATGGGAAGCGTCTTTAGAGCACCCACGTGGCAGATCAGCACAGACCAACCCATTTTATGATGGTTTTGTGCTCACCGAGGTGCATGCTGCCCGGGAACTCCAGGTAGGGACTCTGTCCATAAGCGTTGACTGCAGACACTCTGAACTGATAGTCAGCCTCTTCCGACAGGTTGCTCACCGTGAACTCTGGGACAGGGACATGAGACTCATGGCACCTCACCCAGGTAAAGCCAGTTAGTTTCTTGCGTTCCACAACGTAGCCATTGATTGGAATGGGGCGGTCCGTCTTTGGAGGGGACCATGCTAGCGTCACTGAGGTTTCTGTTTTATTTTTCACCACAGGGTCACTTGGGGGTTGGGTGGGAGGTTTTTTGGGAGCTACACAAGGGAAAAAAAAAAACAGAGCAAAAAGTTTATGTGAGTGGAAAAGCCACCGTGCCTCACTGAAAAAGCTTACACTGGACTAAAAGCTACTCTTGCTTAATAAAACTTCGTAAAACATTGATGTGAGATGGAAAAGCAAGAGAATTGATAGAAAATGTTTTTGGGCTGCGTTACACAAAGATGTACAATACTTCTGCCTCCACAGCTAAACATATGTGACTTCAACACAATATTACAATTGTCTGCACAGACAAAGAGTCTACAATGAACAATTCACAGGCTTAAATTTTCAGGCTTGGCTGTTCTCTGCAGCTGCTTTCATCTGGGTATCTGTCCTCTGTCCTGCTTCTGAATTTTATGCTACCTCCACTCAGAAGGCATGTTATAACTTTGTCTCCAAAGAGTGATAGCTATCCTTGGGGATCTCTTTCAGTAATTTATATAGAGCCAGCTTTTGGGGTTCAGGAATTAACTTCAAAAGGAAATGACAAAGAAATGTCCCCACCATCAGACCTTATAATCGAGGAGATGTGGCTGTTTTACAGTACCTGAGGTCACAAATGTATCCCTGCAGGTATCTGCATAATGAAGATTTACGTTCACCCTCTCATTCCTCTTGAACCCTTTAGAGAAGGCTCAAGTCCCATCAGGGTTATTCACTATGTGCTGCCACTGATACGGTCAAGAGGCTAGGAATTATCTGATATGGTCTAGTTACACATCTACTAACACGGTAAAGGATTAATTTCATTTAATTTTGACTACCTGAAGGTGTCTGGTTTAAGTCAGTCAACCAGACTCCAACTGTAATCCCATGGAGAACAGCACACTCAGGAGCAATTCATCCCAGCTTGAAGAAGGTGTGCGAGACAGGTGAAATGAATCACACATTGTAGATACTCAAGTATTAATGACTATAGAGGGAGCCCGTAAAGCGAGCCTGACTAAAAACTGAACACTGGGACAACTGAGCGTCTCTCTGCCTCAGTTTACCCACCTGTAAAACGGGCATAGTAACAACACAAGATACTGAACAAATAATATATAAACATTGCTTGGCTGATAAATGCTATTAAAACAGCCAACACCAATCTTGTTCAGCTAATTGCAAAAGATGTGAACCTAGTACATAGCATTCTTCAAGCAGCTAATCAGATATGCATGAAGTGTAAAAATAGGAAATCTCAATGCGATGCACTTTTCCTTCATTACATAAATGGACACATAAGTGTTTTAGGGTGCACAGTTACCAGCCTGTCAGTTACTGCTGGCCAGAGCTGGATGCCAAAGGTCCCATTAGTGTAGCATTAAGCCGAACACTAGACCCTGGAATCAGATCTCTTGACCTTACCATCAGAAACCGTAATGTAATATTTTGTTCAGAGATACCTGCTTGTGGGGAGGCAGCTTCTTACCTTTTTCTATTCCATGAATCAACCCTTGCTTCATAACTTCAACAGCAGAGTCTGAAATCAAATTGAACTTTGCCATTCCCATTAAATAGGTGCTTGGTTGAATGTTAAAGATTTCCAAATACCTTAGAAACTGTCACAATGCTAAGTGTGACACTTACCTCATTTTTCCCTCATTTTAGCTCAATAACATCAGAATGCCCCAACCAAGTTTAGATAACACGCAGTTATAAACCTTTATTTAAAGATTTCTTTTTACCACTCAGTAATTACAGTTTGGAGGTGCTGGTAGGAGAAAAGAGGTATTATTCTTCCCAAATGGTGACTCAAGTTGGTGACTCGTTCACGTGCAAATTGGAACTGTAGCAGAGCCAGAAGCCACGTGCAGTTCTCTGCCTTACATGAAGCAGCTTTTGTCTAAGAAATGCAATGCCATCGAAATAAAACTTCATAAAATTAGGTAACTTCACCAAAATTTCATTTCGGGTCTGATCTCGACTACACTGCACCTGCTGCTACTGGTCTGCCAACGGAAACCCTTGCTCAGATCAGATGTGCCAGCCAAAGGAATTCTCCAGCCTGCATATTATATCAGGCTCCCCAAGTAAAGCTAATCAAGCCAAAGGTCCCCTCTTTCAGCATAGCTACCATCAGTTCACAGGGTCTTCCCAGCTTTGTCATGTCAAAGAGAGGTTGAGAGAGGACACGGCTTTGCTGGTCGCCACAAAAGGAAAACAAATTTTCAAGAGGAAGCATTTCCCCTTTTTCTTGCAGTTTTTATTTTTTTTTTAATTTTACTTTAATGCAAACAGCTTGAGAATCTAAATTCAAAGTAAGATGTTTCAAGTTTGGCGAGTGCTTCACTGCCCCTGAAATGCTTGATGTGCGTGTGCATAGATGTGCCTTCACAGCTGTTTTTCCTTGCTAGAATGGAAATACTCTGCCAAAAGCATTCAGGGCACCTATCTACTTCCCTACCATAGCCAGTGTACCCACAAGCTACCCTCATGTCTCTGTAGGCTCAAGACCTAGGGAAGGAATTGGATGTTTGCTGACTCTCCCCTCCAAATCTTCATTGAAGAGAGACAGGGAGAGATAAGTGGCCCGTATTTGCTAGAAGTATTATCCCCATAGTAAGACCTGATAATGCCCCTCACAGAAACTAATAGTTTTGGAAAACAGAGGTCAGGGTGTAGGTGGAGCACCCGCAGCGCTCTGTGTATAATGAAGTAAGGTGACTGCAACGTATGCAACTTACACCGTGTTTTCTCAGCACCTCCTGATGGGAAGAACACGCATGTCCCTTACCCCACGTTTTACTCAGTTACCAGTTTACATTTATTCCAGCACGAAATGAGAACGGTACAGAGAAGACACACGTTTGTGCCATGTTCTTTCCCCAGGACTCTTCCCTCTGTTTTGATCTCTCCATAACATTTCATAACGCTAGCGTTCAGGCTGTTGGCCTTTAGTGGCAGACATCGAACATTTGGCTGTCTTTGGACAACAGACTTACCATGGCAGTATCTAAACCAACAGTGCTAACGTGGGAGTACCTGCTTGCTAGGGAAGACCCAACACCAATGCCAGATAAAAGTGAAGCTTACTGGTCACAGTGAACTGGGTAGAAGTCCTGCTTTCATCAGCCAGGAAGGCAATCTCACCAGCGTCTTCCATCTTACACTCTCGGATGATCATGGTATGTTGCTTGCCAGAGCATGTGATGGAGATTCGATCACTGGGTTTCATTTCTTCTTTATTTTTCAGCCATTGGATGTTCTGGCATTCATTGTCCAGCTCCACACAGAAGATGGCTGTATCATTTACAAAGACCGCAGTCTTTCGTGGAAGTTTTTTAATGATGTTCCCTTTAAATAAGAAATTAATTATGATCAGCAAACAGCAGATATTAAGGTCTCTGGCAACACTGGACCATCCAGACTACAACTGGACTAGCCAACAGCTCTCACCTAATCAAAACATTGTAGACACAATGCAGACATCCTTAAATGAATTCCTAGGCTCTGAGTTATACAGAACAGATAATCCCAAGGACTCCTTTTGGCCTTCAAAAGGAAAAAAGCAATCTTGCTTGACTACAGTCGCTTATGTTTCTAGCCTAACACGCGGAGTCTGCTGTTGGGTAAACACAAAGTACGTGGCCTTGCCAAGAAGAGATTTGACAGTTATATGGCTTTCATTGCCCGCATAGGCTGGGAATTCAAATTAAAACTTTGCTAAAGTAGGTCAGTCTTAAACCAGACAGGTCTCTCATCCATCTTTGGGATTTTGCTTTCACCTAAGTTACCAGCGATTGCATAATGAAGACGGCAAACACCAGTCACCTGAATTAATAGAAAATACACTGAAAACCTCAGATTTCTTCTTAGAGTCAACCCAGAAAGTCACATGGAATGAACTTCACTTATTTGTGTCCCTTTCAAGTGACTGTGATGATTATCACCTGTTAGAATAACCTCAAAGTTACAAGATATGACTATTCACAGCAAAGCTTGGACAAAGCATCAGGGAACCAGCCCTATTGATGGAGAGTGATTGGCTCCAGCCCTGGAACAGTCCCTGTGAGGCAAAAGAGCCCTCACCCAGGCAAAGCACCTAGAGCTATTTAATGAGAAGCAATGCTGAACTCCTTCATGAAGCAGCAGATCAGGCACATGTTTCATCAGTAGGATTCAAGACCCTGATTCTCTGCTCATCCCCTCCGGATCTCGGCCACGTGTCTGCTCCTTGCTGCCCTCAGCAGCATCCCCGTCCCTACAGCCCTTTGCATCCTGCCAAGCTCTTACATTCACCCAACCTCACCCTGCTCTCTCGAATCTTGTCCCCCCAGGGCAGGCACAGGGCTCCCCCAGGAAGGCTCTGCCTCCTTTCCCTCCTAAGAGCTCCACCTGGCTCAGTCACTCTCTTTTTTTAATGGAACATGCCATAGTACCATAGCACAAACAAATAAAACAAATACCAGCTGTCCTACTGGGGCCAAACACTCTTACAGTGTTTGGCTGGTCTAGCCCTAACAGAAGGTGTAACAAAAAGATGTCTATCTGAACTCTCCTGGGTCTCCAGACTAAATTTCCCCTTCTGCCTCCCCCCACATGCACTCTCATCTCTGCTAGTGATATAAAAAGGAATTTGCACAAGCATGCACGGCACCCAGCTGTCTTGCACCAATTTATGTCACGGAGAACTTCTGGTTTCACTGGGAGTAAAGTCAGGCTTCAAATGAGACAGGACAAGTGCAATCCTGTTACTGTTACAGGTCTTCAATTCATGCTACAGGAGATGTCAATGATTCCAGCATAAGCATCATCAAAATAAAAATTACAGGGCCTGGAGCTGCATGGGTAGGTTCTTATTCGTACAGCAAGTCATGGAGTTCAGAACATATGGCCCCTTCTGCAGACACACCTGTGTCTGATGCGCATGACTACTGGCTTTGAGACACCTACGCCATACCAGGCTCTACACCTACTTGCACTTCAGTCCTAAACCACCAGACTCGGGAGACTTGGACATGGATCTATATCCACATTTGGCCACTTTCTCATCAGCTTTCCAAACTCCAGACAACAGGCCCAGATGTCAGAGATCTGGAGTGTGTACCTGGTTTCCAGTCTGAAACCATACTGGTGCTGACCGCAGCCTGCGCCACCCATCAGACCGTAAACCACAGCTGCTAAGCCAGCTTCCCAGTGTGGTCAGCACCGCTCTCGGACAAGATTCACCGCTGTGTTTGCCGGACGCCAGACAAGACGTGTGTGAGACAGTGCCAGGGGACACATGCGATGCTTGGGGTCATGTTAAGGAAAGTCTACAATGCTAGACTACAGCTCAAGGACTTTACCTTCTAGGAAGCCCCTTTAAGCATAGGTCCCCACCAGGTGACATATCTTGTGCAGCAACACAGTCTGTCCCCGCTCTCTGACCCTGTGTCCCAGATGCACCCTGGCAAGAGACCCAGGGACCCGCTGACGGACCACACGTGGCTCTCCTCTCACACTGTAAGGGAGTCTGCTGCTCTTCACTGCGCTCATGCGTGGGGTAAATGCCATTCACAAGGTCGGGTCTGGAGTCTCACGCGTGAATCTCACATTTGGTAGGTGAGACTTGGCCGACCTGAAACAGCAAGAGCCTTTCTTACCTTGGACAGACAACTCTGCGATGGTCCTGCTCCCTTCTTTCATCTCACAGATATAGACAGCATCATCGTCTGCGGTGACATTCTGGACAGTGAGCCGGCGATATGTGCCCTCTTCTTCAATGTTGTATTTCTTGCTCTGCCGAAGTTTGGTTTCCTCCTTGAACCAAGCTGTCTCTGTACTAGGAACAGGCACTTCACATTGGAAGGTGGCAGATTCCTTCTCCCTCACTTCAAGATCTTTCAGTTTTTCCTTGAAGGGTATTGAGGGTTCTTAAGAGGATAAAAACAGAAAGGAGAAACAAGAGTTTATGATAGTCTGCAGTAAGAAAGAAGTGTGCAAAAAAATAAGTCAATAGAAAAAAAAAAAATCAAACAATAACACTCCTTATTTATGATATTGATTTGTCCTGAGCTGCCATCCAAACCCATAATCAAGCCCTACTACAGCAGGTGTTCTGCTCTCACATAAAAAAAAATAAAATAAAATCTTAGATCCCAGCAGAAGTATTTTAAGGACTTACCTAAAAAGTCTGAACTGCAGTACCTGCCCCACAACACCACACAGACGAGTTTGCTCTAATCCAAAGCAATTGAACAAATTGGTGAAGCATCAGGTTAATAAATTCTGCTCTTGTGGCCTGCTTGTCCTCGAGCGTGAACATCTCTGCATTGCACCTTGTCACTTAGTGATGCCAACAACATGAAGGACAGGGCCTACCCAGCCTGGCTCTATATATAGCAACAGCCACCTCACCTCGGAGCAAAAGCCCATAAAATTAATCATGCTCCAGGTGGGAAAATAGCAAACAAGCTGATCATAGGGTGAGGGCCCAGGGCAGCAATTCTAGGTGAGTGTGAGCAGCTGAGCTGGTCAGCTGGTGCAAGAACCAAGGTTTTAGGGGTCTTGCAGCACAAGTGAGCTCAGCAGAATGATCTTAAAGGGCACAGAAAGATGAGAGGTGGCTATGCACGGAAGGACAGATCAGGGGAAGCATAGAAGCAACGGATGGAGGAGTTTTCTGTTCTCCCCACCGGCACCAAAGGCTCTGTATCAGCTTTTGTCAATGACAATAAAAGAACTAGAGAAAGAGCCCAAGTCTCCCAACTGCCTCTGCTTTCCTCCAGCAGTGGGGCTGCAGTGTTCTGGCTTAGGGAGAAATCAGAGAGTGATCAAACATGCCAAACAGCTGCATGGCAGTGAGGGAAGACATTTTACAAGCAGAACAATGTTTAATTCCAGTGACAGCTGCACTGTGAAATCATCCTGATACCCCAGCACTCAACTGGAGAAAGGGGAGCTGGGCTGAAGAGGACAGCCCGTGGTCCCAGCCACGGGACGGGTGCCACAGTCATGTCACAGACTTGGATTAGCCCGTGCTGATGCATCACCACTCATGCTTCGTGAGAGATCATGTCTTGACATGTACCTTCATCTTCTCATGACTACTGCACCAGCTCCCAGCCTTTTTTTGTGACTCCATTCTCCCTCTCCCTGAGCACACACACACATTCCCAGGCTGGCAATTTCACGTGGTCACCAGCAGTCAGTAATGCCAAGTGTTAGTCTAAGAGTCAAACAGGAATAGACTCGTCTTAGATTTATAAGCCCATGCGCACGGTGGCACATCCCACTTGAGTCTCCATAGTCTAGAGGCTGGAGAAACACAGTTTGAGGCCCTCAAACATCCCACATCCAAGCTTTGATGTCCAGGAGCCTCCATTTTGTAAAACTCAGATCTGGTAACTCAGTGTATAACTGAGTCCGTTACCTGCGGCCCTCCTGCCCCACCGTTAGGACAGGAGCTGCTACAGGAGCAGCGCTGTCTTTGATCTGGTTTGCTCTTTTCTGAACTCAAGCCCTAGAAACTCATGCGTTCAGTTTTGCAGGTCTTTTATTCAACTCCTGGCACAGCCACGATTGCAGCGGTCACATAAACACCTCCAACTGCTTCTAGCTGAGCACAGCCTGGATAGAGGTACCAGACCCTAAGGGCTTGACAGGACACCTGGAGGGAGCAATGCTATCTGCTATCTTGGTTGTTATCCTGAGATTAAAACCTGACTGGGAACCCATACAATACCTTTAGGAACAGGAAGGTGACTCTAGCTCATCATGTCAACTTGGCTATTTTCTTAAAAAACGTTTTGCCTTAACGCACCTCAATTCAAGGTAAGTCAAAGTCTTGCCTTGAAAAGCCTTCAGCTATGGTTACACAGACCTGCTCTGCCCGCACTCCACGTGTTAATTATCCTTTTTTCTTTAACCGACAGGAAACTCAGGCTCCTACCCTGCAATCCCATCTATCACCTCTGGAAGCACCCCACGTAGTCAGGGGGAATGAAGCGGTTGTAATTCTCATGCCATAGGAACAAGCAAGAGGATGAGATCAAGAAAGCATTGATCAGAAGGATGCCAGCCGCCAGGAGCTGGATGCGGCGTTGCTGTGTGAGATAGGAGGGAGTCTGGAGCCAACACTGAGAACACAGGGACGTGTCCGAGGGCCAAAAAGAAATACGAGATGCACCTGAGAAGCACACAAGTGTATTCCCATACTTGGAGGCCATATCGTTAACCCCTCTCCCTTTACAGGCACTGAGCAGTATCTAAGGTTAAAAAAAAAAAGCTCCTCTAGGAAAAAGTTCTTAAATGTACAAACACAGAACAGAACAGAACAGAACAGGATAGAACAGAACAGAACAGAACAGAACAGAACAGAATAGAATAGAATAGAATAGAATAGAATATTTCAGTTGGAGGGGACCTACAATGATCATCTAATCCAACTACCTGACCAATTCAGGGCTGACCCAAAGTTAAAGCACGTTACTAAGGGCATTGTCCAAATGCCTCTTAAACACTGACAGGCTTGGGGCATCAACCACCTCTCTAGGAAGCCTGTTGCAGAAGAGCTGGTTGATTCTTTCGTATGCGTTGCAGTAACAGCACTGTTTTCCCAGCCAGGGAAAATAGGTGCAAGGCTATCTTTGGCAGCTTGAGGTCACAGATATCCTCTGAAAACAACTTTGCTTCCATCCTACTGAAATGCGCACACACACCTTATCTCACTCTGAACAGGGCTCAGAGAGACAGCAGCTGATAAACTGAATCAAAGCCTGGGATTCACCCAGCCCACTGCTTTTTCTGCTTTGGAGATGTGACATAGGCTCCAAACCCCACGAGCCTCTTCTTCCTGAATATATCTTCATGCTCTTTATGGTGTCTAGCATGTACCTGGTCAGACAGAGGGGGTTAATTTTGGTCAGGTGACTACAGAAGGACCACAGGGCTGTTGAGAGTAGCCATCCCAAGCAATTCATCTGGCCCATAAGCAGCCCCCGACCAGGTCAGAGACATGCTCAGCGAGGTGGCCAGGGGTGAACGGTGTCTCCAGCTGATCAACAGGCAACCCAGGTCTCAAGGAAAGGTCTGTGGAAGGCAGGTGGCTCTCATCTTCCTTGTCAATAGGCTGACCAACACATCCTGACTATATAACCACATACTATTTGCATGAAGAAGACTTCGTCTAAGGATGGAAGCACTAGGCTTTACACCAGCCTTTCAGTGTATTTTAACTAGCTAAATGTGAAATCAGATGAATACACTTATTCTCCCACTGGCCAGCATGATGGGTTGAGCAGAGATCTCTGTTACTCTCTTTCACCCCACGTTGGTCTGACAGACCCCAGCCTGTCAGATTTTGACATTTACATTGCAAATTCTCTAACGTAGGGATCCTCTCTTACCTATTTGTACAGCACCCAGCACAATTCAGACATATTCTGTGCTGTAACTACTATAGGCACATCAGGAAGAGCTGCTGCAGATAACGTTTTATTTGATCTGATAAACTCCGTAAATATTGACTGCTCATTCCTAAATGACTATTTGTCATGTATTACCCTTTCACAAGCTAATTCTCAATGTAAGCGCATGTTAGGTATGACTCTAATATGAAAGATAAAGCCATTTGGCTATCAGTCATTTTCCTTATTATCCCAAATGTTCATAATATCTGAAAATGGCCTTGTGAGATAAGCAAAAAGTGTGTTCAGTGAGGTTACATGTGACATAACTCTCCCAGGGACCCTCTGTTTCAGATAAGAAGTGCCACTAATTCCCATCTCTAGTTCCTGTAAATATCAGAGCTGCTTAGAAATTATTTAACATTAAGCAAGAATGGTGATTTCTGATCTCTCTCTCAGTTCCAAAGCAAAATACTGATTTTTGCTCAAAACAATTACTCAAATCTCCTTGGAGAAAATCTAGGTGGTTTGTTTCACAGTGACTGGAGTGGAAACGTTCAGGAGCGTTGAAGAAAACAAACTCTTTTTTTCACTTCAGTTTGACATTCGCCTGTGACCAGGTGATCTGCCACGGTGCTTTTGGAAGCCATGGTTTGATGGTTTCCTGACCACATCCTTTCCTAAGGATGCTCTCCCAGCTGGGCTGTGTCTCCCACAATACAAAGCACTTTCAGCTCTGCTCAAGTCACCAGAGCTCCACGTACACGATGCGAGTCCCAGGCGCCACGGAAGAGGCAATTTAGACGCAGTAGAGACAGGCTGCAGTGTGGGAGCAGGGGCAAGAGGCACCTGAACTGTACATTTTGCAAGCTGGAAGAGCAGTTCAATTGGATGCCATTTCATACAGAATCCAACCAAAAGTATGAAACAGTATTTTTCTTATCACTCCAAATCAACCATTGCTAGAAACATTTACTTCCATGAGAGCTCAGTGGTGCGAATTTGAATAGCAATTCTGCTTTGTCCTTGTAACATCTGGAGTCCCAGGTCATGGCTCATTTTCAGTGCCCTGAGAGGTCATTTAAATTCATCTCTAGTATCAGTACGAATTTTTTTAAATTTTTTTTTTGGCTATACAGTTTTTTCTATTAGTCTGTTTTTAGCCAAAGCAGAAATACTCGTTAAGGCATATAAGGCAATAACATTTCTAAAGAAGGATAAATAAGAGAGCTGCAAAAGCCTGCCTACTGGGAAAAACGTGAGACAGAAAGAGCAAAGCAAAACCCCAAGAGAACATGGAACAAGAGCAGCTCATGGAGTTAGCGGGAAACTGCAAGAGCTTAGACCAGCTCTGAATTTGGCTGCTTGTCTTGAGAACATACTTCTCCAGAGTGTCATAGGCTTTTTTGTTTGGTCCATACCAACCAAACTAGCAATGAGATGATGTTATTTTTTAAAAGCAGGTCCTGCTAACACATATTTTGCTAAGAATAGGTGCAGCTTGCAAAGAAGCCAATGTTTCCTTAACCTTGTCAAGGCATATCTGTCTGCTTGACCTGGTCTTCTCGCTTGCCTACATTTCCTCTTGCCTGTTCCTGGCCTTCTCATGGGCTCTCCATTTATTATTCCAGAGGCAAGTTTTCCCTCTGCCTAACAAAAATGATCCAGTGAGAATAAGAATATGGAGAATCCTTCCAAAGGGAGCTATCTAAAGGTGCATGGACAAGCTTCCACCATTTTGTGCCTTTGATCTTCTTCCTAGTTACTGTGCTTTCCGAGTTTCCTTTCTACCTCCACATTTCTCAAGTTGCAATTCTCTTTCAGATCTCAAATGTGACTACCGTGATAGTGGGCATCCAAAATCACTTCAGGTCAGAGGGGAATTAAGTGGCCTCAGCACCAGTCTGTTTTTCCAGTCTCTATCCTATTTGGCTTGCGACCTTTAACCTTTTCATACAGTATCTGATTACTGTATTCAGGGACTCAGATGAGCATTGCTTGGCCCAGGCCCAAGGATGGAGACCTGTACACTGTTCTTGCTAACTTTACACATGGCCTAGGCACATCTCCAAAGCCTTCAGGAAATTCAAGTTGTTTATTCGTGTTCCTCCCATCCTCTCTGCTCTTTGGTTTGACGAAGAGTTTTACTCTCGGGAAGAATTTCCAAACTTCTTTTACAGCTCACGTTTCAGTGTACAACTTGTGACTTTATCCGTGCTCTAGACATATGTCTGAATCAGAGTAATCAACTCGTGGTTTTCTTTAACTGTGAGAGTGACTCTCTGCCCTGTAGCCTCTCCTTTAAGATTTACGTCTGATTCACTACATCTCATTCAGGAACAGCTCAAAAATCTCTTTTTTTCAGCTCAAGGATCTTTAAGGCATGGGCTCAGCAAAGTGCTTACAAATGTGTTGGGTCCCTAGGTCTAGGATCTAGCTTGACAGACTATAGGAGGCTTTCTAGAGGAGGTTTGACCTGTGCCCAGTCCTATGCCCTGAGAGACTGCTAAGAGCCACCTTACAGACGGGATGCTGGGCTAGGTAGACTTTTTTTATTATTATCTTTAAAAGGTAATAATAAAAAAGACCCATAAATATTCTCATTCAGATTCCTGTGCTGAAAGTCTGAGAACCAAAGCGCCAGAGCATATTTAAATCCATGAAGCTTGTCTTTCCTGGTACATATGCCTATGGACACAGATGGTGGATGCAGCATCACAGGCTCTATAAATATGCTGTTACCTGCAGAAAGACCAATGCGACAGCATGGTGCTTACCAAGGGTGGCTGCTTGGAGAATTTAGCCTCTTCTTCACAACTGAGCAAAGAGAAGGTTGTGTGGCAAGATGACCTCCCTCCCTAAACCCGATGGCGGATGAGCTAATGGCATCACCAATGGCATAAACAACAGAATTAAAAGCTCCCTTCACTGCTACATCATTCTCAGCTGTCTTTGGAGGGCTGAGAAGGACTTTTGGTGGCAGAAAGAGAGTCATTATTCATGGCCTAATTATAACCAACACACGTAGATTTTCCATGGCAGCCTTGGCCTGGTCAGAAAGCCCAACATGGTATAGCGTAACAAAGAAACAGACCCTAAACATTTCCACTTAAGCCCTCTGACTCACAGGCGTCTCTTGACAATGGACAGGCATCAATAACTTTTCCCATGGTGCTTGCTCCCAGACCTGCTGCTTCGCATGCTTTCCCTGTCCCCTTTGGAACAGGTTGCACCCATTGGGAATAATCAAATAAGCATGGGCAGAGGGGAGGGTGTTTGTCTTTGCAAGGCCGGTGCCGGGCAAGTAACGGAGCTTGAGCCATCCTCAAAGTGAACACCCACGCAAGGGCCAGGCTCGGTCTTCAGCTCTGAGTCCCAACTCATGAGGTAATCACAGCTTTATGGAAGAGGACAAATGCCCTTCCCAGCACCACTCAGCACCTCCAAGGGATGGCAACGAGTGGGACAAGTGCCAGCGAGTTCCACAGATCAGATGTCACTGATGGAGACGGGGACTGAGTCACTGACGGGAAAGACGGTGAGTGTGAAAGGAGAAGTCCAGAAAAGGGAAACCAGAAAACCAAATAAAAGCTGAGCGCCTTAAAGACGAGTATGAAGCACAGGCCATCCCTACTCATTTGGATTTCTAATTTATTTTGCTGCCAGTCAAAAACATCTATTTTGCCACTCAAGTGGCAAAGCCTTTTACATCTGAGAGTTAATTTACAGGTGCTGCCCAGGTTGCAAACTGCCTGCTGTAGCCTTGCCAAATGGGAGAGCAGCTTGACAATTTAGAGCTTCCTTTGTGAAAATAGGTGTGTCACACTTTTGTCGCCATTCTGAAGAACTCGGTCGGACCTCCACCAGCGTTGGAGGACCCTCTGAAGGCAAGTTCTTCACCACTGACCACAGCAAACAGAGGCATCCTGGACCTAGTAGAGTTCTGGGAGCATACAAGGACTACAGGGTATCCAGCAACACAAGCTGGGAAAAGGCTGAAGAGGGCTGGCAAGAGCAAGGCTGCTGGTGGGTCACTCTGTACAGGAAAACTGCGAGGAACTGTAGTTAGAGTTGGAGTAGGTCCCCCAAGGGATCCAAGGCAGCCTAACATGCTCAGCTTGCAGGAAGGAGTTTCCTCTACTTCTGCTTAAATGGCATGTGTGTGCCAGTTTGACTAAACCCTGTGGTGAATATAAAGGAGGGTAAGATGGGGCTTTAGCAGTCCCTGATCCAGAGGATGGTAATGGATCTCAGATCGCTATAAAACCAGGACAGATGGGAGCTTTAGAGATCTGGTTTATCCCAGCTGCCCCACAACCAGCCAGTTCTACATCATCCATCCCTGACTGATCCCTTCCTAAAACCCCCCAGTGATGAGACTCTCTCCCCGCATCACCTATTCCAGTGCTTAGCCCCCTTTACAGCTGGAGGGCTTTTATTCACGTCTAACCCACACTCCTTTGCAGCAGTTTGGTGGTCCAAGTTTTGTTCACGCTCCCACACCAATTCAGAAGTGCATAGCCTGCCTCCTTGCAGGCATGCCCACCCCAGTGAGAAACATAAGCACCCACCTTTGACGGTGACGAGCACGGAGCTGTATGTCTGGCCTGCCAGGTTGGAGGCCGTGCAGGTGTACAGCCCGTTGTCTATCTGCTTGCAGAAGAGGATCTTCAGCACAAAGTTCTCCTGATCATCCTCATAGATGACATGCCGCCGCCCTTCCAAAATGACCTCGTTGTCCTTCTTCCACACGATCTCTGGCTTGGGCTCGCCCGTCACGTAGCAGCTCAGCTTGGCGTGCTTCCCCTCCGTCACGCTGCACGTGCGTGTCAATGCCCCAAAAGTCGCATTGCGGGCCCCTTTGGTGGTAAGTCCAGCCGCTCTCTCGTAATCCCGGGAGAGGCTGTAGCTCATGCCAGACAACCCTTCTGCCATGGAGTAAGACTGGGCAGACGTTGAATCAAGAGCCCCATGGGAGATGTCCACCTTCCTGATCTCCTCCCGCCTCTTTTGCAAGTGAGACAGCAAGGATGCCGTCTTGCCACAGCTGGTATCGAAGTGGCTGCTGCTGCCCGGGTTGGAAGACCCCTGCGTTTCCACCACCAGCGCGGCCAAAGCACTGGCGGAGCCGATGGGATTCTCTGCCCGGCAGGTGTAGGTGCCGCTGTCCCCCAGCCGGGCACACTGGATGGTGAGAGCGTTTGACTCGCCGGCAGACTCAATCTGGAAGCGGCCGGCATCAGCCCGGTTTCGAAGGTGTCTCCCATCCTTCTCCCAGTTCACTGAGAGGGGAGGGCTGCCCTGGACTTTGCATTTGAACATGGCATCTTCTCCCAATGTTACTTTGATGGAGGAAGGTTTCTGGATGAAGTATGGGGCTGACTCCGTTACTGTGGTCTCCTCCCCAACTTTGATGCTGACAGCTGCAAAAGCTTCCCCAATGGTGTTCTTGGCCCGACAGATGTATTGGCCGCTGTCCTCCAGGCTCAGATCGTAGATTGTTAGCCTATAGAGATCCCCATCTTCTGTGGTTTTAAACCTTCCTCCAGACTGGACTGGAAGTTTATCCTTTTCCCAGCTCACAACTGGGATGGGGTTTCCAATGATCTGGCAGCTCAGGGTGGCATCCTTCCCCACAGACACCATAAACGCCTTAGGCCGGGTCAAGAATCGGGGGACTCCACTGAACGAGCTGTAATCCATCTCGGTTTCCTAAAGGGTGAGAAAAAAAAAATAGTCAAGCGAGAGCAGATTAGACGGTGCAGGCAAAGAATTGCTGCACTTCCACGGTATCAGGACGTTTGTCATCTAGAACAGTCTAGTTGGGGCACGTTTTCATTGTCCTTCTCATTATGGGTAAGAAGGTCTCGGAATATTTTAGGTCTTGCAGATTTCTTAGATTTGAGCTCAATAAACTGCTGATGGGGAAGGTAGTTCACTTCCCCACAGGAGTCACTGAGTAAAATAAAGTCTTTGGGCAGTTTATACAGAAAGAATATGAAGGTCCCTTTCAGCTTTGGCACTAGAAAAGTGACCTGTACTAATGCTATACAATGTATGGGCTACTTCTGTAGCCGCAGAGAAACAAATGGAGTTAAATTCTGAGAGATGTGTCTACCCATCAAGATACCTCCTCCATCATGCTCATCTCCTCTTCATTTTCATCTCTCTTTTTTTCTGTCTCATTGCCCTTGCTCTTTTCAATTTTTCTCTTTCTCTTTGCCTTTTTTTTTCCCCCTTTTTTTTTCCTTTTTTTTTTTTTTTAATTCTGCTTCTACAACATGCTCCGTCTCTCCTCTTGCCCTCTCTGGTCTTGTTCTCTGAATCACATTGACACAGATCTTACAGTAAACCCCTCTCCTGTAGGGGCCAGCCTTTAGGAGGACACACAGATATGCCTGTCATATTATTGACGATATTTCTCTTTATTCCCAGCTGCTGTTCAACACAGCCACGGAGATACAGCTCCTTTGACGGTGATGATAGCAATGAGTATCTATAGTTTATATACAGCCCCATCCAGATGGCGTAGGGCCAGACACAGCTGCAGTGGGCATGGGTGTTTGTGCACACGTATGGCTTGGGGCACATGCATCACGTTCACGGGAGTGCAAAGCCACAGGATGGAACCGCCGTGGGGAATGCACTCAGCAATCCGGACAGTGCCAGCCGTCTCCAAAAAAGCCCACGTGGCTTAGGGCTTACAGGAAAGATGTCTCATCTCCTGCTTATTCTCAGCTGCTCTCGGAGGGAGCTGTGCACCAACCTGCAGCTCTTTGATGATATGGACCAGCCAAGGGGACAAGGCTTAAGCAGTGTTCAAAACTAAAGCTCATGGCGATTCTGGTGCCGTTGTGTTCCAAGAAAGTCAAAAGCAATCAGTGGCACTGATCTTTACCACCTTGTTCACTCACTCGCAGAGTCTACCCATCCCTGTGCAGCCGGAGAGCCGGATGACAGAGATCACCGCCTTCGGGGTCCCCCTGAAGTCCACATAGCACAAACTTTTCTTGCTTTTTCACTCCTCCTTACACGGACTCCTGGTTGTCCTTTCCCTTCTGCTAGAGGATTCTGCTTCTAATCCTCCAAGCAGCCCTTTTCCGTGCATTGGCTAGCATTTACTTTGATAAGTATAGCACAGCTAAAAGCCTGGTCTTGACCCCATTAGCACCAGTAACTGTGCACCAGCTGACTCTCCCTGGGAGCAGGATTAGACCTGATGATAGTGCTCTGCAAGGAAAGCAAGCATCCCAGCTCCAAGCCTCTCTGGAAGTCCTACCCAGAAGACTTGAGTGCACCATTTCTTTCCAAGCTACTATGGCTCTTTGGCCTCATGATGCCAGACACTCCTGTCTTAGCAAGCTCACGCAGCTCCTGTCTGAGCTATAGGAACCATCTCTACTCAGGGGTGACCGCAGTGCTGCTCTCACATCTGCTTTTTCACCTTCAAAGTGCCACACAAAGCAAAATGACCAGGGCACTGCGTGTTGTAACTCAGAAAGGAAATAATAACCAGTCACCGCGACAGAAATATCCTTCTTAATCCTACAGCGGTTTGGCTTCCTCGCTGGCCACAAATCCACCCACTCTCTCACCCAATGGCAGATGCCCACACAATCTCCCCCCCACCTCCAGCAGAAATCGGTAGGAGCAGGCCAAAAACCTGCTTTCATTTCTTCAGTCACCATTTGGGCAGAGGTTTCATTATTTTTTCCATCCTCCTCCAGCTTCTCTTGCAGTGCATTACTGTGCAAATCACTGATGGCACCAGGGATTGGGGGCTGGATTGACCTATTGCATGACCTTGGGGAAATCGCTTATTTTCCCCGTGTCTTGGCTCCCCTCCTATTTCATATTCATATCACGACAGGGATGGTCTCGCAAATAATTATGTGCACAGTGTATATACAACAATGTATTTGCTGGAGTATATGACAAGTCATGCATGGAAATTAATAACAAATTACAATTTTTCATTCCATTTACGCTGCTGGGGATTGAAAGACACAAACTGCCATCACAACTAAATACAAAAGTACAAAATGGTATTCATTATAATAATCATTACCATTGAAGACGGCATAGCTGAGCTAACCTTCAAACTTCATTTGGGCCACAGATCTAAGGCAAAACCAAATGTAGTCTTCTTTCTATATTTAACAGGAAAAATACACTATATGTCCTGTCTTATCCTGTCTTTCTCCCTCCAAAGAACATACGAAACTCTTCAGAAGCGGTCAAAGACTTTTCCCTTTAGACAAAATTGATCCTTTCTAAACTAATTCAATTTTGGTTGCTTTTGTTTCCTGGTATCAAGCAAATTTCATTATTCCACCAAAAATCTTTAGAAATTAAAGAAAATGCTTTCAAAGCTTAAATCTGGGAAAAAAAAGTAATGGGGAAAAAGCATTCTTAGTAAACACTAAGAGTGCAAGGAATGATTGATTTGCAGTCATTAGCGCTAAGACCAACTGACTTTCTGTAGAGTGGTCACCTTCAATACTAGCTGCAATGAATATACAGAACTATTTTTCCCTTGGTCTCAAACTGGTCTAGAAATCTGTGAACTGGTTTGCACTTCTTTAGTCCCTCTTACTACCTTCAACCTGTGTCCTCACTTGAGCTTTAAAATGTATTTTCCATAAACGCTTGCAAAGCTGCAAGCAGAGAAGCTGCATGAATGGTTAGAAGACGCAGATACGAGCCTTGGGCTTGAGCCAAAGTACATTGAAGTCAGTGGAAATTTCCACCGAGGTCAATTGATTGACAATCAGAGTCTTCTGCTAATTTGGGGAAGGACCATTTCAATGTTCAGAGGGGGATGCTGGGATTCAAGTTCATCTCTGGAGAATCCAGCAATAACGTTCACTACATTAACTAAGAATTAACAACCAAAACACAGACTCAGAGCTCATGTCCTAATCTTTCCCAGCCGTTAGCTTGAATTTCAGGCTGCACTGTGTCATCAAAGCACTTGGATCCATCTTCAGAAGACATTGCCATGTCTCCTCCTTCCTAGATCCCGAGTTGTTTCTGACAGATGTGTCACTGACTCATTTCCAGCTTCAAATCCATAGCATCAAAAAGAGCAAAAAAATACAGTTGCTTCACTTCTCCTTCAAAGTGGGCTCTGCATAACACGGAGAAGTGCCTGGAGCACAGCGGTGGCTACAGACGCAAGAGGTGCCTGCTTGGGAGCCTGCCAGTGACCTTTCAGCAAGCAGTGGCGTTCCTCAAACCACCTGCGTGCCGTTTTTCTCGCCTGGTCGCCAGGAGATGTATCCACACCTGGAGGAGAGCTCTGCTCCATGGGACCCTGGTGGGTGCTCTCAAAGTCTGGCTCTTACAAGGGTGAGAGCAGGAATGCCGCTCGCTTCCTAAAGCTCTTGTGCACCCTCCTCCCCTGCCCTCCTGTGCTAGACAGTGCCCCAACAAGCCCCAGCTGCTCACGGGTATCTCTGATAGGCAAGAACAGTTCAAACACAGGGAAGCTGCTGCCTCAGGTCCCTGTTGCTTTTGCTCCTGAACCAGACTGGTGCAGCAAATCCATCCAACACGCTTCTTTCCAGTGGCCATAGCCTCAAGGTCCAGCCTCCCTCTCCCATTGCTCCCAAACACTCACTCAAGTGTTTGCAGCTCACTTCTCTCCATCAGGTACAAGCCACTGTGTCCACAGACCTCCTCGTGCAAGGTGTAGACCCCATGTCCCGTGCTGTAATCTACACCGCACCTCACTCTCTACCACCTTTCATCACGAACCCTCGCACTCAACGCTTCTTACGCCATTATGAACGGCCACGATGCCAGAAAACCCAGGGATCGGTGAAAAGAGTGTGTGCCCATCAGTATTATTTTAATTTCTAACATGGTAGGAAAGCGAAATGGGGTTTATTCCTTGGTCTGCCACTGGCTTACTTTTATAATTATGAGAAAGTTGCTGAAACTCTTGTGTCTTCAGTCCCCGTCTGAAAACGGGGGTAAAAACCTTGCCTAATGGGGGTTGAGAACATGCAATCCAGTAACAGGCATGAAATCCTAACTCACGGCAAGGATGAGGCTGCGATAAGTATCTAACACTCAGACAGATCAGAGAGTTTAGATAGGCTGCACTAGATAAACTACATTTTACAAGTTTAAGTGGGATAAAATGCATCACATTAGATTAGGCTGATATAAATTGATGAGGAGTAAGAGGGAGAGGACAGCCTTGTGGCCATACAGAAAGGACAAGATTTAATATTTCTACAGTACAACTTGTTAATCAATTTAGTAAACAATGACACTAATTCAGATTCTTTATATGTGCATTCAAACTTAAAAAAAAAATAGTAACTCCGCAAGTGCCAGGACAGCTCCTTTGGAAGCAATAGGACCGACAACAAAGCGTGAATAAACCTGGTCAATGCAGATGCCCTTTCCAATTAATCTCAGACATTTACCAGTGTCGTATTTCTCCTTGTAATCCCTCTGTGATTAATCATGCGCAGCAGAGATCACATTCCCATCTGGGTATTTCTGAGCATGCTGAAAGCAAAGTAGCGGCACTTGTAGTTTTACTTATGTCTTTATTCATTCAAATTTTCACTGTTTTATGTTTGGGGGAATGAGGCACAAGTGCACAGACCTGTCAGATAACGCAAATAAATCAATTCACTGCCCAGGAACTAACACACGGCCATGCAGCCAGTCAAGGCCTCCTACCCGCTCTCTTCACGTCTTTCTGTCTCTGCCCTATATCTGCTTCCCCACGGACAAGTGAGCAAGTCGCTTGCAGCAGGAACAACCACAGACTACTCCAGTTCCTGCTGGAGTAGTCTGAGGTGCTGCTCATCAGGAGAGGCATCGGGAGATGGAGGGTCCTGATGGAGCGTCCTGATGGTGGTGCCATCACTCTCCTGACCTCCTGTGACTCCCTGTGCTGTGCTGGCTGATGGGTTGGTTTCACATTGCTTCACCAATGTTGAGGTGCATCTGGAAAGCTTTCGACAACCTCTGAACAGGTAGAGGTCCCGCATCCTGGCTCACTGCCCCCAAGCAGTCGGCAGCCTCTGGTGATGCTCTTTGGCGTGAGAGAGGACAGGGCTGGCAGGTTATTCTCTGTCCAAGCCTTTCAATTCAATGGTTAGAAAGGGAACCCTGTCCACCGTGACTCTGAGCAAAGAGCAAAAAGCACCCTGCACTCCATCTCATCAAATATTCCCAAGACAAATACAGCCACAGGTAGCACACCTGCATGATCAGAAACCTGGAGGATGTAAAGCCCAGGTGAGGACAGGCACCCAAACCTACGAGACCACTGAAGTCTGAATACAGATCAGGAGCACGGAGGTTCTCTCCCACACCACGTTAAGACTCATCCCATGCCTGCTTGCTCATTTTCTCAATCCTCTTTTATCCTTTCTTTGCCAAAGCAGCAAACTGTTGATTTGGGGTCTTTTTCTTGCTGTTAGAGTTCATATATCCCAGACTTTCTCCACAATGCCAACTGCTAAGCTTTGCACTCCTTCCTCTCCTGATGGGAAAGGTAAGATTCATAGGGAACCTCCCATCTCTGGATCCCCAGCTTTCAAAAAATGCCACTAAAACAGAAGCTCTAGATAAAAATCAAGGCAGCGCTAGTACGACTGCAGTTTACATGACATATCTGCATGTGTTGTTCCATCTAAAAACATCAGGAAACGGCATCTGTGAGTGGGAAGGGAAGTTGATGGGTCATAAAATGGGAAGTGCAGATTTCCTTTGATGTTTAAAGTTCTGCTGAGGGAAAACAGCGGTAACCCAGCTGCCCTATTACTTCTAACAACCTCCCAGGGAATGGACAACTTTGAAATAGCACAAGAATTCAGTGTCAGCTGCAAGCTTAGTGACATCAGACGGGCGCGGATGGACTCCTAGAAGCCATTACACCAGACAGGGTGCCTTAGGGGTGAAATGCACACCAGCACACCCAGTGCTACATGCCCATTATGTCTCTAAATCAGGTGTAAGTAGAGATTTGTGCTGATGCACTAATCCGAGACGGCAGAATTTATCCGATGCCCATTTCATCAGAGCAGGAACGGTATCTGTCACTGAGGAGCTGGCCTCAGAGCTGAGCCTGGGCTACTCTAAATTCCACTTCAGTGAGGGACAACAGATTTTGGCATGTTCAAAGGTCATTTGATGAGCAGATGGAAGAGTTTTCCGTGCTGGTTTGGAGGATCAGTCTCCCTGCGCTGTAGGAGATGTCGGACGCAGAGGACTCGGTGTACCTGCGATAAACTAAGCCTATTGCAAGGAGTTTCTAACTCAATTCAGAGTAAGGCTCGTTTGCATTCCCTGCCATCTATTGCCTCCAATAAGCCAAAGTCCGCAGCAGATGTTAAAAGAAATTTCAGAGTGTGTCGGTGGCTAACTTGGGGTTAAACTTCGTGAACAGCACACAGCAAAAAAATGGCTAAGCTCAAGGCAAAACAATCTTACACTTCTGACCATCAGGGTAGGGCTAAATATGCACCAGCTGTCGAGGAAGGGACCTGCATCACCTCGTGCTCCCAGTATTAATCCTTCGTCAACAACCTGAATATTTCCGATGACTGGTAGCAAACAAAGGAGTCAAACAAGCGGTTAGAAACTTCCAACAAGAAACAAGAACGTGTCGCACGGTTTGTGCACGCGACCAGGCGAGGCAGTCAGATCACCTTCCAGTCCCATAAGCAAGCACACACCTAACGTAAGTCATGGGAGACTGAAGCCGCTTACATGATTTACATGGCTAAAGAACATGCTTATCTTTCCTCTTTGACATAGAGACAGACTTATTGCTTATAAAGCTCATCCCTCTTTTAACCATATGGCCAGCAACCACTTTCCATCCACACACCAATAGCTTCGAGAAGGTCCACGCAAAGAAGGGACTTCTTCCTATTTGGTCCTTGCTACAGCACTGGGGCTTCACTTTGGATTCCACCCTTGATGGAGCTACAAAACAACCCCAGAAGTTTCCAAAAGACTAAAACTGCTCAGATCAGCCCCTCTATAATCAAGACTCTGTGGCAGCATCTTTTCCTGTTATTCTTCTGAGGCTAAAGGCACCCAGGCTGCTCTGACAAGGTCTAAATAAAGGCTACAGCAGAAGGGAGGTCTCAGGCATACAGCGATGCTCATTCCTGCTCCGCAGGGGTGAGAAGGCAGGAGACAAATGGAGGGAAAAGACAAAAATTCTGGGTTTGCCACCCTGGGGACAGAAAAGGAGTGATGTAAATTCTAGCCATTTCATCACAAATTTCACCCAGCTGGATTTTGCTTTACACACAGCCCCTGGAGAGAAGTGGCTATGGCAGAATCCCAGCGGTAGGTGCACCCCAGCGTCTGCTCGGATGGCAAAGACAGCCAGCTTGGGCCAGCTGAGCTTTAAAGGTTCAGAGAAAAGAGTTTAGTTTACTTTATTGGTCTCATGGTTTAGAAGGCTAGACTGTTATGTCTGAGGTTGGCAGCACTATGTTACAGCTGCACTAATGCATGTTTCCTCTCCGCACGCACACACGCAGAAGCGCGTGTACCTGTCTCTTCCCTTGCATGAATAAAACCAGCACTAAACCAAATAATGCCAGCTCTTAAATCCTTTGCATTAACAGAAAAACCAACTTGCTCATATTAAGCTAGAAACACCGCCTCCAGTTTTAGCACACGTGATTTCCTATGCGAGGGAGCTGCAGGATCACGGCTCCCGTAGGGACAAAGAATTCCCTCGGTGACAATCAGCAGCGAGGCTCCGACCTAAGCCCTTGTATTTTAACAAGTGGACGTCATTGTCATTACAGCCACTCCACCCCATTGAGCTGTAGGGCCGAAAATAGCCCCAGCTGTCGAGCTCCATCTCTCTCCATCTCTCGTCAGAGCCATTTGTAGAAATGCGAGGAGGGTGGGGGGTTGCAGTGTGAATTGGTATTGACGCTGGAGAGAAGCTCAGAGGAAAAAAAACCCTTGCTGAACAGAAAAGCAGCACTGAGATAAAACTTTTAAAAACACTCCTTGCTGCCACCTCTCCACAGGAACTGTATTTTTTCCAGGCTTTCCATGCACACTGCTATCTCCAATTTCGGGACAAAATGTGTCAAGTAGAAGCAACAGCTTTAAACCCGATTTTCCTCTCTTTTCTGCTCTCCTTTGGAGGTTGATCTTTGCTCTTTTGATAACGTGGCCAGAAGTAATCAAGCAAAGCAATCCATATTCGGTTCAGACCAGAAGAAGGATGGATTTACTACCTGCGCATTCAGCTTCATCTTCAAATACGTTTCATAAAGCAAGACGTACCCCGGCACAGTAACACCGACGCAGAAATAACCTCACCCCCTCCCTCAGCTACAAACAACGTTCTCCACTTTTTGCTGGATACCAGCATCCCCAAGTCTGCTTTTCCTTATCTGAAGGTTTAGGTCTTACCTGGAGTCTTGTGAGAGGCTGAGGCGAAACAAAGCTCTGGGCAGAGTAAGAAAAAGCCGATTCCTACTGCGATGAGAGAAGGGGGAAGGGGGAAAAGGGGAACAGAGGACATGGGGAGACCATGTTGGTTTTGGTTTCCCCCCCCCCTTTCCCCTCCAGGAAAATAAAACAGAAACCCCAGCGATGGCAGGGAGGTGCAGCAGAGGGTCCCCCCAAGTCCCCCGGCAGTGGCTTTGCTGCTCGGGGTTAGGCTGTGCCACCCCCGCTCCCACCCCTCCTCTGGGTTCTCCTCCTCCAGTCAAATTGCTGACGTGCTTGGCTTTCCCTCTACGGTCCAGCTCCAAAATAGCTCTGGGTGTCACTTACCGGGGAGATTAAGTTTCCTGCAGGAGAGAGGCGAAAGGGCATGGTTTTGGGGCCTCGCTGGGACAGTCCAGCAACGGCGGGGGGGAAACCACCAGAGGCGCGTGTGTTTGGTGGCGTGGGGGACAGGCTGCGGCGACTGGGTGGGTCAGGACCGCTCCTCAAGAGCCCACCCCAAAGCCCAGCGATACGGGTGACATGGGGACTCGGGAGCAGGCAGCTGCCAACTTATCAGCGTTGCACACTAGACAGGAATTCTTTTCCAAAGGCGTCAGATCAATAGTAGGTTTATTTATAACCTGCCAGGCAAAAGTTGTTACAACGGCGAATAAATGGCAAGTTAATAAACCTAAGGGTATCGCTCCCTTTCTTAACCTAAGCGTATGTCTCCCTACCTTTTTGCCGCAGGAGTCTGAAGGGTCTGCAAAAACGGCATGAGTCGCACATGCGTCGCATCTCAGAGGCCCAAGATCATATTTTCTATATTTACCAGGAAAATTGCTATTTTTTAATAGTTTCCTCAACACAGAGTTCACACCAACTCTTATTAGCAAGCAAAGTATTTTGAATTTAAAAGTCATTTCTCTCAATGATAGAGGAGCTAGAACAGAGTCCAGCAGGCTCCCCCACAACCACTTCACCTCTCCGTGGCTATCAGGAGCGAACGATGAGATATGCTTATTTTTGGCAGTAAACAAAGCAGATAACGTGCTGCAGAGTCCGAGGGCGTGGATCAGCCAAAGACACACCAGGATGTTGTGTCTACTCACTTCTCAGGCCACAAAAACACCAGCAGGGGAGCAAAATAGAGTTTTATTTGGGATTTTGAAAGAAGGGGTGGAATATTAGGTTGGATATTAGGAAAAACTTCTTCCCCCAAAGGGCTGTCAGGCCCTGGCCCAGGCTGCCCAGGGCAGGGGCTGAGTCCCCATCCCTGGAGGTATTTAAAAGACGGGTAGACGTGGTGCTCGAGGACATGGTTTAGTGGTGGGCTTGGCAGCGCTGGGTTAACAGTTGGACTCGATGATCTTAAGGGTCTTTTCCAACCTTAACAATTCTATGATTCTATGAAAAGAGTTGGAGGGATCAAAGGCAGGGAACCATGGTAGCTGCAGTGTCCTGTGCTATCAGGGCAGAGGAACGGCTGTTTCTGCCTTGCACACAGTAGAAATCTCAACTCCTGAAGGCTCTAAGCTTTGCATTGGGTTCACAGGGCATTTGACTACTGAAAACTAAAACGTGGAAGACATCCAACACGACCTAAGTGCTAATGGGATCTCCTTGAAAGCAGAGATCAAGGAGAAGGTGACAAGGATGAAAAGCGATAAGATCAGGAGGACTCCATTAACTTAGTGCAATGGGATGACCAAGGACAAGGATGCTGGCCAGCAGGAGACACTGAAGCTGTCCTAGGGCTGGTTTCTCTACAGGGAAGAAGCTAGACACTGGTTTGGTCTAGAAGCAGATCATGTTTTTGTCAGGCACTGGCCCAGGCTGCCCAGGGCAGTGGTTGAGTCCCCATCCCTGGAGGTATTTTAAAGACATGTGGACGTGGTGCTTAGGGACATGGTTTAGTGGTGGGCTTGGCAGTGCTGGGTTAACGGTTGGACCTGATGATCTTCAGGATCTTTTCCAACCTAAACGATTCTACGATTCTATGTTTCATCCCATGCAGTGACCTGCTGAGAGCAGGGCTGTCACCTGCTGGAAAATCGACCCAGTGATGGAAGAGAGAAAGCCACAGCAAGCGTAAGACACACCATCATCTTCCACAGGGGGAACAGAAAGGGTAGCGTTGACTAGTGACTCTCTGACGAGGGGAGATGGAAGGACCCACCTCCCAAATGTAACCATAAGCGATTTGCTGCCCACCGGTGACCAAATCCGAGGCACTGCAGAAAGGTGGCGTGCTACTGCCTCGCGCTCCCCGCTCCTCTCGGGTCAGAACGGCCAGCGTTTACCCACTGGGGCACAACGCCCATAAAGTTATAGGACTGAGGGAAAAAAAAGTACCGAGGTCTCAGGTGGCATCTGAACTGTCTGTGCGTTGGCTGAGTAACTTTATCTGATGTTTAGGGACAGCTTTGTGAAACTCATCTCCCCTTTTAAAGATACTGGCCATTCTGCTCGGTTCTTCCCTCTGTTTTGAAGAGGGTTTAAAGTTTTAGCTGCAGGTGCAGTAGCAGATACCTACCAACAAACTTACAATGACCTCCCAAAGACACGGAAAGGCTGCCCGAGGTTGCTAGTAACAAAACTCAGCCCACCTTTGAATCAATACAATTTCATTTCTGAACAGGATAATTTGTACTACTGCACCAGCTGAACATAAAAAGAAATTATTTCCTATCAAGTCCTGCTTTGCACTTCAAGGTCTACCCCCAACCTGAAACTCGAATAAAGCAGTGCCCCGTTTGGAGCAAACCAAAGCAAATTCAGTGTTCCCCAGTCCCCCATGAAGCAACCTTGCTGACGCTTCCCTGCCCTGTGAGATCCAGCAAACTGCGGAGCACAAAAATTGCCAGAGGCAATTCTTAGGGAATTCTTAGGGGATTAAATGAGCAAACAGCGTCTTTCACTCAACACACCATTGCTGTCTTCAAGGAGGAGCACAGAAACAACACTTTATGCGCTCCCCTTTTTTTTGCAGTGCGTAGAAGGAGCCAGCTGTACGTACTAGAATTACAAAGTCATGACAGGTTCATTTTTACCACTGTCACGATTAGCAGCAAAATGACGATTGGTAACGGATTGCTGGACCCACGTGGCGGATGCTTCTCTGAAAACCAGGACAGATACCAGCAAAATTCTCCACCACACATTTAGATGTAAATAATGAACCCATGCAGGCTCCGCTGCCAGAACCTTGAAGAAGGATTAGGTAATTAATATGCAGTAATCACTATTTGGAGATGCTAATTATAAGACAAAATCAGCATCACTTGGCAACCCTGTGATGATGATACAAAAGCCTCTGCCTGGCTTCCAAACCACCCTCTCTGATCCTGTTCACGTCTGAAATGAAGGCACGCTTTTTGGAAGGGCTTCCAGATGTGCAGCTTGTTTCCGTGGTTCACCTGGTGCCTTTCAGAGAGATGGACAAGAAATGTCTTTATTTTGTCTTTAGCCAGCAAGTGAGACATGTGGAAGGTGGTGTTTATTTTAAGGAAGGCTTTTAAACATACTTTGGTCAGCAAATCTGTGCCATCATTTTACACCGGGGGAGGACAATCCTTCCTACGGCCTGAAGAGAAAGGGCCCAAACTGGGTTTACTGTCCCAGCACATTGCCACCTGCTTACTCAATGAGAAAGAGGATCCTTGCCTGGGTTGCCCCCCGCCTTGGCATATCGTCGTGGAGCATTTCTCTCGTCACTTTACTGTAAGCTCCCTGCAGCTCATCTTATGGTGCCTGCCAGTACTCAGGACCAGCATCTCCTAGGCACCGCGCAGACAAGTGATAATCGATCTCTGCTCTTGCACTAGCCACCCCTTTTTTGGATGCTGTGACTTGCCCTGATTATCTTGACAGGAGTGGATTGCCCAAGATATCCTGAAAAGTCACTAAAAATGAGATGAACTGAAGTATCTACAATACCAATGAGTTATTTATCTACTCATGAACTACAACATGTCATGGGTTTGAAATAAAGTCTTACGAGGAGCGGCTGGGGGAGCTGGGGGGGCTCAGCCTGGAGAAGAGGAGGCTGAGGGGAGCCCTCATCGCTCTCTGCAACGGCCTGAAAGGAGGCTGGAGCCGGGGGGGGTCGGTCTCTGCTCCCCAGGAACAAGCGATGGGACAAGAAACGGCCTCAAGCTGTGCCAGGGGAGGTTTAGGTTGGATATTAGAAAAAATTTCTTCACCAAAAGGGCTGTCAAGCATTGGAACAGGCTGCCCAGGGCAGTGGTTGAGCCCCTGGAGGTATTTAAAAGCCGGGCAGATGTGGTGCTCGAGGACATGGTTTAGTGGTGGGCTTGGCAGCGTTAGGTTAACGGTTGGACTCGATGATCTTAAGGGTCTTTTCCAACCTAAATGATTCTATGATTCTATAAAGGAAAATCTGCATACAATGAGCTAAAAGAAGTTTGAATTTGTAGAAAGAATGATGAAAGGGTTGAAGGAACCCGCATTTGAATGAAAACAAATAAAATGGCACCAGGCATGATACTAGTCCCTTCTTCTTCTTTGAATAGCCAGCAGACAGCTTTTCCGTAAGTATGTTTTCTTCCCACTCCAAGTATCAGGGAAATGTGCTTTAAATAGCAACTTCTACTCACGTGGTTTTAAAATACAGAAAAAAATCTTTCCTTGCACTTGAAAACTAGATCTTTGAGCTCCAAAATCGCTCATCTAAACTCTTAAGTTGAAAGTAAAAGGATGCCAAATGGATTTAACCATAGTTTACAGACTCTGAAACAAGCTGTGCTTGGTTGTCCTCCGAGAAATGAATTAAATTCTTTGAATTATTATAACTAGCAAGGCCTGGGGCATTAGGTCTGATTTCAATGTTCCTCTTTAGTACTAGAGTTTTTGCATAAAAAGGCAGGTTTTCTTCAAAAAAGATTCCTGCTTCTCCCCACAGGAGAATTTGATTTTTTTCCCATGTGATGTTGCAGAAAAATTTAAAAGCTGGCACCATTTTTTTCTCTAAAAACCAAATAAACATACTGAGAGAAAACTAAAAAAGAAAAAAAAAAAATCCTGATGTTTTGTCTCCCTATCTAACATTAAGAATAATTCAGGAAAAAAAAAAAAATCAACGCTAATAAAAAATTCACACAGAAATAACCCACAGACAACACGAGGTATTTTTCCTACCACGTCTAATTCTGATAGATAGGACCACCTAATTCTGCATTAAACATCACCAGATCACTCAACGCACTCCGAACGTAAGGGAGCATATTCCCAAAAAAAGGTTACATATGCCCAGCAACGTTAATTGATAGAGTTATGGAGGACACAGAAAATTACTATATTACAAAGGCAAATCTAAGTATTATGTTGAGTTACAAAAAGAACAGAGGTACAGGATTAATTTTTTATTTTTAAAAGGCAGCTTTTCAGGTTTTTAGAAAAAATTGATTTGTGAACAGACAACAAAGGGAAGGCAAAAGTGACAGATGCTTGCCTGGTTTGGTATTAAAGGCTTCCAAAAAAGCTTATAAAGGTTCCTACATCTTTTTCAGTAGTTCCCTGCCCTTAACATTAAACCTTTTCCTATGTAGCTAAACTAAATTCCTAAATTCCAAAATTCCTCCTGTAATTGAACCCGTACGTAGTACCCCGACCAGGACAGACACGTGGTGCCCTTCCATTTTGGCAGGAAGCCTGGAGATGGGTGCACCCTTGATCCCAAATCCACTTGTGCTTCCCAAAAATCCCCAAATCCTCCACAGAACTGCACCTGAGCAGCATTTTGCTGTGCTGTCATTGAGCACTACATTATTTTTTAACCCTTTCAGAGAACTTCATATATTTTCTTTTTTTCATTCATGAATTTGTGATTGTGGAACTCTGAGCCTGGCTTACCAAAGTCTCAAGAGACTCTGCCAAAATCAGTTTTTCAGTAAAAATACTCTCTCCGCACCGATGGCGCAGCCCATTCGGTTCTGCTTGACAAATCCTTCCGTTTTGACGTTAAATCTTCAATAACGACACATGGAATAAAGCTCCGCACCCGTTCTACAGTACTTATTCTAGATCAGGTTCCAAAACTGTTTACAAGGCTGTCACAGAAAAGAGTGCCAGCTTTATTTATTTTTTAATTCAATTTACACGGCTTTATTTCCTCTCTGTCACACAGGGGAATTCGGTCGGACTGACAAAGCTTCCCACAGGTTAACTGTGAGGCTCCTCTTTAGCATCTTTTCAGTGCTTACAAGATAGGTTTTTACTTTTCATTCCAATATCTTCCTGGGACTTGAAGTCCAAATACTTGGCTTATAATTATCTTTTTTTTTTCTGCCCTTTTTTTTTTATCTTTCCATTTTAAAAACAGAAGTACACTTGCCTTTCACTGGTCCTCTGGCATGCTGGCCACCATCAGGGCTTTCACTGTTAACGTTATCTCAGACCCCCTCACCATCTGAAATATCACAAGTACTCTACAACAAAGTTTGTGAGGTCCAGCCCGTTTTAAAACATTTTCTGGTTTTATGTGCTTTCTAACCAGTTTCTCACCTGTTAGAGACAGAGGCATTTACCCCTTTGTTAAAGGCATTAACTACGATACTCACCTGGTTGCAGCCTGCTTTGTAGCATGTAAAAATAAAAAACCAAAATTAAAAACAAAAAGAATTTTAAGAGCTCTCCTGCTTTGCTTAATATTCAACCGATCGTTACTCAATCTTTTTTTATGCCTTATACAATTGCAAAATTATTTTTGTTATTCTTAAATCACTTGCTGTTTGCATTTTATTTCACGCCTTAGCTTTTCTTGAGCATCTGTCTGGGCTCAGCTCTGTCCAGGCATGCACCGTCTTCGAGAGCGCTTGCATCCACAGCTAGAAATTTCCGAATCGTCCACGAACCTTCCCCGATTACCGTGCCTCCACTCTCCACAGGGGCATCACCATTTCTCCAGGTGCAACTCAAATTCACCTGCATCTGAACTGTGAATAAGGGGGGGAAAAAAAAGTTCCTTATGAGCGTGGAGCAGCAGTGGGACACGCACCCGGAGAGCGGGATCTCCACCTACGGCGATACGCAGGGAGAAGAACGAATACCCTCTCCATCAGTTTTAGCGTTTCATGCCGGAAGATTAAAGTTTATCATCTTCATTCTTCATTTTTATAAGTTGTGCCATGTTAATGCCATTACTATTTCAGCACAGAGGTGTTCTTATAATCTACCTATGATTGAAATATGAAGTATTGCCGCTGTTTATCTTGTAAATGAAATTGCTCTCGTAACAGGTCCCTTTCAGAAGAGCAGGCTTGAATAAAAACTTGGTGCTTGCTCCTTCCTTCCTGAGGGACTTTTGCGTGCCTTCCAGAGGATAATGGGAAAAAAAAACCCAACCCAATTACAAATAATTTCAAATAATTTAAAAATTTGAGCGGACAAGGCTCTGAGCTGTGCAACTGGCCCTGCTTTGAGCAGGGTAGCAGTAGATACTTCAGAAGTCCCTTAAAATCTCAGTTATTTTATGTTACGATCCTATGAGCTGATCAGTTCTTCTCTTAGAATATGTTTCTTGGAGATTTCCCCTTTAAATCTGTCCATGAAAGCTGTCTAGTACTTCTTAAATACTATATGGGTCATCTTTGATTTAAAGGGAATAAAAAAACCCTGAGAATTAGGCTTCATTAGTTTCTCCATGGATTTATTCTCTACATGAAGAGAAAAAAAAATCATGCTGCTAGAAACAGGCACTGGCTTTACTACTTCTTTTGCCGAGGGCAGTGTAATTGCCACAGCTAAACAAACTCTTTGTAGAAAGCAGCCACTTTTTTAACAGAACTGTTTTTCAAAAATTCTTCCATTCCTTTGAAGCTCTCACCATGCCTCCCATGGGTTTTTCTTTGTATTGCTTCTTTTCCATCCCTTCCTCTCTGGCACAACTTCACATCTTTAAATACTCCATCCTTTCTGAAAACATGTGCGTTCTTGAAAAACATTTTTTTCACAACAAGCAGCATTGCTGCCTGAGCAACCACCATTTTCCTGAAGGTTTAGATCCAGAAGCATTTTCACGGTAGGCTTCGTGTCGCTGCGTGTCAGCAGTTTGCCAGCTATCGCCTTGCTACCCAGCAAGGATTTACAGCAAGGTTAAAAGGTACTGCACTGGATACATCAGGATTAAATCCGAATGTAAGTACTCTTTTGTTTGTAAATAACTTCTTTGCTGAGTGGTGAAAATGTTAATACGCAAATATCTTGGATCACACACGGTCAACTGAAGAGACCAGGGAGAAGCAGGTCAGAAGCTTTTGTGTGTAAATATTCAGACAATAGTAGGATATCGGGAGTTAGAAGCTGATTTGCCTTATGGAGTAACTGTTACACAAGAAGTTTAATCCATATCAGAAAGTTACCTAAAAGTAATGTCTATTTTTAAGTGCTTAAGTAGTACCACCAATGTCAGGGGGATCAGACAGACGCTCTAAACTGGTGCCACGCACACATCTCTTTCAGTGGTTTCAGTTAAGGAAGAGGTGTCAGCGTTGATAAAATTGTCTCAGCTTCTCATCCCAAGCCTTCTCCAGACCTTGCCCAGTGCCTCAGCTCATCCCAGGGCCTACAGGTCACCGCTGTCTGGCTGCGGCCAGGCGAGTGCCCAAGAACCAGGCTTGGGGGTCACCTCGGCCGTCCTGCTGCCTCTCCCGCGCACCCATCTCCTGCGCCTCATCACGAGCAGAGCTTGCAGTGGCAGAGGCAGCACTTTCCTTCTTGTCCATACGCTGCCCTGTGATCAATGACAATGAAGGTTTCACTCAAAAATAAAACTTTCATGACTACGTTATTATTGGGTGAGGCGATTTCTACTTTCCAGGGATTACCTAACTGAATGCACGCCTTATGACTTACTTTGGACACACTGGAGAAGCTAATAGTGATGTCTAACTTCTAATTTCTTCCAACGCCCCTATTATCGAGGTATCTGGGTACATTCCAGTCATGATCAATGCTTGTGTCAAAGGCTGAATCTGAAAGGGATGCGGAGTTCTCAGCTCTGAATTAAGGAAAGTGGTTATAAACACAGCAGTTGATAGGTAAGAGAAGATTTAGATCAGAGGGTGACAATCTGGTTATTTTAATTATCTTAATTATTGTAGCTGTATTAAAGATACCTTCAATTACTTTTGCAATTATTTCAAATTATTTATAATTATTTGGGGGGTTTTTTCCCCATTATCCTCTGGAAGGCACGCAGAAGTTCCTCAGGAAAGAAGGAAGGAGCAAGCACCAAGATTTTATTCAAGCCTGCTCTTCTGAAAGGGACCTGTTACGAGAGCAATTTCATTTACAAGATAAACAGCGGCAATACTTCATATTTCAATCGTAGATAGATTATAAGAACACCTCTGTACTGAAATAGTAATGGCATTAACATGGCACAACTTATAAAAATGAAGAATGAAGATGATAAACTTTAATCTTCCGGCATGAAACGCTAAAACTCACGGAGAGGGTATTCGTTCTCCCTGGTGAGAGGACCGGTGTCATCAGATTTACAGACTCCTGCAGTCACTTCTAAAATAACGGGGGTGACTGCGTGTCCTTTGATCTACACATGAATGTAGGCTTGGCTCCTGTGCCTTAACTGTTTCCTTAAACTTTGAGGCAAATTTTTTGGCAAGTTATCTAATGATAGGTATTTATACAGCTCTTGGCTGTACTCGGTGGCACTTCCAGAACTTCAGTGTGGTTATGTCCCCACAGCAGGCACATCCACACCTTAAAAACAAGAAGTGTCTGCACAAAGGATTTATAACCCTAGTAAGGCAATTTCTTTCCACATCACAGCAGAACTCAGTCCTTAAATTCCCGTCAGGCGGAACCCAGGTCAGCCATTTACAAGGTGATTAAGGATCCAGGCAAGCTTTCACTTATACGCCTATAAATGTGCCGACCAGCTTTTCTTCACAATTACTGCCAGCAACTGTCTTCAAAATCTAAACGTGAATAGTTGGACTGAATTTTGAAGGGATTCTGATTAAAATGGAATATAACTTCGCTTACTGATAAATGATGCCTATGCTGAACACAGGGAAAACAGAAGCTGTTGCTACCATACGCTCTCAGTTTAGCAGCGGTCTCAGTTAAACTACGCTCAGTCCTCTTTGGACAGCGCAAATCATAAAAGAACACCATTCCCAAGAGCTGCCCATGCACCCTGTCGGATGAACACGGGTATAAGAGCTGTGAGAAGAGCGTAGTAACTTACTCTATAAAGACTTTATGTGGCTCGAGTAAATGCACAGAGTAAATTCTAGCCATACCTCCATCCTCATTTCTTTCAGGTGGCCACCGCTACCGAAATGCACCATGCGTTCCAGTATTCTGATAGAAGCCCCTGACCCGAGCAAGACAGATTTTCTTCCCCCCGTTAACACTTGCGACTTCATACGGCTAATCCCTCTTGATAGGCAAGTTGTTTGTTCTCCTGGACACGGAGTTTTGATGGAATTGCCCTATAGGCTTTGCTACGCCAGCGATCTGACAGGATAACGTAAAATCATCTTTTGCCTTATAACCTCCATGCCAACAGGTTATATATTTGCTGAAAATGGACTTGTGGATCACGGACATAATGAAGCAGCACCCCACCAGTTCAGCTAGATTGCTCCTCTAAACCCATTTATGCCAACTGGTCGCTCATCTTCATTTCAAGTTCTGATACATCTTCAGCAGTCTTATTTTGCACTTCATTACAGTCCATCCTGTACTGGGTATAAACCACGAGCTTCTAGTGTCGTACTGATACAACCGTATTGACTTGAACTCAAGCAGATCTTGAGTTCTTCCCTAGTTACATCACGGACTGACACGTCAGCTTCAACCCCATGAACAGCAGCAGGACAATAGGTCTGTAGCACAGTAAGATGGGGGAGAGAGATCAGAAGCAGGGCCGGAGAGCTAGCAAGCTATGGATTTATCGAAGAGGATTAGCTGGACAACTATGCATGCAGCACAGTCTACGTGAGATTCAAAACTCACCTATAGAAGCCACTCTACCTTCTAATTATTGATGAGAAGATAACCAAGCGACTTCTAGCAGCTCCGAATCTTATCTACATTCCTCAAAACAAGTTTATCAGCAAAGTTAGAGCTTATGTCGTAATAAATTCTTTCTGTAGATCAGGATGCCCATGTAGCTCCTCCGCAGCGCAGGCGTTGCACGCAGGGCGCTCGCTGCAGGCAGTGGGAAAGCCGACCTTTAATGCAACCACGCAAGTCAAGGAGGGAACGGCAAAGGAGAAAAATCACTTTTGCTTTGAGCCAGCTGAAGCCAGGGCGTGCAAAATTGACACCGAAGGTGGATTTAGGGTGCATTTGTGGACCGGCAGTCACTTTGTAGGCAGTTGCTCGCATTTGTTCTGACACACACGTGCATGCTTGCGCTCGCAAAACCACACGCGAGTTTCAGAGCATTCAAGCAGGCTTTTCTCAACACTGATTTTACAATTAGAACATGGTTTAGTGGTGGGCTTGGCAGCGCTGGGTTAACGGTTGGACTTGATGATCTGAAAGGTCTTTTCCAACCCCAACGATTCTATGATTCTACTTGCGCCTATCGCCCTATCGCTGTTGTGAGAGCCAGCAGAAACCACACTGGGTCCTGATTTATATGCAGATCTGTGAAAAGAAAATAAACATGACTTAACTATTGTACTACTGGTTTTTTTTTTTAAGTTTTCTTAAACTACCCAAAGCAAACCAATAAATCCATGGCAGTGAGCTAAAATTTTACATTAAAAGCAAAAATCTACAAATCTCACATTCAAGTTTGCAGTTTATGAGAGATCTCCAGCTTTTTTTACCCTGCAGCGTTAATGGTTTGCTGCGACAGACATTTTTCAGCCACCGTGACGGATCAGGAAGGTCACAGACACAGAGCGCGGGGACAGAAACTGCATTTGAGTTACATATTACACATTACCTTCAGTAATGACTTACCCAAGCCACGAGGATCTGGGAATTGTATACCACAAGCAATAGCAGAAACTACTTGGCAGGCAGTCGTATAGTCTGGAATTACTATATAAAATAGTGGTTTGCAGTGACATTTAGAAGGCAGGCAACGGCTCTGCTACAAGGAAGAAAATTGCAACAGCTGGTAAGGTAGCACTCCTCGCATCGGCAGCGTAAGAGAGATCCATTTCCAGGACAACGCATTAGTGAGGAAATTAAGATGACGTATATAAGCACTTATCCCTTTTCGAGTTGATCGTTACTTCCCTTTTAACAGCTAGACTGAGATCTTTACGCTAAATCTCTTTTCTCCACTTCGGATGTCCATCTTCTGCATTTCACACGCCGATCCTAAACAAATAAAACAAACATTTCAGTTTTCCATTTGTTTATAACCCATTTGCACTAACATTGATCTTTCAGACAAATACAATGCAGCAAAATTTGTTCTTTCAACAGTGCAAAAGAATGCTGCTTCTTTTAGGATTACTAATTCTTCAAGAGTATTTAACTGAATTCACTGCTTACTGAGGCTGTGCATCTTTTGCAACCCAACACTCTCAAACTATATATCTCTATACACAGATAGAAATCAAAGGTGGTCTCAGTAAGTTTAATGAGCTCGCACTGTGGAAACACAGTGTTTGCCTTTTTATATGGGACTATCATTCAAATCGGAACAGCACAACCAAACTGCAGGGCTTCGCCTATCAAACAGATATATTGCAACTTCCAATTAATATTATTTAAAAATCAATGTAAGATACCAAACATTATCAGACTAATTCGGGGGTAACAGGCTAGGAGGAAAACATTTTACTGCAACTGTTTTCCAAAGTATCTTCACAAGCAAGCTGCCAGCATAGTTATACTAAAATAGTTGCAACTATTCCATTGCAGGTGTTTTGGAACAAGTATCAAAGCAACCAAGCTGTATTTGAATAAAAGCAGAGATACCCATCAGCGGAGGGATGTTTCTCTAGTGATCTGCCGAATCACAGTGCTTTGGAAATCCTCCTTTCTACATAAAAGAAAAAAAAAAAAAAAAAGAGGGGAGGTTTCTTGCAGCACCCCCAAAATTAACTTATAAAACATGGGTCCAAAACAGCAATGCGTGGATGAAGTCCAGAAACCAACAACCGCATCTGATCTGCTTCCATTATCCCAGTTCACCATTTTTATATTATTTATATATTTATATTATTTTGTTATTTATATTTATTTTATTTATTTAGTTATTTATATTTATTTTATTTTGGGGGTTGTCCTATGCAGGGACAGGAGTTAGACCCGATGATCCTTGCGGGTCCCTTCCAACTCAGGGCATTCTGCGATTCTATTCTATTCCGTGATGCTACGATACGGTGACTTCAAATCTGGTTCTTATCTCAGGGCTGGGTTGGCCCCCAGGCTATTTGGCAACCACAGTTCCTGTGGCTTGCCAACGCCGATGGCCCTTGGTCGCCCCTAGGCCGAAGCGCAGGCAGGACCCGACCCCGCGGAGGAGCGGCGGGCCGAACCCGCGCGCCCGGTGGCATCACGCGAACGCTTCGGTGCGTCCGTCCCCGGTCACCCACGCAAGACGGGAAACGCAAAAACTTGGGGATTTGGGATGGGAGCGAAGGGAAAAGGGAGCCACAAGCGTTTGGGGGGTGTCGATTTGGGAGGAACTCTTTCAGAAGCGAGCTATGGACAAAGAGCTCAAGTAACTTTGAGGTATTTGCAACTATTGAGATATTTCCAACCACTGAGATATTTGCACAAGTAACTATTGAGGTATTCGACAGGTCTAGGACAGCTGGACATGGAAGTGCTCTGCCTGCAGATGACAGGTTTAAATTCTTCATAGCACCATGAAAATCTTCATAAATTTTCCACTAATGACAAATAAGTGTATCAATTATTTTTTTTCTGCGTGTGACCAGAAAAGAAAATGCTTAGAAATTTTAAACTCTAAACTGAGGAACGTTTTTTCCCCTGCCAGGTTTGAAATGTCACACTAGACGCAAGACAAACAAGCTGCATTCTCGTATCAGCTGCGCGGCGCTTGACTGGCGACCGCTAACACCTTCACCAACGGCGCAGGATAGGATTAATCCCACCGACAATACAAGTAACAACGGAGACGGCCAGCTCACGCTCCATCTGTCACCGGTGGGAAAACCAAGGGCAATTCCAGCCCACTCGCCCTGCCAGGCTGGCACCACGTACCGATGCGTTACCACGAGGAATCTCCCTCAACGCTGGCTATATATAGTATATAAAGTGCCGGCTATCATATGCAGAACAGAAGGGATCCTCAAAAGCCTTTAAAGAGAGCTGCCAGTGCAATTAAAAAACAAGTGTTCACAATACACCAACAGCGCATTTCATTTTTTGGCTGGCTGTGCCTACCCGGCGTGCACATATAGGCAGACTATGCGCAATTCCAGAATATAAAGTTTCCATATACCTGGGATTTGCAAAGGACATTGTCTTTCAGTGTCTTTTAGGACATTCCGCATAAAAGTTCAGTTCCTTCTAGGTTGCAAGCTCTAGGTCAACACAACCAGATCTGTGACACTTGGTACAGTGATTTAGTTTGAGAAACGTGCCAAATTCATCATGACTTCCCCCCCCCCCCCCCCCCCCCAGTAATGCTCGGCGAAGTACTTACTAAAGATTTTTTATTTTCAACTATTTGATGCAATTCTGTATCTTCAGAAGTCATCTCTTGCATCCAGATCAAGAGAGATTGCTCAGACCCAAGCACAACAAATGCCAACCAGAACCGCCTGTTCTTCTTCCACAGAATTTGCTAAAGTAATAAAACCAGTCACATAAAACATGAAGAATTTTAATTTTTGTAACTGTGTTAAAGCAGAACACATAACATGTCTTTTCAAGGCAGAATTACCAAAACCAAAGTCATCTCACATGGAGAACAGCAGCTGATAAATAGTGTGAGTTGAACTAAACAAAACCAGAAGCTGTAACTATTTATTAGGGACATACATACCACACAGTTGATTATTTAAATAAAAGGAATCAAATCACATACATAAAAATACCAGAAAATTACACTGGCCATGATTTATTACAGAATTCTCATCTTTCTGAGACTTTCGCGCATGTAACGCAAACCTCTTTTGACCGTTGTGCCTTTTGCTGAATACAAACCACGTGTGAGCGCGCAGGCTTTGCCCGAAGCTACTTTACGCGAGGGGATACAACCCAGCGCCCGGCGGAAGGCAGCCCGGTGTTCCACAGAAAACATCTAACGGGGGAAAAAAAAAAAAGGAAAAGCGGATGAAATTCACAGGTTCAGGTGTACCAACCCCCTGTAATATCAAAGTCCATCCCAAAGAGATCCGTGAAGTACAATTTTACGAATGTTACACAAGAGGTAGAAGTAAGATTTTTGCAGCGTTCATTCAAACATCCACAGTTGCTTACAGAAATACTTAAATAAGCCTAAACTGATTAATGATTAAAATCTCGTATAATTGACCTTTTTTTTTTTTTAAGCTAAATTATACTTTCACATCTTTCTGCTGGGCCTATGGAATGGATTGACTCACAAAATCCTCCTTCAGTAATATTTCACTAGCAGTGTAAAATTTGCTATTTTAAGTAAATGAGTTCGACCAACAAACATGGAAAAGATATACTCCCGACACCAAATAGTATATTAAAATATAGACACTATTAATCTTTGTATATCTGTCATAAAAAATAAAAGGAAACTTATTTTTCCCATATATATTGGAAATAGCCTAATTCTGTGAAAAAACTATGCTCATTAAGTTATTACTGTGCATAAACAAGTTTTAAATTGGTTGTGTTTTATTTTTATTTTATATAGTAAAAAAATGTAAAGCAATCTTCGTCTGGCAATGATTTTAAGTTGACTCTGATTTATTCTTCCTCTCTAACAAGTTTTTTTTACACACTATATGCAAATATTTTCCTTTTTAAAGCTCATCTGGCAAAGAAGCAAAGAGGATTTATCGCTCCAGTTCCTCACTTTTTTTTTTAAAAAAGTTGCTCCTAACCTGATACATTTTCAATCTCTAACAGCACAGACTACATACATTAAATGCATCTTTTTTTTTTTTTTTTTGCACCTTTGATTACAGTATTGCTAATGAAGAAAAATAAGGACCTTCCATTCTATATAACTGATAAAATTGATTGGCAAAGTTGTTATTTAAAACAAACAAACAAACAAAACCCAAAAACCCCACACAAACAAATTAGGAAGCAATATCTACCAAAAACGAAGAGATGACTGATTTTTAGATAATGTTCTACAAAACAAAAAAGTGCTGGTGACCGAGATGGACAAACTGCACAGGAAATAAATCAAGGTCTCGGTATGCTTAAGGCTCTATTTCTGTTGAAGCAGATCAGGATAAAACAAGGTGCAAAATTCTCAGAAACCCACAAATTCAATTCAGTCGAAGTTTCTGCAGTAGGTACATTCCTCAGCTTTAAAAGAAAGCAAAATTATCCTGCTAATTCCAAGCTGTCAGCGTAGTGAGAAACCTTATAAAAAAGGTTGGGAACAGATCCTTCTGGAGTTTCTGGATAACAAATGTTCAAGGTGAACTACTAAGCCTGTATTTACAAAGAGCCTACCTAACTCGAGATATCACGCCAGTAAAAAGCAACAAAGCCAGATAAAGCTAAAAATCTGTTAAAGCTGCTGGCTTCAATGGAAGCAGGACCACCCCCATCTCTTCAGTAGCCTAATTGCAAATGCACCTATTTAAAATAATAATAAAAAGATATATTCTAAAGTCAATTGCTCTCATATTCACTGATGTGCAGTATTCCCTGTTCTTGTTCAATATAATGTATAATCTTGAAGAGTTACATGATTGGGAACTCAAGTTTTTCCACTTTAATGATGCTATGAGGAGGGAAAAAAAAAAAAATCTATAGAAGACTGTGGCCATAAAGCAGAGTTGTAAAACTAAATTTTAAATTAAGATCATGCACGCTGTCAAAGCAATAAAGATACAAAGAACAAAACCCCCAAACCCTACCGCTTTGGGTTGCTCCAACAGGCAGCATTTCGACACCACGGCTCCCAGGCAGAGACCTGGGAGGGGTGGGAGGGGAAATCAGCTCTCAGAGCAGGGAACAATATAATTTAAAAAAAAAAAAAAATACATACAGGCTTAAGGTCTGTTCGTTGCATAATCTTTACAGCATTTAAACAAAAAAATCCAACTTCCTATGGAATTAGAGCTATGACCTAATATAAACCGTGTATCTGAGAACATCATACTGAGCAAAGCTGAATGCTGTCGCTTGAGGAAGAACGGATTTAAAAAACGAACCAACCCTTCCATGGAAGCTTCATCCTAAGTACTCCTCGCCATTTGTCATCTTCTAAGTCTAGAAAAGCCGAGCTTAAATCCCGCTTCATTCTCTTCCCTTACAGACAGCCGTTGAGAGGCGGTGATCTTGATCCAAGAGGGAGGACCATACCCCGTTGGTTTGAACCAGCCCTATTCCGCCCCTCGAGCCCGTGCACAGCTTGATTCCGTATCACTAAAACATGCACGGGTGGAAGGATGGCTACCAGAGCAGGACAAGAACAAGCCAACTCTGCCACAAGTCTCAGCAGTTGAACCCATCTACGAGCAGCAGATGGGGAAAAGGGAAACAGGTGAAGGAAAGAAAGACTCCTGGCCCCTCGCACCCTTCTGACCACAGGAGCCACAAAGAGGAGCGATCCTGCCCACTGAAGCAGGGCTTCCTGCGGCTCAGTGTCTCCTTTCTTCTTGTAGCTCCCCTTTCCCTCTTTATTTCCCCAAACGGAGTGGGAGAAGGTCAGGACAGCAGATGAAATGTAATCCCAGGAAGCTGTGCTCATGGTCACCTCTGGAAAGTGCATAGGACTAAAGCTAGAAAGCTTTCCACAAAATTCTGGAGTATATCCACGCTTCTCCAAAAAGGCGGTAAAGGCTAAATGGCCAGGAGGCACCTCAACAAAGCCTCCCGCTTGCATAATCTCCATCTTCTGTTAATTTACTTCACCAAAGAGAAAAGGTACCAGGAATAATAAGAAGAGACTTACTATAAAGACTAGAGCACCAGTTTCCAAGCTGTAAAGCAAATCATTTCCAAATCACACATACCCAGGTACAGACAAAAAGATTAGTAGCAGTGGTAAATACCAAGAGCAAAGAAGAATATTCAGTCTGGAAAGAAAAAAAAAACCCATAGCAGTAGCTTGGGAACTAATAGTCTTAACACACACTCCTGAAAAGGCCACAGCAATAGAAGCACCACAAACCTGGACAATCTCCCTGTACGCTGTTCTAATAAAAATAATGACAAACTAATACCAGTTTCTTAGTTTTAGTTTATCTAGATACCATCAGACTAACTTAATGGCCGGAGGGACCCTGTGGATACAGAAGAAAAGCAGAGATACCAAAGCTACAACCAGAAAACACAAGTTCTTACTCTGATGCTGGCCTCTCTTGTGGGAATCAAGGAGGCTGCATCACCAGAAGCCTCCAGGTATTTGTACAGAATACAGAAATAATTGTAATTCTTAAATCGATGTTGTACTGGACTATCAATTTGGGATTTTAAAGCATTACAGATTCACTACCAACTATCAAAACGTACACCCTAACAAGAATATTGACTTGAGAAGGGACTCTTACCTATCCCATTTTCTTAAACTGGAACAATCTACTACCATTGCTAGCTACAACTCTGCTGCCTTCTTCGCCTCAGTCAAAAATTTGAATTGCATAAATCAAAACAAGATAAAAAGAGAACTATTGCATCTCAACAAAGCTGGGGGGCGAGAGGAGGGAATTAACTAATTTTTACCTGATTGCTCCACAAATAAAAGGAAAAAAAAAAAAATCGACCCAAACTCCAACACAAAAACACCTCTCTGGCTTACGTGTGACCTAATACCTTAACTCTGCTTCCACTGAAGTCAGTAAAATGTGAATACAATTAGTCCCTAAAACCAGAAGCATTATACTTACACTTATTCATACCAAAATTTCAGTGCAACACTTACAGAATTTGTACGTTGTTGCCAAATTAAACACTAGGCAGCTAAAAATATTTTATGACTGTAACAGAGCTGCTGCAACTCCGGGTGGTTGTTTTATAAAATACAGTGGTTTTTTTTCCCCTGCAATATAAAAGGGTGTGTAACAAAGCCACAGAAGTGAGGCGTTCTGAAAGGACTTTTCTCTTTATAGGTCTAAAGCTGTCCATAATCCAATCATTTAAAGAAATGGGCACCAAATCAGTTTGATATGAAGACCCAGAGTTTTTACGAAGAAAACACAGCAAAGCAAAATAAAACACGAGCGCGTGCCGGTCGCATGGGTAGGGCCCGACAAGGGAAAATCTGACACGAACACGTTCGACCTGTGCTGACTCTCCACAGCTACAGTGCTTTACGCTTGTTGAAGAGCCCACAACCGGACGGTCCAACAGTACGCAAGAGCCACGTTAACAGCGTAGGCTAATCGTTGGCTACAGCCGAATGCAGCCGCGCTGTAACCCTTTCTAAATGCATTTTTTAAACTGCAGTTGAAAACAGAAGTGAGCATACGGCTATTTACCATTTTTGAAAAATGTGACGGTTAAAGGCACATTAACTATATTATGAACCGATTAAGACCACGTTCCTTCACAATAATAATTAACACACGAGCAATACGATAAGGACCTACTACGCCCTGTACATTCACCGCTACGAAACAATCCTGCAGGACTACAATTGTTCTGTAAACAGAAAAGGTGATCAAGACTTTCAAATTCTGATTTCCTGTCAACACGGTAATCACAATTAAAAACCCCAAATTATTCATTAACTGAAATACTGTAGACTCCACTTTTTAAATCGTGGAGTATAGTTAATTAGTTTCAGAAACGCAAATTAACCTTCTTAAATTAGTTTGTGCAAAAAAATGCACATGCACACAGAGAAAACACGCACACTAAAGTAACTCCCTCCACTCCCTGTTTTTTAGGCTAAGGCTGAAAATATTCTCTTAAGTTGAGTTCACTTTCTCTAGGGGGAAAAAAAAAAAATAATCTTGCTATACTAAGATTCTGATTTTCATCGACTCTTGTTTTTAAACTTTATTCAGTGGATTACAATGAGGCTTGTGCGGCTTTTTTCTACAAAGGTCCGTAGCTACTGCCTCATTACAGTTAACGATGGTACTACTGAGACTACATCTGCTCTAGAAACATCCACAGATCCAAAACTACAGAACTGCATTTGGAACATTTTGCAAGTACATATATATATGGAAACAATTATATATTTATCCACAAAGTGTCAAATTCAACATCAAACACTATGGAACATAAAAATCTTCATTTTTCTCTTTCAAACTTTGCTCATATCCCCAACTTAATTTGCTTTTAAAATAAGAACTGCTCTCCAAAGCCATTCATTAATATACTGATACCTAAGAACCTTAGTTGGTTATTAGTACGTGTTAAGAGATCGTGTAACAGTAAGACAGTTGTTAAAGCATTAAAATATTTCTAAGTGCCCTAAGAACAAAACTTCAATTACTCATTCTCTTCTAATTCTCACCCTGAACATTCACACCAAGACGTAACACTTCTGATTGTCTAAGCCACAGAATGAAGACTAGTTAACAGCAATTAAATATATTAAATCTTCCATGCGAAAAATTAATCAGTTAAACAGCTTTGGTAACCTAGTATATAGTTAGCTTTGTGTAAATATTTTGCAAACATCCCTTCCCCCCAAAAAACCCCTATATACCGTGTGTGTATTTATATAATAATATACATATTTCCTGAGTAAATCGTTAAATCTGATTATTCGGAAGATTTGGCAAAATATCCAACTTTATATTACTAAAATAGAATTTTAAATAAACATTCAATAAACACATGAAAATAAATATGGAATGTTTCTGAAAATTATAGTACCATGAACTTACATTAATAACAAACAATAATTTTTTAATTAAGTGCATACTATGTTATATAGTTACTGTTTTTTAACCCACTGAGGAATCGATAAATCTAATTTCTAATCCTGAGTGACCATTTTATATCACCTGCTAATGTGTACTTTAATGCAGTACCTACTGCAAATCTACAAAACCTTTTTTTTTTTTAATGGAAAATTTTAAGTGGACTATGCTATAGAAAAGCTCGGTTTACATTGGTTTAGCTAGAAACTGAATTGGCAGCACAACTGCTGAAGCATCTCACACAACCAACGTTAAACACTGATTATTCTTGTCAAACTGTTAGCGATAACCTGAATGACCTGACGCCCTGTCACAAAAACAACACAGGAGTGTGGACTGCTCTGGACAGAGCGATGGGATGCAAACTACTCAGTGATCACTTTGGCACTTAAAAGAACTATATAATGGTGCAAAAAAACCCTGAACAATTATGCAATATCTTTCAAATGGATTTTTTTAAGTACACTAAATTGTATCATTAACAAAAAAAAGGAGAATTCAGTTCGACCACATCTGGTTTCTCAGGTCATGGCTTGACTCACAGCTGATACACAGCTTTGGATAAGCACACAAGGAAATGCTCAGCTATTGTTTAGTTCCTCTTAATAATAAAATTCTTATGTAGCAGACATTGCAATACCAGCAATATTAAAATTGCATTAACACTATTACAAGATGTGTCTCTCAACACCAGAATCACAGTAACAGAATTGCAGCACTGATCAGTTAGAGTAACCCTTTTGCTTTTGATAACCTATCAAAAACACCTTCCACGGTACTATGCAGGGCGCTTTGCCCTTCCCTCCCCGTCCTCAGCCTTCCGCCTCCCTTTTGTTTTTGTTATTTATTATTATTTGCTATTATTCCAGAACTCTCATGGATTCCTCCGGCTTTTCTTTTTTGCTTCCTTTGTTTTCATGCTCCATGCTGCTTTTTTCCTGTGTGCTTGTGTTTGGAGGACTAAGCTCTTGCAATGCCCTTTCAACAACTTCTTGTTTTACTGGACCACTTGAAGAGTTTTTTGGCAAAGTCATCTGTAGCGCACACCATAAAGCGGTACGAGCCTTGCGTGTGGAAGCAGCCAACTCTCTAATGGCAGCTGCCAGAGCCAGAACATCTACAACAGAAAAAACACATTACAGGTTAAACTAGCACCCAAGCCTAATATTAATACGTTAAAACATTCTGTAAATTTGTTCAACCCGTCACCAATACGCAAAGTTTGCTCAAGGACTGCTAACGCCGTACCCTGGTACTGCACTGGTTGAATTCCATCAGTTCACGTTCTTCTCTTGCAAACGATAGCTGTAACGTCTCACGCAAATAGTGACCATAATTGTGTCCAAAATTCAGTGGCATAACCATCAGGCTTGCGATACAACAATTAAGCTCGTTTAGTTAATGTTATCAGAGGGGACTATCTACAATGATACTCAACAGGTATGATCAGTAAGACTACCTACTCAAATCCAGCCAGATGAGCGTGACGCAACCGTTCTTTCCTCCTTCGTCTTCCTCGCAGTGGCACTGACACCCACCCGGCCTCACAGTGAGAAAAGGCTCACTGCCGACCGTTGGATATATGATCACCGACAGCAGAACTCGAAGAAACACGTATTTCACAGTGGAAAACAGACTAAAGGCTTTTCTGTACGTGATTGAGATTGTGCTTAGACACTCAACAGCAGCACAGCTCTTCGTCAGAAACACAACTACGCTGCAGATGTTACCATTATTCATAAAAGACTAACTACAATTTTTCTAACTATAATCTGATACATGGATGGGTCAAATAATGCTTCCATATACTTTTACTGTAAAGCATTATCAAAAACACAGTTTCTGGGATTTTTATATTTTTCTTTGTAAGATGACGACTACCTGCTTCCTGGCCTATACTTGGAGCTAAAGTCACATTACACAATTCTAGGAGTACTTTTAGAAGTTGGTTTGCATATAGGACTATTGCTTTTAAGGAGGTGACATCACTAAGAAGGTGCTTGACACCTAACTTGTGAAAGCAAATCATTTTGACTCTCTTTACTGTTTATCTTTCCCTTCTTACAAGGAAGGGCTATCCCATACACATTGCTGGCAGGCAAAGGAACGACACGCAGTCAGCCTCACTGCAGGACATCAGACGATACAGGCCGGTGCTGAGTAAGGATCCAAAAGAGGATGGGGGTGAGGCAGGGGAAGCGCATTCCTCTTTGGAAACCGTTTTCTGAGACACAGGTATCTTCTGAATAATATGGTCTTTCCCTCCAAACCCCGAATTCCTATATGTATCAGCTGAATACTGATACATATACCGAATAGCAAGTTGTCACTTACACTATGCTATTAGAAGGGAACGCAATTTGTCCTAGTTTTGCATTACTTCTACAGAAGCACGTACTACTGCTACAAAGTATTCTGGCTTTACTTCAACAGAAGTTGGGAATCGTAAAATGTAATTTCTGGCGGTTCTGTGATTTAGGTAAGGTAGGTAGACACAAGCAATTAACACGGCACCAACACTTTTTTTTTTTTACTGTATAAGCTGAAGAGAAAAGAAAGACTGGCAATACCACTAAAAAAAAAATTCAACTTGTTTAAAAACACGAACATTTTTACTTTTAGGACAGCTACTTATGGTTATATAATATCACTGAACAGTTTTTACAGTTCTCTTTTAGCCAAGAAGAGAATGTTTCAAAGTGTTTAAACGAGTAACAGAAAAACAGAGAAGAAAAAAGATCTCTTAAAGTAATTTAAAAGTCTCAAAGCACGACAGGTTTAGATTTACAAGCTTTTTTTGCTGACGTTACAATAATTGCCGCATATTTCAAATTTGCATATTTCAAACAGCCTATTTTCACAATTAAATTTTTGAAAAAGCTTTTAAAACTACAGGAATGGACAGCAGTTACCTTTCTCATTATTATAACGTGGTGCTCCTTGTCTCTGTGGATTAGCAGCATTAATAATCTCATCCTTACGCCTCGCCTGTGTTAGGTGAATGGCTTCCATATGGTGTTCCAATGTAGCGGATATGTTGCCGTGTACAGGGGTACCACGAAGCCTTTCCATTCTTCCTATTAACGCGAGTACCTGCCAGATACATTGAAAACACCGAAATCGCTAAATATAAGTCTCCATTAAACAAACAAACATAAAAGCAAAAAGAAATGGAGGAATTACAGCTCAAGAAGGCCTACCCTGGCTTGTTCTCGTAACTGGTCGACAATCAAACGATCAACTCGCGATGGGTTAGCAGGAAGCCGGGACACAGGAGTGTTATTTGAGCTAGATATGCGCTTTCCTGGAAAGTGTCTTGCAAGGTCAGCCTCAGTCTGGAGGGGAAATAAATAGCCATCGTAAGTGTTTGAAATTAGTACGATATTACAATCCATATTTTGGGGGCGGTTTAGAATTTGAAAATACATTAGCAGCGTGCTTCCTATCTTTACCTCTGACTGCATTTACAGAAAAATGTTCCCAAATATCTGTCTAGATGTACAACCAGATGTCGCAAAAATAAGAATACTTCTCTAATTCAGCTCTACCTCAGAGTACAATGCTCAGTCAGCAACATTTAGAACCAAAGCTGTGCAACTTTATTTTAACCAATCTTGCACAGACCTAGGCAGAGAAATTCTTGTACAGTACCCCAGGAATTTAAACTGTATGCCTCTCACCGCATCCCTCACATGTCACATATTATTATTATTATTAACAAAAGAAACAGGTGATCACACCAGCATAAGTTGTATCTGAAGTGCATCTGGATTAAGCCAGATTTAACCTAAACTGGTATCAGCTCTGAAAAAGTCATCAGCACAGCTGCCAAACTCCCCATGGAGAAAGGAACTGGCCAAACCACTATAAAATGCAGGCAGTGACTAAACATCCCCAAACCTATTTTTGGATAGGAACTTCTTACACTTGGAGTAAAAAAGACACAACTAGCAGCTGATTCTCTTATCTCATTCCTTCTTCAGTGTACAGTGGACTTAAGAGAGAAAGATTAGGTACCACGTTGCAGTTCAAGGCAAGGTTAAGTCCACATTCATACTATGAACATTCGTACTGAAAATACGGGCTGAAGTCCTTTTCTTTTTGCTTTACCGACACATCCATGTTATTTATTCTCTGCCCTCACCTAACATGCATTACAAGAGCTGACTGACTCCACCTGCATTCATCTCAGAAACCTGAAAGACGGTCTGAAAAAAATGGATGGAGAAAGGGTCATGAACTCATGTAACGACTCCAGGTATTTAAGAATTACAACTAACAAGCAATTCGCAGCACTAATCTATATGTACATTTACTCTTGCAGGCAATCCCAAGCAGACAATTCGTAGAACTTTTTTAAATGAGAGATGCCTGGAAAAGTGAGATTTATAAAAGCAAACAGGTAAGCTCACTGTCACCGTGAGCTCCAAAGCGGCTATAATGAACAGGTTTCTGAGAGCTGAAAGGGCTGACTGATCAGACAAGACGGGATTAAATGCAAGTCCCGCTGCGGGGAGTTTCTGTCTACACTCTTAAGGAATTCATGTAGGGCGAGAATACCAAAAAGGTGAGAATGTCAAAAGAAAGCCCCTTCCTGCGTACATATGTACCGGTGAGCTCTACACACACTGGTAAGCTAAACAACGCTGAAGCAGAGGCCTTGGCCCCCTCCTGGGATAGTTCAGGCTGTTAGGACCGTAAAAACAGCTTCTGAAGAGTTTTAACCCCTGCCAACTAGCATTCTCCCAAACCGTACCCACAAACGGGGATTAACGCAGTCCAGGCCCATTCCCATCAGGCCGCTGGGATGCAGTCATCCCCTTTTGAGGAATAAGTATTTTGGTTGCAGGAACGTAAGCCACGCTATGGCAGCTGGCTTGTGAGACCGAGAACAGTTTTACTCATAAATAGAGCTATCTGCAGGTGTAGTCTGTAGCTACAAAAATCATGGACTGAGAAAGCCTGAGTAGATCACTAGGATAAAACTGGATCACTTAGAATGGACCAGATCAAGTTCAACAATTAAATCCCTTTGATTATTAACAACATCATGAAATGAGGATAAACAATTCTTCTTTAATGATGAAACCACAAAAACATATATTATGAGATAAAAAACTATGATTCAGTCTGCCCAGATGACTTAATGGACCCAAACCCTGCATGAGCAGGTTTGGAACAGCCTTCTTTGCCACAACAGAAAGCAGAAGAGTTTCTGAAAACATGGTTGTCTCAGACACACTGGAGCAAAAAATCATCACTGCCCTCTCTCACTTGCAGAGAATTCCTGGTAGAAGACTGGATGGGCAGAAAGGAGTCTTGCTTAAGGGCATCCAGCGAGCACACAAGAGAGGCAGTTCTATTTACACCCCAAAAGGCTCTTAGCAAGGTCTCACAGTTGATGCTGGAAAGAAAAAGGCGCTCTCCAGAGATCCGGTTTGGTCAGATACCTGCCTCTTTCTCCAACGACCCGGAGTCTTCTCCAATATGGAAGAAGCAGACGGGCACTCGCTGTATAATTAGGAGCATGGATTATCAACAACCTAGTTTCCAAGACCTGCCACGGAGTTCAGAGATCTGACTCTCCCTGGAAAAGCACCTCCTGCTCCTTTTGAGCTCAGAGCTTTCATTCCCAAGTGTAATACATCTACCAGCACTGTGATCCCTCCCAGACAACAATTCTGAGTGGGAGTCTGAGGCAGGAAAGTGACTGTAACAAGAAGAGTATAAACTGAGCCGTCCTTTGGGAGAAGTCACATCCACCCAAAACACCGTACGCTTTCTCTACAGCCGAGTATGGAGTGGTCAGGATTATTGTCTTTCTTTTCAGTAAACCAAAGATCTAGTCAAACAAGAAACAAAAATAATAAGGGAAAGACACTACTATATCACTGACAGTAAAAAAAAAAAAACAAAAAACAAAAACCAAAACCAACAAAAACCAAAAAACCAAAACACACCACAAAAGTTTCTCTCCTGAAATGACTGTGCAGGGAAAAGGAGAGCCTGGCTTTACAATATTGAGTTAACGATTTCGTTGGAGAGAAGGACTACGGGACAAGAAAAGAAAAGAGGTCCATCTGACCAAACTGTGCAATATGAACGTTTAGAGCATGAAGGTGCATACAACACCAGTACTTTAAGAACCACCCGCGGTAGCGAGGGCCCTGCTATCATCATCTATGGCTGGTGGCTCTAGAGTCGTAACAAAGGCCTACTGAATTAATAACAACTAGCTAATGATCTCTTATTGACCATATAAGTGAAGAACATCCAAGCTAATGATAATTCAGTGCTTTGGCCAGCGACATTGTTATCACATTTGTTGTAACAAATATAGAATCATAGAATCATAGAATCATCAAGGTTGGAAAAGACCTCAGAGATCATCGAGTTCAACCGTTAACCCAGCACTGCCAAGCCCATCACTAAACCATGGCCCCAAGCACCACATCTCCCCGGCTTTTAAATCCCTCCAGGGATGGGGACTCAGCCACTTCCCTGGGCAGCCTGGGCCAGGGCCTGACAGCCCTTTGGGGGAAGAAACTTTTTCCTAATATCCAACCTAAACCTCCCCTGGCGCAGCTTGAGGCCGTTCCCTCTCGTCCCATCGCTTGTTCCTGGGGAGCAGAGACCGACCCCCCCGGCTCCAGCCTCCTTTCAGGCCGTTGCAGAGAGCGATGAGGGCTCCCCTCAGCCTCCTCTTCTCCAGGCTGAGCCCCCCCAGCTCCCCCAGCCGCTCCTCCCCAGCCTTGTGCTCCAGCCCCTGCCCCAGCCTCGCTGCCCTGCTCTGGCCACGCTCCAGCACCTCGATGTCCTTCTTGTAGTGAGGGGCCCAACACTGAACACAGCATTTGAGGTGCGGCCTCACCAGTGCCGGGTACAGGGGCACCATCACCTCCCTGCTCCTGCTGGCCACACTGTTCCTGATACAAGCCAGGATGCCATTGGCCCTCTTGGCCACCTGGGCACACTGCTGGCTCATGTTCAGGTGGCCGTCAGCCAACACCCCCAGGGCCTTTTCTGCCAGGCAGCTCCCAGCCGCTCCTCCCCACGCCTGCAGCGGTGCCTGGGGTTGTTGTGCCCCAAGTGCAGGACCCGGCCCTGAGCCTTGTTGACCCTCATGCAGTTGGCCCCGGCCCAACGACCCGGCCTGGCCAGGTCCCTCTGCAGGGCCTCCCTGCCCTCCAGCAGATCGACACTGCCACCCAGCTTGGTGGCACCTGCAAAACTGACTGAGGGTGCACTCGATCCCCTCATCCAGAGCATCAGTGAAGATGTTGAACAGGACCGGCCCCAGCACTGAGCCCTGGGGAACACCACTGGTGACCGGCTGCCAACTGGATTTGACTCCATTCACCACCACTCTCTGGGCTTGGCCGTCCAGCCAGTTTTTAACCCAGCGCAGAGTGCACTTTATCCAAATATTGTAGGTCATTAGAGAGAAACGTTGTGTTAGCAGCCCTGCCTAAGGGGAAAGAGCCTTAGAAACTGAAGCTCAAAGCCACACACGATTTAAAACCAGTCATGCCAAACAATACAAGCATTATATTCAAAGCAGATGATGTAGATGGTGTTCGAGGTATTTAATAACGCAACAACAGAATTCTCGCCTCCTCAAAAGGAGTGATAGCCTGGAGTATCTACTCTCTAGAGATTGTTTCATGCGATCACCAGTGTTGATAGGAAATGACTGTCAGTTGTGTTTTACCTTCTTTCTCTCTTTCTCCAGAGCTCTCCACTGCTCATAACACTCCTCCAGTCGGATATGCAGCTCATTAGCAGGTCCACTGCGATTTCTTGGAGGCCTGTACTTGTTAAATGGTGTTGGAAAGGCAAAATACGGCGCGGCTATTTCCCCACAAAACAGATCGTTGATGAAGGGATTCAAGTGGTTAAAGTCATCATAATGAAAAAGATCAACAAGTTCTGAGAATGGAAATGGTGACGGAGGAAAACTGAAATTGTTTGCTGATGAAAACAGATGGTGATTAAATGGAGGAAAGGTGGGATTTTGCTTAAAATCAGACATTAATGGGAAAGAAGGAAAAAAAGAGGGATTAATGAAGTCTGACATACTACCACCATTCTGTTCATGCTTTTTTCGGAACGTATTGAACTGCTGACGGTTTGGGGTCGAATACCCAAAATGAGGAATCCAATTCCTTTTGCCCCTTCTATCATCTTTATTACTATTTTCTTGGGTCTGCTTTTTTGGAAATCTGTGGTATTTTTCAGCGTCTTCACTTACAGCATTCTGCTGCGTTAACCAGTCAGATGAAAAATTAATGGGGAATTTACGGTATTGCCCCTCCGTATTAGTCAACGAATCATGCTGTGATCGTCCAATGGGTTTCATTTGCTTCTGATTTTCTGAGATGAAATTAGAAACTCCCAAGTGATTGGAAACACCGTTTGATATTTGTAACCTTCCATCTTTCCTTGAAGGGAGGACAGGCGAGATCTGTGAGTAGTAAGAGGACTGTGTTATAGACTGATGGGTGGGAGAACCACCGGACATGGTTGAAACCCCCGAAGACGACTGCGGACTTGTTACCACTTGCTTTCCATACGTGACATCCGAAGCAGCTGTCGGACTTGCAGTTTTCCCATCCAGCCACGTACGTCCATGGTACAATGAATAACTCCCATTTTGCATAACATTTTTTACAGAGAAATCATATTCAGAAACTCTATGAGAGCACTCTTTAGGACTAATATGGATCTTGCAGTCATTATTATTAAAAGCATCCCCCGCAGTAAAGCTATGATGACCATTCTGCACATGGGTTTCCTGTGGTTTTCTGTTTGTCCCTCCAGAAAAATTATTTTCTTTAGGGGGTTGATTGAAAAAATATAGCGATGGATGAACAGATGACTGCAATTTATGAGCAGCTGTGAAGTTTTCATATCTCTTAGAAAACAAGTGGTTGTCCTGGGACACTTTATCCCAAGAGTCATCAACAGGCTGACTGGAAAGATCAGGGGAATACTTAGTTTGTTCTTGAGCATCATTTTTCCCAACTTTGCCTCTTGCTCTTTCAGTTTTCCAATACTCTTTCTGAACACTAGTGCCTTCTTTCATTCTGTTCTGAGAAGAAAAAGTGCTAAAATTGGAACCGATTTTCTCATAGTCTCCATTTAACCTCATGTGGTCGTAACTGCACAAATGCTGGTTACAGTCTACATTTTGAAATGAAAACCCTTCTTGGTGAATTGCATTATTATTTTGCAAAGAGGAATTCTCAGGGTAACTGTTCTTCAGAACATTATCAGGCTGAGTGCAAGGGCCAGACGGAGAAAGCCAAGACTCTATGAAATGAAGATCTTCCAAACCTCTGTGTAACATCTCCACATCATGAGACTTTTGCAAGTGTTCCTGATAGTAGTTCTGTGTGCCCAGCAGGTTTGAAAAATCCTTACTTTCAACAGAGTGCTTAGATGAGAGCCCTGAGAATTCACCATTGCTTCCAAGATCAGGTGCCCACACAGGCGGAAACAATCTTGAAAGAGAATTCCTGTAACAAAGTTAAACAAACGTCCTGTAAAGATTTAAAACATTTTTTACATTAAAACAGTTCACACCTCACGGTTATACCCCCCGCCCCCCCATTTCCCCCGTTACATTCTTGGCTAGACAATACACAGCCCTCCTCCAAAATATAAGGGGAGGGAAAAACTATTCCCACTGCAGTTGATTAAATGCTGTGTGAAATCTGACTACCAATGATGATCTCTAATGTCTTTAATATGTATATTCAGAACTGCAGAGTCTGTTTGGATCTATTAAATATTTAGATTCGACTGTATTCAGTGAACTCCCTACTGGTTCAAATGAGATTATTTTTTTCCCCAAATGCTGTAGGCTAATGGAAGACTTTAGAAAATTTGCATTTCTAACAGTTTGGTGCCTTTTTTTAACTGGCAGTCGAAGAAAAAAAAACCCACTTCTACATTTCAAGGGGATTTACAAGACCTTCATTACTCAACTCTGAAATAATTCAAAATGTGTATCATATCTGTGTGACAGAAGGACATAAAAAACCCTATATGCAACATATAAGAACTTTCAGAACAAACTTACCAATCTGTAACAGGTTCTGGCTTGCTTGGCTCCTCTAAAATGCTTGACACTAGCCCAAACATATCAGGGCCATTGCCAGAATAAGAAAGATTTATTGGTGCCCTGGGGAAAAAAAAAAAAAAAAAAAAAGCAATAAATCTTTAATTTATTTTAGCAGCATCTTCTAAGTGTTCTGAATTTAATGTATTCTCAGCACCCATACACAGAAATCTCTTCCTGCATTTGTGAATTCTATAGCCTAAATGAAGTAGAACAGTTTTCCTAACTTCTTGACTTCTCAAGCTGTTATGTGACGAGACAGGAGCAACGAAAGATTTCCCTCTCTTTTCAATCAACACAGCTATTTTATAGACATTTCTTCAGATCTGGATTGTCTCCTTTAGAGGGTAAATATGATCAATCTTCTCAAAATCTTGAGAATTCTAATTTATTTACTTCCATAATTCAAGAACTATTATTTTAATCTCCCCCCTAAAAAATTAACTTGTTATATTTAAGTTGAACCACTTTTTCATCCCTTTTTAGAAAGGAGTTGGTCAAAACTTTATTAAGTATTCCAGATAAATACCAAAGGTGTCCAACCATCACTGCTCTTACACAAGGCCCAACTTTCACCTTTTACTTCAGGTGCAAAACGAGATCTTTACAGAGCCGTCTGTAATGACACCTAACTCTTACTCAGAAGTTAATTAAAACATAACACTGTTAGGACCTCCTTCCCTCTAACATGCATTGTTTTGCTTCAATAAATTTCACTCATCATCCTATTCTCACTCAGCTGATTCATTCCAGTGTCCCTGAAGATCTCTCAGTCTTCCCTGGTGTCAGCTTATCCAAACAACTACATCCTCTGCTAACGCTGCCACATAACTCCTCACGCTGATTTGGCAGATGAATAAAGACTGTAAAACATGGGATAAATTAGGAATACCGTCACCTTGTTAATCTCTTGCCGCAGTGAAAATTAGCCGCTTACGCCTTACTAGCTTTTACAACCTCACCACATTTTGACTTCTACCTACCTCTATAATTTACTTCCTGACCATTCAGTTTCCTCTGTAAGGAATCTGGTCTACGTGATTTTATTTAGGATATACATAAGTGCAAAGATTCTTGAAGATGTTTTATGAATGTAAGACTGTAACTGATATTTGGTAACTAGACTTCTTCTGTGTCTTTGTCAGATGGCAATTTTTTTTTTTTCCTGCAACCAACTGTACATCATAGACGAAAGCTTGCATCTACATGATGATTTTCAGCAAGGGAGAGATCAGAGTCAATTAACAATGTGGCACAGAAATTAAAAATAAAATTACTGGCCGTTTTAGAACTGCAGACAGGGCAGCAGAAGCTGGGTGGACTACAAAAGAAAAAAAAGAAAACCTAGGAAAGAACAAGCACAGGAGAGCAGCGAATCTAAAATTTCCCAAACAAATTTTACAGACTAGATGGAAGCGAGATGAAATGTTTAGCTGTTCCTTCTGGTACGTACACCAGAAGAACTACAATGCAATTAGAGGCAGAAGAACCTGAATCCTTGACAAATTCTACTTCTTAATGTAGTCACTTGTTCAAACGAGGGACTAGAAACACCTCCCCCTTTGTGTCTCAAGCCAGTACCGTTCACTACCAGCAATCTGAAAATTCTTGGTAATGTAATATGCTAGAAAGCATCTTGTATCATAAAATCCTGATCCACCCTGAAAGGAAGATACTTCCCATGAACCACACTGACATACATGGAAAAGAAGTCAACTACGTTCTTGTCTACTGGTCTCCAAATAAAGTATCTGCTATCAACAACAGGGCAACCAAAGTTAAAAACAAAAATCCCAGCATAACAGGCATCCAGTTTTCCCAAGTCCAAGGTCGGCAGCTGTTATCCTTTCTGATTTGGTACCAGAAAACACTTGCTGTAAAATCCCTGGATTCTGCAGCATCAAGGAATCAACGTTTTACCTCCCAGTGCTATAAGACAACTTACTGCCTACGAAGGCAGAGCAACGTGAAAAGAATCCACGAAAATAACCAGCACACAGGGAAGGCAAAACCATACCAAACCGCTTGCAGCTATACCAAATAGCATAGGGACATCCAGCCTGACACCAAGTTTGCGGCAGCGAGGAAGCCTGCCCCTGCAGAGAGTGAAAGAACAAGAAATAGGACGAAAGAACCAAGACCCTCCAAGCTCCTCGGCAAAACTCCCAAGGTAGCGGCGGGAGGAGGAGGGCTGCAGAAGACGAAAGAGCAACAGGCAAATGGAAACGGTACTTTTGCCACATCCGTGTGCTGTTCTGGCTGTTGTGATTAACTCTAGAACCGAAGCTGGGGACGTGTCTGTAGCCTTTGAGGACAGAAATCAGACGGAACTATTGCCTTCCTTTGGGGAGACACTACATTTGAGAATATGCCTGACTTCTTTAGAGGTGCCAGTAACTTCATCCAAGCTAATGCTGCACAAGGATGGATTTTCAAATGGCCATCGCTCAAGAGAAGTTTGTGGCACCAGAACACAGGTCTAACAAAAGGCCTATGTATAAGTTTGAGGCACCGGGGCTCCTAGAATTTATTGTGGAATAATTTCAATGGCCAGAAAATTGAGAATTAAAAGGACAAAAGCATGAGCAAAGTTACACTGCAAAGAAATCTCCAGTGAGGGATTAGTTGCTCTCACCGAGCAGCTTAGAAGCACTAAAATGACACAGGTGTACTGCACCCAATACAGTGAGGCACCAAGTACCCTAAAATATCACAAGAAAAAAAAAAAACAATTTTTTTTAACCTTAAGGACTAGTGCATATCTGCAGTCTCAGAATGGGTGTACACATGGATTATCATCAACAGACAAGTACCATTTAGTTGTTTAATTCTTTAAATCACCTTTTTTTTAAAAAGAAAAGCTTCCTTGCATTTGCTACTTTGCAATAACCTAAAGGCTGCTTTTAAGAAGAGACTGGATATTTTCATTAGTGGATTGCCAGAGGTTAAACTCGGCACTTACAGCTAATACTAAAGCTATATGATCTTTTATTACAAAAAAAAAATATTAAAAATAAACATCTCTGTGACACTTCCCAGGGAAGACTAGCAAAAAAAGCTAAGGTAATAGTATTTACCTTCTTTGCAATGCACGTATCTTCCTTAACAGTTACCTTTCAGCATCTTGTGAACCAGCGAACTACCCTTTCTGCCCACCTCAAACTTCCTCTTTCTTATTAGGCAAGTGATAAAAAATGCAATGAGATTGGTATTAGAAATGCCAACAGCATCTTCATCGGTGCCAAAAGCTGCTGTGCCAGTCTGTACCAACCGACCTCCCAAAAAAGGCAGTATTATATTGCCAGCACTTGGCATTAAGATGGAAAAAAGAGAGTGGGAAGCCTAATATGAAATCATCGTTTACACATTTCTAAGGCTGCAACACAGAAAACATTACAATTTCAATTGCTGTACACAAGGTATAAAATTACCAATACGAAGGAGAGAACCAATTATTTCGGTGGGTATCCCCTACTTGCTAGACTGGGAAATAATCATTCCCTGTTCCTCGCAATCCTCGTCTCATTCATGATTTTACAGAAATCATTCCTCTACAGAGCTGACTTACCAAAACCGAAGAGTAGTTTTATTTACTCTCCACAGACATGGAAACTTTCAAACCCCTGCCCAGCCTCACTGCACTTCTCTCTACCTTTAATAATTTTACTGCATTATTAAGACTGGATGATCAGAAGTGCCTGCAATAGTCAAGACTTGGGCAGAGTGGATTTCTCCAGGGGAATAAAAATATTTCATAATTCAAGTAACAAAGACCCTTTGCATTCATTCAGCATCCAAAACTGCAAAATTAGTTATTTTTATATAAAATCAAACTTGGGCGCATTAGATCAAGGGCACAAGACAGTAGGCTGGCGTATTTTCCAGAGTAGCTCTACGCATATTTATGCTTTCAGCGGCAGAGGAACCACTTACGCTCGACCTGTGTCTAACACTCTCTGCATTGTTCATGTTCCAGGAACTACTCTGCGTTATCAAGCAGGATCATTATGAGCTACGGTACTGTGGGACTGGAGACACAGAAGGAGAGTGGGTGTTTTCCTTAAGGAGTTTTCAATTACATATGGCAATTCTCCTTTTCATTCCCTAACAGTAGTATTCTTTCCAAATTTTAAAATGTTTTTACATGTAAACACGCACATCTATACACACACAGGACCCCTACCTTTTTTCACAACCTCTATGGTAACTATGATACAGCAAAGAAAATCTATTGAGTTTCCAGTTATTCCATAAACTCTTCCTAAAAAGATCCGGAATCCCATTTGTTCTGCTCCACAGCAATTTCAGTGTTCCAGAACACCACCATAAGATTATCCCAAGAACGCTCATACCGTTTCTTTGTGCAGTCTTGAAAAGAAGTTTTTGAGCTAATATCCTCTCCACACGCTGACCAGTCGCTATACAGACGGGAAGATTCTAGCGGAGGTGGCGTACTAGTAATTGCTCCTAATAATGGGGAAAATAATTGAGTGTCCATTTTTTGCTTCTTGCTATTTACCTATATTGAAAAGAGAAGGAAACATTTTTAACATTAGATGTTTATGGAAATGAGCAGTAACGGCAACAAAGCAAACTCTTCCTTTTATATCTTGAGCTAAATAATTTTTCAGGAAAATGAAACATAGCTATGACAAAAGGATACAGCCTAAAACTTGTTCCCTCCCCTGCCTTAAAGTAGTCCCAATCTGACAAATTTATGCATCTTCTAAAAATAAGTAAGTAAATAATAAAAATTACTTACTATACAATAAAGGGAATTCTCTACAGATTTCACATTGCAGGTGTTTGCTCATCACGTTCACAAGCTCAGAATCTTCTAGCCTATATGACTGGAAATGCACATATCACAGGCATACACATCCCTTCCGAGAAAACAAAGGGAAGAGCAATTATCCCTGCTATATCCCTGAAAACACAAAATATCCCAACAAAGAGCCCACGGTAAGCAGGGAGGGACGCTTGTAAACTTCACAGAGCAAAATGTGGGTAAGAAAAGTAATCTGTCCTTAAAAAAGGCTATTATAGATAAATTATTTATTCAAAGAATTAATAATAGGAGTTCTAAGTAACACGGGGAACTGTACCTCATGAGGTATCTCGACTAGGAACTGCCACAACAGAACCTGTGATTGACAAAGGTTTAAGCAGAACATCCGACACCTACCTTGAGTTGGAAGGGACCTCTGAGGTCATCTAGCCTAATTCCCTGCTCAGAGCAGAACCAGTTAGATCAGGCTACTCAGAAACTTGCCCAGTTGAGTTTTGAGATCCCACCACTTCCTCTCTGGGCAAAATGTTCTAATATCTAACTGCTGTTCTGGTTTAAAAAAAGTATTGAAAATAGTCTGGACCACCGTCTCTATAACCTGCCATAAGGCAGCTGCACGCACCCGTAAGATCTTCCCTTTCTATTCTCCAGGCCGATCAGACCCAGCTCGCTCTCAGCCTCTCCTTGCACGTCCCGTTCTCCAGCCCACCACCATTGTGTAAGCCTCTGCAGGACTCGCTCCAGTACCCTTCTTGCACTGGGGAGCCCCAAACTGGACACAGTACCCAGCTGTGGTCTCACAAGGGCAGAACAGAGGGGATTATAGCAGCGCTCACCCCTCTGGCTGCGCTCCTGCTGAGACAGCCCGGCACAGGGGTGGCCTTCTCTGCTGCAAGCCCTCGCTGATTAATGTCCAACTTGACCACCAGGACTCTCGATCCTCGATTAACTTTTGCAAGTTTTGACTCTAGGAGTAAAACCTCAAGCTTTCTTGGAGAAAAAAAAAAAAAAAAAAAACCAAACCTTTTATGACAGAGAACTGAACTAGGTGCCCTTTAATTCTCCTAAGTAAAGACATCCAGTGGTTCTGAAAATAACATTTGGGAGACTCAAAAAAAAAAAAACCAAAAAACAAAAAACAAACAAACAAAACAACCCACCAAAAACAAACCCAAACCAAAAAACCCAAAACCAACAAAAACCAACCCAAAACCCACACCACCACCACTCCAAATCCCCCTAAACCCCAGATGTATCAGTGGCTGCAAGAGGCCGTGGGATTGGATGCGGACTGGAGCTGACGGTAGCATCCAGCCCTGTGCTTTCCTGAGGCCCCCAAATGACAAAACTGTCCTAATGAGAACATTTAGCAGCATCTGTTCCCACCCAATTCTAGAACCATTTCTTAGTAAACTGAGGTTCTTATAAGCACAAAGAGAAACACCACCACATCAGTTTGAAAGAATCTATTGAGAGGATCTCCTATTTCAAGACATATTTCATTGAAGATGTTGCCTTTCAGTTTCTTTGAGTAATTCAACCCTTCTTCCTGAAAGAATTTCTGAATTTGTTTTGTGTTCCTGGCAAAAAAACGGTCAGTAGGCCAACTCGAAAAAGAAACTTAAAAATAAACAATATTTTGGGGGGGAGGGGAAGAAAAAGGAATCGCTTCCTTACAAATACTAATATATTTCATCTTCAGCCCCCAAAGAGTGCATTAAGTTGCCACCACACAGCCTATTAATATATGGACTGGGAGAATGGAAAGAAATTACAGATTAAATGACTGGAAGTTCCAATGTATTTACACACAACTAAGATGACTTCCGAGGCCATGAGACAACCTGGAAGTTGCTTGACGATCCCCAGCTTCACTTGGATGTGTCAGTCATAAAAGCTTTCAACAAAAGCAACAGGTTAAGGAAAGGTGATGTTGTGCCTGTCACTCCTCCTGCTAAGCAGGTTTTCCCGTCCTTCCAAGTCTCTCATTGCAGAGACACGGAAGGGCGCAGTGCTAGGAAGTGAATGAGCAGGAATTTGCGGAGCTGCTGCTGGCAGATGTCCTGCGTGTACAACCTGGCAGCAGCAGGAGTTCTGAACGTACTGCGGAAAAAAGCGTAGTTAGCTTAATCCAAGACCCTAATATTTAGAAGCTATGCTGAACTCTGCATACCTGGCTGCTGAGGATGGACAGCAAGACCTTTTATAGGACTATGAAGATAAAATTAACTTCTGTCACATTGTTCGTTGTAAATACAGCTGGAATAGGTACAAAAAAATCAGATTCTAATTTTTAGCCAGCTAAAAAAAAAGCAGCTCTTTCATCCAGATGATCAAACTAGCCTGGGATCAAACAAATGAAACCATTTACTAAATCCTTACAGAATATCTGTAGAAAGATCTCAACCATGTACTTATTTTTGAAAAGGCTAAAAAAACACAACATGAAAGGAAAAAAAAACGGTGCTACAGTGATGACTGGGCCCTCATACTTAAAAACATTTCAACTGATCTACTAAACTCCCATTTTATTGCTTCTGAGATAAAAGTTGCATTGTCACTAGGAACCATATTGCCAACTCTGGGAGACTGGTGCTTACTACTGGAGAAAAACCGCTGAAGCCCTGAACAAGCCAATAGAAAACAGGGGGTTTAAGGGAAATTTACACTGTCTGAATACAGCCTCATGCATTCAGTCTGTCTAGAGCCACTTTAAAAGTTTTTTTATAGCTAGAGCTTTTTAAAAGTTATTTATACCTAAATAAACAAAAAGAACAAAACTTCAACATTGATCACTTCACTGTCTCATGCCCCATCCTTTTAAAAGAGAAAATGCTAAGTTAATTTGCTTCTTCTCTCTCTCCCCTCTTTTCTCAAAAGTACAACAGTAAAATCTTGCTTACTACAAATCCTCGGCCGGAATTTGGTTTAGTAAAAGCTGTCACAGACTCGGAAGATCTCCCTTCCTGGGTCTTGTCTGAAAAGGTAGTACAGAAATATTACCCGGCTAAGTGTGGTCCTACCAGGGGCAGGACAGAACAACCTTTTAACACTGTAGGGCGCAGTGTCAGTTTTGAACTTAAAAAAAAAAAAAAAAAAAAAAAAAAAGGTTTACACAGAGGGCTTATCAGTTGCAATAAACTTGTCTTACACATCCAAACAAATCCTTATTAAATAACAGAAATGGAGGTAGTACCGCCCTGTAGAGGACAGACACATCTCCTGTAACGTTCCATACAAACACGCTGTCAATAGCTATGTCAGTAAATCAAGAGAGGCAAGCACAACCTCCTGGCCCAGAGACTAAACGGCACGGCAGCCCTCCTGTGACACAGGTAAGCTCTGACCCTGCAGAAGAGGAGGAGGGTGGTACCCGAACTATCTGCTACAAAGGACTCCTGAACCACACACAAGTATCATTTAGGCAAGCAGTAGCTGGCCAAGGCCAAAATTTTAGCAACAATTTAGCAGTATCAACAAGCGCATGCCAATGCCTGAGCCCTCGTCTTCTTTAGTCTACTAGGAAGCAACACACTGAGATAAATTATGCTCCTTGGCTAGAGTATAAAATACTTTTGCATAGATTAAAAATAGGATCTGTAACTAATGGATTTATCCTTTATTTTCAGAGCCATTAGTCACTGTTAATGTGAGTTGTGCAGGACAATGTGACTAAAGATCAGTACAGGAGGTTCTTCGTGTACCCTAGATACAGCCTCATCACTCAGCACTCCCAAAACACTGGAGACCGTCACTCTACCTAATTAAACAAAATTTCAAAATAACTGAGACACTCTCTTCTGTGCTTTACATATGAACTGCTAACAAGTTACAGTAAAAAAGAAAGAGGGATAAAACAGTGTGTTGTCTCCTGCAGTTTGCTTAAGTTTCAAAATTCCTCGCTGAATTTCAGATACAGTGATAAACTCCACAACTGCTTTGCAAAGAAAGGACTGCCTGCAGAGGCACAGACGCGTTTCACTTAGAATTCCAACCTTAAAAAAAAAAATCAATGAATGAAATGCTGTTTAAAAAAAAAAGAAAAAATCAAATGACAACTCCTACAGTCTTCAGTAGGGCTCCTACTTCATTCTTTCCACCCTGCAAATCATGGGAAAGCCGCTGCTCTCACTAAATTACCTCTCAAAACAACAAAAAAAAAACCCTTACCGCAACTAAAACCTAGATCCGTTATCTCAATGGACTTTTTTTTCTTTCAAAGCATAACAAGGCACAGCTTCTATTCTCTCCTGTAAAATGGAAATGTGCATGTACTAAACTCTCTCCCTGCTTACGAAACTGAACACACTTTTTTCCAAGACATCTAACACTTAAGTCACATTTTATCTTCAAACGCACGCAGAGGGCTTTTAACTTCTGCAGGAAGCTCATCACAACTGAGGAGTAAGCAAACTGAAGCATTTACCGAAAACACTATTTCCAACAGCATTGTGCAGTTCTTTGTATTTAGAAGTTCTTCCAAAGTTTCTTTTATTTGAGGAGAAATACATGAGTAACACTTCATCAGTATAATGTTAACATTTCAGCTATATATATTTTATATATATATATATATATGAAACTAAATAGTATCAAAGCTATTAGGCACTGATATTGTTGTGGTATCTCCGAGTCCTGTGCTCCACTACACACCGACTCACTTTCTGCTACCTCGCTCCTTTGTGTTTCTGCTTCGTCCAGGCTGCTTGCTGAAGATTTGCTGTTACTACACACACGGTTTCACTGCGCAAAGACCTTGAGGAAGGCTGTTGCTCCCTCACTCCTCTTCCTGCTATCCTCCCGTTCCCCCAGTGCCAAGCCAGCACAGCTGCCAGGCATGCAGAGGCAGACGAAATCTCTAGATCTTGGGAAAGGACTTGATAATCAGCGAGTTGTACTGGGAAGAGAGGATCCTGCACGGCAGAGATCTCGGAACAGCTGAGGTCGGAAGGGACCTTTGGAGTCAAGGCCCCTGCTCAGAGCAGGTTGCTCAGGACCTTGCGCAGTCAGGTCCTGAGCGCTGCCAAGGACGAAGAGGACAGACGAGGCACAGAAGTGCCAGTGTGCCCCCCGCAGTATCTTCGGACACAGATACGAGACAAATTTGCCACAGAGAGAGGTTTCTGCCTCACCACCGCTGCTTGAGATGGGCAGCTGGGAGACAGAGATTTATGATCTTCTGACAATCCTCTGGCTGAAGATTTAACAGCACTGTGAATACAGCAGAAGACTCAAATATTATTTCTCATTACGGAAAATGTTTTGTTTCTTGTGCTGTCCAGCTGAGTACTGGAAACAGTTCAAGACTGTAACCGCCTATTCTGAGATGGTAATAGCTGCTGACAGAGCAGTGAAGGCCCCTCAAGCAGAGCAGAAGGAATTTTGGGGATTTTCAGAGACCACTACATTACACCAATTGTATAAAATGTTTGTAATGACGTTATGTATACCTGGGGTACCTTGCTGAACTGTAGCACTAGAGGACACAGACTAAAAAAATCCAACAGGGCTTCACTCTCCTCCTGTTTGGAGGTGAGAACAGCCTATGGCCTATATTAGACTAACGGTTCTCTGAAAGGATATATTATAAGCTAAAAAATAATGTAATCAGAGCTAAATATTTGCTTCATTGTATAAATAGAAGAAATTACTTTTATTGACATATACATAAAGTCCCATCTGACAAAGTTCTTGATTTTCCAAAAAGCATTTGAGCTAAATTAGGAAAAAGCCTTTTTACAGTCAGTTATCCTAAAACTGCAGGAACTCACTGCTACAGAGCATTGCTCGCAGGTGCTTTTTATAAACATATATCATAACGACAGTAAATGACAGCACTGCACAGTATTATTACTCCTATACTGAGTGTATTCTTCTCTGATTTCTTGGCAGGATAAATATTTCCTGTTTATTTCTTGTTTTTCTTGGCAAGATAAAGCAAACAGAAGAAAAAGCATTGTTTTGTTTTTTTGCCTTAAGACTTCTAATAACTCCTACCTACAGCCATCTTAATCTATAGCATGCTGAAACTGGTTAACCCACTCAGGATGCACTGCTATTAACTCTCTGAAACTAGCGGGTAAAAAAAAATAAATAAATAAATCAGAATTCTATAAATTGCCTTCTTGGGTTCCCTGAGAAACTAACCAGCAGAAGTAAACAGGTGACAGGGATATGTAAAAAACTAAAACCAGGGGAGAAAATAGGTCAGTTATTCAGACATCTCTTAATATCAGGGACAAAACCATAAAAATGGCAGATTACTGGAGACTTCCTTCTAAATCCCAATTTCACATCATCGAAAAGGCTTGTTGCAGCAGCAAAGGGAAATGTTCTTTTTCAGCAGTCAAAGAATTAAGAAACTTTTTTTTCTGAGAAAAAGGAATCAAGTCTGTCAGACTCTTAGACAGTTGGGTCAAAATCATATAAAAAAGCAGCACTTAAGGTGGGGCGGGGGGGGAGAAGAGTACATTCATGAGGTGCTTGTTCAATATATGTGTTCTATAGCCCAGTCACCATTAAGAACACTCATAGGCTACCGGGCCCTTTCTTTTGTTTTAAAAACACTAGCATCTAAATACATTCGTGTCATATAATCAAAACTTTTTGTTTGTCCATGGTAACTTCTAGCAGTTGGTCTTCAGAAGACTTTGTGGTAAGTCTCACAAATGCCCTTCACGAGAGGCACTCGAAGGCAGACTGAATGAGGAATGGCTGACTTCCACAAATAGAGGATTACTCTCCTGTACCGACACAAATAGTGAAAGCTGCTCCATCTGAAATGTAGCATTCGCTTCAGGTGTTGGGTTTTTTTGTTATGTGCTTATTCAATACGTTTAGTTAGAAAAACCAACATATCATACAAGTATTTATTTCTGTTTAACTAAGAAAAAATCACTTTTTGGACTCACCTGTGACTTGTAACGACCAGGGGTGGCACTTTGTTTGACCATGTCCTTGTTATCAGTATACAAGTTCTCTTCTCTGAAGTATGCAGCATTGCCGTGCAAGCAGAAATTTAGGTTCTTAAGGACAGACTTCGCCTATTTAAAAGCAATTAAAAGAAAAGGAAAAAAAAAAGCAATAATTACCAGGTCTGTCAAAGTTGTACTTATTATGCATAAAACTCATTTCTAACCGCCCCTCATTGCTCCTCCCACCATCTTTCCACGTCACACCACCCACGGCTCCTCCAGTACCACCTACGTCTTACACATCCGCAGAACAATGACGACATTGCTGTATCGCTGCGAGATCCCACATGACAAAACAGCTCAGCAGATCCGAGAGCTGCTGACCACAGGTCACACGGAGTCCCGGAACGGGAAAGCCAGCTGCGTCGTCCCGCGCTTAGGATCACGCAGGCAGAGGCGTATTGCCTGACAAGACTCCTCTTTTCAGCTTTATCCTGTCACACAGGCAGACGCATCACACAGGACCACAACTACCATGCCAGGACGTAAGCTCACCCCGTGATCCTGCTCACGGGCGCACACATCTGCCGCAGGTCTGAACACCCATCCCCACCACATGGTAGGACAAACAATCCTCAGGTACCTGGGACTGCACCCATATAAGGGCTCCACTCCATCTTCAGACTCACAGCTTCTGCCAACGCCAAAGGCAAGGCTGGCTCCTGTCACATGTTTCTATCCAAAACCAGATGTGATAAAAGCATGTTCCCAAGAGAGCTCAAAGTATAACATGCCGATTCTGAAATCCTATGTTCTCTGCACATCCATTTCCACACGTTACAGTACAACCTCCTATACTTTCCCCACTGAAAAGCAGATTATCGAGTTGCCACTGCCCACTGACACGCCTGCACTTTGCACGGATGCCGTTTCTCCAACTGCAGCCGTTTGCATAACATGACACAGCAAAAGTCAGCGCACTACACAAAGGCTTCATCTTCACGGACACAAAGCTTTAGTTGGTGGAAGCAATGAATGGGGGAAAGGCTGCTTTTACATTTAAGATAAATCAAGATAAAGCATGCAACAGTCGTATCAAGATAAATTCTTAAAACTTAACAAAGTTGCTGCTCTTCTCCTAAAGTAATAAGATTACATCAGACTGTACTCACGCCCGAATGCAGCTGACCTACTCTGACCTGCTGACTGGTAGAACTAAGGATTCACCTAATCTCATGTCCAACCTGAAGTCTGCTACAACGATTTGTTCAACGCACGGTCGAGTCCCCGCTCTTCTCTTTTCCAAGGGCCTGCTGGAAACAGGCTAAGAGCTGGATGAATTAGTTAACCCATTTCTGACAGTCACTTTTGTTGGGTTTCATATAGCATTTCCATCACCACGCTGCAGAGAAACATGCTCAGAGCGACAGGAAAGCCTGCAGCCAGGAATGGGTTGCAGAACAGTTCAGAGATACGTCGATGCTTCTGGGAAGCGCTGAGCTTGCTGCTCTCGCGCCGGTTGGCCTTCAGTGCATGTACAATACACCCGCCGTGCTGCAAGGCAAGCGCTGCAGCAATACAACCCTCGACGCTACAGAAAGCTCCGTGGCCCACGCAGATGGGAAGATTAGGCTCCTTGTATTTAGGCTAAGATAGCGGGCTCTGCAGTGAAATTGCAACTAGGTGCTAATTTTATTACGCCCAGTTTCCTCTCAGGAGGAATGACTAGTAATATCTTTATACCCCCTATGATGATTTGTTCAGTCAATGTGGGTCTAAGCTGCTAACCTTTACTGATCTTTTAACTACTTGTGATTTATTACCTGTTCTTCCGTCAAAGCAGGCTTAATGATACACATTAACGATGTGGCTAATCACTACCTCTGTGACACAGTGTAACTCTTCGCAACTTTAAAAGTGGGTTTCACAAAGCATGAGTTGATCTCTGAAAGCCCAAACAACAATCCATTTATCTCTCGAAATAAGAACTACTTCAAATCGTGGGAAACTTTCACAGCGTTGCAGGCTTCACAACCTACGTAAGAGTCCAACCAAAGCTTAAAATTTACACGGCTGTTCAGAAAAGGCAAGAGTGCTGCCTCTGCGCTCCAGCCAACTCTTCCAGAAAAATGGATTTTCAATGGTAACTTTCTGTGGCCATCACTTAGCTTTTAGGGGTTGATACAAACACATGCTTATTGCACAACTGGTAAATAATTCATTCCTAGAAAGGCCTTTTGGGATATCTTCAGGACATGAGGGTGCTACAGTTAGAGCTTTAGTAGAAGCCAATGCTTTAGTTAAAGAAGCACTGCCAACTTGCACTGTGTTAAATTGACAAATAAAAAAAGTTCTCGTTGAGTACTTTAATATCGTGTCCCGAATTTGTAAACGGTTTTAAGTTTATTTTCTTCCGACATTGTTCAAAAAGAACTCTAAACAAAAAGACGAGGGACCACAAGCACAACACCTGAAGGAGAGTTCCATCAGCAGGGAAAACTGACGACTGGATGACTGGCTTCCTACACGGTCACGCTTTATCCCAAGCTCATCCTAACGGCAGCAGTTTCCCTACTGCATCTTCTCGGTCTCCCCAGTCCCTCCCTACTCATCCTAATGGCAACCAGCTAAAACCCAGTGCAACGTGACTGGATAAGCAGGCCACGCTGAACGCTAAAACACACGTGGAAGCCTTTTTCCCCGCGAGGACACTGATCTGGGTCTCTCCTCTGTGAAGCTGCCAACTTCCACGGCATTTACAGAAATTCATTACCGCAGAGACATCCATCCACCTCTCCCGCGGTTTCAGTGAATGTCACGGATGGTTCAAAGCTGACCGGGGGAACGACAGACACCTCGACAACGTAACCATTCCTTATCCTGAAAAAAAGCGATCCCCCTGGTCTTTCTTAGGAGTTTAAGGCCTACTCATCTTCCCATCAGCGCTTTTTAAAGTACATACATACGGACACGCACAATTTCCACAGTCTTCTTGCATGGATCAAACAGAAACACAAGCCATAGGAAATATGAAACTTAACTTTGAATTATTCCTCGCGGATTAATGGGAGTTTTGCTAATCTGAATGCCTGCTTTTCCAAGTAATACAAAAAGTAGTATCTTCAGGTGGACTTATATTGCGCTTCTAGAGGGATGCAGTGTGCGCGTGTACACACGCTGATGCCATCGTGGAAAAGTCACAGGTTTTGCGGTTCCGCATGCTACAGCACATCTAATCCTCCGGAGAAAAAAAGTCAATTGGAAACATTGCCTTAATATTGCAGGAAAGCCTAAAAACTTCTACCTACGCTGCCTGAGGGTTTACAAATTCCAGAATCAAGTTACATGGGAAAATTGCTGTTAAGTCTAATGACCCACACTTCTCTTTTTAACACACCTCTTTTGAATTTCTTTTATATTTAGGCCTACCTGCTTCACAAAGCTACATGGCAGAAAGTTTGCGGGGGAAGAGATTCCAATCTGTCCTTTAATTCCACCTTTATGAAGCACTACCCTTCAAACAGTATGCCGGTACCTCTGTGAGGTACCTCCTCCTCAGCCAAAAAATCCCAAATGCACAGAAAAGGTCTGCAACATTTATAGTAAAACTTAGAATGCCAATGACAAGAAATTAAGCATCGTAAGCACTTGGGAAACCACGCGATACATATTTATCCGCCAGGAACTGTGGCTACATATATGCAATTTTCATAACTTCAGCCTTCCTAAAGTTAGTAATTTCAGAAATTCAAATTTGTAAACTCCCCACTTACTGCAATTCTTGCTTTATTAATTTGAAAAAACAAGGAATAATTTGCCAGCAGGTAGCTTAGAAACAAAGCCCTGAGCTGCAATTCATTTAAACTATTTTTAAAAACTTACTGTTATTGTTTTTAATGATAGATTTTTGTAGATCTAGAAACTCTAACTGTGGTCCAAAGTCACAAGTACTTCGAACACCAGAGTCCTACTATTTCCAAGTACTTCTTCATACAAAAATGACTGGGGCCTCCTGCCCTTACTCTGGACTTTCAGAGGATGGTTTTTTGTTTATAAAGGCCATAAGACCCTAATCCTCAATTAAAAAAGTAAAAATACCCTTCACGAAGCATTGGCATGAAGCTGCCAGTTTTAAAAACAGCAAACACAACTCAGCTGCAACGCATCATCCAAAAGTTCAAATTTGGGACTGCTAACAAAGTTTTACGCAGGTGGCGGAAGACAGTTACTTTAATGCATCTATCACTAGCTAGCCTACAACATTCAAGACATCTAGTCAGCAAATACACGTTTGAGTATTTGAATAACATATTCAAGTACGCTGCAGGCTCCATGGAAATAAAAGGGAACTTAATACCAGCTACCTCTATATATTCACCTTCACTTACAATCCTCACCACGTGTCACGCTCCATTATCTCCCGGTAGGCCAGGGAAACACAAGGGACTATTAAACAAACAGGTACGGAGTTTTTAACTGAACTTCCACTCGCTTTAGAGTCAACAAATCCAACGGCAGCTTAAGTGCACGATTTGTAGATTACATCCTTTCAAATACATATTGCTGTAAAACAGGATTATTGGTATTGATACGCTCTCGGTATAAACCTTTTTGTTTAGGAATATAAAATTCCAACTGAAGTTACAAAATATTTTTCCAGATTCATTCTGACAGATGGACTATCTAATATAATTTAAACTCCACTAAATCAAAATGTCATTCCAAATATATTTTTAAACAAACAAAAATGCTGAAATGATCAATTACTGAATATGTAAAAACAAACTCTTTTAAGTCACAAACCGGCATATGCAGCCAAAAAAATAGAATTTCTTTAAAGTCAGCTACACAAGGATCTCTATACACTATATATCATTATTTAGAGATTGGTATACTAATTTCAGTAGACTACTGAGATTAGATATAAAGCCAGCTTTCCCACTCGACCTGCTCCTCACTTTATGAAATTCAAGTACTAAGTAGATGTCTTCACGATTGCAGACTTGAGCAAACGCTGTCACAGTCATTTAACAGATCTAAACTGTTTCTAAAGAGAAACGAAAAGGAGAGCTATTACCTGCTTGAGAAGTTATTACATTTCTCAGTGGAAGGCCGACAGCAAGTATTCCCAAGTTTGCCATCCACTTCGTTAAGTGTCTCCTCATTGTCCCTATCGGAAGGCTCTGGTGGTCCACACTAAGAGACATTTATGTTTGGAGAATTGTGTTTTTGTCAGGTGCTCACAATATGCGATCACTCGAAAGGCTGGGCACTGTCAGGTGAATACATCATTACACTGACTTCAAACTACAGCATTACAGCAACCTAAGCAAATATTACACTGCAAAAATTGCTTCACTGGATTGTTTTCCAGCTTCCTAAAATATCGGTATTACTCCAAACACCTAGCATCTCTCCCGAACAACAAAACCCACATAAACCTCACCCCGTTGTGCGAATTAAGCTCCACTGAGACAAACCTGCACAGACGTTACCACCAGCCATTCCCCGCCTGCATTCCTCCCACCGCCACAGGCCACTGGGGAAGCAGAGGCAGCGCAGGCACTGAAACACGCCAGTTGTACACACTAGAGCGCTGCAGCAGCAGCAGCTGATCCCCGTGCTTTCAAGTCCGGTGGCGTAGCCCACGCCGTGCCGAACCAGCGCTGCCGCCGCACCCCCTAACATCGCTGCCATGGGACGCACGCTACACGCCGCGGTTACTATACGCACACGGAAACTGTTGCCAGGCTATGGACAGCGTCTCTCCTCCGCCCCTCCGAGCTGCAGGACAAAAACAGCAGAAAGAAGCGAGCAGATTTCGGGCTGTGGGCAAGGAAACGGCCCCTCGAGACAAACTAACAGCGCTGGCGTTAAGCAATTACTCCACATAGCTATTCCTAGACAGAGGAGTCTCTAAGCTGCACCAACACCACGAGAAACAGTCCAAATTGCTTGCCCTTAAATGTCACCTCATGTTTTCTTCAAAATACACACCCTTTCAAATACCTCTGCAGCAACTGAAATCCTCCCCTAGCAAGCAAAGATTTCACACTGCCAAAGGCCCTGCTACAGAAGTGAAAGAAACACCAAGCTTACATTGTTGGTCTTCTTGCTTTACAACCAGTCTCAGCCATGTAATGTCTGATGTCACTGGAGTACCAGTATGTGGAAGTACTATGGGAATTGTAGTCTTTCCTCTATTGTGCAATAGCTCCGAGGTACGGGATCCAGGACTGCAACCGGGAGCCTTAGGAACCGTCTCCTTCCCGCAGAGGCTTACGGGGACTGCCTGAGAAACACAGCTGAACTGCGTTATTTGGCCGGGAAACACTCCTCAGATGGGGAAGAAGAAGAGTGTGTGGGAGGATTTGAAACGCTCCTTCTCCTTCCCACGCAAGAAGTAATTTCTAAGCAATTATTCTCAGGTGATCACATACTTCCAAAACCATTAAAGCTGTAATCAGGAAATACAACCCAGTAAGGAATTTTTAATTGCTATGGGGTATAACAACACCGTATTTAATAGTACAAGAGTTTTTATGACAAGTTTATCCTCCCTTGTACCTCTGGGGTTTTGGTATCGCCACATGAGAAAATAATTCACTGGAACGAATGGTTTTTGCCAGCGGTGATGATGCACCTGCCACTTCTGTTCCCATCTCCCCACTGAAAGGTATCATTTGGCTCACCCCAGCTAAGTAACTATGAAAGACTCGCGGTGTGAGCAAATCAAACCCTATGCTTCCTATAACAAAAATTAAAAATAAAGGTTATTTTAGTTCAAGGCTTTCCTTCATGCTAAAGTGCTGTACCTGACTTACCTTCTCCCCACTTTCAGTCAAATAGCTCGTTGACAGTTATGTTTTATCACCTTTTACATGATTTTCCTTAAGTCATTATTTTCCCACAACTCTTTGCCTTAACTCAGATGAACCCTGATCCTTCCCTCACATCACCATATTTTTAAGGCTACGAAAAGAATGAATAAAGATAATTTAAGCAAATTAAGAAATTCAGAGACAATGGAACAGAGCCATTTTCATCTTTTTGAAGAAAACAAGAAAAAAACCAGGTATAATACAATATAGTTCAGTTGCTGGGAAGTGCAGTCCATAATCAGTCAAGTACTATTACAGAGGCTTGAGACTAGAAAAAAAGAGAAAGCAGAGCGCTAACAAGTTCCGACTAAGTTTTTCCAAAAAGCTCAAGATATCCTTCAGCGTACACTTAAGTCAGCTGAGTTAAATCTAAAAATATATGTTGTTCACCCTGAACAAGGAAACTGCCCCAAAATCCATCTTACAGAATGTGAGAAAACTCCTGTGACAGCTAGAAGTGTTACAGTGGAAAGCAGAAAACCATTCGGTCTCAGGTTCTTCAACAACTTAATGCAGGCAGACTACAGACAAAAGATCTTAAAAGTGAGGGGGGGAAAAAAACCCCAACAACTTCCTCCAAAGTTTTTGGCTGTTCCCAAGGCATTTTCACTAAGTTACAGTCACATCACCTTGTTCTGCAAAGTCCTTTCCTCGCCGCTATCACTGTAGCACTTACCGCGGAAAGCGCTGCTAAAATACACTGCAGAGTGCCAGGCAGCAGGCAACCTTCCCCAAGTATTATTTAAGAGTATTCCATACAGCTTTTCTGACGCAGCAGTAGTAGGAAATGAGGTCACCCCTCCCTAAAAACCTCAGCCCTTGTTTACATTATTGCTATTCTCCCTCTGGTTTCTCCCCACAAAGCTGTAATGGCATTCAGGGGTGGCGACTGGCCTCCTCCAGCTGCCTGATGTAAGCACAATTTGAGAATGACAACATATATAAACGTGACACAGGAAGCTTTTATACCCATTTCCACATTTAGGTTTTTGGAATAGCGTACTTGCACCAGTGCTGCTGATAGTACCCACTGAATTCAAGCGTTTCAAGAAAAAAAAAAATATATCAAAAAATCTCAAGGCATGCTCTGACCAGGGATTAAAGAAAACAGAGAAAGCCCAAACGTTTCCAGTGTTAGGGCAGCACAGTACTAAAGTACAGGCAATCATTTCAGTGATGTGAGTAGACCCCAATAGCTTCGAATGAAGTCCGACAGCAGAATTTCTCACTCGTTTGGCCTGGGCAAGACAGTGGGAAAGAGAAGAAATCCAGACACGAATCCACAAAAACAGTTTAGGCATAAGTTATTTCTGCTAGCTTGAGAACAGCGTGTTACAGAAAAAACAAGACAGCCTTTTCTGAAGGGCTCGGAGTCTACGTAAAAGTTAAAATACCTCACAGGCAAACAGTTGAGGGAACAGATTGAAATCAAAACGTAGCATATCTCATTGCTACCATCCAGCAGAAACTGTGCTCCCAACAATATTCTTATGAAGTACCTAGAAGTAGTAGTAGCTACACCCTCCTCTTAGAGTAACACGCAACATGCTCCCAGGGCACGTAAACAGAGCGTGGCTTCAGCAGCAATGGCTGTGAACAAGGGGACGAAAGCTGCCAAATTCCCTTGCCCTGAAAACGCTGGAGAAAAGGAGCCCGCTGGAAAAGCAGGGCCACCGCAGGCTGTGAAGAACACACCGTGTTCGTGACTCTCCTCTGTGCAGCATTCGGATACCTCCTGAAGATTTCAAAGGTTTCAGCAATGCATAAACAGCCAGCAAACGTGTTCAAAATACTAATAAAGCTAGAAATATCTGTAAGGACTCTTTAAACTTGCTAACTTCAAGTAACTCAGTGTGAAGATGATGCTCATATGCAACCTCCTAGCGTCAACCTGGCCACAGCAGTGTGAATCCTTTCGAGTAATGATAGACTTTAAATAGCAGATTGCAGCGATTTTTTTATTAAAATAACAACATCTGTTTATACAGTAGACTTAAGTATTAGTAGTCATTCTTCCAGACCCCTCACCACACCAAGACAACTTTTTTTTTGGCTTTTTACTACGACAGGAAATGTAAAAACCATAACAATGAAATCAAACACTGCTTCCAAGGAAAAAAAAAAAGAAAAAAAAAAAGGGGGGGGGGGGAGGCAAAAAAAGAAACCTCCTGTTTCCTGAAACCAAACATTTCAACGTATCCCCCTCCACAGCCTTCGAAAGCGACTCCTGTCTTACCCTATTTCAGGCTGTAACGCTTGCTTACTTCATAGCTCTCTTCTATCTCTCCGTGCAGAAACATCACTCATTTTTGGTGTGTCAACACCGCTCACGGCTCTTTAACTTCCCAGCGGGCACAGAGCTCTGACAGGGTGCATATGACAGGCAAGGGGAAGATGACGATAGCCTTGCATTTTCGCAGATACGTCCTTTATGGACGTGGTTCTGCTCTACCAGCAGCCGCAGGGGTTCCCCTCCCTCCAAGGGAGCCCATCAGCCCCTCTGCAGCCCCGGCGCCGCTCCTCACAGCGCAGAGGCCGGTTCCTCTCCTCACAACCGCCACCGCTCACCCCCTCAGCCCCGTCCCGGCAGCGGGGCGGCAGCGCTGACGCCTCACCTCTGCCCGGGAAGCCCTGTCAGGCCGAAGGGCCGGAGGCTGGGCGCTACCCGCCACCATCTTATCCCCCCTCTCGTCGCACCCCCGCCCCGTCCCGTCCCGACCGTTGCAACCGCCCCAACGGCCGCGCCGCTTCCCGCGCTCCGGCCGAGGCGGGAGCGGGAAGGGAGGGGAGGGAGCGCGCGGCCAACGGCCGCCGGTGGGAGAAACCACTGCGGGGGGGGGGGGGGGGGGCGGGCTGGAGAGGGGAGGGGCGAACCATCGCGGAGCGGGAGGGGGGGAGCCGCCATGGCGGGGAGGGCGAGGGGGAACTGAGGCGGCGAGGGGGAACGGCCTGGAAACGGGGATGGAGAAGGGGGTGGCTCCTCGGAGAGCAGAGCCCCCATTTTCCGGCTGTATTTAGTCCGAGACCAGCACCTGAGCAGGTTACCCGGCAGCTCCCCTCAGCCGCCACGTTGGTCAGGAAAACCCGACGGAACTGCACCGCAAACGCGCCCGTTTCCCGCCCCGGGGCGGCGGAGGGGCCGCGCGGGCCTGGCGCCGGTGTTTTTATTTCTCCGTGTTTCCTCCTTCCTGCAGAAATCGTTTATTATAAAGCGCCGCTGAGAACATTTGAGCCCTTCGGCTGAGGCGGCGCGCGGGTGGGTGGTTGTTGGCCCCTTTTTGGCGGGCTCCGCCGTGGCTTCGGTCGGCGGTGGAGCTCCTCGCCGCGCTTCGCTCCGTCCCACCTTGGCTGAAGGAGAGTCGCCCTGTCGTGGACCGCCAGCGAGGCAAACGCCCCTGCAACATCAACCCTGTGCCTAAAAGAGAGATGCCCTGGCCTCCCAGCCCACGCTCGCCCAGCTCAAGCCGTTCCCGATGGAGCAGGCTGTGAGGGAGAATAAAAATATAAGGATAACGTGGATTGGGGCTGCCCTCTCCGATTTCTGCCACATCCTTCCTCCAGAAGCGACCCAGTACCTCTAAAAAAAAAAAAATCAACCCGCGTGCGTATTTTGTCTAAGCACCCGCATTTGTAAGCCGCAGCTGTTGGCAACGGCAAAGCCTTTCAAATACGTGAAGAAGACAAAAGAAACGTGCGTGCGCCAGAAAAAGAGATGCAGGGCTTCCCCTAAGAGAAGAAACGCGGTGTTTGTTCAGGCTGTGCGCGTACCGGCACAACGCAACTGTTCCGGGGAGGCTTTGCGCAACGGGGGGGCAGAGAGGAAAAGCCGCTTCTGGCAAAGCGGCACCCACGCGGGCGGCACAGTCTCGCCTTTGTCGCATTCGGAGGATCCAGAAAGGGTGAAGCACTGTGGTTTCGTTTATTTTTCCAGCAGAAGGACTTTGTTAAGAACCTCAAAGCTGACAAAGGGGCGACGGACAGTGTAAGACTCGCTTCTTGTCAGCAAGCCACCCAAAAAAGTATTCTGTTGTGTATCTTCACACAAGGTAAATAAAAGGTAGCGTCTCTTCTCTTTCAGACAAATTACTGATACAATAAACTTTTAATGAGATATTCCACAAACTCATTTTACAGCAAGCATAAAGAGTTTTAACCAATATGAGCATTTTTCACGGATAAATTCCTTTCACAGTAACAGTGACACTGAAGCAGCAGCAGAATGTGCTTTGGATGGTTTTTGTCACAAATACGCATGCAAGAGGGTTTTTTTTTTTTTTTTTGGTCTGCATGGGATCTCGCCTGCTCATCTCTCTCATCGCGCCCTTCCGCACACGCGCCGCCCCCAGAGCGGGCGCGCCATGGATTTATTGTGATACAAAAATACACAGGGCTCCCGTAAATTAGTGAAGGTTGACAGGGTTAGGAGGCACAGAGCTGGTTGGCTTTGGGGCGGCAAAGAGGAATGTATTGACTGGAGAAGCAAGAAAAAGCGCGAAGACGGAAGAGCAGCAGGAGGCAGAAAAAAGCAGCAAAGAAACCCTGAAGCACTGGGCTGCTCTGCAAACCCACAGGGGACGGTGGATGGAGAAAACCTCAGCTGGAGGCGGCAGGAGGGACTCACCCCGGACAGGTTTTTGTACGAGGGGTACAGAGGGGTCTCAGAACAAGCGTGGCGGTGAAGCAGCCAGAGGAGAATCCTCCATCAGGTGAAAATCCTCCATCAGGAACACCCGGCGAAGCCAAGAGCACGTGTGGCATTAACCCCTTCTCCAGGGACTGCAGCTTAACGCCGAGGGAAGGAGCAAAGGTCCGAGACGGGGACACGCTGTCCCTTCGCCAGCTCTGTGGAGGGACCGAGGTAACCCCGGCCAAAGGCTTCGGGAAAGGGCGGAGGATTTTCCTACGAGATGACAGAGCAAAGATGGAGATGCCAAAAAAATCCACCCCTCAGCTGTTGTTGGCAACTGGAGGGCACATGCTTCTAGTAAGGGATTATTCTGCCAAGCACCAGTACACCAATACAATCGTCACCCCAGTGCACCTTATTTCTGTAAAATATCGCTTTCCTTTCTGAAAGAGTCGTTGGAGCGAAGGGAGCCTTGCGCGACCGAGGCCGGGAGCGGCAGAGGCACTGGCTGCTGCTGGCTGTGCTCCCTCTGCCGGCGCGGAAGCAGGGGACGGGACCGGGCTGTTTGAGAGCTTTCCTACCAGGGATGACTTATTCAAGGCAAGGTCTGAAACCTGGAGCACAAGGTATTCCTCCTCCTGAACACAGTTAGCAGTTAGAGTGGTGGGAGAAAACACCCACCCAGTCAGCAAGTTTAAGAAGCAGCTCAATGCAAGGAGTAATTTGCAGTGAAAACTTTAGCCTGAGTATACATCTAACGCAAGGTAAGAGCAGCATGCTCTCCGTTAAAAAACAAAACATTATAATACCACAGAATGGTTATTCGGAACAGAAGCGTTCAGTGCATACAACGGGGAAACTCCTGCTCCCATCGCTCGCTTCAGTCTGAACACGCACCGCACCCTACGCAGAGCGGTGGACTGAAGATTCAGCAGCAGCCCACCCCAAGGACACGTGGCGGCACCCCTCAATAAATAGGGGGCACCCACAAAAAAAGGCGCGCTTCCCTGCGTACCCTGTACGGATCTCCCCGCAACGCTTCCCAGGTTACCCTCCTGCCCTCAGCGACCCGCCGCTGTTTTCGGTTCCTGCTGTTTAGTCCCGATTTGAAGAATCCTGTAATGCCCCCCACACACACATCAAACACCACAAAAAACAGCTGAAGGCGGAGTCGCCTTCCCAAACTTATCACACAAAATATATTCTCCATAAGGCAAATGTGCGAGTGGTGGTTCCTCATTTATTTACTAGCGTTTTTCGGCCACCACTCGGGTATACTTGCAGTGAGCTTCACTTTATCACCCGCTATATTGAGGCAGAGTGGTTCATTTATATTAGCTAACCTCAGCAAAGCTATACCAAGTTCACCTCCTCCAGCCCGGAATTTGCCGGCCGACTTTCCCGATTCAGTTAAGATCTCGGCACCCTCGGGAATGCTGTCCTTGGGAAGAGGAGCTGAAAAGCGGACTGGCAGCAGACGTTTGCGAATGACACCCATGTGGTGGGTCCTGGCTGTCAGCTCCTGTCCAATGTAACAGCCTTTGGTAAAGCTGATGCCGTTCATGTAGGCCAGGTTGGATTCCAGCGGGAGGGCTACTCCAGGAGGGAGATCTTTCACACCTTCGGGAATTCCTAGGAGAACAGTAAAACCAACAGGTAAACGCGGGAAAATCGTCAGTATTTAAGATTTCTGGAATATGCCTCCTCTGTGAGTCGTCAAACCAAGAGAACGCATAAGAAGCAGTGTGAAATAACGAACTTCCCAGTGCTCCGGTTCGGGCCTGAGTGAAATCATTAGCCACAAATGATGTTTACTCTTAAAAGTAAACAGAGAACTGGATTAGAACCTAATTTCACGAAGCTTGCAGCACTTCACAACCGTACCGGTGGAAATTTGAAGCACCCAGAACGATGCAGACTCCCACACAAAGGCATCGACGTACATACAACGCCAAAATCCTTCTCACCCCCGCCCCACGAGTAGACTTTAATGTCAATAAGAGTTATTTTCTTCAAAGCTAAAGAACATAAGTTAGCCAGCTTTCTTTGTTAAAGCCCAAATGCCGCATGTCTGTGTAAGTAGTTGTTCTTTTTGTGACCAATGACACAAAAATAGTATTTTTTCAAAGCAGAGCGTTGCACCCAGCTTTCTGCAGCGGCGCAGCAAGACGAGTGCTGGTGTTTCAGGGAGGTGGCACACCACACCGCACCGGTCCAGCCCAGTTTGACCCATTAACAGCTTCCTTTTCCAAACCAGATAAGCGGAGGACCATCATCTTTCAGGCTGCCAATTAATTGAACCCACTACCTGTGTAGACGCAGTAAAATCAATGGGAGCTCTGCGCAGGCACAGGGGCTCCCGGACCAAGTTCCCTCTCAGATCAAACGTCCGCCCCTTGGCCTCTGAGTTACCTCTGCGAATCCAGTCATACATTTTTAGGAAAGTAAGTTAGGGTGTTTCCTTTTCCTCCCTTAGCAACAAGGAAAACACACAGACTGTGCGTAATCCCAAAATAATCAAAATGACTCAAACCGCTCAAGTTTCCCTCTAAGAAAATGAATAATCCTGGTTTTCTTTAGCTGTTAGCATTCCTGACCCACTGCCTCATAATCTTAGTAATAGGAAACTGTACCCAAATATTGCTTCTGCCACCAGACAGAATTATCGCTACCAGATCACGTTTATCCTGAAAGTAGCAAATAATACCTGTCCTTATTAACAGGTTAAACACATTGAGACACACCAATGCAGCTTTTATAATTTATTCCTCTGTCTTATACCAGCGTATGGACTCTGATAATAAGATGAAACCGTGATAATACATAAATAAATAAATTTCCCAAAATCCAGTGACACAGAGTGCAAAACAGGACTTGGCTTTACCTTGTTTATACCTGTGCCTGTGGTAATCCTGAATATTTCCAATATGACTCCCAGGGATAATCTCTGCTAGATTTGCTCCTTTTTTTGTAATCAGTCTCCAGCCCATGACTTCTGTTCTGGGGTCAGGAGTTAAAATCAGAGCCTGGTCTGCAGATTTAGCGAGGGAACTGGTGGTGTCTCCAGCCTGCTCCCCGGGGACGACGGCCCACAAAGAGAGGTCAAGGCAAGGGGCGATGTTTACTTTCCTCCGGATCTTGTACAGTTTCAGATGTTTTTGTATGGCGTCCAGCACGCCGCCGTCGCACTCCAGCAGGATGTGCGGCTCTTCTTCGGGACTCTCGTGAAGCCTAAAAAAGTAACACCTACAAGGTCAGAAAAACAAACCCCCACAGCAGCGGAAGCCAACACGCTTTATCTTGATCCTGGTGCGAATCCAGAGATCTGGGGAATTTCACCGAAGGCTCCTGGCGCACAGAAGAGCAGCAGCCAGCTCCCTGTAGCGAAATATTTAAACTTTTTCAGCCATCTGTTCCACTCATTTCTAGCAAAGACCGCCCTCACCTCTCCTGGGGACGGAAACAAGTCTGGCCTTGCAGTTTTCTGCACCAGTCGCGCTTACCTAAAGCGAGGTGACTTTCAGGAGGAGAAGCTTCCTTCAGCTCTGCCTTCCGTTAGTTACCACACCACTAACGACTGACCCGACAGCGCGCGAGCCCAATTTTTCACTGACTGACACCGCATCTGCATCAGGTGTATTTATGAGATGTTGTAATACGGCCCAAATATACCCACAGATGCCGCCCCTGGGGCCTGCCCCGAGGGCCGCTTTATAAAAATATTAAGATTACGCTTTTCTGCCGGGGTAACTCACAGAGACCACAGCCGGTGATGAAAAATATACCGAGCCAGCGCGTTTTTGCACGTTAATTCATAAAGATAAGCCAGAAATGCCTTAGACCCCGGTGCCTGACATGGCCGCTGACAGGACCGACCTGCGAGCGCGGAGAAGCCCGCCAAGGCCGCGCGCCCCCGTTTCCATAGCAACAGCGCCCCCCCCCCGCAGTGGCCTCGCCCGGCTCCCCCCCCCCCGCCCCTCCGCTTGGTCTCACCTGTAAAGGATGACGTCATACAGGCAGCGGCCCTGGACGTTGAGCGCATGCGCGTAGAGCGCGCGCGGCAGACCCGCGGCGGGGGTGGCGTCAGCCGCTACCAGCCGCGTGACGTTGTTAGTGAGGAGCCCTTGTAGGAAGAGGGCGGTGTCGGCGCCCCGCACGCCCAGCAGCGCCCGGCCCAGCGGGAAGCAGGCGGCGGCCCCGCTCCCCCCGCCCCGCCACAACCGGCGCAGCCCGCGCGGGGCGGCCGTTGCCGCCGCCGCTCCCGCCCTCACCAACATGGCGGCGAGCGCTGTCAGAGGGGCCCGCCGCCGCGCGCTGCCGCCGCCGCCGCCATCTTGTGTGTGTCCGCGGGGAGGGCGCCACCTGCCGGCGGGGAGGGGTGGGGCGCGCCGCCGGCCACGCCCCTTTCCCGCCGGCCACGCCCCTCCCGAGCGATCGGGCAGCGATCGGGCAGCGATGGCGGAGCTGGGCCTGGGCGCCCGCTCTCAGCGTCCCTGCCCCCTTAAGTCTGGCGTCCCCGCTGAGCCTGTAATCCCCTGGCAGCCGGACAGGGTACGTACCCGCTTCCCTCCAGTGACGTTTGGGCTGGCGCGCTGGGAAGCGCTGCTGCTCCAGAGCTTCCCCTTCTCCGCTCTGTTTTGACGCTCCGTCACTGCTGTGTCCGTAGGCCCCATCAGCTGCCCCCATCCTCATTTAACACTCCTGGAAAAACGGCCAGTGGCTCTGTTCCGGAATAAAGGATAGCGTGTGACAGTGGGAATTTCTACTAAGCGACACCACGTGGAAATAAAATCCCCGTGTTGAAAGCGTGGAGCTGAAGGTGCTGTTCCCTTCCCTCTTTAATGTTCGTTAGCGCGGTGGGAAGTGGAGTCTGAAGGGCCCGGGTAGCCCCGGGTTTAGCTGCGGCTCGTTACGCTGGAATTCATCCCACCGTTCAAGAAATGGCCGTGAGTCATGCCTGTCATTTGTGATTGCTTCTCCCCGGTTGTCGCAAGTCGGTTTAAGGCCATTCTGCCCCTTGCCGCTGCCAACACCAGCACGTGTGCAGCTCTGCAGGGAGCGGGCTTTGGCTGGCCCAAAATGAACCCTGCAAAAAGCAGCCACCGGTTGTTCATCGTCACAGGCAGCGCCGGTGCTGAACCCCGGCACAAACCCACCAAACCGAAAACCCGGAGCCAAGGGGCTCGTTTCTCAGGAGCTGCAAATGCAACGGCAGCAGACGGCACGTTCAGCCGGCTGGTCCTCAGGCAGGACCGGGTGTTCCCTGCCTGCCCCGGCAGCGATAACCTTATCACATATCTCTGTGGGGGGGGACAGATCCGCTGCCGGCGGTGGCGAGCGATGCGGCGTGTTCGCCCCTGAATTCAGCGCTGGCCCTGCTCGGAGGTGACGCTTGTCAGGCAGCTGCACAGGCAGAGCAGGTGGAGAAATAAAAACAGGCGGCGGATGTGATTCGAGGTGACCTTGGCGTGCGAACATGCTCTGCCCAGCTGCTGGCATGTGCTGCACGTAAAAAATGGGGCTGAGGAAACCCGTCTTCCTCTAAATCAGGGCTGAAGATGCAGAGAGCTGATTCCCATCATTTTTTTTTCCTTTCCTTGGAAGTGGGAACGTGCCAAGAGCAGGAGCTGTGCTTTGCTTTTCAGAGGTCCGGGAGAAGGGAGAAAGTCACGTATGTGGAAGCACAGCTGGGCTGAGCCTCCAGGGTCCAGCGGGCACCGTGGACCCGCAGCTGGATCCAGCTTTGGCTCTTCTTTGCCTGGCGCCCCATCCCTGCTGCACCCGCCGAGACGCAGAGGCAGATGGTGGCCGCCCCATGAGCAGCCCTTTGCCGGCTCTCGATGCGTGCCTGTGCTGCCTCCTAACCATCGCACGTGTTGTATCAGACCTCACAGACCGTATTTGAAAGGGTGGCAATGGAAAGAAGAGTGAAAATGGAAAAGAACCAGGAAGCCAGGTTGAGCCTTTAGTTGATTTTCCATTTCCGACAGATTTTATTCACTTTTCTCTGGGTTTTCTTTTCTTTTAGCGCAGAGTTATGCTGCCAGTAAAGTAGTATTTAAACGTTTCGGTGGTCAGAAAATACAACTCTGCCAGTTTAGTGGATTAAATTGGCTCAGGGAATGGTTTGAGGAAAGCCACGGTGCGGTCAAGACCTGCAGTGCTGAGAGTCAGGGGGAGGTTTGTGCAAGCCCTCGCTGAGTGTGTGTCTGTCAACCAAAAATAGAGGACCTGAGACCTGGTCGGAGGGACAACGTGATTCCCAGAGCTTTCCGTGGGATTACTTTGGCAGACATTGGGTGATTCTTTCCCGTCCTCCGCATCCATCGCTCAGCACTGTTGGGATGAAGTTACAGTGAGTTTAAACTCCACTAGCACAGCAAGACCTGTCTCCAGCGGGATCAAATCCTCCTGCTTTTGCTCATGAAAGCAATATTGCATCTGGCTAATGCTCTCCCGTAGGATTAATGCTGTGGGGCTGAGTCATGTCATCTCCCTTGCTGGTATCTGCGGTTGGAGCAGAGGTTGCATCTGACCTGCTGTACTTCAAGCAGCAAGCGTGGCATTACAGGGACTTGTCTGCTGTGTTTAAAGCTCCCAGATATGGTCACGGATCCTCGCCTTCCTGCCCTCTGAAGCCACAGTCTCAGCTCAGCAACTGAACAAAAAGGAAAGCATGGTAAAAGGAGTCTGTGTCCTCAGTTCTCCTCTTCGTTTCTGTGCTTTGAAGGCAGTTTAGGGGAGCATCAAAATGCCCTGGAGCTGAGTGAGGTTGGCAGAGGCAGGGGGAATTTTGAAAAGCAAATTATTTGCGATGCTCGGTCGACTTCTGCCAGAGTCTGTGACATAAAACATCTAAAGTTATACTGGGAAAACAGCCCTCTCCTATATGGAATTCATCTACCCAGATGTGGACATTTGAGTGGGCTGAGCTCCTTTGTAGGTGGTGGAGATGAAAAAACGCTTTCAGGGTGCTTCATTTCACCCCAAAGTCTCTGCGTAAACTGAATCACGTCAGCTGAAGAAGTGTCTGTTCTCCCCATGGACTCCTGGGGGGACCAGCTCCGTGCAGGCATCTGACGGTAGTGGAGATCAGTCCCTCCTCTGTACCTAAGGCTCTCCACGTCATGGTGAGACCATGAAAGCTACAGCTCCCTCTTATTCATGATACTGCACCCAGGTCAGCCCGAGGAATCGTCCCCCACCAGCTTTGTCATGTCTAGCGGTGTTTGTGGAAGGAGAGCTGGCAGCACGGGGTGGCAGGGTGACAAGACGCAATGTCCCTGGCTAAGCACGGGACATCCCTCGAAACCCCCCCCTCAGTGGAACATCTCTCACCCAGGCAGGCCTGTCAGGGCAACTCAGAAACCCTTCTCACAGCTAAGAAAATGGTGAAAAAGGACAGATATTCTCTCTCTGTTCCTCCCCGGTCCCTGGGCAGTTGCACAAGCTGCCCGCAGCCTCTTGCTCCATCAGCTTTCCGCTCTCTGCTCTCCCGCTGCCCAAAACCCTGCCGTCTTTGGGGCTTGCTGGCTGCCGCAGCAGCAGGACAGCCCGGGGCTCCCACCCACAAGGGCTCATCCTTGGTGTTTATTCATCCATAACCCAGCTGCACTAGCATAAAGCGGGGATAACTGCTGTCTCTGCAGCCAGCCCTGCGGGTTAATGCTGGTATAATAAACTCATTTTCTCCAGCTTTTTCTCGGGGTGCTAAGGATGAACTCTCATCCACAAACCCACGTGAGCTGCAATTATTCAATCCTAACCCTGCACATGAAATACTCCCCGAGCTGTGCTCCAGGAGGTCAGTCGCAGGCAGCCAGCAGCCGGGACACGGGGCTGCGGTAAACCATAGCAGCACTTCTGGCAAGGGAACGATATCGCACAATCTTGGAAAGGAAAACATGGATTATGGCTGGCCTGGGCAACGTAAAGGCCAGTGAGGACAGGGGGAAATTGCAAGGCTGGACGCAGAAATAAAGCAATGTGACAGCTGAGTTTGCAAGGAGCAAGTCTGTGCACCAAAGGGGCTGTTCTGCGCTAGCCGGGCTGAAAATGAAGGTAAAGCTGTTATTAGCGTTTCCCTAGAGGGAGTGATTAGGAGCTCGTGAGATGCTGTTGACAGCAATACTGTCTGCAGCGTGAAGCAGCTAATGAAAAAGATGGTTCTTGTGATTCCAGAGAGAATGGGATGCGAGAGTCACTAGTATTTTTAGCCTGGCTTTCTAAAGAAATGAGGGGTTTTGCAATTGCTCTGTGTTTTCCCAAAATACAGGCAGATGGAGGCTGCTTTTGCCATTCCTCCTTCTACTGAGCATTAGGCTCAGGGGCCCCGTCACCCTCGGGCTGTGTCCTCCCTCCGTGGACACTGTCCCCACCACGCTGTCCAGCAGCAGCAATTTGGAGGTGACCTGGCGACAAGAGTCCTTCTGCTGCTTCTCACTCACTCGCTCCTCGCTGATGCCGGTTGCCTGAGCCATCGGGGCAGGACACGGCCACCCGTGGGTTGGGGCACAGAGACCTTGAGCAAGCCTGGAAGCGAGGGATGAAGGCTGCTGGTGAGGAAGACTCACTACAGGGTTCATTTCTACATGTCTGTGGCTAGCACCCACATCAAGCTAAGGTCAGCCACCCATGGGTGCTTCTCCATCCAAGTAAGTCTGGTACCAACACAGCAGCCAACAGCAAGGATGAGTTTACCCTGTTCCTCAGACCTTGCTGGTTTGAAGGACGTGTAGTTATTTCACGAAGCTTTTCTTTCTTTTGGGTGTTTTATGTAGCACTGCAAAGGATGTGACCTGCGAGGTTAAGTGCCTCTGGCTATTGACCCTCCTTGTCGCCTGGTTAAGGGATCGTGTTCTTCTCTGTCCCTTGGTGGGAGCCGGTCCTGCTCATGCCAAAGAAGTTGTAAAGATACCACAACTGCCAGAGAAACAGAAAAACTGCAAGTTTCTGTCCAGAATTTGTTTCCTGAAGACTCTTTGGACAGGGGTTGTGAGTGAACGTGCCTGTCATTTAATGGGAGGAGCGAAGACTGAGGTCATTGGGAAAAGCGGGCTTTCTCACAAGTGCTTTCCCATCATTTGCTCAGCTTGAATCATCCATTCTCCCAGATTCTGCAAAGTTTTCTTGCTTTTGAAAGTACAGGCTTTCCTAAGAAGTTTCAGCTCTATGCCTGAAGGAATTGTAGGCAGTGATTCATCAGAGAGACGACACATCCCAAACAACTAGAAGGTCAACTGCTTCTTAAGGCAAAAATATTTTGCAGTGATTTGTAGCCGTATCTGGGAAAATAGAGCTCTTACAAGGCTAAAACAGGCAAATAATAGATTGAGAAGAATTTCTTGTCATCAACACCCAGCACCCTTCTCACAGAAACATCACACGCTTTACATACTGTAACAAAATGTAAGCTTTATTCCGTTTTATTAGTAATGGATGTGGAATAGCCAGTTGAAGAGTTGGACTGATGCATCTTTCTCTTTTGACCAGTGTTTAATATTCTAGCTACAGTCCAGATGTAACATTTACACTGAAAAATACTTACAGATTCAACCTCATACTAAAAAAATTTCTAGTACAAATACAGTTAGTACATAAAAAAATGAACAACAAAAAAAATAACAATCCCAGAAACTTCGTAACAGCACAGACTGGTTATGGCCTTGAGTTAAGTTCAAGTATTTCCCAGTGGAATGCAATGCAAGCAACAAGGTAATCTGGCTTTTACATGGGACATTCCTGGCCCTGAATGGTAGGAATAGAAATATAAGTGTGGGCACTTTATCCGACCAAGTTTAGCAAGAGAGTCAACATTTACGATTAGTTCAGCTACAAAGCTAAACCCCGTCTTCGTGTGTGAACAAAACTACTAATCTGTAAAAAAAAAAAGCAAAGCATTAATTATACTACTGGCATTTCTTCCGTGGCCGATGCTGCCTGTTGTCTAATTGAAATTCCTCAGATGACGGTTTAGTTTGCAATGGTTGTGATGGGTTTTTTGCTTGTGGTTATTCTTATTTTGCCTCCCTATCCTTTTCCTTCCCAAACTGACACGATAAAAGAGGGGACTTCTGCTCCTGCCCCGAAAGGAGTTGCTCCTGCAGAGACATTAATGCATGTCGGTCGCCTTTGTGGTGGTGACTCAGTGGAAAGACACAATATCCTAAACAATTTAGAGTTCAAGGAGTGGAGGAGGAAGGGGGGGAAGTGAGCAACTCAATATATGTAATAATAGTAATCCTTTATATTTCTAGGGCTGTCTGACTCATGCTGGCTCCCGTGTGCGGCTCAGATGGGATCTGGGAGAACTGGGGTCCCTCCTCCCCAGAGTCAGAGGAGTCAGCGGTGTCCTCCAGGCTGGCTGGGACCTTGAAGACAACTTTGCATCTCTCCCAGGCAGCCCACGACATTGGAGCAGTCCTGCCGGGAGAGTACCCTTGTGTTTCTGTCCCTGTCAAAACTCTTGGAAAACATGGGAAAGCAAGATCAGCTCCCATTTGCAAAACATTTTATGCAAGGAAGTGTTTCAAGCCTGATAAATGAGCGGGGCTGGCTGGAAGGACGGCTGAGAGAGCAGTTACGCTGTCTCCCTGCCTGATGAGGAGGTTGTATTGATCACCCAAGAGTCTGCCCTGGCTCTAGTACTCGTCAGTATTGCAATTATTGACTCTGACTATGGAAAACAGTGTGTGCGTATTAAATGTGATGGTGACACCAGACGGGAGGAGGCTGCAAATCTGCTGCAGGACCAACTGATCATTCAAAACCCGCTTGGCGTACTGGGTCTGTGGTGTGAAAATAAAAAGGCAGTTTGAAGGAGGGCAGGAAAATCCTGGCCATACAAGCACACGTCTGCAGAGAGGGGCAATCCCCATGGCTGCAGAAGATGGGGTTTCGAGGAGGACCAGGGTGGCGGACGGGTGCATGAAGAGGAGCAGGGTGGAAAGCTGGCCCGAGGGCCAGTGCTGCTGCACTGCTGGGAAGACGTGGACTGGGCTGGTGGAGGCTCAAAGACACAAAGGAAAACCATGCTGGAAGAACAGCCCTTGGAGAAAGGTTGATGAGACTGGCGTTGTTTAGCTTAAAGGAGACTTGAGGAGGATGAAAACAGTCTTCAAACACCCAAAAGCTTCTGCAGACATTAAAGGCATGAGATGTTCTCTGTGTCTGCTGAGGAGAGGAGATGCCAGGGGTTGCAGTGAGAGGGGTTCATGTTAGCCATTAAGAAAGCATTTGATGGTGGCAACTTGGTGAGAAGATCCATGGTACTTTCCAGCCCTGTTGCTCTAAGTGTCTCTGAGCCTGCAGCCGTGGAGCCCAGGGTTCTCCTCCCGTTGGGCACTGACCAGCTATATCGTTGGGACAGGGGGTAATAGCCCTGCTGTATAAAATGGGTTTAATGAGTTGATCATGTCCCTGTGACCAACTTCTGGGGTTTCTGGCTTAAAATCTGCCCCCTGCTTTTTTCCACGGTGAGGCGTTTGCTAGGATGGTTTCCTGAAGCCAGAGCAAGGGAGGCACATGCCCATCCCTGTGTTTGGTGACTCGCTGGTGAATCTGCAGGTCAGTGGGAGCCGAGGGGCTGATCTGAGTCACTGGGAAATGCTCAAGCCATGTCTGGGGCTGAGGGAGGTGTCGCTGGTATGGGCAGGAGAAATCCAAAATTCGGACTCCTGCACAGCACAGCGCCTTCCAGCATCGCGTGGGAAAGACAAGTTTATCCGGGGCTGTGATATTGCTGCTCAACTCAAAAGAATCAGAAAAGCCCAGGCAGCATCCAAGCATCGCTCTCCTCAGGGTTTCCATCCTTCCCGTGGGATCGTGACTTAAATACACACAGTTTCCCATGGGACACAAGGCTGGCGATAAACGAGAAGTCACATCAGTGTGGAGGACAAGCTTGTGCCCTGGACAGCTGTAATTACTAGGGAGCAAATTTCCACCCAGCAGCACCTCTGCTCTCCTCCCCAGCAGCCCTGGGCATGCATTTAACCTTCATGATAGCACCACTGTCAGCAACCAGCCTCTCCTGCATGGCCCAGCACAGCCCCAGCCCAGGAGGAGAACACGTTCCCGCACGCGGGACAAGGACCAGCAGCGCAGCTGGATATGTTTGTCTCCCCACCACCGTGGTGTGAACTTTCTGAACCTTTCATTCAAAATTCACAGCAGAAAGGCCATCCCTCCACACGACAGATGCGTGTTCCTCCTGACCATTGCTGGTGTGGGGATGCACTGATCCTCCTCCTGGATGCGGTTGTCCATTTTCGAGGGGAAGATCTCTAGCAGTGAGAGCGGGCAGAGCTCCAGGCATTTCACTGATGGACCAGGAACAAGCCTGAAAGTGTTCCCCAGACTGTTACGCAAAGCCATACTGAATATTTGTAGCTGGATACCTCATAGGATGTTTCTTTGCTTTCTTTTTGAACCTACTTTTTTGCTGCCAGCACAGTTCTCTAATGGCATGGCATGGCACAGCTCAGTCAAAGTTACCAGGAGCTGAAGGCCATACCCAGGTGTTTCATACTGGCCAAAGGGCCCGACCACCTGGGGAACAGGCATCCTCGAGGCTTTCAGAGACCAATCTCAAGGACATGAGGAAGATGCCCAGCAAGAAGTCACGTAGATCCAATAAGAAATACTGGCATGGGGACCTGCATGAGACTTTGGGTGGCTGGCATGGCCCCAAGGGAGAAGCTTCGCACAGGGACGGTGCTGTGTTTGGTGAGGATTTATTTCTTTTGTGTTAGGTTTGATCTTGAAGGCTCTGCCTATTGGAGTTCTCCACCGTGGTGAATCAACCGTTGGACTCTTGGGAGGTTGCGAGATTATCTGCCAAGCCACAGGCATCTTGGGAACATCTCAGGGATGAGACCCGCTCTGAGACGTGGCAGAGTGGGGCAGTGACTGGTTTCAGCCTCTACCATTCGGCAGGACATGCTCCCTGTGCTCCCAGTGATGAGGTTTTCTTTCCATTTTGTGTTACTGGAGGGGAACAAAGCCACAGCCCCGCAGATGTGCAAGAGACACAGGATGAAACCACCCTGACAAAGCACGTCCTCAGCACTAGCAGAAGCCTTGGAGCTCAGCAACTTGGTTTTCACATGCCCCAGATTCCTGTAGCTGCATGAAAACCACCCTAAAACCAAGCCAAGCTCAAAAAGCTCCCCATAAACTGGTGGAAAACTTCCTGCTACTGTCCTGGTCCTGTCCCCACTGAAGCCAGATCTTCTGCTAAGCCCCCAAGCAAGTGTGTGAAACCTGCCAGTTCCCCAGGGGAGGCTGGAGGCTAGAAGCGCAAAAACTGCTCCTGGATGAGATCAGCCACAGTCCTGGACCAGCCGGGTTTTCCCAGGGGAGGTGGAAGGCTGTGAAATTACCAGAGGGTTGATATTACATTTATATATATCTCTCTATGTCTATATTCACACACACGTGTTCATATGTGTCTGTATATATACGTACATGTACACACACACACCATATACACACTATGCATAGATCTGCCGTCTGCCACTATTTATAAGGGTTTGATTAAACAGAAAAACAAATTTGCCGACACTGATTTTCCAATCTCTACTAATATTCAGCAAATAAAGAAGTCTAAACCCTTTATGATTTTGTTTTCCTGGTTGCATAAAGGCACTTTCTGATGATGTGAAGCAGCAGTTTGTTAATGACTCTGTAACTGCAACGATTCCCATCACAGCTGTAGCAAGTGCTACGCAGGCACTGGTGTGACGCAATGTCACTGCTCGCTCCTGCCGCGGAGTGTTTGATCGTATTTGCTTTTTGCTTCGATGCAGGGGAATAAAAGACAAAAACCTTCAGCGCTGTGCTACGCTTTTAGGTCTCCCTGTGTAGGACAGTTGCTATGTTTCTGCCCCATAACCTGATGTGGGTGCCAGCTCGTGGCTTGCAGCATCGAACGATGCCTTCGTTTCCAGCAACGCCTGCTACAGCATCTAACAATTCAGGCAGGACATCAGCTGTCAGCGTGTCATGAAGGTTCATGCAATATGTCAGTTGTTTTCTTTCTTATCAAGGGATCAGAAATTAATTTTGATTAAGGATATTTAGTAATTAAACACTGCTTGACCTACAGCACTCTAGCCTCGCCATGCAGGAGGGGAGCTGCTCGCTGCCAACCTGACTTCTCTCCTGAGCCACCAGCAGCTCTGCATCCCATCACAGCGTGTTGTACAGTCTCTGCTGGGGGCTCCGGTCGTGACCGAAGGGGTGGGAGATGCAGGGGGTTTGCTGTTGCTCACTGGAGGTTCCCAACTGGAGAACATGTCGGAAACAGGAAAGAAATGTCTTTTGTTAACGTACTGGAAGACAGCACTAAATTGGTCTGAAGCTCGTTTTCTCTCCTGACTTCCATAAAAAAATTGCGCCTGTGCCCTATGAAACAAACGGAAGACAATACCGAAAACCAGAAACAAACCAAAATAAAAACCCCGCTTACGCTGCCCTCTCTCCTTTCAGACGAAGCTATATCCATACAGACGTCTTTCCATCTTTACTGCTTGAGCTCCCTTTTTCCAAGCAGGCCTTGGGTTTAGCACCTTGTTTCTCCTGGGCGGTGTTGGCCCTGTTCTGCTCTACCACCGTACCACCTGAGGCAGGACTGCTGGTTCGAGAAGGTTGCGTGTTGGCCTGAGTGCTGCTGTAGCTCTGAAACGCTATGTCTAACTGCTCCTGGGCCACTCGCAAGTGTTTGTGAAGGGTGGACAAGTCTGCCGGAAGGTTCTCATCTGGGCTGGTGCACTGCTGCTCCTGAGCGACGTTAGCCAAGTTCTGCTCATGAGCCATCAGGCTGTTGGGGATCTTGGTGGGCTTCTCTGATTTCACTACCAGGTTGTACTCAGGAGGGCAGGAGATGTTCTTTGGGTAGGCATAGTTGTAGGGAGGCTGCCTAAAGCTGTTGATTTTCCGGTTGCGAATGGCATCTCGGATGGTCCCAAACCCCAGGTGAAACATCTCACACATGTTCAGCAGTAAGCACAGGCAGCTCACGACGTACATCACCAGGAGAAAGATGGTCTTCTCTGTTGGCCTGGACACAAAGCAGTCCACAGTGTGAGGGCAAGGGACTCTGTTGCAGACGTAATAGGCTTCCACCTCAAAACCGTACAGCAAATACTGCCCTATCAAAAAGCAAACTTCAAACGAAGCTCTGGTAAGTAGCTGGAAGACATAGATTTTCATCAGTCCCTCTTGCTGGATGCGCCTCCTCCCGTCGTGCTTTTGTGGCTCTTTGCTTTTGGGCTTGGCTTTGGCTTTCTCGTTTTCTGCTGTGTCATCAGAGATCATGGGCTCCTCTTCGTCAGCCTCCATCGGGTCCTCCATGTTGCGCACTGCCTGCCAGTTCAAAGCAAACTGCTTCTTCTTCTTGAATCCCTTGAACTTCTTCTCCTCCTCCGCCGACCGGGCGATCCTGTGGATGGCATAGCCCAGGTACATGACCGAAGGGGTGGATATCATGATGATCTGGAAGACCCAGAACCTGACGTGTGACAGCGGCGCGAAGGCATCGTAACAGACGTTGTCGCAGCCGGGCTGCTTGGTGTTACAGGTGAACTTGCTCTGCTCATCGGAGTAGATGGACTCCCCGCCCACCGCTGTCAAGACGATGCGGAAGACGATGAGCACGGTGAGCCAGACCTTCCCCACGAAGGTGGAGTGATTGTGAATCTCTTCTAGCAGGCGGGTTAGAAAGCTCCAGCTCATGTTGGTCATAAGGGCTACTCAGTTATAACCTGCAGGAAGAGGGGGAAGAAAAAAACCATAGCTGTAAGTTAACATCTGTGGCTGCAGTTAGTGATACGGCTGTGACATTGGCACGTCGGCGACAGACGAGGTCATTTTATCTCAGAGAGGCACCCTTCATTGCTGCAGGCTATCTCCCCAGGACCTGTACGGGACCGCGACATGGGGCTGACCCCTGCAGCATCGGGGAATGAGCCGTGGCCAGTGCGGGGACATGCTGCACCACGTAATCGGAGGCAGGGATACCTGGTGGTACTAGATATGCACAGATCCATAACGCAGCAAGCCACAGCACCTACTAGATTCACCATTACCCGCTTTGTTGCCTGTTTCAAGACATCGCTCAGCTGTAAGAAGGGTTTGGGTAACTGTAAATTGAACGCAAGGCACCATGGAAGCCACCTAGGCACAAAAAGGTGCTTAATTTGTGATAATCTCTTGCTTGCATACCATGAGCTCAAGTGCCTGAGCTGAAAGCAGAAGTAAGGGATGCTGCCCACATCACAAAGACTTGCACTGCTGAAGTATCTTTCATTAGCAAACCCAGAAAAATGCAAAGAATCAGCAAAAGAATGGGAATATTTATGTTTACAGGCTGATGGCCCTTTTAAGTTCCTTTTGAAAAAACAAAACAAAACAAATGTTTAATCAAATACAGACTATTTTAAAAATAAACCTTGAAAAACTTTCAGAGAACACCATGCATTTATTAGAAGACCTGGACAGCTGGGGAGGAAGAGCTTGTAATAACCATTTTGTGTTTAGCTTAACTTGCAGTGGGGCCTCAGCCCAAGCTCCCTGGGCGACCCCAGGCATCGTTAAAGGCAGGCAGCAGTTTTACTGCTTGACTGGCAGCGGCCCTGAGAGGTACCTGGAGATGAGAGCAATAGGGAAAGCACTCAGACCCAAGGAGCACCGTGGTGGGGGACAGCAGGGCTTTCACTCCAGAGCAGCAGAGGGTGGGATCACCCTTTCTGCTCCCCTGCATCCCTCCTCTGAAGCATCCTCAGGCTCATCATGGAGTTTACCCACCTTGTTTGCACGCAGACGCCTGATGGCAGGCAGTAAATTAGGGATCTGCGAACCCAGTCTCACCCATAAAGTGACGCCTACCACTGCACCCAGAAGCAAAGAGTGGCAGACGTAGGAGCCAAGCATGAACACGAGTTACCGCAGGGTAGCACATGGCAGCGGCGTGTTACGGCTCAGCAGTAGCTGCCCCGGCGCAGGCTACCCCCCTGCAGTCCTTCACGATCATGCAGAGGAAGAGAAAGGAGCTGTCGTCCATGCATTGAAAGACTATGGACACCAAACCTACCCCTCCCTGCTGCTGAGGATGGCTGGATGGTGGTAAATATCCAGGAGGGAAAATGATGCCATGAGACATGAGCCTGGTCCTAACCTGGCTTTGCACCGCTTTTATATGGAGACAGAAAATTATGCCCTAAGCTTTCCATGGCCCAAGCTGGGCTTTGAGCCCATCGCCTGTGCCAGACGCAGGGTGGGAGCAGCCACCAGCATCAGCCACGGGCACAGCCCCACGCGAGAGCAAGAAGGGAAACATGCCTTGCTCTGTTCTCCACATCGAGCCTTTCTGGAATGCGATTTTCCTCACGCTGCTGCTTAGGACAGGAGCCAAACAGCGCTGGTTTGCTCAGTGCTCGCCTTCGTGCTGCCCTGGGAGGTAGCAGCGCGGTCCGAGGCTCGAGATGCAGTGAAATTCTTCCGCTGTCGAGGGCTCTCAAGAGCAGGCAGATGGAATTTTCTAACCCTGCTATTTCTAGATCAAACAAATCCTCTGCGAACCCAAACCCCCAAGTCTTCACACGCCAGACCGAGGCTGTGGGAGCACTCTGCAGATGGTGTTATTCTTGTCCTGTAGCTGGAGAAACTGAGGCAGGGAGCACTCTAGGCTGGGTAATAAGCCAGAAGAGGTGGAGAAGTTCTCCCCTCTGCCCTCAACTTACCTGGTGAAGAAAAACAGCCCTCAAAGCTGCTGGGACCAGAATCCCCATCTCCTGCCCCCAAAGTGATGCCTTGGACCCAATGGTCAGTACAGAAATGCCGCTGCAGCTAGGACAATTCAGCCACTGTAGAAGAACGTGGAAAGCAATCACCACAGACCTATTGTTTATTTATTGAGGAAACTGGATTTATTCAGGGGTGAGATGGGAAAACATCCCCTCTGAGTGCCTTTTTGCTTCCTTAGACTCACTGGATACTCTTTAAAGTCTCTTTAACCCTTCCTCTGATTTGGGTCCACAATCGGATATGGGCAAAATGGGGCAGTAAATGATTTGCAGGATTAATCTGGGCATTTGGCCAAGCTCCAGCTGACGGGGGGCTGGGAAGGGAAGACCCCGCTGGGTGCAGCGATGACCCGCTGCGGGACGCGGTGCATCCATCTCTGGAGCATCTGGGTCCGGCCAAGCTAGGGCTGGGGCTTGGACCGAGCACACATCGACCCCAGCCTGGCTGGCCCCATGCGGGTGTTCAGCCACCCGCCAGCTCCCATCTGCATCCCCAATTACCTGCAAGCCTCAAATTGTTCTGAAACACGTGCTTCAAATGTCCTGTAGAGCAGTTTCAGTGCTCACGCAAAGGGTTTATGAGGTCTGCACCGGGGATAATTTACCATTTTGCAAGTGTTAGTCAAGGACACAGTTCCCAACGCTCAGAGTCACCTCCCAACAGCAGTTTTGCTGGGGCAGGGAGGGTCTGACCAAGGTAGTGGTGGCTTTTGGAGTAAATATTCAAGTTTTGATCTGATATTAGTCAGGGTTGTTAGCAAAGCACCCACTGTCTCCTCTGGGAAACACATTTTGAAAAGGAACGCCTGATAGCGTTGCTTCAAAGCACTCACAAACCTCCTGAGTCAGGGAGAAGGAAAGAAATTGCAAAATAATTGAAGTGGCGGGTTGTTGCTTTGAGAAGACCACCTCTGGTTAGCAGCCACCAGCCTGAGCCGTCGGTCCTGCCATTGACGCTGCGGCTCAGCCCTCCGTGCACATCTGGATCTGCAGGAACATCTGCAGGAAACAGCCTCGAGCTGTTTCTGCGCCCCTGGGGCCCTGCTGTTGCCTCTCTGTATGAGCACACCTTGACGTTATCAATGCTCCTGTGTGTCCACCCACTCTCCTGGCATCGTATCTGAGAGCAGGAGCTGAAGGAAACGAGTTAAAAAACCCTCCTACGATCAGTTCAGTTAAACTTCCAGTGGTTTTTATGACTCACTGGCTAGAAAGACTATACTATGAGATTTCAATGCCTTTAATTGCTTGGGGGGAGTTAGTACACCATTATATTTTGGAATCAATTATAAGGCAAACAAGCTTCTAAGGAAGGATTTGTTCACATTGCTTTTGCTGATGAATAGGACGGTACTAGGAAAAGACTATGTCTCGTCTCCTCTCAATGCCAACTATCAAAGCACAAAAAATGGATTTTTGCACCTTCTGTGTGCTTCAGACCGAATTGCTCCATGCAATGGAAAAGTTACACAGCCCGGCTCCCTGGGGAAGAAAAACCTGTGTGGATCTACAGCAGGTAGATGGATTAGATTAGGTGGTTCATGCAGCTAAATTCCCTGACAGAGCGATCGCATGAGAGGACCCACCATCCCTCTGGCTTTGAAATCCATCCATTCACGGTCACTTATCTTCACACGTTTTCTCCAGACTAGCTAACATACAGTGTATGAAACGCACGCAGGGTACAAGTTTTATTTTGAAACGGCTACAAAGGGGTGGTTGGACCTCTCAACCTGCCAGCAACGTTTCCAGTGCCTTTGGCTCAGCCTTAAAATAGTGAAAATTGCATGTAGCCAGGTACAGGAATGAGCTGTTGGCTCCGTGTTCTCATCATGGTTACTTCCCAAAACACACTGACCCCTCTGCGCAATCACAGGCACAACTGTTGGAACTGGGAAAACTTTAAAACCTGAGTCTAAAATAAGCAGAAGAAGGAAAAAAATAAATGGAAAAAAATATCTGTGCTAGCTGGATGTCCTTCCTTTCCGCACGGTTCCCACACCATTGCTTAAGCTGCAGGGAAAACAACGGGAAAAAAAAATCTACTTACAGAGACATGGTGCTTCTCGTGGCGGCTTTCCCTCCTCCGCCGACATTCCTGTGCCGCCAGCCCTCCGCCTTGCCCTAGATAAACTCCCGCCGCCTCGGTCCGGCCATGCCCCAGCAGTTGGAAACCGGAGCTCGAGGGAAGTATTTAATGTGCCGTCAAACCCCGCCTCTGCGGCGGCCGGGCACCCACCGCCCGGAGGTCCTGCCCGAGCTGCCTGCACCCCTGCAGCTGGTCCCACCGCCGCCCGTGGCTCCCCTTTCCCTCGCCAAGCCTTGGGAGAAGGAGGGAAGGTGCTATATATATAAATACCGCGGAAGAAAGGGGCATCGGTTTTAAATCCAAACAAGCCGCCGGGTCTGGTTTTAGGAACGCTGCCTGGAATTTTGCTGTTGAGCTCTTGAGCCGGTTGGAAGTAAATTAATAGCATCAGCTAGTGGCACTGGTAACAGATTTGTAAGACAGAGAGCATGACTAATAGGGAACATGTGGAAAACACATTTTGGCAAAAGTTCCTTGGTTGCTGGGGAAAAAAAAGTAATAAAAAAAGAGGCAAGGCTCACTAGTGAGAAAAACTGCCCTGAAGCTCCTGCTTTGCTGCACCCCCAGGCAAGGTTTTCTCTGAAGGAGGTGGTGCACCTCTCTCCAAGCTGGTGGATGGGGGCCGAGAGCAGGTGAAGGATGGGGAAGGGTTTTTGAGCACACACGGAGTTTTTGGCTTCTTTGCAGAAGCAAGAAGAAAGAAGTATGGGAATGTATGTGAAGCCTAAGGCAAGTGGAGAAGAAAACCTCCACCTTGATGGCCCAAGGATGGCCTCTCGTCCCTGCTCCACCTGTGGGGAGCTTTGGCATTGCCACCCCAGCGGGAGCAGGGCTCCAGGTAGCTGCTGAGATGGAAATGCAGAGTCTCCCCAAGGGCCAGCGAGGAGGAGACGGAAGCGACAGCATCAGCCAACAAGTCATGAAAAGGATCAGACCCAGCCTTTGAGGGGAGAAAGCATGGGAAGATGTACATTTTGATCAAGGGGGACTTTTGAAACCATATGGTTTATCGGGAACTTTCATCCCTGGTCCTGACAAAGCAGGATATTCACTCTGCTGTCAGACCTCCAGCTTCCCAAAGAGCCCAAAGGGACATGGAGGGGCAATTCCTGCTCGCCGGAGCATCTTGCACCGACGCTCTTGCGAGCAGCAGCATCTCCTGCACCGCTCCGCGCTGGCTGACGCTTCGGCCGTCCTGCTGAAAGTTGCTCTGCGAGAGCCCAGGAGCACGGGAGCCTCTGCTGACACCAGAGCTTGGCTGCATGACACAACCCCATTGCAGCTATCGGGGTCTCCAGCGGGGGTAGCATTTCTGGGCACATTGCAGTAACTTCCCTGAAGGTTTCATGTTATAAACTAATTGCTCATACACAGTGATAAGTTAATTCACTGTCTGGAAGTAGCCATCTATGACAGGCAAGTGACTGTCAGCTAAGTTAGGTGTAGAGGTGAACATACCCTTGGGGCAATATGCCACACTAGGAAAATCAGAGTTTGGGAGGCATTTTGGGGGAATAAGCCTCTAAAGAAGTTAAATTATCACAACCCTGGCTCCATCCTTCAACTTAAGCACACAGCACACCGACAAAGCTTGCGCTCTCAGTAGGGAGATAGGGAGCTGGTTTCAGAGGAGACCACCGGGGCTGGAGATCTCCTCCAGCAACACCGACCTCCCTGGAGATCTCCCATCGGGACCCCTCTGAGAGGGAGAAAACATGCAGCGAGCCGAGGCCACATTACTCCTGCGTGTTCCTGGGGCTGGGTTTGGCCTCCAGCATGCCAGGGCAGTGACCTCCTTGCCCACGTGTTCCTTCAAGTCTGGAGACAGTGCGGTGGGTCACCTCGTGGTCACCTCCGCAGGGGCCACCGCGTGGTCCTTGGGTGTGTCCGCTCCAAGCAGGGACCCCACAGCTTCCAGCACATGTCACACCATCTACTTCTAAAATACAAGTCCTGTGGAGATCCATCACACCTGAGGGATGGCCACCAAGATCTCATTGCCATCAAAGAACTGTGGTGAAACTTCCACCCACTCCAGCCAGTGCAGGATGGAGCTGCAGAGAAGTATTATTAGTTATTTAAAAATAACTAGCTGAGAACAACTTCCAGGCTCTGCAGGACTGCGGGCAGCAACTTAGAGATAAAAGGCAGCTCAGCACGGTCCCTGTCCCGTGGGTCATGTAGTCTTTCCAGGCCCTTTGCTTTCTAACCGTGCGGGTTATTTATACACACAGCAATCTCGTCTGGTGGAAGTTTTCTCGGGGCATCTGTGCTTCAGGCGAGCCGAGCAACATCTGCTCCTGCTCCAGCCTCCTGCTCGGTGGGTCTGGCCATCACACTGCAGGGATGGAGTGGTTCCCATCACCAAACCATCACCCATGGGCCAAACCATCACCCGGGGAAGGAGGCAGAGCCAGATCAGTGCATTTTCTCCTGCACGCTTTAGCTGGGTTTTCACCATCTGAACAGATTATGTGAAAGCCAAAACCTTCACTGCGTGGGTAATAACAGAGAATGGCAGGAGTATGCACGCAGTTATAAATAGTTTGTGTTTTCTTCCTCCCAAGGAAGACACTGGAGAGCAAACAGAGCTTTTCTACCCATAAATTAATGTACAGACTAAGAAAGTAATAGGCACCTTTTCACTCCTGACCCAGCCCTGCAGCGTCCCATGTCCTCGATTTAATGCTTGGCACTGAGAAAAGGAAATAAAAGAGATGGTGGAGACAGAGGGGGAATGGATGTGATGAAGCCTTGTACGATTCTGGCTGCTGCTGGCAGTCACCTCTCCAAGTCACCTCTCCACCCAGGCACCGCTCGTGTTTCAGAGTAGTGATCCATACCTACGTCTCTTAGATGTCCTATTGAAATAAATAAGTGCCGTCGCTAATGATAATAAGATCTGGTATAACGTCTCCCTGCTCTGTCAGTGATGAGCAGCAACCATAATTATCCACTCTGTCCACAAATCTACAAGGCTCTGTACTGTACTGGCTGAGAGTTCATTTTCTTCTCTAATTTTCACCTTTTGGATTTTCACTTGATCTGTTTTAAAACTAAACGAAATGAAGAAACGCATCTTTGTTCAAATGATAAGCCCTTTTTTAAAAACAAGATGCAGGAAGCAACATCACCGTGCTGAGACAAATGTCACAAAACTGAAATAAATTAAGAATGTCAGGTTTTTATCTTATTGAAAATTGTTGGATTTGGGCTCAGGAGGCTACAGAATTTCACCTCTGAGAAGCAAACACGTTTGAATACCACAAATAAGGGCAAAAACTGAAGCAGCAGTTTTAATTCGTATCTTTTCTTCTTCGGCTAACTTCACTAACCTTTTTTCTCTGACCTTGGGATGTGGGATGCAGGACACATCTCCACCCTTGGTGGCTGTGAGTGCCATCCTTTTTGCAAGAGGTTTGCGATGGAAAGGGTGGCAAAGGCACTGCCTAAAAGGAAATATTCGACTTGGAAAAGATTCTCCCCCCTTTGAATAATCTTAAAGTCCACTGCAGAACTGCTGAATTTTGTTATTACTCCTATTATTCAGTAATTTGGTGGCAGTTAGAGAGAAAAAGGGATCTGGGGGGTTACAGCTTTGCCAATGAATGACAAGGTCACAGAAAGGCACGCTGAGGTCTTTGCGAGCGAAGGCGGCACTTTAAAACATGGCAGCTACACAGAAAAAGAGTCAGGTTTTAATTTCTTCAGTGTCTCTGGTGTGGCTGGACTGTTACGTGCAGCCCCATGCCTTTAGCGGAGCACCACAGTTCTGGAAATGGCTTTAAACAGGGATTTTCTTCCCCAGACGTAAAGATGCGCTTCGGGGAGTGGCAACCTCCTTTCTCAATGCGTCCTCCTTTCCTCCTTATCCTGCCGTTACCCTCGCTGTCTTCACAGTAGCTGGTCCCCGAGCACACAGGTGTGGGGGCATTGAGATGGGTTTGGGAGAGGACTCGGTCTGATTTTTTAGAAGTTTGGTTCAAGTCAGCATTGCAACTTTGACATTTCTAATGGCTCGTCCCCAGGCCCGTGCCTGGTTGATAGGGCCAGGTAAACCAAGCGCTGCAGAGAGGTCCAGGTGTGTGTCTCACTGGGGTATCTTCAAGGCTGCCTTCCATTTCCTGATGGGAAGGAGGCCATCAGCAGCCATGGGAGGTCCTTCTTCATGCCTGGAGTCTCCAGAGCCTTCAGCAATCCAAGGACCCAAGTTGTGTCATTGCCCCGGTGATGTCCTGGGTGGGCTGGGGACTTCTGCTGGGACAGAGAGCCATGTCTCTTGTGTTAAGGTGCTTTGGGACAGGCCAGTCCCTTCCAGCAAGGGCAGAAGCAACGTACTGGGTTAGGACTTGGGTTTATGGGTGGAGGGACCGTGCCTTGGGACAGCCCCTGTTCCCAGCCACAGAAACAGCCCGTTTGCTCATGAAATAGTAACTGAACCAACACCCCTGTTTATGGCTGATGGTATCAAGGCCAACTCTGGACGTCCCAGGGGCCCGTTCAGGAGCTGTGACGCAGAGATGGGAGGGAGCGGGTGGGAATGGCCGCAGCGCTGCTCAACTCAACCACCCCGGCCAAGGACCCCCGGGCTCCCCTTCAGTCTCACCATGTTCCCTCGATTAACCTAGAAAACAAAAAATGTCAGCTGTGCAAACTTCCCTCCTTCACCCAGAGCTCTGGGCATTCTCCAAGATTTGAGACTAATCAGGGCTTGCATTGTAAGACCTCTGCCAAAACCTCAACTCTCATAAAAAAAAAAAAATTTACAGGCGTCAGAAAAAGCTGTGCCAGTGTTGGTTAATAAAATCTGCTTCATCGCAGATCTCTGTGAGGACTTTTCAGGATGGTGGTGATGACAACCCCGCCACAAATGTGCCATTTGAACGACACAGAGCCAAGGCCTCTACCTGTTCATCATCAGGTTCAGTTTTCTTCTGCATCCAGCTCTGCTTGTTGGATGAATCCAAGACGGTTTTGATCTGGATCAGGACGTTGCAGTTGGTCTCTGGTTCTTGCAAGGACCGAACAGAGAAGATCGGGTCTCGCACGTTTTTCCAAAGCCCGTGGGGATTTTGGCTGCATAATGTAAGGATGTTTGAAAATGAGGTGATGGCTGCTTTCTTTCTTGCACTCTGAAAATATAAACTCTGGCTCTGAATTGCCATGAAATTTGGACCACAGTTGTGCCTCAGTTAGCCCAGAAGATAGGTCAGAAAACAGAATTTCTGTTAAGTTTGCAGTAGTTTGTGATTGGAACAAAAAGCCAATGCTGTTAGCAGAATGAATGATATTTCTGTTGAAAAACAGTGAAATGTTTCCTTTGGATATCACTGACTGATGACTGCATAAAGGTAAAAGCACTTCATTTTGAAAATGACAAAAAAAAAAAAAAATCTGATACGGTTAAATAACAGTAAGATTTAAATTCCAAAGTACAAAAGCCCAGAGGAAGCATTTAAACCCAAGCTGGAGAGCAGAAGCGATTTATTCCAAATTTCACTGTGATGGACACATTCTTGAGATAAATTTCAGTGTTGACAAAACCACATATTTTTTCTGACAGGAACCTTTCTGCTGAAGTTTTGAAGGACGGCAAGATAACACGGGCCGACGCACCGAAAGGTGGCAAGAAGGGGCTGGTGCAGAGCCCCAGGGACGTGGCTCAGCAAAGCCCTTTATAGCATTTTTTCCCTGCGTCTGTTCCTGCTCCAAAGCAAGCATTTGCCTCAATAGTCAGAGGTCGTATCAAGCAATTATTCCCTTCTCTATTTGCTTCCCTTTCCTGAAGTAGCCGGAGAAGCAATGAGAATAAAAGGCCATCTCCAACCGCACCCGTTGGGGTCGTACCCGGCGTTAGTGCTACCCACGTCTCCTGCAAACCCATCGCGGCTCCCCGAGCTCTCATAACAGGAAGCAATAAACTTTCCAGCCGGCGTTCCCAGCCCCGGCTGGCCTGCAGCACAACCCTGGGAAGCCAAGCCAGGCTTGACTTGCTGTAGACCTTCCTGAGCTTGTACAAAAGAGTGAAAAAAAAAAAAAAATCAATAAAAATCAGAGGAAATCCATCCCCTGGCAAAAACGGCCGTGCAAAAGTTCACGGCACATCGCCTCCTCCTGCCGTTGCCCCCGCGGCGGCTCCTCCATCTGCAGTTCACCGAGCAGCGGTGCGTTAACGCAGGAAAAAGGCCAGGGTGCATGGGAAAAATTAGGGAATGCTGGAAAAAAAGTCAAGCGGCCACATTTTTGGCTGTTCCAGAAAGGTATTGGGTTTTTTTCTTTTTTCCCTTTTTCCCGAACACCTGTGGATGGGCAGAGATGGTGTGTTAGGAGGGAGCTTGGAAGAGCCCCAGGAAAGGGGGGCAGGAGCAAGAGGAGGGGGAACAGAGGTTGGAAGCTCAGCCATGGCTTCTGGGCTTGATTCAAGAGCTGCTGGGTGAGGTCCACGGCTCACACCGAGCGGATGAGAGGAATGGTTTCCCTTGCTTTTCAGCTGTGTGAAAACCATGTGCACAGTGTCAGTGGGGTGGGAGAGGGAAGGGGATGGGAGCAGCCCGTGACTCTGCATAGGGATGAACATCTTAGACACAGCCTGAGGGTAAGGACAGCAACGCCCCAAAGCGAAGGTGGAGCGGTTGAGTCCTCTGTGGATCCACACAAGCAAAGCCGGACATGTTCAACACCTCCTCCAGCTTTCCTCACCAACCCCCTCCTGCAAATACCTGCAAATACAGATAGTTTTTGGTTTTCTGCTGGAAAATGCTTTGCACCCATGCAGGTGGGCTGCTGACTCAAAGAGTTTGACTCTATTTTTTGCAGCAGTGCCAATGAGAAAAATGTTAGTGTCATCTCTGTCATCACACGCCTCATCTGTCAGACACGGGGAAGAACAACGGCCACCGCAACAGGCGGGACAACCTGTACACAACCAGTGCTGGGCTGGTTCAGCCAGCCCCATTACGTGTAGCAGCTCTCAGGACAGACTCTCCCACCAGGATTTAAAACAGGTTCATATGGGTTGCAGCAACCCAAAGAGACCCTGCCGCTGCCCTTGGCTCTGGCTGAAGGGCTCTTCTGCCCCTCGTAAAGGACGGTGTGACCCACCACTAACCGTGGCCCCATTTGCCAAAGTGGAGACTCAGGTCTACAGGTTCAAGCTCGATCCTGGGCTGACAGTCACCTGCCCAAACCACAAGTGCAATACGGAAGAAGGCTCTGGATTGGGGATTTGGTGGAGGTTTCTTTCACCCCGAGTGCAGGAGAAGCCGGCACTTTGTTCCCATCTTTGTTTCTTTACTACCCCAAAAATATCTGTAATTTGCCAACCAAAGCGCAGGTTAGAGGAACCGTGTCTCAGCCCTAACAAGCACAGGAGCTTGAAGTGAGCAAGTGTCCCGCAAATTGGTGCAGGAATGGGACCCACAGGATCCAGCCCAGCTACATGAACCAGGTCCAAGCTCTGCGGCGCCTTCACGTGATGCTCCCTCATCCAGCCTTGGCCATACATCATCATCGCTGAGCGACTGCCCTGTCCTACGCTGTCCTCCAGGCAGAACTCATGCCTTACTGCTTTAAACAACCATATAGTTAAAGACCATGCGGGGGTGATTTGGAAGAGCTGCTATGTTTGTCAGCAGATTTAAGGTCCTTTTGCTTTGGTGTGGCATCTGCTCAGAGTGCTGAGTCCCATTCTGCGCTCTGCTCTACCAAGAACATAAAGGTGGTCTCCTAAACCCATCACCCATCACCTCAGCAGGTGACCTGGTTGCAGGAGCTGAGGTGAAGTTCAAGGATCAGGACTTGTCAGATGAGCCAAAACCTTATCTGAACCGGGACACGTGCATCTAAGACACCAAATCTCTTTGAACATCCCAGCACTCATCCCTGGAGCATCTATTGCCGAACCTTCTGGCTTTGGAGGACCCTCAGACTTGTCAGGTCAGATAGAGCCGTAACAGTGAGGCCACTCCATGACCCAAGTGTTGTGCAAACAGGGAAAAGGGCTGGAGACAGCTGCCAAACCCTTCCCTCCGCCATAATAACCCGTCCCTGTTCCCTCCCCAATTAAACTCCGAGCTGCAGACCTGCCACCCCAAATCACCCAACAGATCCTCCTGAGCTCAGCCCTAGCTACCTGGACACCAGACCCTTCCTCACAGTAAAAAAATACAACATCAACTAAATAAGGAAGACAAGAAAGCAAACACCAAAGCGAAAATACCAGACACTTGGATGCGACTTTATGGCTCATTTTTCCATTACTAATAAGATCTAAACATAGTTAGAAGAGAGAGAGAGAGACTCGAGCGTGATAAATGAGGAAACAAACGGGTTGGACACGCTCTTGCCAACTGTTCTTAGATAACAGACAAAACAGAAAATAAAGAAAAAAAGGAAACATTATTACTACAAGTGCTTTCCTATCCTTCTGGCCAGGTTCCCAGCATGACCGGGGTAGGTTTCTACTCTGCTCACCCAGATTTACTGTTACACCAGTATCACCAGTAAATATTTAAATATCCACTTAGGTAATTATACACAGAGATAATGATACGATCATATTTACATGCAGAGAAGAGGAAGATGAGAGAGAAATGCCCAGCGGAGTGCCCGGCACCAGGCGAGCGGTACGGTACCTTCCCTGGGAGTCCTAGGGACAGGAGCATCGGTGAAGGCTGGCCGGTCTGACGCGAAGGCGAGCGTGGGGTGGGAAAGGGACGAGAGCCTTCCTGGACGTGTTTACAGAGGTGGGCCCCCACCCGCTGACGCCGGAGAGGTCAGCAGCTCATGCCTCATATCTGGACGCCACTGGGTCCCCTGTGCCAAGAAGGGAGACCACGTGTCTTTTCATCCCCAAAGCTCGCAGGACTGGAGGGGTGTTGGACCAGTGTCCCTCCTTCCCTTCCAGAGGTAGATAGTGGGGTGGAGAAGGTGCTCTCAGGGTGGCACCCAGGTGGGAACAGAGCCAGTCCCGTTTGGCCCTGGGCCATGCTGATGCTCGAAGCAAAGGTTGACTCTGAGATCTGCAGCGCTAGAGGTCCAAGCCCTTGGGCACTCAATGGGGTGCTGGCAGCACCTTCTCCACCCCCTCCGCCACACTGGGCATGAGCACGCACCTGCCTGTCTGCCGTGCTGGGCATCCAGCTATCCAAAGCCTACACCAGCACCACCGAACCCTACAGCAGCACCACCGAACCCTACACAAGCACCACCGAACCCCACAGCAGCACCACCGAACCCCACAGCAGCACCACCGAACCCTACGCCAGCACCACCAAACCCTACGCCAGCACCACCAAACTATGCAACAGCACCACCGAACCCTACACCACCTCCAGCAAACCCTACACACCCTCCACCAAACTCTACACCAGCATGACCAAACCCTACACCACCACCACCAATCCATACACCACCTTCACCAGACCCTACAGCAGCCTCCCAACCCATGATCCTTAGGTTGGGACCATGAGCCTGAGGGTTTGCCATGGTCCCATCATGCCTCATGCACAGGGCTAAGGCAGACACCCCCCAACCGTGCTGCCTGCCCCCTCCTACCAAAGAACAGACCAAGCTGGCCCCTGCTACCCAGTTGCCTTCACCCCACGCAGTATCAGAGGGGAAGGAGCCAGGAGATCTGGGCTGGAGCCAGGTGCTCTTAGAGGACCATCACGGGATGGCACCTTCCTCCCTGCAGCGTTGCCCTCCCGGACACAGGACCCGCTGCATGACCCTTGCTATAGGAGGGCATAATCTCTTACGGTCTCAATCCTTAACGAACACCCGGGGATGTGCAGGTCGTCGGTCCCGAGGCGGACAGCCACACTCGCTGCCCCTCGGGAAGGCAGCAGCAGGTTGTGCTCCGACACGAGTGCGCACGCTGCTTTGCAAGAGGTTGCTCCGGGGAGCGAGCAGCAATAAAAAGCTGGAAAGAAGAAAGGATAATATCCAATCCAGCTGTGAAAACAAAGATTAAAACCCTCTGAGCCTACAACCTCCCTTGGCCAACGCGCGGGAAACAACGCGCCAACATTAATTCCTCTCCCCATGTCCATCCAACAGATATTTTTTCATGAATGAGCATGTTGAGGCGGAAGGGGAAGGAAGGGAGATGCAAGAGGAGGAGGTGGACAACCCTTCCACGCCTTTTACACAGGGGAACCTCTGCAGTTCATGGAGAGGCAGGGCCGTGGGTCTGAGCCAACGACGCTCCAGTGCCTGGGGCTGATCCACCACCTGAGACAAGCGGGCAGCTAGATGAGGTTTTTCTCTCTTTGCTTATACAACAGGCTGGTCCTGAAGGTAGAGATCTTCCCAAGAGAGCACCAGGCACATGGGTGCATGGGTGCAGGTTTTGCTAGAGAAGTGAGAGGCTCGGGTGCATGCTACCCTGGTCACAGCAAACCCTCCACTACCCGCTGGGATGCGGTGGGCTCCTGCTGCCAGCGGAGGTACCCCCGGCATCGCTAGGGCTTGCACAGGGGTCAAACACCCCCGTACCAGGTACTTGGCTGGTTCCCAAGCAGGGACGCGTGAAGCTCCACTGTGAGGCTGGGGATGGGACGCAGAGGATGCTACAGTCGCGGTTTAATCCGCAATAATACTAAAATCCCCCCATGACATGCAGCAAGCCCCATCGTCTCCCAGTCTCGTGCTCACATTTCTTTTCTTCCATGCTGTCTGCCAGCCCAGAGCCAGTTCAGCCTCCTCTGCTAATGTGAACATTGCTAAGTTTAAAGAGAATGGACAATGCTGCGGAAAGAGGGTGCAAAAGAAAAAAAAACCCAATCCTCCTTCACTTTGCGATAAATAGCCCTTAGCAACGGCAAGTCAGGGTTTCTGACCTACAGGCAGCTACTGGGACATGTCCAGGTTTGCTGCTGGTCAGCTGAGGTCCATCCTCCTTGCTGCGGCTCTGATGGTGATCGCTGGCCGGGCACCCAGCCCACCGCATTTCGGTGTTCCAGGAAACCCCCTGGAAATTTTCTGGAGCAAATAGCTGCAATCAGTGACCTGGCCATTACCAGAAGCTGGGCAAAGAAGATGAAGTTGTGGGAGGCTCTTCTTGAAAATTCACTCTTTCCATCTCTGGTTCTTTCCCTCCCTTCCTCTCCAAGGCATCCTCCCTTTAGCCTCCAGACAGAAATAAATAAGAAACCGCAACACCATCTGTGTTTCTGAGAATGATTAAGAAGCAACAACTTAAGGGATGTCAACCAAAAACCCAAATTGTGTTCTGCAGCACTGCTCTAAGACGGGTCGGTTTGCACACAGACGGACAAGGTTGGGCCATGTGTGCAGCCGTGAGGAGCAGAGTCCCACAGCCAGCTGGTGGTACCCGACTCACTGAGCCGTGACGAATACGGAGCCTGTGAGCTCCCTTGCATCACTTGAAAGCAGATCTTCATCCGTCGTCGTCTTTTTCCCTGGCTGTTTGTTGGGTCCCTACTGACCTCAAAGCCTGGGAGCCTTCACCTCAACCCTCTGGAGCCCATATCAGTGCTGCTCAGCCAACTCTCTACTGTCTCTAGGGTGCCACCAGGCAGAAATGAGCAGGGCACCCCTATTTCCACCTCTCCCAAAGCCAACAGCACAAGGGAGATGTGGTTTTGCCTTCTCTCAAGCAGTGAGAGCCCTGCAAACCGTGAGCCCCGATCACTATCACCAGGCGCAGCCCTGTGATGGAGGGTGGCTGAGACATGACGAGGGAAGGGACTTGCCTGGTGGGAGATAATATCCAAACCAAGCCCAGGAGGTCCCACAGAGGGTCTCTCCCATGGCACTGCCACCCTGTCCCATGGGGGACTTGACCCCAACCACCTACATCCTGCTTAGATGTGTCTCTTCTGCCTACAGCCTTGACAAAAATGTCATTCCATCACCCCGCCATGATCCCAGGCTCCCCTTTGCATCCATCCCCACTGGTTTTATCTATGCTGCTGGCTCCAAAAACGAGCAGGCCTTCTCCTGGCACACCTAATGTCATATCTCACCACCTTCAGGACTGCAGATCCAGACCTCAGACAGCCCTTGCTCTGCTGCTGTCCATTCAAAGGTCCTCACTCCATCCCCATTTCAAAAATTCAGCTGACCAAGTGGGTTTTGTCCTTTGGCCGGAGCCCTTCTTTTCTGCTCTTGATTTAATTGTCCAGTTGTAATAGTCAAGAATTTCCAAAACCTGGCGGAAAATTAAAGAATTAGTGCAGGAGCAAAACCACCCCTGCCTTGGAGAGCGGGGCTTTCGTTTCCTGCCAGCCATCCTCTGTCAGGCACTGAGAGCAAAAAACTTCAGGCCTTTCCAACCACTAAATCACCCCGTTGGACTCATAACAGGGGCAGTTGAACTACACCTAGTTCCAGCTATTGAAATGACGGCAACAGTCTCCATCCCACAGGAACTGACCCCTTTACTGTTGCCGATGCTGGTGGAAGCGCTGATGACATATGAACGCTAGCGACCGTTATTAATTTCCAGTGGTGTTTGCTGAAGCGGGACCCAATGTAGAGCTGGGGCGGAAGGGAGTAAGCTCAGGGGACTGGAGATGGGATGTGGGGATGCTCAACCCAAGGGAGAAGCCAAGGGCTGCTTGGAAGGGGAGTTATGACTTTGCTTAAGTTAGCCCCACCAGACTAAGCAAGGTTAGCCAGGGCGCTCTGCACGTCGGGATATCTATCCCAGTCAGCCCACTGAAGTCCTGCATTCGAAAACACGTGATGTGGTCGGTGGGCTTCATCGGACCGAGAAATGGGGTCACCACGGAGCAGCGCACATGGCCTCCTCTTGCAGCTCTCGGCAAAGTCTGCCCAGCAGAGACGTCCGCACACGTACTCAGCCCATCACCTGCCCCATCCTGGCCAGCCCCGAGGAGAAGCCACCGCTCCCCCGCCAGCCCTGTCCAGCCCCTGCTCAACTTCAGGCGCTTTTACCTGCGATTTGGGGAATGACCAGTGTCATCCTTTTTCATTCCCGCCCATGCAACAACCCGACGAACGCTGTGGAAGAGACGGGGAACGGGGGACGTTCAGCCTCTCTGCTGGGCAATGGAAGGGGATGGGGGAAACGTGCATCCCTGGGCAGGTCTGTTTTTGAAAAGCCATTACTGGCAGGGAAGACGGCAAATCCTGCATTCCTCAGCGAAGGAATCCGGATGATGTCACCTCCTGCCCGGTGGCAGGAGCGCTCCTGCCCGCCGCAGCTCCCTCTGGGCAGCCCCTTTCCTACAAATATTTGCTTTGGCTCATTTTTTGGAAGCTTGCCATTACAAGGAATAACAGCAGGATGGGCTCCCCTACTGTAAGGCTTGTCCCTGTACCGGCACGTTAGCACGGGCCACAGGTTAATAGAGGTTCACACATGCCAGCCAAAATTTTACTGCCAGTAGCAGAAGTGGAGTTTTTTTGGTTGGTTTTATTTTTTTTAAATCTGTGCAGTGCAGACAGAGAGATACCAGAAATCTCTTAAAATAGAAGGCTGCCTGCTCCACTAAACCTCTTTCAACCAAATTCACTCAGTTTTCTAGTATGTGTATCTAGATTGGAGGCACAGAATCACAGAATTGTTAAGGTTGGAAAAGACCCTTAAGATCATCGAGTCCAACCGTTAACCCAGCGCTGCCAAGCCCACCACTAAACCATGTCCTCGAGCACCACGTCTGCCCGGCTTTTAAATCCCCCCAGGGATGGGGACTCAGCCCCTGCCCTGGGCAGCCTGGGCCAGGGCCTGGCAGCCCTTTGGGGGAAGGGATTTTTCCTAACACCCAACCCAAACCTGCCCTGGCGCAGCTTGCGGCCGTTCCCTCTCATCCTATCCCTTGTGACTTGGGAGAATGTAGATGTGCCTCTAATCCTGTGGCTTTCTCTCCCTCCCTTTCTAGTGGGATACATCTAGTGGGATACATCTAGTAGGATACACCTAGCAGGATACATCTACTAGGATACATCGACTAGGATGCCTAAAGCGAGTCAGGATCTTTCCTAGCCAACTGGCCTGGGATAAATTGCCCTTTTGCCTGGCAAGGGAATCCCAGTAGATGTTTCTAGGAAAAGGATTGCAGGGGCATGGGGCAACTGTGAGGCGATGGGGAGGCAGGACCACGGTGGCTTCTCCTCAAAAGGAAAAGAGCTCTCGTCTTCTCCAAGACTGTTTTTAAGGCACTTGGGTGGGATTTAGTTGCCTAAACTTGGGTGTTCAGTCCTCCCTGGAGCTGAGCTCAATGTCCACCTGGCCTCTGAGGGCTGGTCTGGGACACGACTCCGTTTTCAGCTCTTCTTTCTGCTCCTCTAAATTTCACTACACGCTCTCGGGAGCCAGGAGACCAGAAGCACACCCTGTCCAAGACGCGGTATCCTCCTGCAACTCCCTCCTGCTAGTTTACATTTTTAACTACCCTTAAAAATACCCATCCCACGCAAAGGTGCTGCTTGCACCCCACTGGTCACCCACTTCTCCTTAGCACCCGTGATGCTGGAGGAGGAAAGGTGGACGCAAGCGGAGGGGTCAGGAACTGATCGTAAAGTAGGTGTCTTCTGGCAGATGGATAAATTGCTGCCTGCTGCTCCACGATGACCCGTTGCTGGCACCTGAAGAAGCTTCATGCTCTCAGACCTCGACTGCAGGTCTGACAGGAGAAGGACAGTCCTGCCCTTCGGTGGAAAATGTTAGACGAGCAGGAAGGTGTTTTTCGCGAGACGCTTGGGAGGCTCGATTACGCCAAATCCCACAGATGTTGATGGGATCTCACTAAAGTCCCTGATTTTATTAAAACGAGTGGTGCCACCGAGATCCTAGCAAAGGCACGGAGGAGTGATGGCGATGGAAACGAGCTGGGTTTTTAACACCAGCATAAGGTATTGCCCCTGTATCCGAGCACGCGGGTGAGCTGGTTTGGGTTATAAAAAAGCACGTTTAAGCATCTTGCATTTGCTGATCATCTTGTTCTGCCAGGCCAGGGAGGCTGTGAGCACGGACGGGAGCCCCAGGCGTCACGGTCTGGCTCTCTCGGTGCCAGATACGGCCTTCACTGGTGTAACAGCTAAATCGGGATGGATCCCCACCACGCTGATGGGTGAAATCCTCCCTCCTTCCCCATGGGGACTGCAGGCTGCAGCAGCCTCTCTGGGCTGGGCAAAAGCCAGGCATTTTGCAGAGCTGCTGGGCAGCCCGAGCCTTAAATCAACCCTTCTTCAATTAGCGCAGGACTTTCATCAGCGCTCTGTTTTTTTAAGCTCCAGCGATAAGAGGTTTCAGGGAATATTTCAAACCGTACATAAACTACAGCCTGCCAACATAAACACGGTAAAAACACTCCCTATAAATCACGCATCAGAGTTCACCCTTACTAGAACTATTAAAATTTTCTGGAATGGCTAAAAAAGTGCAGTGGGCTGCCAGGAGGCTCTGCAGCCACGAGATCTGGGGGAGAGCGATGCAGTGCGAAAGCCTGCAAGAAAGCAGCTGCTCAGAGCAGAGCTTCCTCCTTGTCCTCCCACCCCGGGATCTCCGGGCGAGCTCCGCTCACGCAGGACTCAATAAATCAGCTCCGCACCCACGCGCGTCCTGGCCAGAGTGTGAAACCTCGCATGTGTTTGCCGTTAGACACAGTATTTCTTGCAGAAAACCGCCTGCTTTTCCCTGCTGCTCTTCTGGCCTGGCTGCATCCATCTCCTCCTATTTTCCAGGGCATCCCTCTCTATAACAGCAAGGAGTAAGGTTATCTCGCAAACCAGCTCCAGAAGTGCTGGAGGACCAAAGGAGGAGCTCAAAACCTTTCCAAGGATGTCCTCGGATCACAGCTAGAGCCAGGCAGTCCTGTCCTCCTGCGTTTGCCACTGGAGCTTTCTCCGATCTCCAGGCAGAAACAGCCTCGGTCAAACCCGAGCCAAGAAGGGGGAGGCCTGGAGCAGCGCCCATGCAGGGACCAGTCCCACCTCTCGCCTCTTTGCCACGGATCCCACCCGCCGAAAGACCAGCAGCGCTGCAGCATGGCCAGCATCAGCCCCGGGGCCATCTCCCAGGCCGGGTTCAAAGGAGGAGACACAGCCATCCTCCTCCTCCTCTCCCGAAATCACGGCAGCCTGCACCACCCCGGGGACACCCGGGGAGCTCTGCTCTGCTGCTGGAGCTCCTCACCTCTCCGCTCAGACAGGGATGCCAGGCAGGTCTCCATGCCCCAGCCGGGGCGGTGGGATGTCTCATGCTCCGCCAAACCGGCGTTCCCCACCGAACGCCACCTCTGTCCCGTGCAAACCTCTGGGTCCATTCAACCAGGAGCTGAAGCTACGGGTGACTCCTCTGACCCGTCTCCCCCCAGTCCCGCCACGTGAAAAATGCTTTGTCCAGGGAGTTTGCAGCCTGAGAGCAACCACCTCCCGCCAAGCCAAGCCCACAACAAAGCCCCATTGAAAGGCGGCCTCCCTCCGGGTGCCCTTGGAGCGCGCCGAGCGGCTCCTCCCGACCGCCGTATCGCCGCTCTGGCAGCTGGAGCATCGTGCGAGCCAGCAGCCCGCCCCGCCGCCCTGGCAAAACGAACGGGTTGTGGCATCTCAGATGACCCAAAACATCTACATGTGGGCAACCGAAACCAGCCCGGGGTGTCCCGTAGGCAGCCCGGGGAGTCTGGGTGCCGGGGTCAGCACAGGGCCCGGGCCCCCGTGGTCTCCCCTTTCCTGGGGGACCCAAGCACAACCTCAGGAGAAGCCACGCTACCAAATGAGGTTCTTCTACCGCAGGGATTGCTTTGCAATGCCCGTGGCATCGTCTTTTCTCTCTCTCCCCTCTCCTCCCCTCCTCTTCTCCAGCATCGCTTCCTTTTTATTAGCTTGATCTGTTTTGACTTGAAACTCTCCAGAGCCGGGGCTGACTCACGTCTTCCCCGGAGCCACGAGGTGCTCCCGTCCCACCGATCACAAGAGGAGAGCAAAGGGCTGCTCTCGTGCTGCAGAGAGCCCCAGGGGACCTGGCAGCACTCGCACAGGCCACCAGGTCATCGCAACACGGCCAGGGCCAGGGAGACAACGTCTGCTTTTGCATCATCTCACTAGATAGCGGCTCCTCCCCAGGGCTCGGAGCAGAGAGACGGGCGGGGGGGAGGCAGGGGGAGCTGCCTGCGCTGGAAAGGAAACGAGGACATTAATTTCTTAGTGAACCTGGTTAACTATTTCTGTCTGGGAGCGCAGAGGAAAGGGCTGGGCAGAGGAGCGAGCAATACCATTGTCCCCAGCAGGAAAAAAAAAAAAAAAAGGGAGGATGATGAGAATGTGGCTGGAGGAATTTGGCTCAGGCTCGCTTTTGAACCGGCATCAGGTTTCCGAAGCGGAGGTTTCCGGATGCACGGCGGGGCGTCCTCAGGGGCCGAAACCGGTGGGGGACATCACCTGGGGTCGTGGGTTGGATTAACTCCGCATTGACCCAGGTCAGACAGAGAAGGGATTTAAGCACCCAAAGATGCCCCAGGGCCAGACAGGAGCCGGCAGCGACGCTTCAGCCCGGTGGCTTGGCCGCGGCGGGGGGCGAGCTGCATTTCTGGGCCGTTTGCCCGTGATTTTGCCCATTTATATCCCACCAGCGGCCCGCTGGTGGGCTCACACGTGCCGTCTGCAGCTCGCTGCCTTGCTGGCCTCCACCTCGCGTTTGAAAGGCGCTTCGCACAAAGCAGACACTTGTAAAGCTCTTGGCCGAGCGTGTGTTTAAGAGGGTATTAAAAGTTGTGGTCAGAAATAACAAAGCAAAGCAGAAACGGAGCCTCGGGAGACACTGAGATCCCTCAGTCCTTGCTATGTCAAAATGGGTCTTATCTCTGCTGAAATGGGGATGCTGGATGTAAATTCGCGCAGAAAGTAGGGACTCGTGACCCCAACACCATCCTGGCCCCCGTGGAGCAGCTGGTGCCACCCTGTCACCCCCCGGCGCTGCCGGGTCCCCTCCCAGCGGAGGCCAGCTGATGGTGGCATCTCCCAGGGCTGACGGCTGGGGCCAAGGCTGTTGAGCATCATTAATGACCGGGGTGATGGGACCGAGTTTGGGGTCACTCCCGGTTGGGGGGAGCAGTGGATGGGCAGCGTGGGGCAGTGCCGCTGTGTTGGGGGACCTCAGGAGGCTGGAGAGAAACGGGCTGGTGGGACCCAGGTGAAGTTCAACGGCGGCAAAGGCAGAACGGTGGCCCCGGTGGGGGACAGGACACAGGATGGCGGGGAGCGGCTCTGCAGGCAAGGATCGAGAGTCCTGGTGGTCAAGTTGGACATTAATCAGCGAGGGCTTGCAGCAGAGAAGGCCACCCCTGTGCCGGGCTGTCTCAGCAGGAGCGCAGCCAGAGGGGTGAGCGCTGCTATAATCCCCTCTGTTCTGCCCTTGTGAGACCACAGCTGGGTACTGTGTCCAGTTTGGGGCTCCCCAGTGCAAGAAGGGTACTGGAGCGAGTCCTGCAGAGGCTTACACAATGGTGGTGGGCTGGAGAACGGGACGTGCAAGGAGAGGCTGAGAGCGAGCTGGGTCTGATCGGCCTGGAGAAGAGAAAGGGAAGATCTTACGGGTGCGTGCAGCTGCCTTATGGCAGGTTATAGAGCCGGCGGTCCAGACGCTTCTCAGAAGTGCACGATGGAAGGCCAAGCTGCAGCCAGAAAAATGTCAACTGGATATGAAATAAAAAAGCCTCCCTGACAAACACTGGCACAGGGAGCTGGTGGGATCACCACCCTTGGAGATCACTCGACTGGACAGGGCCCTGGGCAGCTTCATCCAACAGCAAACCTGGCTCTGCTCCGTGACCTCCGGAGGTACCTTCAGCCTCCGTTGTCCTGCAATTGCACAACTCACCCTCGAGATTCCCATCGGTTCCCCCCTCGCTCAACATCTCCCACACCTCCGCACCCACCAGTGGCTGGGAGAAGTTGGCATCCTCCCCGGGAGACTGCTCGGCCCTCAGGGGGAGCGAGAAGACAGACCACAGAAGAGGGCGTGAAGGTCTTGGAGGAGCTCTTCTGAGACCCTGCGGGATGTAAATGGACCTGCATAGAGCCACCTCATGCCCTAGGGACAGCCCGGGGCACCTGGCAGGCAGCCCCAGGGTCCCCACCTTCTGGGGCAGCAGCCAGAGAGCTGATGGGCCACCCCACAGTGCCAAAAAATCATAGAATCATTTAGGTTGGAAAAGACCTTGGAGATCATCAAGTCCAACCGTTAACCTAGCACTGCCAAGTCCACCACTAAACCATGTCCCCAAATGCCACCAGGTCCCTCCAGCAGAGGCAGGGAGGTAAACAAATTGCTCTAGCAAAGCTAGAAGTGAACAAGTTAGGAGTGAAACAGCAATTTACCTCCATATGCCTTAATTAATTTATAGGACAGGGCTCCTCATTTTCCATCCACTTCCCCTGTCCCCTGCTGCCTCAGCCCTGGGTTGCACTGGGGCACGCAGCAACCCTGCACAAACGCCTTTATTTTCTCTTTTCCTGGCAGCAAGCAGAAACCACAGCAGTTTACATGGCCGGTCACCAAGATCTCCGAGCAACAGACCGGGTCAAAGGGAGCTGCGCAGCCTTAAAAATGAACCTTGTGCTGGTTGGATGAACCTCGGGTGGAAGAGCTCCAAACCGGCCATAAATTACGAGAGAGGAGAGTCCTCCGCAGTGCTGGGACCTGCAGAAACGCGATGCATGCCATGTGCTGCGCTCCACCTCCGCAGCACATTACAGGGGAAGGAGGGGTTTCCTTATTACACGCACCAAAAAAAAAAAATCTTCTGGTATTTCGGTCTTGGACAAGACGCAAGGATTGTCTCAGAAATAGCTCTCATAGCTTGCAGGAGTACAAGGTGCAGATTCCCCATCAGTGACATGGCCCTTTCCCCGTTCCTACCCGCCCATGACTCACTTGAGCTGGGTTACGTTGGGTTTCCTTCCTCCGGCTTTCTGAGGAGGCTTTGGACAGAGGACAGATTGCCCTCCTGTGGCACTTCAAGGTAATTTGGGTGAAAGGAGAAGGTGCCTGTGGCCTCCTGAGACTCAGGGGGCTCTTTGCTTCCCTCTGCTTGGGTATGGGGATGTTCGCTCACCCTCTGCCAGGAGAGGACACGGCTCTCTCCCATTAAGCACAGCTTAAATACATTTATTAAGCCAAACTCCTGTGCTTGGTATAGATGGAAAGGGAATTTTGGGATGGGAGGAGATGGAGCCCCAAGGGTGTGCGAGAGAAATGCCTGCCCACCACGCCTGGGGCACAGCACGGACCAGGAGGGCTCAGGAGGTCCTTCGAGCCCCACTCTCAGGGGACCCCTTTGGACAAACGCTGGTTGCAACCAAGTTTGCTACAGCTGTACCAGTGACCTGGAGGTAGGAGGGACCTAAGGGTCCCCCATTAACCGCAAGGAAGATCTTAGGGTTTTAAGGAGGATGGATTTGATAAAGGCTACGGAAACGCAACAGCATCTCTAAACAAGATTCATCTAAGGACCTAGAGGTGTCGATGGGGGATACAAGCTGGAGAAGGAGATCCCACCCCAGAGGAGCATCCTGCGTGTTTGGTAGCCAACAGGAGAGTTTTCTCTCAAGGAAGGCCCATTGGCCAAGAAGATGAGGCCACCAAGGAGCAGGTTCAGCTCCCACTGGTGGTGATGCTGCCAAGCCACTGCCCTCCCTGTGCCTCAGTTTCCCCAGCTGCGTGGAAGAGAAGACACCTTTTGCGAGGTGCTTCAAGATACGAGGATGAAAAGTGTGCTCGCATCCTTGGGTATTATTTAAAAACCAACACAATACAAAAGCACCTTACAGAGAACATAAACTTATCAATGACCCTTTTGTCCATGGGTTAGAGAGACCAGCTGCAAAACCGCATCTCCTGCTGGGGTGAGCTCCTACGGGCACTGGTCTCTGCCCACGCCTGGTCTTTAAAGACCAGCTCGTGATGCATGAGCGTGTGCCACCTAAGCTGATGCTCCAAAAGCAAGCAGGCTGCAGACCCTAAACTTTGCCGTACGAGCAGAAGTCTCAGAAACGTAACCCAAGGGAGCAAGAGCAGGACTAGCAGGAAAACCAGACCCTGAAGCATCTTCCTCTCCCCACCTCTGGTGAGATGGGGAGGAGGTTCGGGATGGGGACTGGCCAGAAGGTCCCAGTGCACATAGCATTTTCCCCAATGGAAACCCCTAAAACACCGATGGTTTAATCCCAAACTCCCTGAAGATGGATTTGCAGTGCCCCGTGCCACGGGGGACGATTTACGGCGACAAAGCGTGCACAAACTGACGCCAAATAGGGATGTTTTGTCTCTTACCACGGGCGGGAAAGGCAATACACGAACGTTAGGTCGCGGCAAACATGTTCCCCACCCGAGTGATGGGGAAAGGACGGAAAATGAAGAGCAGGGGCGAGCAGGGTGGGAGCAGAGGTGGATGGAAGCAGAAGGAGGGGGTTTGCGAAGTGCTGGGAATCGGCCAAGCTAAAACCATCTGGCAAAATATCAGCATAAAGTGGAAGGGAGGGAAAAAAAAACAAAGCAAAAAGTAACATACGGAGAAGCGCGGGGCTCGGTCCTTTGCAAAAGCGTCCCATCCTTCCCCGCCGTGGCGCGCGGAGCCGCAGGCAGAGCTCCCCAGCCGTTGCTTTTCCTCCCCTCCCACCCCTTCGAACCCAGCTCCCTTCCCGCTGCACCGGCCCGGAGGCGATGACGTGGAGACCTCCACCGGGGAAGCTTCCCGAGACACGAGAGCTCCTCCGCGTCTGAAGCCGCAAACCCATCGCTCCCCGGGATGCCAAGGATTTCTTTCCCTTCCTTTCATATTTTTTTTTTTCATTTCCTTATAAGCACCCAAAAAAAAGTCCAGGAAAAAACGAGAGTGTGGCGATGCTTTCAGGAGCCAAGAGCAATGCTTAGGGAAAAAATCAAATAATTCAAATAGTCTGAGGGTTTAGGGCTAATAATAGCGAAGAGAGAGCTCCTTGGAGCAGGAGAGGGGAGGCAGAAAGCAGAGGTGCTGCCGCGGGATAAGAAACGCTTCCTTCTTGTTTGGGTTTTCTTTTCCTTTCTGTTCAAACAGGGGTAAAGCAGAAAGGAAAGACGGCTGCAAACGCGACCTGTCCTTACAGCTACCGTGATATACTGCAGCAGCAGCAAAAACCTCTTTTTCCCCCCGCTGATTTTTACGTCAAAGCAAACAGCACTCAGTGCTCAAATTTTACATTTTTAGTATTTTACGGTGGCCGGGAGCTCCCTGCCAGCCCCGTCCCAGACCATCTTCATCCCTTTGCTGCCTTCCCAGCCCCGTTTTGCAGGGCAGGGGGGTGGCTGGAAGCATCGCCCTGCTCTGCGGGTAACAGCTGGAAGGGAAAACAGCTGGAAGGGGACAGAGAGGACATTTCCTTCCTCCTCCAGCCCCTCCTGCTCTCAGCCAGAGGGTTTTGCCCCCCGTGCAGGGCTCCGGTCAAGGAGGGGGGTGATGATACCCCGCGCTCAAACACAACAAGAAGGGATTAAATAATTGCTGCCGTCCGGCAGCTGCGACCTTTGGCGCGTTATCATCTGTTCCTTCGCCTTGCCAGCTCGCATGATTTTATGGCTGATCTCACAATAATTGATGTTTTCCTTAAAGGCCCCATGCTGCGAGGCGAGACGGGGCTTTCAGGGGTTCAAACCAGCAAGGTTTTGCTCGCTGCAATTAAAGAACCCCCACCTAAAACGTAGCAGTCCTGGTATGGAGATGGCTCTAAACCTTTAAAATCTGGTGATTCTTCAATCTCTTAATCCTCCAGGGACCCAGTGCGCGTCCCTCAGCATTTCTTAAATAACACCCGCCATGTGAAACTACTCAAAATAACTTGTTTTTCATGGTTTTAAAGAGAAGGGATGTCCTTGCTCCCCAGCACAGCTGGGATGGGGCAGCCAAGTTTTCATCCTCTTATTTCATTTCTCAAGTGTGTTTCTTCTCTCCAGCTGCTTTCGGGGAGGAATGAGCTGGGAAACAGCCTGGCTGACCGCGCAAGGGGGATGCCTTCCCAGAAGGGGTTTTCAAGAAGAAATCCACTTGCAGGATGCTCCGGGGATGGAGAAGGAGGGAGAAGGGAGGCATCGCCACAGCGCTTGCTCCTGCAGCTGCTGCTGCCCTGGACACGGTCGCAAGCTGAACCTTCAGCCCAGATTTGAGCTTTTTGAGCAGATTTGGGGTGAGGAAAACGCCCTCACCAGAAAGTGTTTAGGGAGATCCTTTTGTAGGCACCCGGCTTGAAAAACAACCTTAAATATGCTTCTAAAAAATCTCAGCCTCGCTCTGTTTCAGACCCGGAGCAAAGTCTCATTCAGCCTTGGTTAAAACAGTTTCAAGCAAAACCCTGGATCTAAATTTTAAGGGATTGCCCAGACCCTGAGTGGAGTTGGATTGCTGCAGCTTAGGCACGTATTTAATACAAATTGTCTTACTTCTTTTTATGCCTATAAAATGTTTTGTATGGCTCTCAATGTTGACTTTACATATAATGTGATATATAAAAAATATACTACATATAATATATACAATATAATACATACAAAATATATTACAGGGATCAATGAAAGTCTGACGTGGCCCCCCGGGATGAAGAACAGAGCATCCTTTTGTCCCCAAATCCACGTTTTTCCCCAATCAGCGATACCCCCAGAGTCGCGTATCGGTAAGGAGGCGCTTAGACGAGCCGTACCTTTCACAGCCAGGAAAAAAAGGTGTGTCTGAGCTGCAGGTCCTCACCGCATAACCGGAGACCTTCGGGGGGGAAAAGCCCTGCAGCACGACCGGCCTCAGCCCTGCAACAAAGCCAAGGAGGAGGCGATTATTCCCGAGCATCTCTCTGCCAGGCACAATACGGCAGCGTTGCAGCACCCACGCTCAATGCGGTCATTGTCCCCTCCGGAGCCGCGGCTCCTGCGTGCGGTGGCACAGGGTGAAGCTTCTGCTCCTCTGCAAGCTCCCAAAGGCTTCATCCTACCACTGGAGAGGAGCAGGAGCCTTTTGTTTTCCTCCTAGGACAAGATAACAGACCGAGGATTGGGGAGATCTCAGTTTTGCCTTGCCAACACCGTTACGCTATTGCCTGGTGTGAGCTTCCTATGAGAGAGGAAGGAAATAGGATCTTAGATAAAATACATCAGGGGTACAAAAGCGATGGGAAGACTGGTTTGGGAACGGGTGTTAACAGCTCACTGATAACACAGAAGGATGCTCTGGGTGGTATTTTGTGGGGATCCTTCCAGGGACTTTGCATCTGGAGAGGATGCGGCGGTGGCCACCAGGATGGTCACTGCTGGAGGATGGGACGTGTGAGGAGAGGCTGAGCTGGGTCTGATCAGGCTTGAGAAAAGGAGGGAAAACCTTGTTGATAAATGCAGCTATTAAACAGGAAGGTGGAGAGAAAACAGAGCCAAACTCTTCTCAGAGGCACCCAGGGACCAGAGAGGCAGCAAGCTTGCTGCAGCCAAGATGCTAAGGCATGAAGGAAGACCCTGCCCATCTTTAGAAACACCAGGAGCTGCTGCAAGACCACCGGTGAAACTTCTTCCCTATGACCTCGGTGGATAGGACAAGGGCAATCAGGTTGGATTTCAGCAATAAAACCAGCAAAGCACCCAGAGGTGCTACCACAGCGGTGCCGTCTGCTTTATTTTTGCTCCTGGTGTTTGCAGGTTAGGGGTCGGTCCTAAAGCCGATGGAGCGAAGCTGCGGTGTGATGGCCCCAAGGAGCAGCAGCATCCATGCTTTGGAGGGCAGACGGGGTGAAAAAACTGGTGCATTCAAAAAAATATATATTTATATATACAGAGGCAAATTAAAGGTGGAAAAGCTGCTGTGATGGAGCTGGGCTGCTCGCCGGGGATGCTGGCAGGGCAGGGTGCGCAGGCAGCGCTCGGGAGCCCGGGGCCGGGAGGAGGGCGCAGAAGGGACGTTCAGCCCAGGTTTGAAGCCACGAGGATGCCTGTGCTGGCCGAGATGACGGTAGGCGTTACGGCTCGCTGGCCTCTGCAGGTCAAGCTACCATAATAATTAGCAATCAGACACCGAATCGATGAAACATGTGAGCTCATCCTCCTCGCTCAGGGAAACAGCCTGACAAGCGCTCTCACCCCACGGATGCCGGCCGTGGCTCCCCAGGGAAGGCCATCACCCCACAGGTGTGGCCAGTGACACCAGTGTGCCCTCTCCACCCCAATCTGGGTGTTGTTTTCTCTCTCCGGTCCACGCTGCCGTGTCCGGGAGGCATCCGTGGGACCACCACCACGAGCAGGGATGCAGCTCGAGTATCCTGCGCTTCCAACCAGGAAAAATTATAAAGCTTCCCCTTTTTTCCTCATCCTATACCCAGTATATCCAGGTCAGCACGCTGCCGATGGTAACAGGAGGGACTGGAGCATTGCACTTGGCTTTTTGGAGAGTTTTCCCAGCAGGGCTCAGTCCCCATCACCTCTGTGCTGGCTTTGCATTAGGGAGCCAGGGACACGCACCACGTGGACGCGCACCACGTAGGCGCTTTGCTGTCCGTCAGCGAGACTTGCTTGATAGCGAACAGGAGAAGAAACGCCGGTGCTTCAAGGGAATACCTGCAACTTAATGCTGGACTGAGGACGTGGCCACCACGGGGCTGATGGCAGGGGGACAGCTGCCCTGTCCTTCCCTGCGCCTGTTGGCGCCGGCTCCCAGGGGTCTCCTCCCCGTGTGGGTTCACTAAAATAATCCCCTCTATGGGGCAGTGAAATAAAATATATAAATTCTTTGAGCTCAACCTGGGTACCGGCATTTTGCCTTTTCTGCCTCCCTTCTTTTTATCACCTCCTCGCATCTCTGGCAGCCGGGATGGGGAAAGTAAAAGCCAGGAAAACATCCTGTTCCTCCCTCCTTTTGTGCCTGGGGAGAGAGAAATCAGGCGTCAGGAGGGGGACGTATCCCCGATTTCACAAGCGTCCGGTTGTACCAGTTGCCAGCCGCACGCAATCTGAATTGCAGATGGCTTCTGGCTATTTACGGGGCTGGAGCCACATCCTGGACAAGCGGAGTCACAGCTGCTATTGTTGGAAAAAGCTGAGCCTGTACTGGATTCCCCATTTTTTTTGCCCGTTTTTGGAGCCCGGGAGCCGGGCTGAGCTGGAGAAATGGGGAGCGCACTGTTGATGCCGGTGTTTCGCCCCGGCCGCTGCTCCTCGCGGTGCGTGCCACCCCGTCCGGAGCCGGTCGGGTTTATGGATCGGCATCCCACGCTCTCCAGGGATGACACAGTTGTGCATCCAGTCGATGAGGCTGACCCAAATACAGCACCCAGCAAGGCGGGCACATCCCAGCTCCCGGTCCAGCTCTTATCCTCGTGGAGCCGACGGAGCTGGAGACGGCATGACTCCTGCAAGCACCCTGGAGCATCACAAACCGACAGCATGCTCCCCAAGACGCTATGCTAGAGAGAAAACTCAATCCTCCCCCACGACTTGCTTTCCAGCAGCAGCACAATCAGGAAAAATGAGCCCCGAAGGAGCAATGTCTTGGCCGAGGGGTGCCGGCACGGGTCGGGTGCCACCGGGGTCGATTAGCCCCAGCGAGGGTTATGAGCTGTTGTGGTTTTATGGGACCTACCTGGTGTCGGTGCTGGTGGGCGTCTCAGCGCGAGGCAGCAGCAGCCGGCGTGCGGTGGTCACCTCGCCGTCCTGCGGGAGAGCACAAAAAGGACATCAGCATGGCCAGGCAGGGACCACGCCACCCGGCATAAGACCAATCTCAGCTGCAGCCCCCTAAAAAAAAAAAAAAAAACCAAAGCCCACAATCCGGCACGGCTGGATTCCTCGGCCGGGGAAAGCCATCCCCAGCCCACCGAGCCCACCTCCCTCCTGCTCCCGCGGGCGCGCTCCTCATCCGCTCCAGGGCAAAGCCAGCCGGCTTCGCGTGGCTGCCGAGACGCCGGAGGATTTTGCACGGCGGCGGGTTGGGGAGCGCCGGCAGCTCTCACCCCGTGGCTCCACTGTGGTGGGGTGACCCCAGGGAGAGGGACGACAACCCGAACCCCCTGCGGTAAGGCTCTCGGCTCCTCTTTGAGGCCATGCAGGCTGCCAAAGGATTTCCTAGAAGAGGTTTGGTGCATACCGATGGAAATGCAGGCACTGGATATAGCAGGAAAAAAAAAATAAGTTTTTTTTTTTTTGCCAGAAAAGCTGGTAACTGGTGGCCTCAGAGCCCTCAGCCATGCTGGGGCCAGGCAGCGCTAACCCCACAGCCACCCAGTGCTGCGTGGCCTCTCGGGAAGGTCCTAAATGCGTGCGAGGAGCCCAGGCTGGCTTGCCATAAGGTTTTTCTCCCCTGATAACGACTCCTGACAGCACACAGGTCGCTGCGGCCACAGCCCTCCCCATCACACGCCATCCCCGTGCACCGACGTGAGCACATCCCATCACACCCGGGATGTGAAATCCCAGCACTCGCGATGCGCAGCACGCACACAGACACAGCCGGGCAAGCAAGACGACCACGGTTATTCCTACTTCTTTTTTTTTTTTTCCTTGTTGCTTATTTTATACGCCGGCCGCCCCATTATTTCCCAGGCTGGCTCTGCCCCGCGGTGCCTTTTTGCAGTCACATGGAAGCTGGAAAATCAGGGCTGCTTCCAAAAGCACCGAGATGCCAAGAAAAGCCACGGCAAGGAAAAGTCTCTGGACCATGGGATCATCGGTGGGGTGCGATGCTGGAAGGAGCCACGGGCAGATGGGCTTTGGGCTAATTTTCGTTGTTTGAAGCTATCCTGGAACGTGGCTCCAGCCTCTCTGGGCTTCCCCCAGGATGATTTGGGCACTGGCTTCGGGGGCTGCCTGCCCTCCTGCATGACATCCTTCCCAGGCAGCATGTCGGTGCCGCCGGGTCGGAGCGGAGGTCACCTCTGCCGCTACAGCCACCAACCCCACGTTCGCCCCTTGAAGGGGTTCCTTCTATTGCCAAAACACCTTGAATGAACAGGAGAGTGGGAAAAGCAATCAGCTCCTGCCCCAAAAGCGGCGTGTCAGCCCGGATTCAGCAAAAACCACAAGAGCAAGACTGCAAAGCTCTTGCTCTGAAGCAAAAGTGCTACAGGGATTTATTATTTTTTGGGCATTGGCTCCAAAATATCCTCAGCCCCAGCCAGGGAGAGCCCCCGAGGCAAGTTTTGCCCCAGCTCTTCCCCAGCGTGGCTCCTCGCATCGCCCCACGCACCCTTCTCATGGGGATTAGCCTTCCTCCCTCCCCCAGCATCCTCCTCCTGCAGGGATGCAGGATGAGGAGCTGCCGCACTTCCCAAAGCATCTCACAGAGCTGAAAAAAGCTGAAATCCATTCAATGTTATCCCAGTCTGATGGATCAGTGAAGAAAAAAAAAAATATATATATATAAACCCCCTTTTTGCGATATTTCTGCCCATTCTTTCACTTGGGGGTACCCCAAGATGGAGCAGCAGGAGTCACAGCCACCCTTGGGGGGAGAAATTCATCCCCGTGGTCCCCCACAGCCAGGTGACGAGGTTAACGGCTGTTGGGAGAGCTAAATAAAGCCACAATTGACAGTGTTAGCTTCCTCTTGTCCTTCACCTTGCCCACCTTCACCCCAAAACACCCCAAATCGGTTGGTACGTTCAGCACCTTCCTGCCTGGAAGATCTCCTAGGTGGGAAATCGGGCCCCCGCCAGGACCAGCGTCCTTAATCCCAGAAAAGCCCTGGGCAGGGAGACCGCTGTCCCCTCACTTTGCCACAGTCGGATCCCTCGATCCCATCCCCAGTCCCACATCGAGCGCCGGGAGCCATCGTTCGCAGTTGTGGAGGACCCTGGACCACAGCAGGGTCCTTGCTTGCCCCAGGGATGCTGGGGTGGCTGCGTTCCCAGCGAGCCGGTACCGAAAATACGGATCCGGAAAGGTATTTATGTTTGCAAATGCAATTAATAAAATAGACGTCCCATTTCGAGGAGGCAGAAATTAAACCCATTTCAACAGGTGCCTTTGCCCACCCCATTACAAGATTCGATGTGCAGCATGGCCCCTGCAAAACGCCAAACACTGAGAGGGGCACGGCTGCCAAAAACGACTCGCCAGAGCTGCTCAACAGCCACCTCACCCGCTCGGCGACCAGCCCGGCTCCGGCAACCCGCTCCCGGTCCCTCCGCCACCCATCGCCGTCCCGACGGCCACCCCGTCACCTCGCGTTAGTGCCGGGCATCCAGGCGTTCACCGCTTCGGTCCGTCAGACGCAGCGGCAGCCGCTAAAAGCGGGTCACCCGATAAAGGGCGGGTTATTTAGGACTTCCCTCTCCGTTACCGCCAGGGAAAGGGGACGCAAGTCATCGAAATTACTTCCCCCCCCCCACCCCCATTTTCCAAGCACTGGATGAAGCATCGTCCCTTCCCGCTGCCGGGTGTCACTCACCTCTCCCGGCGGGAGACCCGAAGGCCGGGCTGGGGGCTGGCAGCCGCAGGGCTCTCGGGGCGCTGGCGGGAGGGCTGAGCAGGCAGTGCCCGGGCGTTTCCATCTGGCGACAGCACCGCCAGTCCCACGCGGTGGCCGGCGACCACCGGACTGAGGCCAGCGCCGCGTCCTGCAGCTCGGCGGTCTGCCGCTCCGCAGCGCGGGCCCCGCGCGCTTTCCTGCTGTCATTTCTGCCATCTAGAGGGGATGTTTCCCCATTGCAAACGCGTCCCTCAAAACATAAAACCCCACGATTCAGGAGAAGAAAAAAAAAAATATAACAGTCCATCACTCACCACTGCAGGATGAGCCTGGCCGCAGCGATTCAGACCGTCAGGACGGGGAAAGCCAGGTGCTGTGAAGCAGGTGCACCCCCAGAAAATTTCTGGGGAGCATTTTTTCCTGCTCGTTTAACCAAAGCTAGAACCTTGCAACACGAAGCTCGTGACAACAGAAAGGAGGATTTCACAGTATGATCTATAAGATATATTTAAAACACCCAAACAAAGGCAAATGGTCAAAATAATCATCAAATTTCATCTTTTGAAATGCAAGCGAGGTACTGAAAGGATTGCCCAAGGTCTGGTTCTGCCTATTGGTGTCCACAACGTGGAGGATGGAGCTTGGTAAATTAGGATCATAGAATCATTCAGGCTGGCACGGAGCTGGACTGAGAGGCGTGCTGGAGCAGAGCAGCTGGGTAAACTGGAGAGATGGGATACGAAGAGGATGAAACCCAAGAGTTGAGTTTAAGGTACAACCATCCCCCGGGAAGACGTGGTTTTGGTGAGGAAATATCACAGCGTGGCATCGCACGGTGCAGCCGCTGGCGCTCTGGGTTGGGTTTGGGGGGAGGCGGCTCTGCGGGGCTCACCGTTTCTTGAGGCTCAAACGCAAACCGCCTGCGCCCTCCGGGACAAGAGGCTCTGGGCCGAGCGACCCTGCGAGACGTTAAGGCTGAAGAAAGCTGGGGAGACGAAGCGCAAAGCACCCTCCCAGCCCCAGTCAGGCAAAGCTCTCCACGTCTCAAGCCAGAGACCAGGACGAGGGACAGTGGCTGGATCAAATGGATCCCTCCTAGGAGAAGGGATTTATTGCTGCCCTCAAGCACGTCATTCAAAAAGGCTGCACAGCTCGGAAAAGAAATCTCTTCTCCAACCTGTAGGTATAAGAGCGTCTAAAAATCTACCTGCACCTAACTCAAGCGGAACAACAAGTGGATGTGAATTACGAGATCGCTGCCAGGGTGGCAGAGGGGAGGAGAAGCTCACAGTACTTTTCCTCCAGAAAAAAGGAGCGCGGATAGATCATATCCTGCAGCCGGTCCCTTCTCTTGGCTTATTAAACAAAGCCGCCGGTTCCCAAGGACTGCGGCGAGAGCAGCTGCGCCGTGCTGATGCGCTGCTCTGCCCCAGCGACACAACAAAACAGCGCAGAGGCTGAGGGCGGCAGGCACAGATGGTGGGAAACGCCCGGAGGAGCCGTAGCCGGGTCTGCAAAAGGAAGCAGGAACCAGAGGGAGCAGGAGGATGCCAACACTTGTGGCAATCAGGTGCCAGTAAAGATGGGAGCCCCTCTCTCTGCAGGTGGAAGCGGGCGTCACATCGACGTCGCTCCCTTCTGCGAGCGGCACTAGCTGGGCGCAACGCGTACCTCCGCAAAGACCGCAGCGGGATCGCGAGGCGCGGGCCGGGGCCGCAGCTGCCCAGGCAGCTCCTCTCCAGCCTGGCAGCACGGCTCTGCCCTTCGGCAGCCGATGCCGCACAGTCGCTCCCGAAGCATCCGCCTGCGGTACCAACCTGGGAGAGCCCACGCCGAGCGCGTGGCGAACAGAAACACAAGCGTGACCGGGTTTCGTTTTCTTTCCTTTTAATAGAAACATCCTAGAGTAACTTGGGAGGAGGATCAGCCTAAAGGGAATGTCTCTCGGAATAAAATGGCGTGACGTGCTTCGGGAATGATGTGCAAAGTTAAAACGTCCAAGCAAGCTCAGCTCAGGACTTCCTGGATTCTTGGGTCTTCTTGATTTCCTGCAAGGAGATCAGGAAAACAACTGAGCGTCTGCCGCTCTGTGGGAACACCTCATAGTTTCACAGCTCTGGAGACCATGAGCCATCATCTCCTCAGACCAGCTCCACAGCATCACAGGACCAAGGCCGGGGTTTACGCACGAGCCTTTAGGGACAAGGCGAGGTTTGGAAGGTTTGATCCCCTTCCACACTGTCCAGGGATGTATGTTGATTCTGCCCAGCATCGCGCTGGATCCGTTTCCCGCTCTTAGGCCGCTGATCCATCATTGCTCGTACGTGATCTGTGCTCAACTATGTCACTCAGCAGCTCAAAATAGATCAAGCGTGGGCATGTGGTCACAATTCTGTGGCTGCCTACAGACCCTCCCCTGCTCAGCCCAGACGTCACGCCTGCCCGGGGAGCGAGGCAGAAAAAGCCCCAAACGACTCACCTCCAGGAGTATCTCCTTCAATTCGGAATAGGCTTTTTCTAAATCATCGTTAATAATGACCAAGTCAAACAGGCCAGGCTCTTTACCTAGGGAAGGAGGTGAGGACAGAGTTAGAGGAGAACGTGTTCCCTCCCGGTGGCATCTCTCGTGCACGACCCGAGTTCCTGTGGCATTTTAATATCATCATTTCAGCCACTGATAACACGCTTCTCTGCCAAGCGCCCACAAGGAACGGCGGTGGGAAACGATGCAGTACGGCGCTTAGATGAAACTCAGCTGATGGCCGAGCCCTGCCAGCACTCCCTGGAGGACACACGTCAGGCGTTCGTGCAAAAAAGCAGCTCCTGAATCACCAACGCACCCCCCCGCCCTGCACACAAGGCCCCTGGACTTACTAAGTTCCAAATCTACGCGGGCTGCAGTCAAACGCTTCAGTAAACTTTCTTCTGTCTCAGTCTTTCGATCACGTAGTCTTTTTTCCTAAATCCAATGACAAACATATTAAAGAAACGCGTGTTCCAAACGCTGCCCGCAGAAGCCACTGCCCACCCCGCGCACCAGTGCTGTCGGCCGTTAGCTACTGCCGGTGGCCACGGGCACGCGAGGTAACACTCTGCAAAGGGCGAGGGGCCACATTCAGTTTGGCTCAAGATCTCTCTGGGTTTTCACTCAAGATCTCCTACCCTGAGCTCAGGTTCCCGGTCTCTTTCCCACTCCACATATATTTTTTTTTTTTGCAGGTACTGCTGGGAGATGAAATCTCTCCGCTGGGCTCTGGCAGCTGGTGCTGCTGGCTTCCTCCTCCACAAACTCAATGAGAAGCATAGACTGCCCGATCTACTGAGAGCAAGAGGGGAGAGCCAGAAGTCATGGGCTTCTCTGCCATGGACTCCTTGCATGGCTTCAGCAAGGTGCACATGTTGGTAGACGAAAAGCTGGCCATGAGCCGGCAATGTGCGCTGGCAGCCCAGCAAGCCAAGCGTCTCCTGGGCTGCAGCCCCTGCAGCGTGGGCAGCGGGGCGAGGGAGGGGATTCTGCTCTGCTCTGGGGAGACCCCCCTGGAGCCCTGCGTCCAGCTCGGGGGTCCTCAGCACGGGAAGGACATGGAGCTGTTGGAGCGGGGCCAGAGGAGGCCACAGAAATGGTCAGAGGGCTGGAACATCTCTGCTGTGAGGACAGGCTGAGAGCTGGGGGTGTTCAGCCTGGAGAAGAGAAGGCTGCGGGGAGACCTTAGTGCAGCCTTTCAGTACTTAAAGAGGGCCTACAAGAAAGATGGGGACAGACTTTTTAGCAGGGCCAATACCGATAGAACAAGGGGGAATGGTTTTAAACTAAAAGAAGGTAGATTCAGACTGGATATAAGGAAGGAATTTTTTACCATGGGGGTGGTGAAACACTGGCCCAGGTTGCCCAGAGAGGTGGTAGATGCCCCATCCCTGGAAACACTCAAGGCCAGGCTGGATGGGGCTCTGAGCAACCTGATCTGGTTGGAGATGTCCCTGCCCCTTGCAGGGGGGATGGACTGGATGGGCTTTAAAGGTCCCTTCCATCCCAAAGCATTCTGTGACGCTCTGCGTGTCTGCATCCCTCCCTGAACTGTGCCAGTGATTTCACTTCTCCCAGAGGCACACTACGATATTATATAGGGCCCCATAAGACCAGAGGGGTATAGGATTTCTGGCGCTGCGGAGAACCACCCTCCCTCGGTTTAACTTTAATATCTGGAGGCAAGTCTGAGCTCAAAAATCTCCTTCTCTCCCCAGCATAAGCACAACTAATGACTTTTATGGCTGGCCACACTGCAACAGAGTCTGTAACCCAACGCAGGCAAACACGCCAAGGTGTGGGAACTGTCCAGGAGGGACAGAAAAAACAGGGCACAGGAAGATTTATCCCTGGGAGCCAGAGGCTGGGGAGTTTGACTGGGCAGAGGTAACTGCACTCAGAAACATCCTCCCACCCTATTCTACGGCCCTTAAAAACACACAGATGAATCAACGAGGGGGGAACTCCCATCGCTTCAGAGCAAGACGCTGATTACCTCTAACTGCCTAACGGCAAAGGAAGGCGGTCGCTCACCAAGATGTCTATGGACGGGGGCTGCACGGAGATGTAGATGGGGTTCAGGTCTGTCCTCTTGATGTTCTTCACGCCCTGGATGTCGATGTCAAGGACGCAGATCTGGTTCTGGGCCTGAACAGCCTGCACCGCACCTTTACTGGGGACAGAGCAAAGAGGGAAGGGGTCGGTGTCCAGCCATAGCAGCGGGGGGTTGGTGTGTCCCCCTCCAGGGGCAGCTCTTCACCTCACAGGGCTGCCCTGTGCCCAAACTGCAGCAGGAGAGAAGAGAGAGCCTGCACTGCTCTTGCTAAACAGTTTCTCTTTCCCCAAGCATCCCCTGGGTCCCTGGGGCAGAGCAGGGACCTGCTGTCTCCTGCTAGAGAGGCTGGCAAAACCACGATGGAAGGTGTGGAAACGGATAATGTGCGGAAACGGATGATGTGCAACTATCCCCTGAGCAGCGTGGATCAGGTATGGTCTGTGAAGTTCCTGCCTTCGACAAACACAGGAGCAACCTTCACCACAGAAACACTGAGAACTTCCCTTCTCCACAGATCCACTGATTTCTGTACCGATGCACTCTCCTGAAGGATGCTTGATGAAGATGGATGGTCCTGCCTGGGTCGCAAGATGCACAATTAAGAAAATATTTCTTAAGTGGTGGTTCTCGTATGTCATTAAAGACAGTATCTCTTCCCCAACATGGGGGAATTGCCTCAAGCTTGTTCCCAAACGCCTACAATTCTCCCTTGAAAAGCAGCAACGCCAACTCTCTCCTGGTGCACTGGAGGTACCTGGACTACTTAGGGGGTAGCAGCCCTCTCGGGAGGCTTTTCAGTGCTGGGTACAGATTCTCCTTCAAGCCAGGGCTCCATGGTATGATGGACAGTGTGGAGAGAAGCCCTGCCAGAAGCTCAGAGGTGGCACTGCAGGTTTTGAGGTCGTGCAATGGGAGCAGATATTAAGAGAAAACACTGCCCTACAGCCAGCCTCCAACTTGCTTGATTCCCTGCCCGTACCCAGGGCACCTCTTTGGACCTCACCTTGTCACCCTGCCCCACCAAGGTTTGCTCCCTGATGCCTTCTGCAAAGATCTGCTGAAAACAGACTGCCCTAAACAAATGCTCTTGTGCTGTCCTACACCCCAGGAAAGGGGAGTCACAGCTCCAGCGAAACAGGATTCAGGATGCCCAGCTCTCCTCCCACAGCTCTCACCAGCCCCGCTCCTGGCTGTGCCAGCTGGAGAAGACAGGGTCTTCACCGGCACAGAGGGAAAGCACCCACGGGTGTCACGCAGCAGCTGCTTGCGGCCCCGGCGCTGCTGCTGTTAGGGTGTGAGGAGAGGAAGATGTGACAGCACAGACGGAGAGTCCTGAACCCACGGGTGCCACGGCTGCAAACACAGCCGCAGAGGACAGAGGCAGCACAAGCAGAAGGTGCCTCTTGGAGGAACAGGGAGCAGAGCCGAGATGGGGAAAGCTGTAAAGACTTCTGGGAGCCTGCAAGCCCAGAAAAGCCCCAGCAAACAGAGATGAGCAGTGGAGCAGCCCGACACGGCGGTGCTGTGAGCTCCTCACGCAGGACAGTGACGGAGAGCGGGCAGACAGGCAGCCTCGGGGGCAAATCTACAAAAACTCCCCAAAATGGCTTGGTTTGCCTTGTGAGAGCCGCAGGCTTCATCTGGTATCACCAGGTATCAACTAACGCCCACTACAACCCATCTACAAAGAGCCAGCAGCTCTCAGAGCCCCAAGGAAGAGACCCCATGCCTGCACTCTGATTTCAGCCTCTAATTTAAGGCAGCTTCAAAGAGATTCTGGTTTCTGTGGGCGGGACTCAGTGCTATCCCGCAGACAGAGCCCTTTCAGGGCTCTTAAATTAAGCAATTAATTTTTAGGTATTCGTTATTATTAGCTGACGGGATTTAGGGAGCAGAAAGGATAGGCGAAAACTTCAACTATTCTGATAAGCATGAGGGACTCTCCCCATTTTATCACACATCTGATTAGAAACATCCTTAGGCACTTGTAGAGGAAACACAGGCTTGGAGAGTTTCTGTATTTATTTTGTTTGCAAACTGGTCTTTATTGCTGAGATGGGTTTGGGCTGATTTCAGCCTCTCACCCTGCAATGCCCACCACCAGAGGCAGAGCACAGGCAGTGTGAACAAGCAGAGGGGACCAAAGATGAAAGTGAGGGCCAGGGAGAAAAGCACCTCAGAAATAAACCCAAGCACATCCTTTAATTTGGTTGAAGTATCAAATTCCTGGAAATTTCAAGGAAATTGTCTGAGGAGAGATGTCTTCTCAGCACCCACCCTGGGGAAAAGGCACCAAAATCAACTCTACCTATGTATCAGACATCAGAAAGCAGCCGTCTCCTCCACGCTGCAGCCGGCTGGATTAAGGAGGACACATGTGAAGGGACAAAGCCTGTCCTACACAGGATGAAGCCAGGGATTAAGGAGCTTGAACTTGGCTTCTCCTTGGTGCTGTGTATTTGGAAGATGAGCTGTCAGGCTTCGCTTCTCTTGCCAAACCAGTGACACTGGAAGTAGCAAGGCCAGAGGAGGGGACTGTGCTTCTCCATCAGCCTCAGAGGGAGCACGGCCAGACCCCCGCGAGGCTGCCCTTCGCTGCGGTGACAGCAGCGACGCCTCTGCATGTCACATTAAAACAGCTACGTTACTGAAATGCAAAATCACCGACCGTTCCTTCAGAGCTGTACACCTACAGCACGCTCAGCCTGGGGGCCTTACGTTGGCACCTCCCGTAAGGACACCATCCTCAGAAGCTAACTTTGCCATCTCCAAAAAATCCTCAAAAAAGCACATTCAGCTCCTTAAGAAATGTAAGTCTTCCTGAAAAGCGTTCCAGGCAAATTTCTTTAATGCAACTAATTAAACATCTCAGGGAACATTTAACTCTCCTCCTTAGCAGGTCCTTTACTGTAGTGCCACAATTTTCTCGCAGTAATTACATAAGATATCTGACCTCTAATTAACATTGCAGCTTAATGTTTTATTGATCATTGGCTCCAACGCCCAGGACAACGCTATTTTAAAATCCACCTAACTCTTTAACCCCAGTTAAGGCTGCCATGCGATTTATCTATTCATAAGCAGCCACTTTACCAAGGCAGCATGCATCCTTGCTTCACAACAGCCAACACAGACATCGTCACTTCTGCTCCTGAATTCACCGTATTCAGACCATTAGGTAACGCAGGGATCGTGAGAGTAAGTCTCCATTCTGCCCACTACTCTCTGCAAGCACTTGGAAAATAAGGAGCATAAATAGTCTGTGAAAATCACCCCTGCGCAAGAAAAGTGTTAAGCAAATGAACTATTTCAGCAGCCCTCAAACACTGGAGGCTATAGAGAATCTCATAACGCAACGATGATTAATTATGATGAGCTAACTCTCTGCAAGAGTTAATTTTGCCGTCTTAATAAAGCTGACAAGGACCCTGCTCTCAAATGAAAGGCTTTGCTTATGGCAAGAATCTGTGTGTTTGGGGGAAAACAGTGTCACTAAGGTAAAATATTTTTTCCTTCACCATCATCTCAGCTCCCAGCACCAGCCGGTTCAGCAGCGACAGCGGCTGAACTGCATACCTCGTCCCGTACATATTTCCAGAGAACTCTGCGTGCTCGATGAATTCACCAGCATCGATTTCTTTCTGCATTTCCTCTCTGGTCACAAAGTGGTAATCTGGATAGGGAAAACAGGAAAAAGAACCAGAAATTAACCGCTTTGAAGGTTTCCTGGTCAAAATGACACCCGTGGGTGCTTAGGGGAGAAGCACCTTAAAATCTGCTTTGGAAAATGTTGGCAGACGACAGCTGTCTACTTCCTAATTACTGCATAATTACTGCTGCATACAGCATCCCCTCTCCACACCGATTGCCCAGACACCTGCTCAAAATGGTTTGGAGCTTTCTGTGCGGCCAGACATGCTGCTGGGCTCCCTTTTTCATACCCTTCCCCTTGCTGGTGCAGGGGGAAGCTCCCCCCCTGCTCCCCACAGGTGTGGGACACATTACAGCAGGACTGCCAAGGCCCTCAATTTGAAAGCATTTATGATTAAAGACTAGAACGGGATGAGAGGGAAAGGGAGATAAAAGGGAACATCAAAACCAAGCAAACTAAAAAGGAATGTTTCTCTATCTTTTGTTAAAATTCCTCCCTTTCACTTCAGAGTGAAAACTGCCGTCGGAAATTAAGTGCAAACCTCATTTGATTCTTTCTGAAATATGCAAACAGACCAGAAAACAGAAAAGCGGCTGGCCAGCTGCACACAAGCTATTCGTACAGGCAAAGGCATCTCATTAAGCAGCTGCATTTTCCAAAGCAGCGTGCGTTTGAGGTACCTCACCAGAGCTACCTGACACTTTGAAAACCAAGCCACTCAACGACCAAGGACGGACCATGGCGCTTAAACGGGAGAGCCCCGCTTTGAAAACCCGGGCCAGCGAGTCACAGAGATGGCGCCTAGAAAAGGAAACCGGCAGCACAGGCGCTGCCTCTGTTAACATTTCATCACTTAATTAAATTTGGGGGTTGTTCTGCCAAATCCGTCCCTCTTTGTTATCTTTTCACCAATGCATGGCAAATGCTGTGGAACAGCGGTAAATGGCTACGGTCTCATTGCCACTGAGATAAAGAACAAAAGCGCTTGTATATATGCATGTTTATATACACATATACATGTATATATACACAGTCTCAAATATATCCTTACTGAATGTCTGCCTGAGGAAATGCACCCTATAAACATAAACGTGGGACTAGCTTATCTGCCAGCGGGGATTCATGCGTGCACTTCACATAAAAACTTAAAATTTTTCAGAGGAATTATTTGCCGAGTTTGATGAGACAGGCCCAACTGTAACACACTCACCTTTGCCATTCACTTCTCCGGGTCTTGGCTGCCTTGTGGTATCTGTAAGCAAAAAACAGCTTTGTAAATTTTGTAGATCACCCAAGGAAGTAATAGCATCAAAGAAATAAAAGCGCGTACGCAGCCGATTAACCAAATCACGTAGTAAGCTGATCCTCTATCTAAAATGATCAAAGCTTCTGGAATCAGCTGGCGTAACACACAACGACACGCAGGATTGGCCTTTAATCGAGGAATCCCAGATAATCTGAAAACAATCAATTAAGATGGTTAGGGGCCGAGCGGTCAGTGCGGGACTTAGCAGGCTGGGCTTAGTTTTAAGCTCTGCTACAGCCTTCCTGTGGAATCCTACGCACATTATTTGGACCTCAGTTCAGGGGAATTAGTGGTGCCCTACTTCGCAGAGTTATCTTCACTTTAAAAGATTGTGCGGCACCTACGTAGGTGCTTAAAATAGCCAGATTTAATGAGTAAGGGCAAACTCCTGCATAAGGTAGGTGAATAAACCGGACAGCCTTTGAACCCTGTTGGAAGTTGTTCAAACTAGTATTATTTTAAGCACGTGCTCTGCAAACCAAAAAGGAGCTGATGGTCATCATGGAGGGCAACACTGATTATTTTATTTAGGACTGGCAGGAGTTAACCTAACGCGGGAGGGCTCTGATCACCTGTTAAGTTTTTATAAAGCACCAGTTGCCAAGGTCTGAGTGGCCTATGGAGATTTAGGAAAAAAAACCCTTGGGGAAAGGGGTAAGATTTAGTTTGGAGTGAGATGAGAGATTCAGTTGATTCAAGAGCATAGGATGAAACAAAAGGAAAGATAATTTTAAGGTTTTTTTCATCTCCAGTAACATTCAATTTTCAAACATCCAGTATCCACTCTTTCATGGTGGAACGAATCCACATCTCACAGATCTCAAAGCAAGGATTTCACTTGAAGCATCCAAAGCGTTAGGACAGTAAAAAAAATTTTGGTAACGTACTTGCAAAGGTAACACCTTGCAGAGCTCCAGGGAAAAACCAGGCAAACGAGCTGCCGACACAGCCCAGGCTCTGTGGGTAACCTTTAAGGTGCCGCTCAAGAAAAAGGAAACTAAATTAGTATTGCAAAAGGCAAGCTGCCTGAAGAAAACTCCCTGCGCTTACTCTGTTGTGGACGCAGGAGGAGTTGAGCACTGCCTGCAGGCGGGCGTGAGTGGACCGAGCTGGCCGGCCAGGGGTTATTTTCACATTACAGGGAGCCATCCCAGGTAGAACAAAAGGACCCTTGGCCAGCGCTTAGTGACCGACGTAAAAAAAGTCAACAAACCACCAGAGCGAGGGCGGGAGGACGAACGCGCACAGGTGATGGGGCGAACAGTTTCACTGACTGAGCCGGTAACGAGATGGGCTTCACAAAACTCTTTAATTTTAAATCTGAGACTCTGGTGTGCGGCCCCTGGGCTGTGAAAAGCCCCTGAGCTGTTAAAATCCCCATCAGCTCGTGCAGGTGGATGGAAAGAACTGGCTTTTGAAGCAGGGGGCGGGAGGGGCGGATTTTGCTATTTTCAGAGTCAAGAATCACTCAGAAAAATCTCATCACCTCTCTGAGCTGTGTTTAGAGGTGTGGGGAGTCACCAGACCTGGAAAGGGTGCTATTTCCAGACAATACCAGTAGTAAAAGGCATCCTGGCTTATTTAAACATCCCAAAGAGCCCACAGACAGACTAGGACACAGGCAAGCCATGGAAGCCCGTTATTTGGGGCATGAATACAGGTACAGAAGCAGGCTCTGGGCTAGCGGCCCTGAACTCCTCCGCTGCCCTTCCCCAGAGACACACAGATACTCACGGGAGACGCTGAAGCCAAAGATGTTCTCATAATCTTTAAGCAGTTTCTTTAACAAAGTGCTCTTGCCTGCACCCGATGGGCCACTCAGAACCACCGGTCTCGGTCCCTGCATGGCTAGAGAGACAGAAAAATACACGTCTGGTTAGAAACACCCATGAAAAAACACAGCTATGGATTGCCAGGCGTGCTCGGCCCCACAAAAGAGCAGCTATCCTTTACCCTTGGATACAAGTTTCTGCAGGCAAATCTGAAACGATGAGAAATCACAAGCCTGGAGCTGACAGGAGGTAACAGAGTGCAGGAAATACCAGGGAAGTTCAAAGAACTATTAAATTAGCAAACTGGCTGCAGACAGCGGGAGCTGCCACCTCTGTACTGCTGCAAAAGATCCGGGCTGGGAGCCCTAAGGACTCGGATATTGTTTTGGAAAGCAGACAACGGAGGCCACCAGCAATGCAGCAGGACGGCTTCACCTTGCTTTGCTGCTGGCGCCAATTCTTACCTGGGGAACAAATACCTCAGAGACATAAAGGACGTGTATCACCGCAGCGTGAACACTCATTCTCGAGGGACTGAGGTTAAATTCATAGGACATAACCCAAAGGAGGAGGAAACTGGGCTCCAGCTGCCACTATACTGGGATAATTCAAGCCAGCTCTGTCCTAGCTCTGTTCTCTGGGACCCAAATCCTAGGGAAAACTTTCTCCAACAAGAGGAAAATGCTGTCTGTGCCTGGTGGCATCTGGAAACATCCTGGGACATCCAGACACACTGGGCAATGCCAGCTTAATACTTGTCCTTACTGACAGAGGAACAGTCACAGACACTCCCCTCTCGTGGCGAGAGGCCTCAAGGAGTGTTTGCAGGAGATGCTGGCAAGAAAAAAGGGCAGAAATCAGCCAGCGTTACACACAGGCAGCTCCGAGCGAGGGATGGGATGCCCACGAGATCACTGCACCTCTTATGTTGCCCATTTACATCCTAACAAGTACAAACTCCGAGCCTATGACGGACAGTTAAATATTTCCAATCAGCTTGGGGATAAATATCCACACGCAAAGCCTTTATCGTAAGCAGACAACGTGCTGAAGTCTAGACCCAGAAGCCCAGCACGTCCTCCACCACTAAACCCCACAGCCTTGCAACAGCAACACAGGTGTGATCCGGGACACGGGCACGCTTCGGGGTTTATTTCCATATTTCCTGGAGCGCTAACTCCAGCTGAAGGTGTCTCGTGGTGAGAAAGAAGGGTTTGGTTCCTGGTACAGGAAAAAAAAAAGGCAGCCTGGGGCCACACAGACCTTTCTGCAGTTGTTTCTTCAGCCAGAAAGAAAAAATTGGGTGTTTTCATGTGCTTGCCCCTCTGGGGAGGGAGGAAGGTTAATTATCAACCTGTGAATAAAGAAAATCCTGTACGACAGCGCAGCGGGTACCGCTGGGGACCCTCATCCATCAACAGCAATTCAGCAGCTTCTAAACCAGAGGTGATGACAAGAGTGGGACAAACCAAACAAGCCTACTTTTTTCCTATCTAATTTCCTATCCTAATTGTTTTTACAATTACTTTCTCCAAGCAGCAAAGCCCCTGGAAATGCATTTTTTAACCTCATCGCTGGGTGCGGCCTCAGGAACAATCAGCTGACAGTATAATGCCTTTCCATTTTGAATTAGATCATAGCAATGTCACCCTGACCTTACAAATCACTTTTTAAACAGCCTTAAGCCAAATGCCGTCTCTTACAAAATCAGCCGCGGATCGTGCAGCTGGCTAATCTAGCCGTGCTGCCTCCCTGACCCCAGCCTGCGCGAGCCGGATACCTCCTCATCCCTAAATCCCTCCTGCACGGCTCTGCGATCGCGCAGACGCCTATCAGGCAGCGCCACAGCTAGCAAATCATGCGAGTTTTCCCTCCGTTCCCTGAGGATGCTTTGTACTTGTCCGAGTTTATCCAAACCTGTACGAAAGGACGGGGTATTAATACACAAAGCCTAAGCAGATGCCAGCAGCAGCTAACGTGGGTGTAAAAACACCCATGTTCAATCACCACCCAAAAGAAAACTGTCTTTTTTTATTTATGTTTTTTTTGCTGTTAGCATCCTCCAGGTGCGCAGCCCCAGAGATCCACCAGATCAGACCTCCTCTGGGGACCTCGGAGGAGCAGTCCTAGCGTACGTGCACGGCCGCGTTGCTGAATTAGGCTCCATCATCCAAAAAACACGACGAGGCCAAACAAACTCTAGGAAGTCCTTTTGGGGACCTGTCCTTTAGCACTCGAGGTTTGATAATTTCCAAATATCACAGGTTTTGGCTAAATGCTCAATACTGAAAGAGGAAAGCACGCCCTCCTGCACCTCCTCACCGGCAAAATGCTTTTCAGCGCTTGCAGCAAGGATGCAGAGGGGCCCTTGCCGAGCTGTCCAAAGCATCTCTCCCTCTCTTCTGCCGCTGCCAGCTCCTCTCACCCATATAAATAAAACGGGTGAGCCCCTAACCATGGCTTGCAAAACACTCCAGAAGAGGAGCTACACAGAATTTGTTGCGCTGCAGTCATCCCAGCGCACTTCGCAACACGTCTGCTCCCAAACGATGCTCCTTCGTGGCCAGCCGCTTTCCTCGGCCACCGCCAAAAGCCCCCCGCACGTGACATTCGGATGGCAGCACCGACCCCGTCCCGGCATTTCACAGCTTCCCCTCCACCGTGATCCGGCTGTGCCCACAAGAACTGCTCCGGACGCACAAGTCCCGGTCCCTGCCTGCAGATCCCAGCCAGGATGCTCACATCCCAGCTAGAGGGGAAAAAAAAAAAAAGCTTTCCTTTCTCCCTCCTCAAAAATTTCATCCACACTTTAGCAGGCACCGATAGCAAAAGGGGAACTTAAAGCTGCCTGAATCACGTACACTCATGTCATTCAACCCCGGACAAACCGGGAAGGGGTAAGAGGAACGGGCAGAGCGATGGCTGGGAGCAGGCTCCAACACATCCTTACCTTTTGCTTTTACTCCCTTTCAGCCAAGGTACGAAGCCCAGCTCCTCGCAGCGCCGACAGGCTCGCAACAAGAGCGAGCCGGCAGAAAGCTGGGCTATTTGTAATCTGCCTAAAGCCTTAATTACCGAGCCGCAATTTTAAGATGGCCAATGAAAACCGCTGGCTGGTCTTTAATCTCCTCTCGTGGTTTCTTCTCCGCTCCCTGCTCTCCCAGCTGGTAAAGCTGCTGACGGGTGCCGGCACGTGCCGGCCCGGCGCTTCGGCAAACAGCAAAACCGTCCCTGTCTCCGCACGTAACCTCACGGATGACACGTGCCTGCTGTCACCGACGTAAACGCGTGCCCCCAGACGCCAGGAATGGATGGGGTCTTAGACAGCATGGATGCACATCGGGCATAAAACGCAGGCTATAACACTGCTACGCTCCCGTTACACAGCCAGCGGTTGTGAGCTTGAGGCAACTCTTCCAGGAAATCCCTCAGTCTTGGTTTTAGCCAGGATTTCACCTTCTGCAGACAACGCTCCTCTTCTTTCAGACTGAAGTCTGCACAGCTGTTGCCTCCAGCCACTGCTCCGCCTCAGGCCAACGACGAGGCTACTTATCCACCACGAAGGCGACAGGGAAACTCCTTCTCTTGCCCACGCAGATCCGAACCCACGCCTCCAAACCGCGCCGGCAGCTCCGCGGTGGGACCCTGCAGGGTCTGTGCCATCCCCATGCTGGTGGTGCTTTTCGTAAGAGAGGGCATTGGAGGGGCGTCAGGGGAAGATGGAGATGTTCTCCTTTACCTTACTCCCTTTTTTCCCCAAAAATACTCAGAACTAGAGTGAGAAAAGACACAGGGGTTGCAATCACAGGTCTCCCTTCTTTGGGAAATGGGCTAAAAATAAACAAAGGGACTTGCAGGTGCTTCCTCTTCCCTCCCTCCAAACGCATCCCTTCTCTTTTGCTGGAGATCTGCAGAGGAAAACAAGACGTAATTTAGAGGGGAAAAAAAAAAAGCCCTTTCCACTGCCAGATGAAGGGGCTGGGCCCCCACGGGCGGCAGACGGCAAACACCCAGCTGGCAAACTGGGAATCTGTGCCAGCCCAGAACAAAAACACCTCCCACGGAGTGTTTTCGGAAGGCGCCCACCACCCGGCACAGTGCGGGATTTTGAGGGCAGCTGCTCAGGGACGGAGAGGTGAAGGGCGAAGACATCCTGGGAGGGTGAAGAGAAGAGACGATCTCTGCTCGGAGACGCGAGCAGCGCAGGGGTGGGAGCGGGTGCCCTCTCCTCCGCCGTCAGATTTGGTTAAACACGCGCCCTGACCCCGGGAAGCCGCTGAGGACGATGAGCCGGTCTGCACACCACCGCCGCTGCCCTCGCCGGGCTCCTCTGCTTCCCCGGCCCCCTCAAACACAGCTCCTCTCCCTCCGGCAGCCTGAAGCCCTCAAAAACCACAAGTAAAGCGCCAAAAAAGCCTGAGAAACCAGATCCGGTGGATACAGGGCTTTTTAAACCTCCTGTTGGGTTTCCCAGACCAGGAAGGCATCTGCACATTACATTTTCAAGCTGTTTGCAGCAGTAACATTACAGGTATATATTTATTTTGAGCAGAAGCTCAATTTTTTTCCCCTTTGCTCCGATTTTGGCATTTTCAGAGCAGCCAATCGGCAAATATCTAGCACAGAGCGTCTCTCACCTCCACTGGGTTACTCCTAAAATAGTTTTGGATCCAGCCTAACCACCACACATCACCGAACCCACAGCAGGCTGGAGTCGATCGGCAAGAGAGCAGCACGGCTAATTAACAAAGCTCCTCATATTTGGGGAGGTGCCACACCTGGCACTGAGGACAAACGGCCACGCAGACCCCGCCGGGCTGCAAAAAGACGAGGTGGTCACCAAAGGAGGATGCAGGAGGTTGTCACGAGGGCGAGGAACATTTCTCGGTCTGCTCCCGCCTGCTAAACTCGCCCTGGATTTCAACTGGGAGGTGGCGACGCAACCAGTAAAGCAAAGGACAGACATCACAAGAGTTAAACTTAATGCTGATTAGCAGGGAGGCTTTAAAGAGAAGGTAAAGCCCCCTTACAAAGCAGAAAAGAAGATTATAGGACAGTTTCCCTGGAGCCCCAGGAAAGGTCTCCTGGATTAGGATTATAATCCCGTTCCCTATTTTTAGCAGGTTCGGTATAAAGCTGTAACTCCCACATTTCTAAGTTTTGAGACACGTTCTGAAAACCCAGCCCAGCTACGGTAACACAACAAAGTTTAACGTTATCTGAAAGGAGGCAAACGCGCCTCGGACCCACGTTCAGTCGGGGAACGGGTGGGCGAAAGCTCCGGGGCTCCATTTGCAGTTTCCCAACACGCAGAGATCGTGCGGGACAGCCAGCGAGTTGCTTAAAATAAAGGCAATTATTTGCAGTACTGACACAGGAGCAGAGCATCCCCACCGCGGTGCCCAGAGCTGGCGGGACCGCTCAGCCACCTTTTTCCTGGAAACAATTATCTACAAAGTGCTAATTAGTCCCTCGACTGATTGGCATTGCTGGCTTTGCAGGGAGCGGTGATGCAGCAGGAGGAACGAGGCTCGCTTAAGGTCACTGCAGAACTCGGCTGGGTCCTGGCCACAGGCGAGGCCAGGAGTCGCTCCAAGACCTCGTCCTACCCCAAAACTGGACCAGTTTAACCAACCAACTGGTTTGAGCCAGTTTGCCCAGCTGGGTAGATGTCTACAGAGGCAAAGCTCAGACAGGAGTGGTTTTGCCATCCGCTTCTCCTCATCTTCGTTGTGTTTCACCGCGCAGAGCCTTGGTTTTGGATACCTGAGGGGTGCTTGCCCCCAAACCCCTGTCTTAGCTCACCGTCTCCCACGGCACCCACGAAACCCAACCGATGCAGCGTGCGAATCCCCGTTTGGCTCATCAAACTGTGGAGGGGGGACGGGGACACCTCAGAGCCCCCCCCCCCCAAGCAGCGCAGCGATGGGGACCCGGCGTGTCCGCAGGGACGGGGACAACGCCAGCCCGGCGGGCTTCCAGCCTGTCCCACCGCCGCCCTGCGTGGACAGAGCAGCACACGCAGGCACCGGACGGAGCTCAGCATCCCCATGCCGGCTAAGGGCCAGCCCCCCCCCTCAGCCTGGAGCCTCTACGGCGGGACCAGCCCCCCGGGGCCGGCCGGGCCCCCTCAGCCGAGGACGCTTGTGAGGGGCCCAGCGCGCCGCAGCCGGCCGGGCCTCACCCCCCGCGCCCCCCTCCCCAAGCCAGGACGGGGCCCTCGGGGGGTCGGGGCCCTCGGGGGGCCGGGCCCCGCCGCGCTCACCCGCCGCCCGGGCGATGGCGCCGCGCAGCCGCAGCCGCCTCATGGAGGGGGGGGATCGATCCCGGCAGCCCCCGCGCCCCTCCCGCCGCCGCCGCCGCCGCCGCCGCGCCCCCTGACGTCAGGGAGGAGGAGCGCCGCGCGGCGGAGGGCGCGGTCACGTGAGCGGAGGGCGCCGGGGCAGACCACCGGGGCGGGCAGAACCAAGTGCGGGGCGCGGGGGGGGGGGGGGCAAGGGGGGGGGCGCCTGGGGTTGAACCATGATGGAGGCGGGGGGGGGGGGAGGTCAGCGCCGGGCCGGGCTGGGCCGTGATGGGGGGGGGGGCGTTGGGCCGAACCACGGCGCGGTGGGGGAGGTGGGGGGGGCACCTTGGGCTGAACCATTGTGGGGCGGGGGGGGGCTGTGTTGGGCCGAACCACATTGGGGTGGGGGGAGGCGGTATGGAGCTGAACCATTGGCGGGGGCGGAGTGTGGGGGGGGGTGTCCGTGGTGGGGCTAAACCATGGCGGGGCCGGGGGGAGCCATCATGGGGCTGAACCATTGGCAGGGGGAGCCATCATGGGGCTGAACCATTGCAGGGGTGGGGGGAGCGATCATGGGGCTGAACCATTGGCAGAGGCGGGGGGGGCCGTTATGGGGCTGAACCATGGTGGGGATGAGGGAGCCATGATGGGGCTGAACCATGGCAGGGGCAGGGGGAACCATGATGGGGCTGAACCATGGCAGGGGCAGGGGGAGCCATGATGGGGCTGAACCATGGCAGGGGCAGGGGGAGCCGTGATGGGGCTGACAGATGATGGGGAAGGGAGCTGGGAGGCCGTGCTGCGATGGGGGCACGGGGCTGTCGCCCCCCGCCCGCCCCAGGACTGCTCCCTGTGTGTCCGCAGGAGGCTGCCTCGCCTCCCGCTCCGCCTGCCGGGGGTCTACGCGGAGGATCCGGCCTCGCTCGCCTGCACCGAGATGGCGGCTGCCGGCCGGGCGCTGAGGTGAGCATGGCGGCGGTGATGCCTGGGGAGCGGCTGGGTCCTTCGGCGACGGGGGCTGGGCCTCGTGAGGCGACGGGAGCTTCGCCTCCTCCGTCGTTTCACCCGCCGCGGCGTCCTCTCACGACCCTGCCTTCCCTGCAGCGCCCTGCCCCTCGCCGCCGTCCCCAGGCCGCCGCTCGCCGCCTCCGTCCGCGCCAACTCCAACCGCGCCTCCGTCTCCCACCTCCGCCGGCAGCTCTACGGCCGCCTCTACCCCGTCCTCCTGGTCAAAACCGACGGCTCCACCGTCCGCCTGCGCTACGGGGAGCCGAAGAGGATCCTGATGGTAAGGCGGGAGGCGGGCGGGCCGGGGACGCGGGGAGGCCCCGGGGGCTTCACGCCGTCCCCTCAGCTGCCCCTGGACAGCAGCGCGCTGCCCGAGGCGGAGCGCAAGGCCCGGCTGCGGCGGCAGTTCCCCAGCAAGCCGAAAACCGGGACGGAGGAGACCTTTGAGGGCATCGATTTGGACACCTACAAGAAGTTCTGGAAGAAATGAGCCTCGGAAATAAAATTTTTATAAAAAAAAAAAATAAAGCTGTGAAACAGTCGTCGTCGTGGTGCAGTTTTGTGGGGCTCTCCCCCCCCCCCCGGCCGCGGTGGTATCGCCCGTTTCGCACACGCGTACACGGAGACCGCCCCCCCCCCCCCCCCCGCGGAGCGCGGTGGTAGCGGCCGGGGCGGGGCGGGAGGGCGCGCGGGGCCCGGAGCGGCGCGCGAGGTGGGTGCTGGGGCGGGGGGGGGGGGGGGGGCCGCGCTTTGCAGCCGCCTTCGCCCCCCGCCCCGGGCCGCGCAATCCCCCCTTCCAGCTGTGCAATCCCCCCCTTCCAGCTGTGCAATCCCCCCCCGCCCCCCCCGGGTCGTGCAACATCCCCCGGGCCGTGAATTCCACCACCCCCCCCCCCCCCCGGCCGTGCAACCCCTCACCGGGGCTGTACGACCTCCCCCCCCCAGGCCGTGCAATTGCAATTCCCCCCTTTCCAGGCCGTGCAACCCCCCCCAACCCGTGCAACTCCCCCCCCCCCCCAGGCCGTGCAATTGCAATTTCCCCCCCCCCCGCCTCTGGGTCGTGCAACCCCCCCCGGGGCTTTGGTTACCCCACCAGACTCCGGGGGGCCCACATTTGCTCCAGGAGACCCCCCCCCAAGGTCGCACGCTGAGGGGGGGGGACACGCACCAACCCGGGGCTGATCCCCTTGCAGGTCAGCACCCCCCACCCACGCCTCGACGCCCCCGTGGGGTCCGGCGCCATGTTCGGCTCCTCCCGAGGGGGGGTCCGGGGGGGCCAGGACCAGTTCAGCTGGGAGGACGTCAAGACGGACAAACAGCGTGAAAACTACCTGGGTAAGGGCTGACCTTGGCCAAACCCCCCCCGTCCCCATCCTCCTTGTCCCCCCCCCATATGGTTTTGGGGTGCAGATGGAGGGTTTTGGGTGCAAGGACATTTTTTGGGGTGGGGGGGGGTCCTTGCTCCCCACAGGGAACTCCCTGATGGCGCCGGTGGGCCGGTGGCAGAAGGGGAAAGACCTGACCTGGTACACCAAGGGCAAGAAGGAGACGGCCACCCCGTTATCCCGCGAGGAAGAGCTGGCCGCCGTCCGCCTGGCCGAGCAGGAGGCCATGATGGCAGCCCTGTGAGCCTACAACCCCCCACCCCCCCAAAAAAAAAGGGGTGCAAGCCACCCCCACCCCCCCCATCACCTGCTTTTGTTTTTATAGGGGCTACAAAAACGTGAAGAGGCAGCCCACCGGCCTCAGCAAGGAGGTAAGGGGGGCACCACGCGTCCCCCCAGCGTCCCCCCGGCCGGATGGGTTGTCCCCCCCCTCTATTTTTTGGGGGGACACGCACACACACACAGGGTGCTCCCCCCCCCCCGCAGGACCTGGCCGAGGTGTGCAAGCGGGACGGCGCCGAGCGGGACGAGAAGGACGTGGACCGGGTGGTGGGCTTGGGCAGCTCCAGGTATCGAGGTGGGGGGGGGGGCAGTCCCGCACCCCATTTCAGGGCAATTAGATATTTTATTTTACCGTTTTTATCCTTTTTTTTTTGGGGGGTGTTTTTTCTTCATTTCGTGCCCTGCTGCGGCGACGTCTCTCCCCAGCGGCAGCGCCGGCCGGCTGATGCTCTCCAAGGAGGACAAGGAGGCGGCCAAGATGGGGCTCTCCGTCTTCACGGTACGGCGCGGGCCACGTCTTCCTCCTGAGGTTGATTAAAAAAAAGATGGAAAAAGGCAAAAAGCCCCCCCCGCGCTCGGGATGTTTTGTATAAAAGCAAAGCTGGTGGTTGGAGCGCAGAGACCTGCAGGAGCTCCCCGCGCCCTGTTCGCACGGCGTTCGTTTGTGGGGTTTTAATTTCAATTTTTCCCAATTTTAATTCTATTTTTTTTTTCCCCCAAACAAAATTTAATTTTTAAAGGGAGGAAATCCCTTTTTCTTGTAATTCAAAGCTACGAGCTCACCGACTCGCTCCGTCTTTCCCCCCCTCTCCAAACCCTAGCACCAGAAAGTCTCCAGCAGCCCCGAGACATCTGGCTCCAAGAAGAAGCAGGAAAAGGAGGAGAAGGTGGAGGAGAAACGGTGAGGATGAGGAGCACCGCTTTGGTGGGAAACCACCAGAAATGGCCTTTTTTTGGGGGGAGGAATACTTTGCCAAACGCTTCTCTGGCTCCATTTGGCATCGGGCTTGTTCTGCATCTGCTTGAGTCATCCCCAAAATCTCTGGTTTGCCCCCCCCAAACTTCTTTTTTTTTTTTTTCTTTTTTTGTTGCTGGGGGCTTCTCCTTGGCCAAGGAGGGACGCGGCGGGATCCACGTGGAGGGAGGGATGGGGATGAGCTTTCGGAGGAGCCGGAGGGATGCGCAGGGCAGGATCCTCACTGCTTGGTCTCTTCCTCGCAGACCGGAGGGTGGCAAGAAATCCAAAAAGGAGAAAAAGAAAAAGAAAAAGAAGAAACACAAGAAGGAGAAGAAGAAGGACAAGCATCACAAGAAGGATGCTGCTCCGTCGTCCTCTGATTCTTCTCCGGATCGGGATGAGAGGTAGCTGAGTTGGGATGAAGGCTGAGCCCTGCTTCTGGGGCATCGTCGCTGGGAAACGGGATGAAGGATTTAGGAGAGCCGCAAGGTTGTAGCTGGCATCAGGATGCCCCATCGGCATCTCCTGGCTTTTCAAAATCCCTTTTTCATCCCCAAATTCGGCTTGTCGGTGTCCCCGCTGTCCCTGCTCTCACTTTCCCCTCCATCCCCGTAGGCACCACCGAAGGAAAACCCAGCAGCGCCCCGAGACCTCGCGGCACGGCGGCCGGCGTCGGCACGGTACGGATTCCTCCGCCAGCAGTCGGGATTCGGGCAGGAGCCCCTCGCGCCGTCCCGCCCGTCGGCGCAGCCGGAGCAGGGACGGCCGCGGTCGGCACCCGTCCCCGCGGCGCAAGGGGAGGAAGAGGAGCAGGAGCAGGTCTCCCCCATCCCGTGGGGTCAGGCAACGCCACAACACCGATTCGGATGACTGAGAGGGAGCCTGGGGTTTTTCCCGAGAGATCTCGCATAGGTTCTATATTTTTTAAGGTTATTAAATTAAAAAAGCCGTAGCTCTGCGGTTGCTGGGGCCGAGTCCGGCAAAAAGGGCGTTATATTTTGCGATGCCAGCTGCTCCTTCCCTGCCCACGGCTCCTGCCTTCGACCTGGGGCAGCACCGGCAGCTCCCTCCGCCGTTGATCCCGGCCCCGGAGCCCTTCTCGCTCCCCGGATCCGTCCATCCAGGCGGGATTTAGCACGGAGGACGCTGCGGGGTGGGCGCCGGCGCTGGGACGGATCCGGCTGCGATGCTGGAAACGTCGCGGATGTTTGGTGTTTATGTAAAGAGACTTTAGATACAGTTGTTATATTTTTTAATCTCTTCTTTCGACGCTCTCGACTAACTGCCAGTGAAGCGGCTGGAGGAGAGTTTCTTTCCTTAAACCCTCCTTTAAGTTCACGTCCACGCCGCAGCGGGGCAGGGAGCAGAGACCTCCGTTCCCATCCAGGATTTTAAACCTCAAAACATGAGTATTTATGTGCTTGGCGCAGCAAGAAAGGGGAATTTTACATCAATAAATAGAAATATTGATCTAAATGGAAAGGGGTTGTCCCGAGCAGCTCCGCGCCGGAGCATCACCGGCTGCCGGAGTGGCCGCGCCAAGCACAAGGGCCTCGTTTGTGTAATTAATGATGCAATTTCTCCCGCTTAAGACAGGGCAGTTTTGTGTGTCTTGGCGGACAAAAGCCCCGGGCTGGCGACCGGCCTCGGTTTGCACTTTGGCAACGTTGGGGTGCTCTGCTGTCATCTCGGCGGCCGTGCCATCGCCCTGCCCGCGGCCGGGCCGCGCCAGCGGTGCGGGAGCAGGCGTGCCCGCAGTCGCACAAGGGCAGCATTCATCCCTGGGGGACACACACACACACGCGCAGCGGGATCGGGGCGATGAGCTGAAATAAAGCCCCTTCTGTCCCGCTCCCCTCCCCGGCTGCGAGCACGTGCTTAACCCCGCCGACGCGGGCAGCGGTTGCAAGCTTCGGTGATGCCCACCCCAAGGTGCTTTTTTTTGGGGAGGTTGGCACCCTCTCGGCAGCATCGCGGGGTTTTTCCTCTCGGTCCGAGGAGCTGCAGCCCCAGATCCAGCCCGGGGACCCACCACCGCGTGGCTGCCCACGTGTGGTAGCCCCGAGCCCACGCGCTGCCTGGCCGGCGCTCCCCAGACTGAGCCGGCCAAGCTCGGGGTCACCCTCCCGGGGATTTTTGGGGTCCAGGCTGCGACTGGGAGCATCCCAGTGCAGGGCAGCAGTGGGGATGGTGCAGCAGGGCTGTGCTTAACGGGAACTCAGCGCCGGGAGCTCCAGGTTGAAAAGGGAACCATGGGAGAGCTGAAACACCATGGTGAGAGGAGAAAAAAAAACCCCCAAGCCCACACAAATCCCAGCTCTGAGTCACGCTCCTTCCACAGGCTCCCGCTTCCCCCTGCTTCCATCTCCCAAGCGGGTGGGATGGATGCTCCCGGCAGCACTGGGCTCTCCGGCGGTGATTCACACCCGCAGCTCCAAGCGCGCGTCCCAGCTGGTGCCGACGGGTGTTGATCTACCCGAGGCCGCTGCCGGAGGGGCTGTGGCACGGCTGCCGCGGCGCAGTTCAGCCTGGCCTGGAGGTTTCCCCTCTCCTCGGCTTTCTCCTGCCTCCCGGGGCGGTCGCACCTCTCGCTCTCTGCTCCAGCGGAGAGCTGGCACCCGTTTACCGCCGGCTGCTGCAGGTCGTGCCCCGCAGCCAGGTGTTTCACAGCTCAGCATCTCCCGCCCTCGCCGCCGAGGTTTTGCCCCCCGCCTGTTGCTTTTCACAACTTAAACCATTCCCGCGACTGCAGTTTTACCTGACCCGAGGCAATGGGATGGGGGAGACCGGGAGGGCCGTTGGTCTGTCCCCCCCCAGGTCGCGACTGAGCACACGGCGGGTCAGAGAGAAGCCCCCACAGTGGCTCGTGGTACCCAGGGCTGCATCCCCTCCTCCAGTCCCCGCTTTGGACCCCACGCGGGGGGAATGAGGCAGCAGTTCTTACCCCTTGCACCGCCTGTGCCTATTTTGCACTCAAAACTGAGATCTGAGCAAAACAGCTTGAGAAATAGGGACAAGATAAAAATGAGGGGAGTGGGGGTGAAGGAGCCCCAGCCCCACCCCATCTCCCTCCCGGCCGAGCTGGGGCACCAGTTCCTGGGCGGACTGGGGAGGAACTGCACCAGCTGCAGCGTCCAGCCCCGCGGAAGGGAGCCAGCGCTTGGTGCTCGCCCGTTCCCCGGGGCGGGAGCTGCCTCCCGCCTGGCTGGGACACAGGGCGAAAATCCCCAGGGGCCCGGCCGAGCCCAGAACAGAGCCGAGCCTGTGCTGGCCTGAGCAGACTCCCACAGCTCCGATAACATCAGCACATTCCCCCTCTCTTCCTCCTTCCAGCCCTGACCAGCAGCAAATTCCTCGTGTAGAGGAGCAGGATCTGTCTGGACACCGTACACCGACACGCCCCGGCTGAAAACCATCGCTTCAGAGGAGCCTCTCGGCTGGCGACGGGGTCGGGGTGCTGTCGCAGCAGGTCACCCCCCCTTTTTAGGGACGGGGGACCAGAGAGGAGCGGGGGGCTGTGCTTATTTCAGCAGCGCCAAGTGACACCAGCAGAAGAGCTGGCCCTTCAAGTTCAATTCCCTCCCAGAAGAGGAATAAATAGATGTCCTGCCCTATTAGGCATGCAAAGATCCTGATTCAGAGCTTGAAATTCAAGGCGAGATGAACAGCTTCAAAAGAATAACCTGACTTACAGGAGTTTTGTAATCCCTTGTCATTGTTTGCCTAATACTATTTACCCTTTGCTACCGAGACAAGCGCGAGGAGCAGACGCAGGGCTCGGGCAGCTGGGAAACCTGAATAAACCTGACCTCCTGCGGCTCCCCCGGCCGAAGGCAGGGCAGAGAAGACAGCGATTTCACCCGACAAACCTCTGCCCAGGAGACGACAGCCCTAGAAGAAACCCCAGCTTTCCCCACCGGTGAGGTTGCTCTCTAACCTGCGTAACAGAGCTTTCATCTTACAGTTTTCCAGCCTGTGTAAGGGGGAATCTGCTGCAACTCCGGCCAGGAAAACAGCCAGCAGCTGGCCAGCAGCCCGAGCGCGACAGCAAGCGATGAGAAGCTGTAGCTGACGGGGGAAGGCGGGCTGATCAGCTGGGAGGAGCTCCGTCCCAGGTCCGGAGGGGACTGCAGAATGGAAAAATGCAAAACAAAGCGTTTAGGAAGGCAGACTTCATACTTTTTCCCCCCAAAAACCTGCTAATTCACCGATCCTCTTATTAAGTGGGATCAGCAGGAAGAACAATGTTGCAGGAAGCGATGGGGCTACTCAAGAAGCTCAACATTGCCCTTGAGGCGACGAAGGGACTCCCGCAGAAGCCAAGTCACCAGCCAGCAGGACCACAGCACTGCCGCCCGCCTCTTCACCCTCAAGAGTCCAACCGGGAATGACACGTTATTGGGAAAAGACGGGAGATGAGCTGAAATTTTCATGCAAATTGCGATGTGGCAAAATGCTGGCTGGATTTGCATTCATCTAGCACACGGTACCGTACAAAGATGATACAAAACAACGTGATACCAGTGCAAGTTTCATGAAACTTTTTATTCAACAAGTATTTCATTATGATTCTGCCAAGATGATCAAATGAACAGCAAGGCATAAAAAACATGAAATAGTTAAGAGATTTTATTCTAATAGCTTTAATTACAGTGCTTGTTTGTCGAAATGAAAACTGAAAACAAGTATACAAAACAGTTGATTACTAATTGTGTATTGAAAGCAATAAAGGTTTCCACAACACTAAATAAACCAGTTCTGATAGTTCCTCGAGTTAAAGTTTAACAGCTCCAGCTTCTTCAGTGTTTATCAAAATACAAAAGAAAAAGTAAAGAGGTCATTTTTTTTTTCTGATGGCAAATCTGAACCTTGCAGTATGAGGGATGCCAAGGGTTTTCACACATATACAGATATGGGATTGTTCCAAAATGGGATTGAATACTTCTAGAGTGGAATGACTCTCCAAACTCTCATGCTTTTTTTTTTTTTCCCTAGGTACTATACATAGATGTCTGGTGTTTTTCATGGCAATTCTTATGTTAAGTACAGTACTTTCTGCCTATAGAGCTTAGGACTAGTACAGGCTGTGCTTTCTGTGGAAAGGTTTGCCTTCTGGAGTGGTTTACACACAAGAAAAGTACAAAACACTTTTGACAAGTACGACAGGCTTAAAAATGTGACTTCTGGAAATTATTCAAGTTCAATGGAAGCAATAAATCTCACCTGAACCAAGAGTCAGAAGTTTAGCATGAGTCTGCAAGCTCATCTAAACCAGGTCCGACAAATCTTTTAACGAATATGAACAAATATGAGTACATACTATGAGCTACAGAAAGAGCCAGAGATCTATTAGTTATGATCTTTCTTTAACCGGATGAAGCTAATTGGGTGTCGATCTTTGCTTCACCGTTTCAAATGAACCGAAAGCCACCACATTAGAGCTAGAACAGCAGAAGCTATGTCAAAGGTTTGTATGCTGAAGTGTTTTTACTTTTCCTTGACTATTTAAAAAAATACAGAATTCAGGTTAAAAACCAACCACCAAAATGGATCTCACAGATCTCACAACCCAGCCGAGATAGTATTCAGCTCTACTGCACAAGGACCACTGGCAACCCTTATGTTAACCCACTGAAATCCCTTCCACGTACTAAACAGTGAGTTGATTCTTTACAATAAAAAAGCTGAGTAATATTGCATAGGAGTACCAGAAACTGCCTCATTGGAAAACAAAAACTATTTACATTAAATAAGAAATCTAACTGTTTTCAGGCTTGTATTTGCCACATTTACAGCATGATGCAATATATACTGTGACAAAAGAAATGAAAACAGCTTCCGGCACTCAATACCACAAAGTAGCACAGTTTGCCACATTAGAGTAAAGCGAAGGGCGAATAGGAGGAAATAAGAGGGAGGGGTGGAAAAAGAGGGAAGAGGAAGGTTTACGGTTTCATTTCTGGTTTCGGAGCTGATTGGACAACCAGTCCAGTCCTTCATAGAGACCGTCTCCACTAGTGGCACAGGTTGCCTGGATATACCAGTTCCTGTGACGAAGAGAATGCAGTCCGAGTTTGTCTGTGATTTCTGCTGCATTCATCGCGTTCGGCAGGTCCTGAGGGAAGGAAGAAGAGTCATTTTCTCGCCCGCTCGCCGAGAAGAAATGCCCGCCTCCCTCAACCGTTTCTGATCATCAGCTTTAAAGCCATTAAAAGAAAGTTAAGAGCTCTTAGAGCTTCTCTTTCTGAAAAACTCAGTGGATTACTTCTATATTCAAGCTACGTCCCCTATACTGACACAAGTCTCAAAGGTTTAACACCACGATCAAAAGCACATGTTATGGAATATTTCTCTTCAGAAAACAGAAGCCAGACAGCTGATGTTTGGACCAAGTCATCAAGCCCCTCAATGTTGACCCCAAACTGCTTACAATTCAAGGTCCGTTTCATTCACTCTCCACTCTGGAGAGGTTTTCTGCGACTGCAGTTATGATTTAAGATTAGCTTTTATCATAAAGTAGTACTCGGCGTAGTACTGCTTCTGTTTATAGTTCACTTTTCCTGCTCCTAGACAAGACTTATGGCTTCTTTACCCCTCACAACTGAGCCTGTGCAATCGATGAACCAGGATGCTATTCCTTCTGTAGGTTTCCCAGTCATATTTAATACCCTCAACATTCGTGTTTAAGCTACCAAGGCCTTCACAAGCAATAAAAGGCAGAACTCTCAGCTCATTTTGTGGCCTGGAAGAGTACAGCTCACAGGTCAACACAAGTACTTTACAAGTCAGCCCAGTGCTTCCACCAACACCCTAACTGAGGAATTCAGGGAGGTTCTGGCCTTCCTCTCTGTTTGGAAGAAGCCTGGGCACGTGCTGTACTTGAGCCAAGCCAACCTTAAGAATCAAACTGGCAGAATTCTTCCCTAAAACCGAGAGCACAAGCATTTCTATTCGCCAGGACTGTTTAGAAGGAGGCTCCTTTCAGATGAGAACAGGGTAATTTGAGCTATGGGTTTGCTGTCTTCAACAAAACTGAATGGGCATTTACTGAGAGCTTATTGATTACTACACTGAAAACATGAATGTCAAGTTCAAGATCTAGCACTCACAAGTCCGCCGTACATTTTCAAGAGTTCTTACAGAAAGACGCCTTTCTTGGGCATACCTGTTTGTTAGCAAACACTAATAAAACAGCATCTCTAAGCTCATCTTCTGCCAACATTCTCATAAGCTCTTCTCTGGCCTCGTTCACTCGTTCTCTGTCATTACTGTCAACCACAAAAATCAGACCTAGAAATAAGCAAACAATTAGAATAAGCATACACCAGAAGTTATTTACAAATGATAAATACTTCTGGAGGTCAGAACTAAGCTTTGAAGAGAAAATAATGCAAAGCAATTCAGTATATATCAGAAAAATACAGTTGTCTTACTACTGTAATCTCATGTCTGAGAGAAAGTCTGTTCTTGCTGAGAGCGAGTGTTAGTTTGCATTTGCGTTTTTGGAATTGTGCACTTCATCTACATAACCACTCGGTATTTTCCAGTGAGTACCAACTCTTGAAATCCTGTGACAGGACTCAAATGCATGCACATTATAAAGGCACAGCAGTGGAAGGAGTGACAAACTCTCAGTTCATGGGGCTGTTATAGCTTGTAGTAAAAACTCTGCTTTGAAGTGAAGGCAGAGAGCTGCGACGCTTACAGAAGAAAAGCAAAATTCTGAACTCGCTCCGAGTCCGATGGACAAGGAAGACTGGTTTCTAGATTTCTTCCCGTCCCTCTTTGAACCTGCACTAGCGTAACAGAAGAGCCAGAGCAGCACACAAACACACCCTTTTGTAATAATAAATATCCACCACCACCCCCCCATCCCTCCAAGAAACTCACAAAATTACCTTAGCAAGGACATTAAAAAAAACCTTTTTAGGTTCTGGAAACCTGCGATGTAAGTGTTCAGACTCACCTTGTGTGTTCTGGAAATAATGGCGCCAGAGTGGTCTGATCTTATCCTGACCGCCTACATCCCAGACTGTGAAGCTAATGTTCTTGTATTCTACTGTTTCCACATTGAAACCTGAAATAGAAGTTGTGGCAAAAATCTCAGTTAAACATAGTTGGCTTTGGACTTATTGTATTCACCAAGTCACATTCAGAATGTCATCACTAAAAAAGTTATCTTAAAATTTAAACCTACTTTAAATAAGCAGAATCCTACACTGAAACCTTCAAAGCAGACAAACATGGGTTCTCTGGAACTCCTGCTCCCACCACCACCCCCACTGCAATCAAACTAATGAACAACAGCTCTAATTGCTACCTGAGCAGCCGCAAAATGCAGAGCAAACAATGTTGCATCAAAAAACCCTGGGCTTTAAGGACTGCAAATAAGGCACATCTCTGATCACACAGTTCTGGCAGTCACCCTCCCGAAAAAGGTGTCACCCTCTGCTTCTCAGTCTAATGTACTCGATGCCACAACAGCTTAGGAGGGCAGACTGCCCTTCTGCGGCCCATGAAGGGTTGTTCCACAAATGACTGAAGAGAGGGAACGGAGTGAAAAAAGTCATGTAATCTCCTCCCATGCCGGAAAAATTTGGCTGTGCCATCTTCATACCATGGTTTTAGCAAGTGTTTGTTCTGCCAGTCGGGTCAGGGCACAGCACTAAGTCACTTAAATCAACAGAGTGGCAGCTGAGATAAGATACTGCTGCAAATAACAAGACCCAAATCTCAAAGCAAGCAGTTATATAAATGTAAAAATCTTACCTATAGTAGGAATAGTAGTTACTATTTCACCAAGTTTAAGTTTGTACAAAATAGTAGTCTTTCCTGCAGCATCCAGACCAACCATTAGAATACGCATTTCTTTTTTGCCAAAAAGGCCTTTGAAGAGGTTAGCAAAAATATTTCCCATGCTTGAGAGATGTTCTCACTGGCCAGTGAAGTCTGGAGGAAAAAGATCACAGTATCACCCGTGAGTTATCAACAGCTGTGTTCTGACCAGGGCATAAGCAACCACCAAAGAAATCCACCAGATAATACGAATTCTTTAGATACCCCCAGCCACCACCGTACGTTATTTTTCCCCATACTGAAGCAATACAAAGGTGAACAGATACGCCACAACTTACTCCTTATAAAAAGACATTGCTCCAGTGCTTTCAATTTTTCAAATATTCTTTCAGAGATTTTAGTATTAAATGCTGTTCTCAAACTTTTTTTTTTTTTTTTTTGCAAAATTCACTGTTTGCTTTCAACCCAACTGACCACTTCAGGTACTTTGTCCCCCGTTGTTACGGGATAATTTATCCGCAGCCTAATCTGTCACCATAAACCACAGTTTTTCTAATGGACCTGCAGTTAAAAAAAGTTTTAAATGTGTGCTCATCTCTTCACTGCTTAGCGCACCAATAGCTGGTCCTTCTTTTACAAAGGAAACTCAGAATACAGCTTGGATTCTCTCCTACTCAAAACAGTTTCCTTCCTCTCAAACCCTACGGAAACGGCCTGTGAATACAACGTAAACACAAAGCAGTATTTTACCTTCATTAACACTGGAGACCTTCTCTAGGAAGCAAATCCACATTTACTAAAACTTCACCATTGAAAAGTAATCGCCGCATTAAAAGGGGCAGGCTTAGAAATGAACGCTTCTTCCCTCACCGCGAACACTTCTGCTTGGACGCTCGGAAGCGATGACCGTCACCAGGAGCTTCCTCTTGGGGACCTGGAGACCCTGCCTCTCCCCACGGGACCCATCCCACCACAACTTGTCCACTTCTTCCCCTTTTTCCCACAGATTTCCCCCCCTTTCCAAACTTACTACTACACAGTTTACAGCGAGTTTGAAATCACCAAGAGGACTATTATTTTGCTCGCATAAGACATGAAAAAAGCAGCCCAAAAGCTCTGCAGTGGGGTGTAGATGAGGATGTCACATGGCGATCGTGACGATTCACACCTCTACTGCTGCTTTGTCTAGAAGCTCGCAGATGTCACTTCGAAAAGACTGAGCCCAACTGAAAATAAAAGCTGAAGATAGAGCGCACAAACAGCCAAGCCGTGTAATGTTTAAAGGCTGGGTTTCCTGTAAACCGAGTCACGCAATTTAAAGCTCAATATGAAGTCTGAATCATCTCTTGAAGATATTCTGTACTTCATGATGAAGCTGTGTGCTTGAAGCAAAATTCTCACTGGAAATAAGACTTCACAGACTATCTATTTAAGACAATTAAAACAAGCTTTGAACCGAAAAGCGCACCACAGAACAAAAATCTTGTCCCGCTCGGTTTAGCTCTACGCTAGGGATGTGTGAAGTCTGGCTTCCTCACTCCGCGCTGAGGAAGGTCTGAGCAGTTCTGCCCTTCTCAGGAAGCTTTGCTGGATACCATTTTTAACCCAAAAGTTAAGCGCTGTAACATTAACTAAGTCACATGTCTTAGCAGAAGCAGCTCTGCAGTGAAGTTCAGAGTCCGCTCCAGAGTTCCTGAATGACATCAGTCACCACTTCAACTTGCTGAAGTAACCCGAGTCAAAGATTCATTTGTTTTATATGATTGAAGCTCAACGGGATCAAAACTTTAAAACTAAGCTCATCTATAAGCCAGACAGGGAAGCCTGGGAATTAAAACCAAATGGAAAATTTAGAAGTTCTATTATCCCACCATTTCCTTCACATTTCTGCAGCACGACCATGAATATTCAACTCCCACTTGAATATATGAAAGCTGTATAAACAGGAAAGTTAATTAGGAAGTAGAGAAAACAGTTTTGCTAGTCCCTATTTACCCAAGTCACTCACACAGCAGGAAATCTCACTCCCCAGCCCACAACAGCAGCTCTTACTGGGCTGTAAAGCCTTCCTTTGTCCCCCTGCTCACGCTACCTCTATCTTCTACTTCATCTGAAAAGCAATAGTCAGGGCTGAACTGTAACCTTTTACCAGAGCTCTTGCAACTCTCCCGAATGAGTATAACAACTTTTGTAGCAAGAGAACCTTACAAGCCCTGCAAAAGAATGCATTTCTTTGGTTTCTGCATGTTTAAAAGCATAATAGGTTATTAAATGCTTGGATCAGTAGCAGTAATCAGGCAACACAGCAAAATCTTAGCATTTACATCCAGGACATCTTTCCACACCCTGGAGAAGTGGCAGTCTGCTGAACAAGTTGCTTACACTTGGCACTAACAGCAGTGAATCCCGTTAGATCCTTGTTTTCCTGGCAGCTATTTCCAGGTCAAGTCTGCCCTCCACCACTGCAGCTGCTTTATACCACCTATCCTCCCTATTTTTACTTTTTGTGAAGAAGTTCAGACACACTTAAGCACTTGGTTTCCCATTTCCCTCTTGTTCTCTTCCACATTCCTACTATCCAAACCACTTCGGTAACTTATTTGGTACTTCAGGGTAGGTGACATTGCAGAAAGCCTGGTTTATTTTTATAGGCAGTGTAGTTTACAGCCCACCCCTGCAAGACAACCGTGTTTAGATGTTAACTAGAAAGTAGCAGAACCATTGGTATCTAAAACAAAAATACTAGGAGAAACCCATCTGCAGAAGCCCCACACACACCGCTGTGGGTCCCACCAGTGACTTGCTGGATGCTGCTGGGGCAAAGCAGAGGGTCTGTGTCTTCACCATCAGCAGGACCATCCTCCGACCAGCAGCTAGCATCATGTTCATCGACTGCCACAGAAAAGGAAATCACACTCCCACGGTTTTGTGCATTACACTCCTCTCCCTACGCTGTCCCTGCCAGTATTTCATTACTTTCTACTATCTAAGCAAAAGCACTTCGAGTTCCTTCGTCAGTATAATTAAAATCCTCAACCAAATCATCATCACAACAGTGACCAGCCATCAGGTCTCTGCTTTTCAGACCATTCGCGCCGTCAAAGAGCGTAGACGCTACCACAGCAGAAACTGCCCCGACAGTTCAGAGCTGCTTCCCATTAATACAACTCAGCTGAGGGATCACGCGATTACTTCCACTGTACTTCAGAGCTGAATCTGCTTACTTTAATTCTCATTTCAGTCCGTTAGTTGGACCGTGAGAACTAACATACGCAGTCTGAAAACACGAGGAAATTTAAGACCCTTTTAGGTTAACCAAGCAATCCCGACACTTTTCAGTCATCTTCAACATTTGCAATCTATATCAAGACTTGCCAATATACTGCCTATATTCTACACTGAAGCTTAACTTTCTCTTTTCCTCAACCCAAATGTTGTAATTGCTACACTGATCATTTTAGAAGCACCAGTTCAATAAAATGCCTGAAAACATAAAAGACTACGGCTTGCAAGCTGCTTGTAGTCCTTCAGCACATCTTCAAAAGAGGTATCTATCAGGCTAAGCAGGAAGATTTGTGTACGAAAGGGAACAAATTGAATAAACACCACAGACTATTTTCGCAGAGAGTAGCGTGCGCGTTCCCTCAGCGCGACTTCAGCTTCTAGAAATGGAAGCTCACCACCCCTCGACAAACCCAATCACCCCCCAAAACTGAACCGTCTGCAGGACTCTTGCTTCTCCCCGCCCATCGGGGCCCTGAAGCACACCTATACCTAGCCTACTCCACCTCAAGATCCTCACAGCAGTAAAAACCTGTCAGGCAGGTTCAGGTAAGATATAATGTGCCATTGGTAAACAGTGAGAAAGACATTCACTGGGTAAGACTGCAGTTTTGTTTCAGGAAAGGCGGTATTTTCAGCAGCCTGTTTTCTAGTAAGTGATACATTTAGATAAGCAATTAGGCGAACAGGCAGCCTTTTGCAGAAAGGCTCAGTGTAATGAGCTAAAAATGAATGAGTGTCTGCAATAGCAGGCAGCCTGGTGCCTGTTAAAGCAATACGGCCCATGGGTAAGAACTAGAATTTGCTTTTATTAATTGTAGGTGGTTAGAATAAAAGCTCTGAGGAATATCTCAAGGCCAAAGATCATTCAGCACTTAATCTTCTGCAGCATTTCAGATTTAACCGTACGTTAATGCATTTTAATGTCATTTCATTCAGGCTGCTTATCTTGAGAAGTCAAATACGCTTCTTGACCTCCAAACTTCTTGGATGAGCTGTTAGTTAACAAAGAAAGTAGAGCTACACCTTGAAATCTCTGCATAACCTTAATTTTGCACCTCTGGAAAAGTTCTTTTTGACCACACAGAGATTAAACCACACTGAGACAGGAGTTGTGCCAAATGCCACGGTTTCATTCAGGTTTACACAATTTCTTTAAACATACCATAGCAGACAAAATCAGAGGCTAAGCTACAGGATGCCATATGCAACATTTAGTCAAATTATGCTTGCAGTGTAGAAACATTTATTTCACTCCTATGTACCAGCACTTACCACATAAGGCTCCCACAGTGAAAAAATAATGCTCAAAACTTTTCAAGTGGCATAACCAAACTTGCTGGGCACAACCGTTTTGGCAATCTGGTCTCCAAAGCCAAAAAATACCAGCGGCAATGAAGATCAGTCAAAAAAAAAATCCTAATTCTCTGTCCTTTCTCCACACAGCACACTGAGACAGAGAGGTACAGAGGGCATTTGTTGCCTCTGGAAACTACTACATCTCCCTAGGACATTCGCATCTTGTTTTAAATGCCCGTTTCAAGGAGAGACAAACATGGTGCCGCTACCAGTGACATACTGCATTACACAGCTACAATCAGTCAAAATACTAATGCTGAAGCACAAGCTAAAACCCTAACAGTCGCAGGTTTACCAAAAAGCTTTTTCCTAGCAGCCTTCTGTACTTTGTTCTATTTGCTTAGACACCTATGGCAAGTAAACCTGGGGCGCTTACGAAGACAACTGATTTACTACCAAAAGCACGTCTCCATTTAAAGGAAAGTCTACTTGACATTGGTCTAAGTATGAACTCCACCTCTAATACAATTAGAAAAACCCCAAACCTGTAATTCCTAACCTGGTATTAACACAACTAGTTGTATCAGTCATAGGAGAACAAAAATTGATCAATTTGTTATTTAACAGAAATACCGATTTGAAATCCCGTCAGTTATCACTAGTCAGCTTGTATCATGTTTCTACCTTACAGCATTCTAGAAAGTTTTACATTAAAATGTCAAGAGAAGCAAAATATTCATACAAAAGATCACCAAACCCATGTATAAATAAGAGGTGAGAAAGATTTTTTTTTTTTAAGAAAAAGGCAAGTTCAACAGCTGTTACTGGTGTTACATGCAAGAACAACTGGCAAATAATTTAAAGTGCAAATCTAACTTGGCAGCTTGTTCTTTACAATAAGAAGTGTGATTTAAAAGAGAATGTGAGAAGTGATCCAACAAGAATAGAACACTGCTAAAATTTAGGATTAATCTAGGGCCACAGTATTTCACGTCACCGCTCAGCAGGCACAGTCAGTTAAGTACAGCTGCATTCTTTTGAACTTGAGGTAATTTCTTCACAGATTAAAGTGTTCTGTTACAGCAAAATTTGAAAAATGCTCTTTATCAAAACACTTCTTTATATATAGCCAGGGTGGCCCAATACATGACTATTCCAGTACGGTTATATTCAACTATTTTTAGAAGTTGTTTACTGGCCTTCCACATCCGATAACCTGAGTGAAAGATGACTACTTATCAACTCGAGCCTTTTAAACTTTGGGGCCTTAACACTGGAATTTAGCCTAAAATAATTTTGATTTGCGTTACCCAAGACTTTAGACCATACTAACATCACTAGGCATAGACTACGAGTAGGCCAGGTTCTTTCTTTACCAAGGGACTTGAAATACCATTGTAATAAAGGCCACCTCAAGGACCTCTTCTCAGAGCTCCTCCTTAGTAGTAAGTCCCAACTCCGCTATAGTTGTACCCATTAAAACCAGGGGAGCGTTAACTGTGGAGATCAACACCTACCACTGCAACAATTTTCCCCACTTCACACTGGAGGTGCTTCTACCAAGCATGAGATTGAAAAGCTGTCCTAAACGAGCATAACCTTATTATTTGTCTTTTAGGAGAGGCCAGAGGAAAGGTACTGGCATTGAAGCGTCATGTGAAATAAAAGTTAAAGACACATAACTGTACTTGCATCCAAAGAGGCACAGTTGGATTTGGCCACCAAAGGCTTGCAGTGGCCAACTAAAAAGCGCCCAGACGCACACTGCGTGTTCAAGGCAGATGGAGGACGAGTCAACCGCAAGCAAGAAACTAGGTGAAAGAAAATCCAACGCACAGCTGCTGCTTCTGTAGCACCTTCGTTCAACCTAAGTAGGTTGAACATCTTGTTGTCTATACACATTACCCAGATAACGCATGTTCCACATGCTGTAGCATTCTCTTGAGAGCAGTGGGCTCAGAGCAGCAGGAAAACAAAATATTTCCACTTACAAGATCAAAACAAGGGCAAAAGGGGGAAAATTTCCTTTGGGGTCATCCCTATTTCTCAGATGCAAGAAGAACTCACTTCTAAAATACTGGTGAGAATAAAAGAGTCAGTATCAAGCAAAGAGGGCAGGTCGTTTGACTTGATACTCAAAACCCAAATCAGAGTTATTCCCTTATTCTCACCTTCAAGCAGGGGGAGCAAGCTATTTCTGTTTCACAGCAAAATATCAAACTATTTTGAGCAGTTATACACTACCATGCGTAACTCAACCGCATGCAAACCAACACATAGGAAAAAACACATATATGGTCTGAAAAATATTTTATTTAAAGGATAGGTTGACAGGTGGAGAAGTACAGGAGTCACTGTTCATGCTTTTAGATAAAGCACATCCATCACCTCCCTGCAGACTGCCTGTAGCTGCTCAGGAAATAAAGCGGTGCCGACAATGTAGCTGTGACACCCAAGCTTGGACTGTGACTTCATATTCACCTGTTAAACGGCAGGTATACTGCTGTGAGAACCGGTTATTACAAAGCATTTCTTTTCAGATAAGCGTTGCACAGTTTTTTTGAGGCTGAACTATTCACAAGTTCAAAATCTTAAATTTTAAGCCAAATTATCCTGTTATTCGTTCGCAGTAAGTCAACATTTACACTCATAGTAGAAATGGCAAGAACTCACATGAGAGCTTCAGTAATGAAATTGGCTTTTGGTTTGGGGAAAATGTCAAAGTAGAGCCTACATAGCTAGTTGTTAGGTACAAGATCAGCATATGAATAAGAGCTATATTAGACATGAGAGTTTTATTAGAATTGAAACATCAGCAGAAGTAGTACCATAGTCCTTCAATGTTTGCCTGTGTTAGAAACAAGAAATAAAATTGGATACTCACAAGCAGAAAGAAAAAAATGCTGAATAACACAGAAAAACAGCTGCTGTAGTAGGAAGCTGATTATAAACTTCTTCACTCATCAGTTAAAGAAAGGGAATAATGGCTGAGGACAGTGCTAGCTCTAATACAAGCTCTATAGCATTCCAGCAGCAAAACTCTCAAGAGATTTCTAAAAAAAGAATCAGAACTATTCCTTTTCAGAAAAGTTAACTTATCCACTGTAAGGCAATCTTCTTGTTTGTGAAGGCTGTTGAAATCCATAAAAATTCTTGCTTGAAAGTCCATCCTTACACATCTCAGCAGCTTTTATTTCTAAAGCTATCTTTTATGTTTAAAGAAAGGTGGTTCTTTTGAACTTCACCACTGCAAATTCAGCTGGAACCTTGGGTTGTGAGCTTTTCCTCCTTCCACCAACTAATGTAATCAATGGCTTACCTGACAGCTGTGCCTCAGCGAGATGTATAAATGCTACTGCTTAAAGCAGCTTTTCAAACAACTGTAACTGGAGCACAACACAGTCTGGTGAATTATAAGGACTAGAATCCAGCCCCCTACTTCCACACGCACTTTGTTTGCCTTGAAAAGCTGTGACTAGTCCTGCCCCCTCACTCGGTCAGCATGACTAACACACCCAGGGAACTACATGCACCAAGCAAAAATGCACCGCTCCTGCCCAGTCCCTTTTCAGATTCCGACTCTATTTCACAACCAGGCAATCTTAAAAAGTCAGCAAATGCCTCAGACCATCGGGGACTGATTTACGTTCAGGTGTTTGCCTTTTAACATGATCCAGCAACTATTATGCATATCACAGACCACCACAGCAGCAAAGGCTGTTCTGAGCGGAGACGACATCTGCTCGAGCCATTTTTACTCCTGATGCTCCACCACAGTAGAAGCGTCAATAAACTTGGCAAAGCAATTGAGTTTAAGAGGTTCAAGTGAGGCGAGTTTCCTCACCCTTTCACCCAATGTAATTACCACAACAGGGAAAGCAGTCCAACAGGGTTCTCCAGCACTGCAGACGTGTTTTTAACAGAGGAAGTCTGTGGCATCATACCAGCCCCGTAAACCTTCCTTTCAGAGAATCCCTTTCTCTATCTGTAAGATTGTCAGTACTTATACTAACAATGTGATTATAAAGCCCATGAACAAAAGCCAAGAAGAAATCCTCTAGTTCAGCTACAGCTCCTTTTTCCAACAGAAGTGCTCCACATCAGCAGCAAAAATAGTAATCACGATATTGCCAAATGACCTTGGACAATTTACTTTGACTCAATTTCTTTGCCTGAAAAATAAGGTTAATAGAATATCCTGCAAAGGGATGTTGTTTTGCAAGCGGTGAGGCTTACAAAGTTCAAAGTACTATATAAATAGTTCGCATTTTAGTTTTTGACAAAGCTCCATTTCAAAACAAGACCTCTGGATACAACTCTAATCAACCTGTGGAATTTGGTTTGGCAAGAGCCTAGCGGCAAAGCAACAAGGTCAATGTCAAACACAACATTTAGGCCGTTTTATGACCCAGCAGAGTTTTAGTCGTGCTCTGCTGGGGCAAACAGACTCCTCATGAAAAGGTTCGCCTAGCTGGCCTATCGCTTAATCAGACAGAGGTTATCAGCACAAAGTATCATGTTAACTACTCAGAGAGACAGGATATAGTATTTTCAGACAGAATATAATATCCTCCCACCGGGAGCTGCTATGCCAAGGAAAACTGATCTCCTACACCATCAAACCCAGGCCATGGATGGCAAACAGAATTTGCTCCAGGCTAAAGCTCAACTTCTTACCATCGCCCCAGCAGAAAGCCCTACTCAGCAGCCAAGGGCTTACAGGAAAATAACCTCTCTCCTACGAGTTTCAGCCAAGCCTCATTTCCCCTACCGGGCTACCAGATCTCCGAGGTCCGCTGCGACAAGGGTTTTCGAGGAAGAGGAAAACGAGGAAATACCTCTGTCCTCAGACCCGCTCACGGGCGGAGCGGAGGCCGGAATGAGCGAGTTTGGGGAAGGGAGGAGAAGCCCATCCCGCCGCATCCCGTCCAGTTCCCCCGGTAGGGGGAGCGGCGCCGGGCCTTGAGCAGCTGCCGGGCAGTCGGAGCGGTCCCCCCCTCCCGCCCGTGCCCACGCCTCCCCAGCAGGGAAACGAAAGGGCCGGCACCCCCCCTCCCGGCCCCAAAGGCCTGAGAGGAAGCGGGGGGGGGGGGGGGGGGGGCGGACGGGGCAGCGCCCCAGCCGGGCCCGCCGCTCCCCGGAGCCTGCGCTGCGGCCTGGCTGCGGCCTCCCCCTCCCGCCGGCGTCCGCCGAGCGACGGGCGGTGGTGGGGGAAGAAGGGAGGACGGAAAGAAGCGTTTAAGGCCCGCTCCCCCCAAGCCCCGCCGCCCTCTCCCCTCAGCGCCATTGCCGCGGCGCCTCACACCCGGCCGCGGGCCGCCGCAGGGTGTGGGCGGGGGGGGGGGGGGAGGGAGCGGGGCGGCGGGCAGGAGGGGAAAGGGGCTGAAGGGAGGAAAGGGGAAGGCGTCGGTGAACCCACCGGCGTCGGCTGCTGCCCCGGGCAGTGGGTCTGGCTGTCCTCGGACGGTCCCGCTCGGAGCCGGCTCCCCCCTGCGCCTCTCGGCCGCTCTCCGCCCAAGCACACAAGATGGCGGCGCTCGGCGGCCACGTCAGTGCCAGCCCCGCGCGGGGCACCACGGGTAACCGAGGAGGGCAGCAGGGGGCGGGGCCGAGCGGGGAATGGGCGGGGCTACGGCAGGGGAGCCGCAGGGCTGGAAAGGCGCGGGGGGGCGTGTCCCGGCGCTTGGCCACGCCCAGGCTCAGACCCCGCCCAGCCGGCTCGTGACCGGATGCGGCGCGGGGCGGGGGGCGCGCGGGGGCGGTGTGCACCGTGCAGCGGGCGCGGGGCCGCGCATCCCCCCCCCCCCCCCGGGCGGGCTGGAGCGCACCGTGCACCGTGCACCTGATCCGTGCGTGGGTTGCAACGCGGTTTTGCACGTGCAGCGCTGCAGCGTGCCAGGCTGCCTGGGAACGCGTACACGCGTGGTGGGACGTGGTGCATGCACACCTTTTGTGGGGCCTGCGTGTGGCCTGCGGCGTTGCTCCGTGTGTGGGGCTGTTCGGGGAGGTGGCCGTGCAGCACTGCCCAGCGCTCAGGGGCGTGCTGGTGCCTTACATATATACATTTCCAAACTGCCCGTGCGTCCCGCCGTGGGGTTCACGCACGTCTGATAGTGCTGGCGTGCTCCCCGCCTTCACAGCGTCTGCACCTGCTGCTTATCCACATATTTACGGTGCAGACAGATAGTCAAAATCCTCCAGGCTCTTGTATCCAAAATAAAGCGGGACTGCAGGGAGGGCCCTCTTTGCTGGGCTGCTCTGCTGCCGCGTCAGTTCACCTTTAAGACAAAACAGAGACAATTTGGTAAAATTTTCACTGTTGCTGGTGCTGGAAAAGGCTGAACAGATGGAGACGCCCCACGGGACGGAGCGTGCCGGGTGCTGCTCTGGTCCCTCTGTGCCTTCGGTTTCGCTACGCAGGGAAAAACCCTTTTAATTTTTTCACTTCAATAATAGATGTGGGATGGAATAGGTGAACCCGGAGCAATTTTTTAATTCCACATGGAAAAAAAAAAACCGCATGGTTCGAAAGCTCAAGAGATTGGTGTAGAAACAACTGTTAGCGCGTGCGTGTGATAAATTTAGGATTATTTCCTTTCTGTTTTGGGGTAACTTTAAGATAAATCGAGGTCCTGTGCTGTCCCAGGCTAAATACTAAGTGCTAAATACTAAATACTTCCTTTATTAAAGACAGGAAGAGGAGTTTTGAAAGACGGCAGGAAGCCACGAAAACTGCTTACTTCTAGATTTCCCCCCGATGCTCATGGGAAGTGAATACCTTGGAGACCTCCATCTCCCTGTCAAATGGGGTTGAAATCACCCAGCAGCTGAAAACATGACACACAGGCGAGAGAAAGCGGACGGACAGATGGACGTGAGCCCAAAAGCTTCTTTTCCTAAAAAAACTGGGTCACGCGCAAGAGAAACGGCAGCAACAGGGCTGAGAAATGCCAGGAGGGAGCCGGGGCTGGAGGTGCGATCTGCCCTGTGCTTCTTCCAGGGAGGCACCATCCCCGTGCATGAGCAGGTATGAGTTAATATTATTATTATTTTACTTAAGAAAGCACCTAAATTGCATTAAGATCTCCCCAGGCAGTCAAAAAGCAGCCGGAGCACTGACAGTCTAAGAAAGCGATGGCAAAGACATGCCGAGAAACCACATTAATTATTTTTTCCCGCACTGCAGAAGCCGACCTGTCTCAAACGGGGGATTTCAGGAAAAGAATAACTGTTGTGGTGAACAGATTGCTGCCCACCTCGACGTCCAGGCATGGACAACTACCACTGGGATCGCAGATGTCCCCGTCCCTTCGGCGCAGGCTGTTTGTGCAGCCTTGGGTTTGTGAACTGTTTGGGGCACGGGATCCTTCAGGACCTGGTTTAAGAGATACCGAGTTGAACCTAAAATGCAAAGTGGGGTTTAATGCTGCAGCAATGCCTTTGAGAAAGGAAAGGAGAATTTGCATTTACTTGGGGCTTCTGGGGAATATCTGCCTCTGTCCTTGCTGGTTGGGGACATTTTGGGTGAGCCCTGGGGCAGGAGCGGTGCTGGGAGGCCACGCGCTGTGTGTCTGTGTATAGGCTGACACAGGGAAGCTGCTCTCAAGGCGACAGCAAAACCCCGTTAATGCATTTATCCCCATCCCCAAATCCCCTCCTGGCCATAGCCAAGCCGAGCAACCGCTTGTTTTACAGCCCTGTCTCCATGCTTGGACAGTGAACCAGATCAGGGTGCTGCTCTGGGTTAAAAATAACCCTTCTCTCCTTTTTTTTTTTTTTTTTTTTTTTAATTTTTGCTTTATTTTTAACCCAGAGCAGTTCCTCCTTTAGCTCACGTGGTTCGGGAGAGGAGATGCTCATCCCACCATCCCATCACCTCCTACCTTCCCCAGGGAATGATGGAGGTGCCAGCCAGGGTGCAAAGCGAGTTGAGGGAGGTTTATTTTATTACTATCATCTATGATATATCACCTGTGATATATGATTTCATTATCATCTCGGCGGAGATCTGAGTCGAGGCTGTGCCCGAGGAGCCGGTAGAAATTCGGTCCCGTTGTTCTGAGTCATTGATGACAGCTGCTGTGATGCAAGACGAACACTTTGCCCTGTGACTCATGACATTTATGGGAAGAAAGAGGCCTCGGTTTTTTTGCAGCTGGGAAAGCAGACATGTCGCTTGCTTTCTCTTTTCTGTGAAAAGCCAATGTGGAAGAAGGACAAAATGGGAAGGGGTCCCTCGGGGCAGCTCAGCTCGTTTGCTGGGTGCTCCCGGGGCTGCAGAAAGCCCTTTGGCTATTCCTGGATGGCCCCTTTGGAGCTGGAGAGTTTTCCTCCCCGCCAGGAACCTCGGATGACAAATCTGCCAGCTGAACTACACCCTGTTCTCGCTGCCTGTTGAAAAAAAAAGAATCAAAACCCAAGTGTTTGTGAAAGGCGATTCTCTGAGGTTATAAAAATATCATCCGGAGTCACAAAGCGCTTGCCCCAGTGATGCTTTTCCTTTTGCATCTGCCCCAGGAAAAAATACCGTGGGCTGAATTCACTCCAGGGTCCTCAAAAATAATCTTTTCCCCCAGTGTGGGCAAGTTGTCTTTATCGAGAAGATACTGCTTGATGATAATGTGCTGGTGTCTGGTGTCATGGGGTGGTGGAGACCTCTGAGTTGGCGGCAGTGATGTCCACCCACCGAATCCCTCTTGGAAGTGATGGTGAACTCATTTTGGGGTATTTTGGGGTGATGCTGGGACGGGTGCCCATGTGCAAAGGGCTGAAGGACACCAGGGTCTATCAATGCTCTGCTTTCTGCTGCCCTAAAGCTCCTACTCTGCAAGGCCATGTTGTTGCGTCGGGGATTTCTCACCTTTGAGTCTCTCACATTAGGGTGAGAATTGCAGTTACTCACAGGAACTGAGAAATTACCCCCCAACAGCAATTTGCTACCTTATCTACTGAAAAAAATAGCTATTATTTCTTGGATTTGGCGTCCTGGGGTCACCTATAGGTGGGTCTGGACTGTTGAAAAGCCAACAGATCTAGTCTTGCTCCTTACGTTTTACCATCCTGGCAGCAAAAGGAAGGTGGAAACAGGGAGAAAAGCAAGCTAAACTCTAGATGGCTCCCTTGATAGGCAGCAAAATAAGAATAATTGCAGCAGGAGCTTTCATTTTGCTATGGTTTCTCCACTCAGAGCTGACCTGAGTGGCAGAAGGACCCATGCAGCCAGAGCATTTTTGAGAGCATCTCAGATGTGGGACTGAAGCCCAGAGAGCAAACGGAGCAGATCAGCTCTCCGCTCATGACAGCAGCTCCCATGGGATCTTGGGCAAATTGCTGCAGCTCTCTCAGCCTCACTTTTTTCTCCTTAATTCAGAAATAGCTACACTTCGTGACTCAGTGATGTGCAGTGTAACCTGCTGGTGAGAAGAGCTTTGTATAACATCAGCGTTGCTAATTGCTGACACCTCTGGATAAAGCTCTCAGCTGCAACTGCAGTGGGATGATGCCCTGCTTGAGCAGCCTTGGTGATGACTTTTGGTACCCGGTGAAAACAGGTTAGAAAGGAAAGTTGGTTCCTCCGCTGTCATCTATCCAGCCTTCCTCCCTTCAGCTGCTACAGGGCAGATGTCCCTGCTGAGTGAGTCCCTCAGCTCTTCCTCAAGTCAATGGAGATAAAGAGGAGTAATTCACCCATCCCGCTCCAGACATCACCTCCAGTAGGTCTCCATTGCCTGTTGAGGGAGGACTCCGGGGGAGATGTCCATGTTCAGCCATTGGGATCCCTCTTGGGGCGGCGGGTGAGTATTTTCCATGACCCCCTCATCGTTTTGACCTCGAGTGCTTAATTCACTCAGCGTTCGGGTTGGAAAACGCATGCTGGCAGGTTGCTTTGCCTGGAAACACACTGCAACCTGCTCAGTCTGCCCCTGAAACTCAAACATCTGTTGTCAAGGAGCCCTCACTGGCTGCATCTTCTCTGCAGAGCACTTCAAATGTAGAGGTGTTACCACCAGCACCGATTACATCTGGTGGCATTTTGGGCATCTGCAGCAGCAGCAGAGACGCATTCCTGAGCACGCACCTCAGGTGTCTTCACAAGGTGCTGCTGTCCTCTTCTCCCTTCCTTTTTAAGCAGCCAGACCTCCCCATGAAGGGGATGATGAGCCGAATTCACCAGCACGAATGGGGAGATGCTGTGGCCACCGACTTGCAGCAGCTTCTGAACGCTCAGAGCTGTGAGCTGGGAGGCTGCTTGTGTTTTAGGAGTGAGCAATAGTGTTAATATTTGGACGGTGAGGGCCTCTGGTCTGGGGAGTTGAGCAGCTCAAGACTCGAGACCTGATAATGGCGTTGGGTGGTCTCTCCCTCCACCTTCTCTGATTTTGGGTTTAGTCTGTGGCAGCATTTTAATGTTGGAGGTAAGATGGCAGTGCTGCAATCAGACCTGCGCCAACCGAGCTGCAGCTGGAAGTGCAGCTTCATCGCATGTCCGGATCCATGGTGCTCAGGTCCATGTCAGGTGCAGATAGGGACAAGCACCATTGTCCCCTGTCTTTGGGCATCCCCTAAGGACACCAGCCATTCCTCACGGGTGCTTCCAGGTCTTCATGGCAGGGCCATACGATTACCCACAGCTCAAAGTATTTGACGAGATCAGGTCCTTAGGGATATCTGGTCTTCCTGGGATCCTTGAGGCTCATGCACAAAGATACTTGCTCCTGTGACCTGGATAAATTTGAGCTGCTGTGGGGATTAGAAGTACCATCAACTGGGGAGACATCTAAAGGTCCCACAGCCTCTCCCGTTTGATGGCTGCGTGCTGGAGACAGCTGGTTGCTTGATTTGTGATCTGCTGATCCACTGTGCCCACCACATGGACACTGGGTCCCGCAGCTGAGGACATCCCTCCAGGCACTGCGTGGTCCAGAAAAGCAAGAGACCAAGCTGCAACCTCAGAGTACTTGTTTGGGACAAGGGCTTCCTAAGGCTTTGAAGAAAGGAAGAGTTGCAACCATTTTGGGAGGTCACAGGCCTCATTTTAACAGCACGTTTCTAGACGGGTGTTGGTACAGCCTTGCCCTCAGGCAAGGGGTATCTCATGCATCATGACTTTGCACAAATGGTGCATTGCTGTCCTTTGCAGACAGCTCAGAGCTTGAATTCAACCTGGCCACGGTCCCCACAGAGAGGCCAGGCTCAGGCACAGGAATTAGACGTTAGTCCTTATCCATGGGGGACATGAAGCCCTTCAGGGGATGCTGGGATCCCTTACAGGAGTATGAACTGATCGTCCAACTCTGCTTGGGCTCAGTCTGCTCAGATGAACTTTATGGGCAAGGCTGGGTCAGTGCAACTGAGTTCAATGGGCAGTGCTCCCCTTCGAGCGATGTCTTGTAGGATGTGCTGAGTTGGATCTGGTCTCTGGGACCAGTCTGGTCTCTGGGATGGGCAGTGCAGGAATGCCAGAGCATATTCCCTTGCCTCATCCTACCCCCAGCCCACTGGACACTGCCAGAGCTATCCCAAGTTGTCTCCTGGAGGGTAGATGCTCTCTGAGTATAAAGACAAAAGTTGGGAGCATTAAAATATCCCATTTGGAAAGCTTTGTGCAATTTTACGGAGCTCCATCGGGGAAAGCTGTCTATCCATCACCAGGGTACCACGCTGCCATGTAGGTTTTGATGTGGCACGTATCCTTCTGCTTTTAATGACCATGCACAGAAAACCCGGATTCTAAATGCTGAGCTGAAATATGCCACCTCGAGCAGCACAGCGCTCTGAAATCCCTTGCTTTGCTAGCAAAGCTGTCACCTCTGAACCACTGATATCGTGTCCTGCCACCCCAGGCTTTTTCCAGCCAAGTTTCCCAGTTAATGAGCTGTAAAAGAGGAGAGCTCTTTGGCTTTCCATATGAAGTCGCATGGCTATGGAGATCTAGGAGAAAATGTCACACCAGAGGTATTGAGGTTATTATCACAGTGTTTTCCTGGATGGGAATGAAATTTCGTCTGTTCTCCATCATCAAAACCTCATTAAGTTGCGCAGCCACTAATTGATATGCCCAAACCTGACAACTTGCGTCAAAGAAGAAGACGGCGGTCACCCTGGGACCCGCCAATCAATGTCACAGCCGTCCCAGGCCCACGGTGAACTTTGACCGCCTGCAAGAATGACGGCGATTGTTTCAGTTGCGAGGAGAACGATGGAAACCAGCCTAATTATAACATCAATGTCAGGTCACATACCCCCAGTGGACACCTGCGTGATGGAGAAAAAAAAACCCAGACGGCAGCTATTGGGGTCCAGCTTTTGTGAAACTACTCAAGATGCTGTGGCTGCTCTGTGTTGTCCAGGCTGGAAAAACATCACCTTGAAGAGCTTTGTTCATCCAGCATCATTTTTCTGGAAATCTGAGTATGCACATTGCAGGCAAACTGCAACTGGTGTAATGGCAGTAGTGAGAAATGCCAATGTGCAAGGGAAATACTGGGCTGTTTGCAGCAAGGTTTGCAAGGCAGAAGGAGTTGGAGTTGGAAGGCCGCTGGAGGAAGGACCATAGAGAAGGCTTTGGGGTTAAGAGAAAGGTATGGTACAGAAGGGAGGTAAAAAGGTGACGAATGCCTAAGTCACTGCAGGACGGGATCATTTAATCTCATTTTGCGCCTCTACAAGGTAGCTGTCCCCCGCCAAGTTCATTCCCCACTCCCTTTTATCATAGAACCATAGAATGGTTTGGGTTGGAAGGGACCTTTAAAGGTCATCTAGTCCAACCCCTCTGCAATGAGCAGGGACATCTTCAACTAGATCAGGTTGCTCAGAGCCCTGTCCAACCTGACCTTGAATGTTTCCAGGGCTGGGGCATCTACAACCTCCTTTCACAGTCACTGCAGAGAAACAGGGACCTGAGGGTGATACCTGCGTTGAGCTGGGCCTTCATCTCCACCAGCAAGACTGACTTGATCTCCCCAGGGGTCTGGCTCCAGTGGAGATGTCTTCTTCCTAGGAGATGAGACCCTGAGCAACCTGAGCCAGTGTTGAATTCAGCCCTGTTGTGAGCAGTGCTGGACCAGAGACCTTCAGAGGAGCCTTCAGTGTCAATTGGGTGTTGCTGTCTTCATTTAATCAGATCTGTGTGGCAGGGGAAGAAAGAGCAGGGCTGGAGGGATGAGAGAGGTCCTGGACTGACATTCTCCACTTGACATTATGCAGAGCTCAGGTGAGATTTGAGGGGTCTCAGAGCTATCCCCAGGATCAGAGATCCCTCTCTCTCTCTTTTAAAGTTTCTGCACTGTTCCCCCTTCTTGCCCTGAGCATGGGGCAAAGGATCTGCGAGGATGGCATGAGTGTGATGGCCTCACACAGCAGCCTCCAGAACTTGCTTGAAGCTCAGCAGACCTTGCTTGTGGGCTCCCATGAGATGGATTGTGAGATTTTTCTCTGACCCAAGGCAAATCTGCTGAAGTCAAAGGCAGTTTGACCTCAGTGGTGGGGCTGGGCATGCAATGGAGAGAAGAAAACGAGCAAACAACTGCTCCCAAGCTCCCAGCTGCTGAAATTCAAGTATGAATTGACCTAGGCCCCTGGCTTGTATGGTGCAGTAGTGCCTGAGCATCCTCACGTTTAACTGCAGATGAGGGCAACCTTGCTGCAGGATGCTGTCAGTGCTAAAAGTTCATAGAGGTCCACCAGAGTTCATGGGAGGAAAAACCCCTCAAGGACTCTTAATCCAACCATGGGTCTGAGCATTCCTGGCAGAAATGGGAGAAGATCTGCCATGAAGTGGCTGTAACATTCACTGGTAGCTCTGTGTGGTTCCTACAAACATCACAAATGAGGACCTTGAGAGGCCTTCTTAGCTAGGACATCATCTGGTAGGACATATCCTTGCCCAAGACCACACGGCAGCAGACGAAGGACTTGATCTACCAGCTCCCAAGCAAGGACTGGCCAAGGGACAACCTCATGGTCGAGATTCCGGGGTGTCCTTTTTATTCTCCCCCCCGAGATGCAGGGGAAAACCTGTGCCCACCCCGTGCTACAATCTGTCCTCTGGGTTTCTGCAGTCCCTTGGCCAAACACCCATTTACTTTACGTTACTCCTGTACGTTTGCAGCGCATGCACCACGCTTATCTCTAGGGAAACAGCTGTGATTTATCTTTGAGAAATAGATTGCAATTAACATTTAAGCCCATACGCATGATGCAGTTGCAAAGGCAATACAAAGAATCAGTCTTTTAATAATAAACTCTGTAACCTTTGAAAACTCACCCGGGTGGGAGCTGGGCACCGGGCAGATAATGTTATCGCTGATGCCGGCGCTGTCGAAATTGCTCCACCCTTCCCTGATCTGCTGACTGGGGTCTGAGGGGCACATGCTGGTCACTAATTAGAGCTGATGCTGTGAAAATCAACTTATGTCCCTGCAGCCAAAATAGAGGTTAGTTCCCTATTTTATTCTGCAGGGACAGATGCGAGCTGGCCACGGGGGCTTGTTCCTGGGTTAGGTCCTGGTGATGTGAGATGGAGAGGCTGGAGGGGACTGTCTGCCTCTTCCCGTCACCGTGTGAGAGGCAGGCATGGGAAAATGGGGAAAAAAATGGAGATTTGGGGCCCTCAGTGGGGGAGGCACTGGGTGCGGGGCAGCTTTCCTAACCCACTTGTAGGCAGCATCCAGGATCTGAAGGCACACTTCTCTGGAGGAGTGAAATCTGTAATTATATACCAGCTAATGAACGTACGCTTGCCAGGTGGATGTACAGCTAGGGGCCAGCAGAAGCCCATCATGGGCTTGGCCCTTGGGCATGGCATGAGCGTGGTGGGGACGTAGCTTTGGGATAGGTCACTTGGCTGGTGCATGGAGATAAACATCGGGTGGGGACGGGTCTTCTTGTAGAGATCTTTTTCCCCTCATCCAGGCGGGAAGGTTGGCTGGTGGCTTGAGCAGAGGGGAAGATGTGGGTTTGGGACGTGTCACCTGGAATTTCTTTAGCTATCAGATGTTACCCATCTGAAAGGTCTTTCTCCTTGGGTGTAGACCATGCCTTTTGGTGGGGAAAAGTCCCAGCTGGCCATCACAGGAGCAGCCGTTCATCCATGAAGTCCCGAGCCTGAGTCACGCTGGAAGCTCCTCCACCCCACTGGTTCCTGCCGAGGAGCTCGGGCCAACCATGTCTGACTTCAGCTGCTCCATTCAATACCTCCCAGGAGGAGTCTGGGCCCAAATCCTTTTTTTCCAAGGAACAAACCACAGCAGCGAGTTTCCTTGGCTTGAAATCCCTCTGTCAGCTGCTTCAAGATGTCCTGAAATAAATAGCTTTCCAGAACACTTGTCCTCACGCCATCTCCTAAACCAGAAACCATCGTCCTGATTTCTCCCCTGGTACCCAAGGAAGCCCCTGAATTCAGCTTTGAGCTCCCATAGGGTCTAATCCTGTTTGCAAGGGACTGGAAACCATGCCCAGGGGATGCTGCTGCTCCCCTGGTTTTAATGAGGTCCTTAATGGTTTTTAAGTCCTTGATCCAGCCAGGGCTACTCTTTGCATTAGAGCAGGGCAAGGGCAAGACTCCCTCTTCTGTGAGAGGTTTTCACGGTTTCATTTCTTCTTTTTTGCTTTTTTTCGTGCCCTTTCCAAACTGAAATGAAAGCAAAAGTGAAGCTCCCAAGAAAATTAAAATTTGAAACCAAATAGTAACGACTGGCGGCTCTTTGCAATGCTAGACCAGGTGGCACGTTCTGGCCATGGTGGGCTTGAGATCAAATAGATGACCGTGGAAAATTGGGGCAAAAGAGGGGAAAAAAGAAAAACAAGCAGGCGGTTCGAAAAATACCAAAGCTGAATGTTTTGACCACTCTTCTCCAGGGAGAAACTGCAGCAAACGTGGCCTTTTTCGGCTCATTTTGCTTTCCACGAGTTAACATGCTTGCAGGGAGGGACTGGTCCTGTTGGAAAGTCTCTGTATTTCCTCCCATACGGGGAGGAGACGAGCTGCGCTCTCAGTTTTAGTGCACAGAAAAGAACAAACCTTCGATCACGTAACTGTGCCAGCCATTTCAAAATGCAGCTGATGCTGAAACCAAAAGCTGTGTGAATTCACTCTTTACTCGGGACAGACCCCCCCCGCCAAGGTAAACTGAGGCACGGAGGCCTGCCCAAACCGCAACAGTGGCAAGGTTGGCTTCAAAAAGGGGTTTTTCAGCCCCGTTTTTTTTGCTGTTGGCTCCCAGGGAGGTTTCTTGCAGCAGATGGCAGCAGCGGGTTTGCGAAGGTGCTGGGACCCGCTGGGTGCTCAGCAGCACCCACACTCAGCCCAAGCACCCAGGACGGCAGTGAGATGGGCTTGCACAAAATTCCCCATCGATGAACCAACGTTCGTTGCATTCAGCGGCAAAACATCAAAACCCCATTGCCCAGCTGTGTTAACCTGTATGGATTCTCCAGTGTCTAACAGAGGGGTTGAGCAGCCTTCCCCTCCCCTGCAGCCCCGGTGTGTGCATCTCTGCCCCCCTATATTAAATTTTCAAAGGTTTGTAGGGCTCAAACAACCCCGGAGACCTCCGTGTGTTTAATGCTGAAGCTGAATCACCTCCTGTGGTTTTTCAGAGCTGGGGCGGACAGGCAGACGGGCGGATGGGCGGACAGACACAGCCTGACTGCTTTATACTTATTTCTCTGCAGTGGCGATTCCCCCTGGAATCTCAGGCAGTCTATTAATAGTCTGTGCTTCCTAATGAACATGTTTTTTTCCCATTTTTCTGTTTTTTTCTAGCTTACTTTCTGAAACCAGGGAGAGCTCTCACATGGTTTGTGTGTGTCTCCTCCACGGGATTATCGGTCTATAGGCTCATTTCAGCCCAGTTCAGTGGTGGATGGAAAAATGTCCTTCCCAAATACCACATGAAATCCCCGTGGGAGCAGGCGTCCAGCCCCCGCTTACACCCTCAGGCCACACCTGCACCTGGTGCAAATATGGGACTGCAAGGTGACAGGGACAAGTAATGTGCCCAAGGCCACACAGGTGAGACATCAGTGGCAGAGATGTCCTCTGGACCGCGACACGGGGGAGAAGAAGCTTTTCTCTCCATCGAGGGGGGGATGCTGGCGCGTTCGTGTCAAGCAGCCCTTGGGGACGGGGCGCAAGGCAGCCAGCCAGCTGGGGTGCAGCCCAGCCCTCCTCCGGGATGGTTTTGTTTCTGCCAAATGTAATTTTAGTTTCTGGACAGTTGCTGTTGCGGGGGGTCAGGGACCTGATGTCTGGGCATGACCCACTCTGAGGGACAAGGGGATGGGAGAAGGGGAGGCTCTCCGGTCCCAATCCGCGTGGGTAGAAACCAGATGATGGCTTTAAAAGAAAGCGTTGATTTTTTTTTTTTCTTTTTCCTTAACATACATTTCTGTGTATTTATATGCATAGATTTGCATGCGTTAGCTGGCAAACGCCTCTGTAGCTGGTGACGAGCACAGCAGTCAGGGAAGAGGTGGCAGCGAGGGGGTGGTTGCCTATGTGCAACCCCTAAAAAATGATTCCCTCTGCCCGCAGCGTTCGCACACGCGCTGGCCGCCGAGCCAGCAGAGCCCCCAGGGAGGCCGGCTTCCCCTTCTCCATGTCCCTCGTCCTCGTGCGATGCACGGGGCATGCACATTGCCGGGCTGGGGCTCCCAGCTGCATCCCTGCCCCAAGATGGGGGGGACCATTGCAGGACCATCCCTCCCCACCGACCTGGGTCCGCTCTGCCCCTCACAGCGGGCTCGAGGGTGGCTTTGTCCTCCCGGCGCCTGGGTGGTCCCCCCCGGCATCGGCGAGTGAAAAGGTTTCTCTGAATCGCTGCGTTGCTTTATAGCAATAACTGCGGGGAGTTATTCTCCCCAGAATTAAGTCCATGACTGGTGGAAGGGCGTTAAGGTAGCGCTTCGCAGCTCCAATTATCTTGGCCCCTCGGAACAAAAAAGCAGATTGTGTTGCCGGACAAAAGGCATTTTCTATGTAACTTCTTGTCTCGAAGCATTCATAGTGTGTAATGCCGATATAAATACCCGAGGGCTAGGCTATCTTGCGTTGTAGGCAAACCTCCCATTCAAAATAACCATTTACTGGGGAATTGTATTTGGGGGGGAAGCCAAAAGCACATTCAGCGTTACAGGCCTGGCTGGATGCACCATCTTTAAGGTATGATCTGGATAAAATCCTTGGCGGCACCAGGGCAGATATGAGAGGAGGTGTGCAAGGCTGGGCCAGGGAGATGGGATGCGCAGAGGGGCTTGTGCAATGGTCGGGGACCCTGCCAGCCCCTGTCCCCGCAGCTTTTCCTCCCTTTCTCCCCATTTCTAGAGGAAGAAACGATGATGCATCATGTGCTGCTAAACACCCAGACTCCAAAATTTCCTGCCCCACTCCTGACCCTGGGACACCGGTGGCCGAGGACCGCGTGCCACGTGAGAACGATGCCTCCATCCCCCTGGTTACCCCATCATCTCTTTTGCATGGTGATGCCGTCCCCAAAGGAGGTCGCAAAGCAGGAGGTGACCCGGGGGACAGCTCAGTGGCAGTCAGAAGCTAAACAGACCCCAGGAAGTCATCGCGCTGCTCCGTGCCTCAATTTCCCCCTGTGAGCTCTGGACTGTGTTTTGGGGCTTGGAGTTGCTCTATGGGAAGCCAAACCCCGCTGCCTGTACAACATCCTCCACCACCACCCCACCACTAGCTGGGACAAACTGGGAGGATGAATTTTTTGGGCAGCAGTGGAGCTCTGCTGGGGGAAATCATAGTTTGGCAAACACTTGTGGGATTATTAACCTTCACGCTTCCAAATTTCTCGGGGTGCTCCGCTTATAAAATGGCGTAAATGAAGGAAACAAATCTGCTCTTCTTCATTTGGGCTTTTTGCTTTGCCTGCATGCAGAAATCAGGCAGATTCATGTCTGAAGTGGGTGCGTTGGCATCCCCTTGGGTTACCCTATTAATCGGTTTGGCGTTATCCCTGTATTCCCCCGGGGATGCAGACCTCAGCCAGGACCATGGCCCTGCGGGTGAGGGTACAGCTATACGTCCGTCTGTATGTGCCTCTGGCAAGAGAAGCAGCAGAGGAGCAGTCAGCAGCATTTTAAGGGAGCTGATGCCAGGCATCATCTGCGTCCCTAACCCAGCACTGGTGTCATCAGCCATCACTGTTTGGGGACAGGGGTGGCCCTGCTGGGCTGTCTTCTCACTTCATCCCCACCATAAGTCCATGCCAAAGAGATGTGCCAGAGCACAGCCGAGGATGGGTGGGAGGATGGGGACAGGTGGCACCCAGCTTCCCATGGGGAGCAGCTCTGGGGAGGTGACAGCAGCAACCATTCTGTCATCCATGTGAGGCCATCAGGGCATCAAAGGCTGGGGGGACAGTTGGGCTAGCAAAGACTGGAGTTCCCCAAAACTGGGGTGGTTGGTTTCACCTTGAGCCATCTCTCCATGCTGAGGGACATGGCCAAGGTATCTTCTGCACCCAGTCAAAGCCAAGCCCAGACTTCTCATCTCCGTCTTTTTGCCCCAAAATCTCTTATTTTGTCTCAGCCATCACTGAAAACCCAACTTGGTTGGCCAAAGGGGGCACCAACATTTTTGTTAGTCTGGTTTCTTAAAATAAATGAAATGTGCGTGACCACATCACCTTCTCTATTGGTCCCTGTCAAAGCCCATGAACCTGGTGGCCAATGTCCACCAGCTTGCCAGGAGGTAGTCCATGTAGTTTCTTCAGGAGACCTGATGCTCATATGACACCCAGGAAAAAAGGAAGAGGGGACATTAGGATAGTCAAGATATTGTCACAGCGGAGGCTATAGGGACAAGGGGAGGGGGCGAGACATGTTTCACCCATGGGATACAGGTCTAACTCAAAAAAAACTAGCTGACCCCAAATCTGTAGCTGGCTGTGTTTCTTTAGGCCCATTTGCAGGCAATTCATTTTTTACCTGCAACGCCAACATAGGGTTTGGGCTGCCTTGACCACAGCTGTCCCATCCCATGAGGTCTCCTGCCTGCTCCGGAGCCCTCCCATAACACATCCACCGTGTTATCCCACTTCCCGCCGGCCTCCAGGGAAACGAGATCTGCAGCTGAATCTTATGGCTATTTAGGCTGCTTTCCCAGGGAAATAAAACCCACGTGTTTATTGCTGTCTGTCTGGTGTCTTCCACCCCGTTTCTCCCCAAGTAGCTGTTTTTCATGCTTGAAAAGTTTCATCGGTATTTGACAGTAGAGAAAAAGTCTCAAAGACCATGTGTTAGCTAATACTGCATCCAAAGTGGGCTGTCGCTGCTCCGTGGTGTCCATCATTGGGTTTAACATCAGGAAAACTCTTTCCTAACAGCATCAAGAGAGAAAAACACCTTGGGAAAAAGAAGCTGGAAATGCATGAGTAGAAAAAGGCAGGGACAGGCAGAAAGAGGAGAACTGGGGTGGGATGTCTCAGAATGAACTTCCTGGAGGGGCTGGAGGCCAAAGCCCATCAAGAAGAGGGGACAGAAGCTTGGGCAAACTGGTTGTCCAAGTTCAGCAGTCAGGTAGGGAACATGATGTTGCTTGGATCCCCCCGCTTTGGGGACCATGCCCTGGGGCATCCCAGCAATGCCACAGGAGAGTGGCAGTAAATGCACGAGGTTTGGCAGATTTGGGGAAGTTGGCTGATTTTTGGTGGCTACCTCTCTTTTCATGTTTAAGTCTCCCTTCGAACAAAAGGCAAGTTAGCTAGCAATGGTTTCCACCAGGCACAAAGGAGTTTTGCTGCAGACTGTGCCACCTGGACTGGTCCTGTATCAACCACTCCTGTGGGGTTTTGGGCTATTTTCCTTGTCCATTGCTCACCACCGTTGGCTTTGCAGGGCTGAGCCAAGTTTCTGTCCAAGGGACTCTGTGTCTGGTGTTGCCATCTCCCTAATGCAATGGGATTAGGGACACGGCATAGGGAACAACCCATGCATCATTCAGGATCTGGTCAGGACAGGGCAACATGACCAAGAAACGTCCTTCTAGATGTGACTTTGCTCCTCAAACCGTGCAAAATGTGCTGGTTTCAGCCTAATGCTCGTGGGTCCCCGTGGGTTTGGCTTTACCTGTGCATCACCCAGAGATGGAGAGGCAGATGCTCTGCTGAAACCACTGCGTTTCATTGTGTTGTGACCCTGTTTGTCCTGAGGGTGGAGGGGTCTAGAGTTCAATGGGCTTGGATTTGCCTCTGCTGAGGGGGAGATTTTGGAGGCCCACACTCACTTCATTCACGTTGGGAATATAGTAAAGGGCAGAGTGAGTCTTCAGGGCACGTTGGTGTGTGTCTCAGCTGGGAGGAGGGCTCAGCTCCAGAGGCTGAGAGCTCCTGGGACCAGTGCCTCCAGCTTGGACATTTGAACGGCGGCCATTTGTTCTGAAGATGCCCCTCAGTAGTTTTCGAGCTAGTGCAGCATGTGGGGAACGTGAAACCCAGGCTAAATCGGAGAGGGGAAGGGGAAATGCCTTGATACGTCATCTCAGCAGATGATGGAGATTGCTGCTGCTGGAGGGCCATTGAGGCCATGGGTGAAAGGGAGACTCAAAGGTGGGGACGGCTGTGGTTAGCAGCAAAATCAATTAACACCAGTAGTTTTAGTAGGGATTAAGCCGTGTGCTTCATTAGTAGCAATCAGGGCTACTGTTTGGGAGAAGGTTACCTCCAACGTTCTTACATCGTTGTCCCAAGCACCAGGCATGAAGCACTGCCTGGTCCAGCATTGGAGTCAGTTGCCCAGAGGGCTGTGACATCTCCATCCTTGAAGGATTTCAAGTCCCATCCAGGTAAAGTCCTGCACAACTTGGTCTGACCTGCTGGCTCACCGTGCTTTGGGCAAGAGGTTTCACTAGAGACCTCCTGAGGTCCCTTCCCACCTGAGTTATCCTATAACACTATGACATGAGGGATCTCTGGTCCTGTCCTATCTGTCCCTGGGTTTGGAGGCTCTTCTTGTTTCCATGATAGCTGGAAGGTTTCGTCAAAGCAAAGAGCCATCACCCCTGGCTCTATCCTGACAGCTGCGATACTGCTGCAGGTTTTCTAGGTGGTCCTGGAGGGCCTTTTCTGGCAACAACCCAGACCCATGGCTGGTGCTTCCTAAATAATTAAAATTTCACTCCCACTCCAACATTGTTAAAATTTCTACGAAATGTTAAATTTCCTGTCACAGTCATTTTGTCAAAACAATTTTGAAGCAATTTGGATTATTTTTAAGCTAAAAAAAAAATCCATTTTATTTTGGTAGCATGACTGTTTCAGAGAACTTTTTAAAATTATTTTTTATTTTTATTTTTTACAAATGCTCCGTAGCATCAGGTTTCTCCAGGGGATGCAAACCAGGGCTGTGCCTAGAGTTGCCCCAACACAGCCCATCTCTACCCTGCTGACTGGAGAAGGCACTCTGGTTCCCAACATCAGCTCTGCAATTTGGGTACCCCGTGGTGGGTGGTATGGCCTGCTCCTGTTTCTCCTGGAGCAGCATCAAAATGCTCCAGCTCTCTGAAGGTGCTGGATGGGGGCCCCTTCTCCTCCCTTTCCCATGGCCCCTGGGTTTTTGTGGAGATGGTAACCCAGGAACTGCTAGACCCATAGGCCCAGCTAGCCTAAACATGGTGAGTTTGGGCTAGTTTAGAAAAAGGAGCCCGTTTCCTCTGTTTCACCCCAAAACTTCAGAAAATCTTGATCCCAGGCTGATCTGAGATAGTTGCCACCCAGCCTGGCCCAAGAGTGCAAGCTTTAATGGACACAGGGATGTTTTCCTTATTTTGCAGTAGAAAAGCAAATAATCCTTCCTGCTCAGATACCTCGGAGAGAGGCATGGCTGCCTTCTCACAATGAAAAAGTGTTAACTCTGAATCCTACTGATGGCGTTTCTGCTTGTCACGGGCCCTACAAACTCCTCCACTTTGTTGCAGCAACTTCCCCCCAACGTGCTTTGCTGGAGGGTTTTCCTGATTGCCCCTGAAGCTTCATTTGGAGATCGGGGTGTCACGTGTGAGGTATCATGAGGGTGGGAATTAACTGATTGCCCATGCTCAAGCACTCAGATATGGTCAGACACTTGGGCTCCTTCCACAGCCCCTTCGCAGATCACCAGGCAAAGCTTTGGGGATGTATAAGAGAGAAGAGACAACTCCTCCTGGCAATAAAAAAAAAGAAAACCGAGCAGAATAAATCACCAGGGCTTTGTGTTCCTCCAAAAGGGCTTCAGTGACCTGTTTTCCAGGCTGCTGGCCTGTCCCTGCCCAGCGGTGACACTGCCGGCAGGGAGGCAGCGCCTGCTGAAGGGACATTTCCAACGCTAGATGGAGCAGTGACCCTAGACATGAAGGAAGAAAAATATCTTGCTCTTATTTAATTCACTCCTTTCTTGCCCTGCATCTCGGCCCTGAAGGGAATTTGGGGCAGAACAACTCTTTTTCAGCATTCAGGCAGGTTGCCATCCCTTGGTGGACGCTCAGTGTCCTGCGGTGAGGACCATCCATGGGCTGCCCGGCTGCGGTGGCCAAGGGATTAGGGTCTCGCGGCTGGGGGACATCGCCCGTCCCGGGAGGTGAAGCAGGGATCAGGGGGATCAGACTCCAGTTCATTTCCTTGTTGCCTTAGCACGTGCGTTTTTTCCTCGGCCACACAAAAGGCGGAAGGTCAAAGGGGATTAAAAGGTGACGGATGGACATCTGCGGCCGAAACACTGAGTGTTCGTGCCTGGGTGTCCGGCGGTGGCGGCCGTCCTCCTTCATGGACCAGCTGGCTGCAGGGAGATGGGGGGGTTTCTCCAGGGCGAAGGGAGATCCTTGGATCTCGCATCAGAGGGCACTGGGGTGGCACGGGGCATGGCTGTGCTGGCTTGTCCCTACCTGCTGTAGGTGCTCTGAACATGCAGAGTGAAGGGGAAAGCAAAGTTCCTCCTTCTCTGACGTATTTCCCATCTCTCATCCATGTGGGACATCTGTGTTTGGACCTAATGGGACAGGTTTAGCCAGCAAAATGCTTTTTCCCCAGTGATTCAAGGGGACACATGTCCTGTGGTCCCTCAGCCCTGGTCATGTCTGTAGGAAGCACCTTCTTCAGCAGATGAGCAGGAGCCTCCAGGACGGAGCTCCCTGCGAGTTGGTGCCTCAGTTTACCTCTGAGTATGAAAGCTATAAGCAGACACCCCAGCTTTCTGGAGGTGCTGTGAGATTCAGGACATGCTGAGAAAGTGTTTGGAGCTCCCTGGGGTATTACTACAGGGTTACTTCTGTATTAAGAATGGTTGATGTCTTCCTTGTGTGTCTCTCCTTCTTGTCTCATGGCTGCTGTGCCAGCTGTGGGCTGTATCTCACCTGGTTGGTACCTCCATGGCATGATGTGCTGATGTGAATTAGAGGAGAGCCCTTACATCAGCCTTTTGGGGGGCTGGTGTACCAGGGATGTACTCAGACATGGTTGGTACCCAGAGACTCTGCTCTCCATGGTGCAGCAGGACAGATGACCCTGATGGTAATGATTGTCCTTGTCACCTCCATGAGGAGGCTAATAGATTTTAATGGCCCTGAACAGCTTTACACAGTCCACCCACACCTCCTCCCCATGGGCCCATCATCCTCACCATCTTGAAAAGAGCAGGACCAAGAGCTGAGTGGCCCAATTAAGATATCATCTTCACCAGCTTGGAGACCCCAGGGCCAGGACCTGAGTTGGCCTCAAATCTCCTGCAGGGTGAACAGCAACAGCTCTCTTCATGCCGTTGGCTCAGTTTTGGATCCCCCTTCCTGGATTTTGGGCCCTTGGCAGCTGCACCTATATTCAGCTCCTATTTGTCCTTGACAATCGGTGGAGCTCTGCAGCTCAGCTGGGCTGTTTTGTCCCTGGAGGTGCCTGGACTCAAGAAAGTGTCCGGCTCCCAAATGAGGCAGCTCAACCAAACTCCTGCTCTTTGATGGGTGGATCTGGGCATCAGTATGGCTTTGAGCGGTCTTCACAGGGGGTAATTGTAGGGGCCTGTCAAGGAGCAGTCAAGTGTCCGTGTCCCACACTGTCCCTATGCTGTGGGTCTGTCCTTGCAGACAGACCTAAACTGAGCCCCAAGACCACATGCCTTTGACCCCCAGCCAAGAGGGCATCTACTAGACCCTACAGGAGATGAAGCTTCTCATTCCTCCTCAAGCTGGACCTCCCCATGAAGGCAGATGTGGGTCTGGCTTCTCTGTCCTGGCCCCACCACCCAAAACCTTCCTCTGGGGTCAAGGCACATGCTTGGGCCACCAGACCTTGTAGGCTTCTCCAGCACGCTGGGGTGCAAAGCCCGGGGCAGGGGAAACCATGCCATAGCCCCAGGTGGTGGGAACTTGGACGCTTGCCTTAATTGAGGGCTTCAAAAAGTCACTCCCAGTGCCGGGAAGGTGGCTTAGCTCAGTAATGACCAAAATCTCAAATACCTGAGGCTTGAGTCATGGCTCGAGGAGGAAACATGCATAAACAAGCAGCAAGCCAGGAAACTCCACCGCTGCGCTGGACAAAGGTAAAAGTCAGTGGCTTGGTATGTCTGCACGATAGCAGCAAAACCCAAGGCAACAGGTTTTAGCTGATAATCGCAGCACCCCGGGCTGTGCTCGCACGAGCGAAGCAAGGGCAGATTTAGGCAGCGCCGCTGAGGAACACCCAGGCTGCTGGAGCCGCACCGCCAGTCGGGGTGGTGGCTGAAATCACAGCGCTCCCCTGGGATTTCTGATGGGGCGGAGGGGGAATAAAAGCAAAGTTCATCCCTCGGGAGGTCAGCGGGGTGGGGAAACTGAGGCAGGGAGCATGTGGGAGGTGGTAGCTCATGTTTCTGAGCCCTTGCCGTGACCCCAGTTTCTCTTCTGTCTTCCAGACCAGTGCAGAAAATAAACAGCCCCAAATCTCAGCTGTCAGGGCTGGATCCCAGCGGGGCTTTTCGCATCTCTGAATTCCCCCTCCAGCTTGAGGCGTGAGGACACAGAAATTTCTCCCAGAGAAGGTCAGGCATCACCCCAGGAGCTTCCAGCCCATGTTCAGGCTTGGCTGCAAGTCCTAAGGATGGAAGTCCTTCTCTCTCTTTTGTGCCTCAGTTTCCCCTTATGCAAAACAAGACCTATCAAACTGTCCTCCCACAGGGATGCTCTGAACATAGTTACGACATTCCGAATTTTTGTCTGCCGACTATCCAGCGGAGAGTGGGAAAATCAAGTGTGTGTTGGGAGATGGATGGAGGAGACCTAGTGCACCTGGGGAGGATGGAGAACTGGTGAAAATCGATCGTTACTGGTGCCCAGTGGCTCTGGGGCAAAGCAAGGACAAACCTGCGGTGTGGGGTGAAGTTGAACCACGGGCTGTTTTTCCAACCCACGTTGATGTCGGGGGCCTTATCTCATGGTAGCAAGCCCTGAGCAGGCAGAATCACTTCGTTCAGGGCGCCCGGCTGGCCGGTAAACAGCCGAGGAGTGATGGGCGTGCGCCGAGTTTGCCTTCCTGGCTGGAATGCCGCTTATCGCTCTCCCGGCATTTCCCATTTTTTTCTCATGCCGCACTTCAAGCACAAGAGAGACATTGTCACTGTTCCTCGAGCTACCAGGCAGGGAGCACGGAGCGGGGAAAATACCCTTCTTGGCCTCTCTCTGCCTGCGCCTCCATCTCTATAAATCAAGTGGATCTGTGTGGCTCCCCGGTCAAGTATGGGCATTAGCGCTGCGATGCGAAGTCATTTCAGTAATGTGCACCCAGGAATGCACCTTATCTGATTTTCCTCTTGGATTTTCTTTTTCCCAGTGCTGCAAACCAAGGTTGAGGCTCCCCCCAGGCTCACAGACTGAGATATCCCGGGAGAGCATCAGCAGGGTGCCGGTGGGATTCACCGGAGCCTTCCCGGGGAGCGTGGACCCAGGACCACTCCCCAACGGCGGGTGCAGCCGCTGTCTTTTGGACACTAAACATTTTCCCAGCCTGGACAGGGGCCATCCCACGTTGCTCAGGGAAGGGAATGAGATGATGACCCCCTCCCCAAGCAGCTGCTATTTGGGGGTCAAAAATTCAACCCCTCCGCTTTGCGCTGCCAGGCGAGGCAAGAATGGAAAAATTGCCCTGGGAACTCAAATATAACCTGTGCATGTGTACAAATCGCCCCGCAAATAGATTCCCTTCCGGATTATTGCAGATGGGGAGCTTTCCGTGCTGGATTTCTTTTGAAAAGAGAGATTTTCCTTTACCGGAGCGGGAGGGGGCCGGCGGCCGGGGGAAACACGCCTGGAATGTGACAAGCCTGTTCTCCTGCTTGTTTGTGTAAACGAGTTGGATCTATTCCCTTCCTCTCAAAGTGCACGTTTTTAAGGCTCCTTGCAAAGCAAATTTACTTTGAGAGCACATGGATGCCAGCACGGGGGTGTGTGTGCGCGCTGGCTGGTGATGATAATAATTAATAATATTAATTATTGAGAATAATAAAAGCTCTTTTTTCCCCCAGAAGTGATGGGTGGTGAACAAGGGCTCCATCCAACACTGCCCATCACCTTCATGTCCATATCTCTTCTCACCTGTGAGACCATCTGGCCATCCCCAGCTGGGAATTTCTTGACGAGATGGTTTTCCATCAGCAAAAGCTCAGGTGTCCACAGCTGACCCTTTTTGCATGTCCAGGTTGCAGTGAAGAGCTCCTCAGCTCCTGAGTCCAAGCCGCAGCAAGAAACTCCAGGGCAGACCACAGAGCAACTGATAATTCACTATAAAACCTAGAGATGCGGACCCTGAAGGCTGGTGGGTGGCAGCGTCCCTGATGGGTGAGGGACTTGCTCAGCTCCAGGAGGACACTCAGTCTGGCCCTGCTGCTGTCCCAGGAAGAGCATCTTTATTCCCACCGCTGATGCAAAGCTTTGAGAGGTCCCCATAGAATCATAGAGTCGTTAAGGTTGGAAAAGACCCTGAAGATCATCAAGTCCAACCGTTAACCTATCACTACCAAGTCCACCACTAAACCATGTCCTTGAGCACCACATCTAGCCGTCCTTTAAATACCTCCAGGGATGGAAACTCAACCACTTCCCTGGGCAGCCTGTTCCATGAGGCAGTTCAGAGGACAAAACCCACTGGTTTTGGCCTGAGAAAGTCGCTATCACCCCCTCCCCTGCCACCTTCAGTTATATCTTAGAGCAGTTATTGGCAGGTATATCTTAATAATAATAATAATAATAATAATAATAATAATAATAATAATAATAATGGCAATTCTGCTGATGATGATCTGTGGTCAGTTACAACATCCCTGGAAATTTCACTCTCCCAGGAGATGCCAGCGAGTGCCTGGGGAATAAGCCTCTCTCTAAATGGTATGCAAAGACCCCCAAATGTCCCCTCTGGCTCACCACCCCCGGCACCAGGCAGGAGGCAAGTTTTCAGGGTTTTATCCACTAAAACAGTCCCTGGAGCAGGGGATTGGGTTTTGCAAGGCGATGCTGGGCAGGGTGAGGAGCTGTGGACCACCCGTGCTCCTCGGCCACCTCCCGTACATGACCGGACCTTTCAGATAAAATCCATGGACATCCTCAGTGTCTTGCCTTGCTCCCAAGACAGGCAGCCAGCCGTACTTCTCCTCTTTCCCTGTCATGCCTGGCTGTCAAACCAGCTTGTTGCTGCTGGGCAGGCTGGCAAACAGCCTTGGCATCACCTTATCACGTCCTCCCAAACAGCGTTTTAGCTGAAGCTGTGCAGGTGAAGACAGACCTGTGAAAAGGCACCTTCTGTCTCCAAATGGTGCAAGGTTGGGGATTTATCCTCTGTGTACAGGTAGGGAAACTGAGGCACTGAGACAGCCAAAGGCAGCTTGCTTGTGGCAGTTTGGGTTAGCAGCCCCATCTCTTGTGTCCAGACGCCATGGACGACCTGCGTGCGTTTTCCCTGGGCAGGTTCACCTTGACTTCACCCTGGGCATGGACTGAGCAGAGAGGTCACCTTCTCCTCCTCTCCCTTTGAGTCCTGCAGATTTCCCTGGCTCCAGACTCTGCTTGCAGGATCATCAGCTTCGCTGCATGTGCAATGTCTGGTATTTCCCACTCTTCAAATTTGTCTTTTGATGCCATTTCGAAAATTCCTCTCTGTAACCACCTTGCTGATGGGATGTCTCAGCATCATGATCCCTCTGTGTGTCAAAGCATCGTGTCCCAGGATGGAGACAGCATGGCTCCCTGGCCACATCTGTGGTGTCCCGGGCTGAGGGGTCTGGTGGTCAGCAGGGCTGGGAGGCCAATGGGGCATGTTGGGACCTCCTTGGCAAAGCCAGTTGGGACCATCCCCACCTTTCCTCCCTGAAAAAAGGCAACCTGTGGCACTTAAAACTTCCTGAGGAAAGTTGGGCACAGAGACGGAGGACTGGCTATTTGGGAATACAGCTGATTTTGCAAGGAAAGGCTGAATTCTGACATGTTCCTCTTCAGTGGCCCAGATCCCAAAGGTGCTGATGGGCTGAAGATGCCAGAGAGGCACTTCATGGCAGCTGCACTTGGTGTGCAGGACAATCCCCCAGGCTTCCCAAATAATGTTTATTTTAACAAATGGGGAATCATCTTCCTTTTCTCCCCTGCCGTCTCTTGCCAGGAGATGTCTCCCAGGCCACTGAGTCCCTCTCAGAGCAGCTGGGATTTTGCTGCTTGATAAAATGGGGCTCTTCACCCCATGCTGTCAGCTCTGCAAAGCCCAGGAGCTTCGTCCAATGTGGCTGTCACCATGGCTGAGCCTTAACAAAGCTATTTCAGCATGGTGGGTGCTTCAGCTCCTGTGTGTCAGTTCAGCCAAGGGCAGGAAAGTTGCTCCAGGGGTCTGTGGGTGCTGCAGGGGGATAGCCAGGGAGACCGGGACACCCACTTTGGATCAACCCCTTTGGCTATGAGTGGGGCAGACCCCAGGACTTGCAATGCTGCCACCACCATCCGAAATAATTGCTGTGTTGTAGGGCTGTAGACCAGGATCCAGGGCAAGGTGCTACACAGTGGGGAATGAGTGTCTGCTGCAGTCTTGGGGTCCTGCTAAGCCTGTGTTTGGGGTATTCAAAGGTGTAAAGCCTGCTGGGATAATGTTGGTGGACCAAGCATGGAGGAAGGATTGAAATTGCTCTCCAGTTCAGAGTGGGCAGGTACCCTGGAGTGACCTATCCCCAAACCATGCCTGGGCTCTGCCCTGGAGAAACCCACGGGGTGGTCCAAAATAGAGTCAGCATTAATTGGCTTCAAGTCCAGGATTGCATTGATCTGCTGAGCCCAGAGTGCCCTCTCGCCTCAGCCTGATCCAACACGTCTTCAGGGCAGATCTCCTTCCTGGGACAACTTTTCAGGAGCAATACATGGGTGCTTTTAATATGTGCATGGACACGCTGAGGAGCTGCGGCCTTTCCAGACGGGCTGGGGAGCTCTGCTGCTGCCAAAGCACGTTACCCACCCGGCTGAGAGAAAGGCAGGAGGTGACGAGTGGGAAAGGAGGGAGGGTTCGCTTTACCTCCTGGACAGTAATTGCGCAACAAGTGAATTTCCCATCTCTTGGTTTGGAAAAGCCCTCCAAACCTGTTTCCCACGAGCTGGTGTTTAAGTCCTATTTTGATTTGGCTTGTGCCTCATCTTGGTCCCTGTGGGAGTGCTGGATGTGCTTAGCTTGACCCCGGCCAGCAAGACTGCAGCATAAACCGCCTTTAGTGCAACTCCCTGGCTTGAATCCTTTGGGACTTGAGAAAAGACAATCCTGTTGGTTCCTCTGGTTTTGCATCCCAAGCTCTCTGTGTGTCCTCTATGCCGATGGAGATGGAGATGATTATTTCTGAATGAGCAATGCTTTGTTCAGCTGTACCTGGGGTACAGCCTTCTTACAGCCTGAAATCTCCTAAGGTGTTGAATCTATTCCTCTTATACAGTGAGGTGTAGTTGAGAGGGTCCCCTGAGTGATGTGTGTCCCAAAACAAGCACTGACCCACGTCCCACCCCATCCTTCCCCTCCACCCACCAGCCTGCTCCACCTTATTCCCTGGTGTTGACCTAGTCCACCTTGGGGTTGACAAATCATTATTTCCAAGCCCAAAATGCATTTTCCAAACCCTTTCATGCATGATGGATTGCTCTCTTTAATTTTGTCTTTTTACCATTCAGCGGTTTTAAACTGAAAATGGCTGAATGCAAACACTAGAGGAAATCTTCCTGAACCGACACAAGGTTCATCTTACAGCCTGCTGCAGGGTGAACCCACCGAGGACCAGATTTATGCCCTGAGATGGAAACAGACCCTCTCCCTGGCCACGGTCAATAGGGAGAGGGACATTCCCAAGGCAACTTGTCCCACCAAATCTCCAGCTTCCCTGCTGGAGTTGTTCCCATTTGGGCGACTGCCACGGTCAACAGAGAGAGGCACCTTCCCAAGGCAACTCATCCCACCAAATCTCTGGCTTCCCTCTTGGAGATGTTCCTATCTTGAGCAATGGTGCTTCCAACCAACATGGTCCTTGAACTAGACGGGATCGGCTAACTCTGGGTTGAACCCCTTCTCTCATGCAATGTTTAGTTTCTCTGCTGGAATTCCCTGGGGAGATGCTGCCGTTGGTTTGAGTGGACGTCTGTCCACTCCAGGCCTTTCCAGCCCCCAAACATGGTGTTAAACACTGCGAAGCATGTCAAGCTTCGAGTTCCATGTCGGGACACGTCTGAGGCATTAAGCTCTGAATGCCACGTGAAGATCGGGAACATTTTTGTGGCAAGCTGCCATCTTCCCCTGGATCATTTACCTCTTGAGTGACAAACCCGGCTCTGAAATGCTTCTAATGCTTTGCAGTACTGTGGCTTCTCTTGTGTGATCGTCTCCGAGCGCGGTACAGACATTATCTAATTATGGCCCTCCCTGGAGCAAAATGGGGCAATTCCTGGCATTTTCAACGTGCTTGTGTTTGTATCATACGGAGCCAATCCAGGCAGACAGATAATCCCAAACACTGGCGATGCTTGAGTCTACCTCTGTGCAGGCTGCTGCCTCCTTGGATGATGGTCAGAAAGGAAATTTGAAAGCAGGGCAGAGGTTTTCAACATGTCTTTGCTCAGGAGCTCAGGTCGTTATGCAAAAAGTCCTTCATATTTGAATTCTCTGAGGTTTAGGTGCCTGGACGAAGCCCAGAATCTCACTGGTTTCGATGGGAGTTCAGACACCAGGTGCCTAAGAAGACATCTACTATGGGCACCTCAATTTGGATGTCTTAATTTGTCAGCTGACTTTCATCCCTAATGTTAGGTGGGATGAATCCCACCTCGGTTGCAACTAGTAGTGGTGGGACCACACTCCAGGTCCTCACTAGAGCATCTGTGCTCATGTTCTTGCACAGATACAACCCAGCCTCGTGGGCTCTGTGTCGGGTGGAAAATATTACAGCAGCTGTGTGGTCTGGGGTTATTTTCATTAGTCTCCGAATCAGTGCGTGAATTGCAAGCCCACTCCTGGAGCTGTGGAGCAACACAGTTATTTAGGCTTGAAACCAGGAGTTGGTTTTTTTCCCTTTTTTTCTTCCCCACTGCTTTTGGCCAATACACTTGGATGATTTACTGATGCAGATCTGCTGGATTAAGTAATTGATTTGATGCCTCTTGAGTGCCAAGAAAGAAATACTCCGCATTAAAAAAATAAAAAATGTGCCAGCAAATCCAGCCCTAAGTACTATTTAAAGGCTTCTGAAAAGGCTGGCTTGACACTGGCAGGGCCACCCAGGCTCCTGTTCCCGTGTCCCCTGCCCCAGTGCCTTGGGAGGATCCTCCACAAGGATGAGAATGGTTTCTTACTCCCATCCCTTTCAGGGGGCAGTGGGTTGTGTGGGGTGCATAGGTGCCTTCCAGCTTGAACAGGGTGGGAAATAATTATAATAGTAGAAATTTTCCCATTCCTCAACAAGGTGAGCTCCAGGCCATCAAGAAAAGAGCAAAGAGCAGCTCTGTGGGAGGATGACTGGTGGACAGATCAGCCCTTCCTGAGGTCAGAGATCCAAGTTCAAGCCTCTCTCTAGCCTCTGCCTTGCCCTTATCATGAACTCTTTAAGGAAGGGAGCAATTTTGTCCCTTCTGGATTTCTGCAAATAAAGGTTTGATTTAGCCGATGGCAGAAATACTTCAGTGGGGACCTTTGGTGGGGACTTCAGGGGGATAAATTAATTGAGGACAAGAAGTGAAATGGGGATAGGAACCTCTTCCAAAGAGACTTTAAAAGATAACAGAAGATGGAGAGACGGAGTGAATTATCATCTGTGAAAATAATTGCTAGTAAATATGGTTACTGTGTGGAAGCCCTCTTTGAAATACCGTGAAGATAAGGATGAGAAATGTAGGCATTGTTTTAACCATTGCTGCTAAATTGCTGCATTTTGGACCTAATTCTGCAGTTGAAAAATAGCTGCTGGTTTTAGGTGCATCACCAAAGCTGAGCTTAGCAGTCTCCCAGGGCAAGTCCAAATGAGAGTGGACAGAGAGCCCCAAACAAGGATAAAAAATTTGTGGCTGTGCTCAGACAGATAAGATTTGATCATTCTGGGCCCCAGTTTCTCACTTGCAAAAAATGCCAGGAGCAGTTTCAAAGCTTCTCAGTTATTCTGAACTGCAAAATAAATACCACTGGTTTAGGGAAAACCTCAGTAGGGCTGTCTACCCACTAATTTTTTTCAGTGTTTTTTCCACAATTTTTTTTCTGGGGAATATGGTTTCAGCATTGTCAACCGCTGTGTGATTCTTGGGGTTCCTGGTATTTCTCCTCTTGCCGTGCCAACTTCTGGGCTCCTGAAATTCTGGAGAAATCATGACTTTCCTTTTGAGAAACCAGCAGCTTTTAGCTCATAAAGAAGCATGGCAGACGTTGAAAAAGCTGGATGCTACAAATTCAAAGTTGACTGAAAGAAAAGGGCTGCCTCCAAAGTCTAGATGGTTAAAACGATTACACGTGTTTGAAATCCTCGCTGTTCCTGACCCACTCATCCCTCTTGGAGCTCCCTCGCTTGTCAACTGCTGAATATTTGAGTTGCCAGCCCTGTGCTCCTGTGAGATGGTTAAGACCTGGCAACCAAAGATGATAATTACTAAAAAATTATCACACCACCAGGAAAAGAAAAAAAAAAAACAACAAAAAAAATAGGGGAAAAGAATGGTGTGACTGGAGCTCCCAGCTTGTGCTTGGCATGTTTTTTCTTTGGCAGTGTATCTTTGTTTTTTGGGAGAGTCCCTCAGAGAGCTGGTGAGCGCCCTTCATGGTCAGGACTCTAATTAGCCACTCGTCTCTCCCTGCAGGCATCTGGATGGGCTTCCCCAGCACGTTGTGCATCCTTCGGTAGGGCATGGAGGGGAGGCTGGCAGCCTCCAGGCTTCACAGGGTGCAGCATTTGCATCGGCTTAATCGGAGGGAGCGGAGTTGGCCTGTCTCTATTTTTCTTCTTTTTTCCCTCTCTTTGTTTTGCTTCTTGACGGGCTGCTGAATGAATGCAGTGATGTGAATTGGTTTGATTTAATTAATCCATTTAAAAAATATAGATCTGGTGTTTGTACATTTCCCCTCCATCTCTCTCGACAGATTGTTGGCTCCCCGCTCCAGCAGGCTTGCAAGCCGGCAAACTCCTTCTGCAGGCACGGCTACCTCCCATTTTCTTCTAGCCAGAAATTTATGATATAATCAGACTTTCCCCAGCAGTATGATTGTCTTCATGGGAACAACACTGCATCAATTTCCTCGCTTTATACACCAGTTGTTGTTGTAGTGCATATTAGCATCCTGGGGATGCTGCGAGCCCCCATCCCTAACCTGGCAGCAGATGATGGACAAGCCAACGTGGACATCTCCATGGGAGCAGGGCTCTGGCAAATGTCCGCTGTCAGTGCCAGTGTTGTTCCCTGATCACTCATCTTAATTTTCCAGCCAGGACACAGGTCAAGCATGAGGAATCTGGGTGTACTTACTCACAAAGCAAATTATTACCCAGGTTGAGTAACTGGCATCTGCCCAAGAGGGAATGAGAAAAACTTTCTGGAGAGATTCTGCCTGTCTAGTGCTGGGACCTTATCAGGGCTGGACTATGTTGAGGAAGGATGTTTATCCATTCAGACACTTTTTGTTGAAGAGATTTCTCCTCCACCAACGAAAAAACCCATACTCATGTGGAGAGCTTCCTCCTCTGCTGTGGCAGATGTACTTGACGGCGTGTACCTGAGCCCAGCCCTGAAAGCAGCCACTGTGCTAAAGTGTTTGCTTGGCTTCAGAAATGTTAAGAGAGGGAATTTCTCTTTAGGAAGCTCGAAGATGTTGGTTTTGAGTTCACTCTGTGCCTGATCCAAAGCTTCTTGAAGCCAATGCAACGCTATCGAATCAGGCTCTGAGCCCACAAACTCATACCTGAGCAGGGAAAAAAAAAAAGCAGATACCTCCAAATGAAGAAAGACCTTGTTTCCAAAATCCCGACCCGAAATGCCAGTCATTGGAGAGCTGGTGCCTCTGCTCCCTGCTGGGCACCAGAAAGGTTACCCTTCTGCATCTCCATCTATATCAATGTCCAGTTTGCTTTTGAAACCTGCTGAAATCTCGTCCTCCGTTCCACAGGGCAGACACCCATCTTATGCAAAAGTTTACTTTTTTTAATGATTCCTTTATTATCCTTGCCACTGATACATAGATGTTTTGTCTGTCCCTGTAAAGCTTCAGCAGGTTGTGTTCAAAGTAATGAATGTGCCTTCCTTCTCCAGCACTGCAGAGGTATGAAGCTGGTGCAGTGAAGGTTGGTGCCTGGCCAGGAAGGTGGAGAAGTCCTCTGCTGAAGGACTTTGAAGTCCTTTATGGAACAATTCTCCTCTTGCATCTGCCTTAGACTCAGTATAATAATTTAGGTAGGAAGGGACCTCCAGAAGTCATCTGCTCCAACCCATAGAATCACAGAATCATAGAATCATCAAGGTTGGAAAAGACCCTTAAGATCATCGAGTCCAACCGTTAACCCAGCACTGCCAAGTCCATCTATACCATGTCCTCGAGCACCACGTCTACCCTTCTTTTAAATACCTCCAGGGATGGAGACTCAACCACTTCCCTGGGAAGCCTGTTCCAATGCTTGACCACCCTTTTGGTGAAGAAGTTTTTCCTAATATCCAACCTAAACCTCCCCTGGCGCAGCTTGAAGCTGTTTCCTCTCGTCCTATTGCTTGTTACTTGGGAGGAGAGACCGACCCCCACCTCTCTACAGCCTCCTTTCAGGTAGCTGTAGAGAGCAATAAGGTCTCCCCTCAGCCTCCTCTTCTCCAGGCTGAGCACCCCCAGCTCCCTCAGCTGCTCCTCATCAGACTTGTGCTCCAGACCCTTCACCAGCTTCGTTGCCCTTCTCTGGCCACGCTCCAGCACCTCGATGTCCTTCTTGGAGTGAGGGGCCCAACACTGAACACAGCACTCGAGGTGCGGCCTCACCAGTGCCGAGTACAGGGGCACTATCACCTCCCTGGTCCTGCTGGCCACACTATTCCTATACAAGCCAGGATGCCACTGGCCCTCTTGGCCACCTGGGCACCCTGCTGGCTCATGTTCAGGCGGCTGTCGACCAACACCCCCAGGCCCTTTTCTGCCAGGCAGCTCCCAGCCGCTCCTCCCCACGCCTGCAGCGGTGCCTGGGGTTGTTGTGACCGAAGTGCAGGACCCGGCCCTGAGCCTTGTTGACCCTCATACAGTTGGCGCCGGCCCAACGACCCGGCCTGGCCAGGTCCCTCTGCAGGGCCTCCCTGCCCTCCAGCAGATCGACACTCCCACCCAGCTTGGTGTCATCTGCAAACTTACCTGTGTGTTCCAAGCCATTACCTTGACCTGTGCCAACTAGCAGGATTAGGGGATGGGATGGTGACTGTTCCCAGCAGACAGCGTGAATAGAACTGCTTTGCAGTTCATAGAACTCAGTTCTCCATGATCTGAAACTGTTTGAGATGATTGTCATCGACATGGTTTGGACCCAGGCCAGCCAGGGCTCTCCCAGGCAGCCTCCACGAAAGAGGGAGAGGACTACAGACCCTGGCCTCACCCTAGGAGGCAGTTTGGATGCACCTCACCTTGCTGGAGGGTCAGAGAGCTGGATGGCATGGAGGGAGGCCTGTTCTCTCAGCCCCCAGTTCCCAGATGGATGGGTTTTGGCTGCCCTAGCACCAAGGAGTGGGTGCTGTGTTCTTGGTGTCGTGATGTGGGGCTTTTAGGGATAGTGTTAGAGCCAACCTGGTGCAGTCAGTACCTTTGCAAAGAGCCAGTCTTTGCTTGGAGGAAGGTGTTATTTTACTCCAGAGCAGAGCTGACACATCACCTGGGTGACCCTCAGGATCTGGGAATGAGAGAAGAAGAGACAGGAGCTGGTGGCATCATCCAGAAGAGCATGGGAATGCGGGGGCTGGTATATGAAACGGCGTGAGGAGCAGCCAAGCTTGGGAACCAGCCGAGAGCAATGTCGTGCGAACACCCTGCACTGCAAGAGCCTCAGATGGCATTTGTGTCGCATAGGCAATGTCAGAGAAGGACATCGCCCTGGTGTTAGGGAGCTCTGGGAGCAAACAGGGGTGCACTGGCGCATGGGAGGAAGGAGATGGAAGAGGGCAGGGGGCCAGTCTGGCTCTGGCAAGAGCAGGCAGGGCTGCCCGAAGAAGGGCTGCATCTTGCAAACAGCTGCAATCACAAGGCAGTGTGATGGCAACATGAAATATGTCAACAAGCAGCAATTAGGGCTGCAGCGTGGAGCCCCGCAGACCACCAAAGGAGATGATGTGGCTGGGGATGGGGGCCAGCCTGGGTCTCACTCAACGCCTGCCCCGGGGCCGGCGCAGCTGGATCTGGGCAGGCCTCTCCCCCCACCATGGCAGCACGCTTCCTCGAGTGCCCCAGGACACAGACGTGGCCCCGAGGTCCCACCAAGTGCCTCTGACCTCTCCAAGCATGAGGAGCATCTTCCTGCCAACGTGAGCCTTGGTGTGGAGATCAAAGGCCGGTTTCTGTTTTGCGAGGGGGGTCCCGACCACAGAGGATGGTTGAGAGAGCAGCGGGCTGCAGCTTGCACCGTGTCCTGGTTTCTGTCCGACTCTTACAGAGGTTGGTCTGAAACTTCCCATTAGAAGATGGTATTTCCAGTTTCTTCAAACTTTTTTCCAAAATTTCAGTACTTGGGATGAAGTTTTCCAGGCCCACATCTGCCTATTTGCTGCAGTTGAAAGCTGAGACCACAGTGGTTTGTTCCTCCCAAGAACAGCTGCTGGTTTTGCTGGTGTGAGCACATGCATTTTGGGGGCAAGAACTTCACCCCAGTTAGCAATGGCATTAGCATGAGGATTTTGTCTTCCTGCAAAAGCAAAACAGAAGTGTATTCCTCCAGGGAGGAAAACGCCTGTTTGCACATGACCAGGAGAACCCAGTTAAAGGGCAGAAGCTAAATCCTGCAACAGTCCATCTTCACTGATAACCCACCAAGCACACTGCCATTGCCACCTCCTGCCCTGGTCCCAAGGTGTTGCTGGTCTGTCTTTGAAGCTTTCCATCTCAGTGACTATCACTGGCGGCTCAAGGAAGCCCTTGAGATTAGCAAGGCTTGACAAACCCCACGGAGATATAAATATTTATCTAGATGTACTCAGGCCCTGCAGATTATGGGGTGGGATTTCTCAAGCTCAGAATAACAGCTGCTATAGCTAATGTCCTTCAGTTGTGCCACAACCCCAGGCACCGCTGCAGGCGTGGGGAGGAGCGGCTGGGAGCTGCCCAGCAGAAAAGGACCTGGGGGTGTTGGCTGACGGCCACCTGAACATGAGCCAGCAGTGTGCCCAGGTGGCCAAGAGGGCCAATGGCACCCTGGCTTGTATCAGGAACAGTGTGGCCAGCAGGAGCAGGGAGGTGATGGTGCCCCTGCGCTGGGCACTGGTGAGGCCGCCCCTCGAATGCTGTGCTCAGCGCTGGGCCCCGCACCCCAAGGCGGCCATGGAGGGGCTGGAGCGTGGCCAGAGCAGGGCAGCGAGGCTGGGGCAGGGGCTGGAGCACAAGGCTGGGGAGGAGCGGCTGGGGGAGCTGGGGGGGCTCAGCCTGGAGAAGAGGAGGCTGAGGGGAGCCCTCATCGCTCTCTGCAACGGCCTGAAAGGAGGCTGGAGCCGGGGGGGTCGGTCTCTGCTCCCCAGGAACAAGCGCTGGGATGAGAGGAAATGGCCTCAAGTTGTGCCAGGGGAGATTTAGATTAGATATTAGGAAAAATTTCTTCACGGAGGTCAGGCATTGGAACAGGCTGCCCAGGGCAGTGGTACAATCACAATCCCTGGAAGTATTCAAAAAACATGTGGATGTGGTGCTTAGGGACATGGTGTAGAGGTGGACCAGGCAGTTAGGTTAACGGTTGGACTCGATGAGCTCAGAGGTCCTTTCCAACCTTAACGATTCTATGATTCTGTGATTCTATGATTCTATGATTCATTTCTGGACTGAAAGTGGTTTCTCGGTATGCTGAACAGAGCCAGCTGCAGCCACCTGCTTTGCGCAGGTATCACGGGGACTTACCCCTATTTCATTCAGCGCTGGGAACCTGTCCAGGACCACATTGCTGCTTGCTCTGCTGAGCCCTCATGCTTTTTCTTTCTTTCTTTAGGGGTGGCTGGGATGGAGCAGCCATTCACTGGGCGTGCTGCTCCAGGGGCTGCTCATCTCCTGCAAGATCACTCGCTCACCGGTATCAAACCCCACATTCCTGCGGGCAGCCTGACACCTCGGGCTCTCGCAGACCAGCAGTGGAAAAGCAAATTTTCCTTCTAGGCATGTTTGAAAGAAGGCATCAGAGAAGAATTTCCAGTGGAAAAATACCAAACTCTTGCACTTGACTGAGAACCAAAATAGATTGCAACAGTGCTTTCCTCTGGGAGGAATTTTCCTACCTGGGGGCGGCGGGGGGGGGAAAGGGCTTGAACGGACAGGTATGAGGTTAAAAAAAATTGTCAGGTCCTTTCTTTGCACAGGCAAAAGGGGAGGTTGGCAGCAGGGCATCTCTCCCGCACATGCTGTGCACCAGGGACCAGCGCTGCACCTTGCTTTGGGCATCTCGTCTTTTCCTTGTGTGTTGGCAGAGCTGGGTGGACGGTGTCCTATCGGCCAAGGAGGGGCTGGAATACGTTGTGTTCCACCATGGCGCATGCTATACATTCATTTAATGTGCTGCATATGGTTGTTGAATGTATATTTAATTTCACAGAATCATGGAAGAGTTGAGGTCAGCAGGGATCTTTGGAGATCGTCTAGTCTAAACGTCTGCTCAAGCAGTGCCACCTACAGCATGGTGCCCAGGACCATGTCCTGTTGAGTTTTGCGTATCTTCAAGGACGGAGGCTCCACAGCCTCTCTGGGAAACCTGGTCCACTGTTTGACCACACTTACAGTGAAGAAGCTTTTTCTTACATTTAAATGGAATCTCTTGCATTTCAATTTGCTTCCTATTAATTATTTTATTTTGAAGATCCACCAAGGTCTTTGAAACAAGCTTCCTTCCCAGTGCTCCTTCGTGTTCATCAGTCTACTGGCCAAAGGTCCAAATTCAAGTCCAAATTCAGACTCCAAGTCTCTGGGGGTGATGTGTAGACCTGACCATACTCTATGGATGATCCCACCTGACCTACCCCGTTTGCTGGAGAACAGCAAATAAGATAGGTCACCTTTCAAGAACTTTCTAACCACACCTCCCACTGCCTAAATATCTCACCAGCCGTCATTGCGTCCAATGTAGGTGTTGGGACATGGCCTGAAACTGGCTTCCCAGCACCGAGAAGGGGATGGGGGCTTGTCTGGTGACTTCCTACTGTCCCCTGGGCGGCAGGATCCGGCCCCGCGGCTGACAATGGGCTGCTTGTTGGGCTGAGGCGGTCGGCAGGACCCCGAGGTAAAGGGGAGACTCCCTTTTACTGCTTCTTGCTTAATAACAGGCTTGAGGATATTAATTACCTTAATTAGAGCTGGCCAAACCTGTTCAGCTTGGAGCTGGGAGTCAGTGGGGACCAGCTCTCTCAGCTTTTTTCTGCTCTCAGGTCTCATGATGTTCCCAAAGAGCGAGACCTGTCCTATTTCAAATGTAATTAAAAGGCTTTTGAGAGGCTCCTTAGATCCTGCAGCTTTCCGAGCAAGAAGCCCTCTCTTCAGTAAGGGACCGTGTTTCATAAACAGCAAGAAAAGTGGCTTTATTTTACTCCCCTCCCCAGAATAAAAACAGATGTTTTTAGTGATCATGGGCATAAGACACTGTGCTGTCCTCAGGAGACTTTTGACTGCAAAAAAACTCATTCTTGGGATTGTAAATCCCCTATGGGAACAAAGAGGGTGGGTTTGCAGATGAAGAACCTGGGCCAGTCATGAGGCTGGGGGCAACTCAGCCGCCTGCTTGGCTGGCAGTGCAGGCAAAGCCTCCTGCCTCAGTTTCCCAGCTGCAAAATGTACCATGCTTTGTCCAGTCATCACTTTTACTGGCACATAGGTAATATTTAGCTGAGGCCTGGGGTATCACAAGCAGTAAAGTTTGGTGACTCAGTTGCTCAGAATTTGCCCAGAGAAGTGACTTTGTGGTGAATGCCACGTCAATGCAAGGTGAGACTTTGGGTTCAGATAGCCATGTGGCTTCTCTCCGGGTTTCCCTGGTTATTGTCACTCTCCCAGAACAGGTGGTGTTTGCTGATGACCTGTTGTCATGATTCACTCTTCTCTTTCCTTTGGCTGAAGGTACTAAGCTCATCTTGGGTTGACCTCCAAACAGTGACTTATGCATTTGCAGGTCACACTCTTCCAGTGGCTGAGAGAGGACCTTGGTGTTGTTCAATCTACAACTCATCTTGCAAGAAAGCAGGACTGTCCGTGGAAGCACAGTCCTTGCAGTATGTGCAGCCTCCCAGGAGCTGATGGCACGTCACACTAGGCCTGCCAGTCCTTAATCTCTATAGCCCCAAGGGATGACAGAACCTATGGCAGATTCCTCCAGTGCTCATTGTGTTCAAATAATGACCTTGGCTCACTTTGTATCCTGTACTATCCCATCTGTGCTCATCAGTTCCAAAGCCTCCACCTCCTCTTGAGAAAGCAGGAGGCCATGCTGTGAGCCAACCCTCTTTAAAGTTGTCACAGTGTGGGCACTAGCCAGATGAAGGCATCTCAGAGAAGTGGTTGAACTGCCAGCTCATCTCCCTGGGGTCCCTATGTCTCCAGGGGGGAGAACTTCCTCCAGAAGTTTGGAGCTCCTAAACAGGGTTTTTGCCCTGAGTCACCTTCCAGAGGCATCTGATAATTTTGTCATTCTTCGGAAGGCTCTTAGAAATATTTCTTATCCAGTTATGGCAGTTGGGATCTATCATGCCTCACGGTGGTGCTCTGTGTGTGTGATCAATACAGCCAAAGTGAGACTTGCCTTAGCCTAAAGTAGAGGAGATGAGATGAAATGTACCGTTTCCCTCCAGTGACTATATAGGGAGCCTGAAGTCCTTCATGAAACATCTTGTGAAGCTTTGGACCCATATGGGGTGGCCCTTGGTCATCCCATGAGCCTGGGGTTGACTTTGTGTCATTGCTGCCAGGACTGATGCTAGAGACGTGGCTGGGTCAGGTGCAGGGCCCAGGGTCTGTTCTCCAGGCAGGGAGGCATGCCCATGAACACCGAGCAAACCTGGCCTTCTCACCCTTCCAAACTACCAGCTGGAGAGGATCCAGCAGTGCCGGGGTACCCAGACCTGTGGCCAAGGCCCCTGCACTATATACAAAACTAGACTGGTAGAGTCTCTGTCACCTTGTTTACTCCTTTCCTCTGCCCAGCAAGGAGAATGTTATTGCCTTTGGTGGAACATCATGCTGTCTATAAAACATAGGTAGAAAATACAGAATATAGTTCATAGTTTTGGTCCACAAGAAGCAGTGTTTTCAATGAATAAAATATTTGCACTTAAAAATACTTTGTCTGGTGCAGATGATATTTAGCCATTTAGCCAACTGGCTTTTCCAAGCCAAAGGGGCAAAGTGCCCATCCCAATCCTTTTCCTCCTCTTTTGCATTTCTTGTTGAAGGTTGGACATCCGGAGATACCCTATCCACCAGGTATTGCTACAACACATTGAAGAAAGCAGCGATTGCATTTACTATTTTAATCCTGACTCAGTGTTTGAGTATTTAGAAGTTTAGGAGAGTTGTGGGCTCTGCCGGTCCTGAGATGTCTTTAATTCTTGCATTCGCACAGTTGAAGAAGGTATTCGAACTGGAGATCACATAGGAGTTACTCATTTCTGTATGTGCATCTTCAGGGAGCCAATGAATGGAAAACTGCCCCCCCAACAAGAAAACAGCTTTGTATTGAGAGATCCCTAAATTGATTGGGTTTATGGCTGGGCTCAAAATGAAGTCATGGACTACATTGATTGAGGGGCTCCCTCAAGGTTCCTTCTAGATCTAGCTTCAGTGCTTCAGTGATTCCTGCTCCTGAAATGCCTTTTTTTTTTTTTTTTAGCTGCTCTCATTGATGCTTTTGAAACATCAGGTTTGATATCTTGTCCATCTATGTGAGAGAGACGTTAGTGAATGTGGTACTGCAGTTATTGAAAACCCGCGTACGCTGGCGTAAAGATAAAAATAGACCATGGAGGTTATGACCATGAATACTAACTATCAGTGCGGTATCACTGTGGACTGTACTTAAAATTTATGTGTGTTTGTAATCTGATTTACAGGTCTGTCACCATGTATTTGTCATTGACATCTTGCATGACCTTAGTAGGCCATCCCAGCTGGAGATGGTCAGACACGTTAGCTTTGCCTTCTTCGTCCTCCTCAATATGACATGAACCTGGCCCACTGGCCAACTGCTCCCTTCCTCCAGACCAGCTGTCCTCCACCTTTGCTCTTTGGCATCCCCTAAAGCTGGGCTGCAGACACAGTCCCAGGCTGTCCGGCATCTCCAATGACAGAGGCTGCCAAGTGGGATTTTGGGGGGGGTCTTTCTCCTGCTAGACGTCTTCAAGGCTGGCCCCAGTTCCTCTGTCACACTTTGTCCTTACCACTGAATTAAAGACCCTTCTCATACATCCCCTTGATTATAAATTTTGCTCAAGCCACGTCTTCACCTCTTCCCAGATCCCCAACAACTCGTGCAGCTCCTTCCCCTGGTCCTGGTGCTTTACTAACATCTCCGACCTCTTCTAGGAAATGTGTCCTGTGTTTCGACTTACCCTAGGAGGAAAAAATTGTTGCTTAAGCAGGTTTCAGGCATCTCAGCCTGTGACCTTTCTGTAACTATTTGAATGAGTGTATTGACTTGTTCTGTGAATTATAAACTCCATTAACTCTTTAGTGACTCCCCAATGCTTGGCAAGAAGGGCTCAGATCCAAGGCATATCTAATGTGCCAAAGTCTCTTCAAGCTTATGGGAATGCGAAGCTTAATCCCCATTGAAGATCTGGTTAAAAATACCCTTTTCAGTGGCAAAGGCTGACAGCTGCTGGTTAGAAATTTAGAATTAGCGGCTTCATCCCCCAGCACTGTAACCTCTTTTTTTAAATGCTTTCCTAACTTTCAGTCTATGAGAAATAAATGTACTGTGCCTTTAATCTTGCCCTGCTAAGATTTTCTTCTTTAAAAAAAATCACACAACCCAAACCGACTGCACTCCAGCAAACACCTGTATTGCCACTGAAAGGCCTTTTGCTAATATATTTTTCCCCCTGTTCTTCTTGATCACACCTGTCTAGCTTTGGGCAAAATAAAATATTCACATAGCTGCCAGAAGTAAAGTTCTTTCCTGGCTTGAGCTACTGTGTGTAAAGATCTCCAAAGAAATGTCAGATCACTTTATTGAATCCTACTGAAAACTTGTTTGACAGTAACATGCAGAAAGGATCAGGACCTCTCTGTAATTGCCAGTGGGTTGAAAAGAGCGTTTGTTTTGAAGGCTTAAAAATGTTTTTCTTTTTTTTTTCTTAAAAAAAAATTATTTTTTGTGACGATATTTGGATGCATTAAAAACTGCGAAGGGCTCTCCGTGCACGTTGCTCGTGTGTTTGCACAGATGCATGAACACAGGCTGCCTGCACAGGAACGCATGGGGAGGGCTGGATCTGCAGCTGGATCGCAGCCACCTCTGGGGCAGGAGGCAGAGCCAGCCAGCAGCATGCACCAGCTCAGCAGCACCGGCCAGGGCGGAGATTAATATATGCAATTTTTCAGGTGCTCTGAGCTTCACAGGGGAGTAAAAAGCACCTTTATGCAGAAGGCTTTTGCCCTCATGAAGCCCTGTGTGTGAGCAGGTCAGAGCTACTTCAGAGAGGCAAATTCCACCCTCTGCACACCGTGTCTTACAGCCCCGGCTTCCTGTGAGTGGAAACAAATACCTATTGTAGTGGGGAAAATAATTAGGAGCAGGTGAAAGCATATTTTTAATGATCCTCTGACGAAACTGATATTTAATTTACAATAGGAGTATTTGCCTCTCCGAATCCTCGCCTGTTGCTCCCAGATGTTAATTATGGTTTGTCACTCCTGTGTCTGCTGTGTGAAATACATGTTCCTCTGAGCGAGACCCAGTGCTAACCTTTGCCTTGGCATCCGGGAGAGCACTTCTTTAATTATTCTTTAATTTTGAAAGGAGTAACCTGGGATTACTGGAATAATCAAGCTCCAGCCCTTGTGATGGGGGAGGCAGCTGGAGCATCACTGGAACTCCCATTTCTATCTGAGCTTCTCATATAACTTTAATCTGAGCTAGCCTGTTTCAAGTAGTCTACCAGACCTCAAAATCTGGTTTGTGGGGACACTTGAAACCCACCTCTGGGTCGCTCATTTCCTCAAAGGCTTTTGTTACTGTTAGTCCAAGATGAAGTCTCCATCCTCAGAGAAGACTCACTTTGAGGTCTGAGTTTGCAAAACATTGCTTCTAGGCTTCCTCAAATCCTCAGGTGATGCCACATCCAGGGTTCTTCAGATTCAGACCCTGGCCCCAGACTTTCTGATGTCTCCATTCTTCTGTGGTCATTTCCCTACTAAATGGCACCCTGGATATCACAGGTCTTGTGGGAAACCTGAAGCCACCAGCGGCAGCGACTCAGAAAATACACAGAGAAATCTCAGCTCCCTTGGCTTGAACTGAAGTCCAGCAAATTCAGTAAGGATGGTATTCTTCTCACCTGCCTTTAGGTGGCCACAAGGTTGATTTGGCAGTCTGAGGCAGTCACCTGCATCTCACTTTGTTGCCCATGAAGAGAAATGGAAAGCTCTTGAGGAAAGGTTCAGTCTGTGTCAGACAGGAACTGAAAACACATCAGAGAAGTTGCCACCTTGTCTGGATGTTCAAAGTTAAGAGGGTTGGACCATTCCCAAGGTCTTTATCTCCTAACAGGGCTTTTCCTCTCTCCCAGGGGGGCCCATTTTTGACAGTGAAGACAGCAACTCAGTTATAGTTGTGTTCTTGGTGGAGCCAGGGTGACCGAGTGGCTGAATCTGGTTTGTATTGTACACATGGACACACACGTTTATCACACTCATTTTGACATTGTTAGCTAGACCTGTGGGGCCCCAATACGCCTTTCTGTGTTGCAAAATGAAATAGCCCAAGGCAAAGGGGCTTGCCCAAGGACATAGAAGGAGGCAGACCCACAACAGGACAAGACTGAAGGAGAAGAGCTGGTGGAGTCAATAGTTTCAGTTTAGAGACATCGATAGCAGAATGAATAGTTGCTGATGGGGGCGATGTTTACTGTCCAGCTCTGCTAGACATCATGTTTCAGAGCTGAAGGAATGACCAAATGCTTCCTTGGCTTCGCCAACAGGAGCCCTACAATTTGCTGATATCCTAAGCAAAGCCCCCTCGTAAAACCAGCATGGGGTCATCCAGGGCTTCATCCTAGGAGGGACTCCACACAGTGTTAGTGTCCAGACACCAGTCATATGAGCTGATTTAGAACACATCATATGTTCACAAGGACTCATGAAGCATCATGTTGCAGGGATTGATTGGGAAGGTTAACATGACCCCCACCTCCCACCCCATGCTAGTGACAAAAGGCTGGCCTGGCATTGGCATCCCTCATCTATGGCATTTTTTTTTTTTTCTCAGCTGCAGCTAGGGAAGGGGAGATGGGGGATAACTGAGCAAGCTTCTCCTGGTGGTCATGAACCTGGAGTCTGCAATGTCTCCCAGTAAGAGAGATCTTTTCCTATGGGTTTGGGAACACTGGATGAGAGAAAGCCACATGAATTAGAAGCAGGTGCTCCAGCATGGCTGACTTGAGTGACAAGAAGAATTTCAGACGAGGTCTGCCTGCATAAAGCTCATGCCAGTTTAACAACCTTAGTAGGGCTGTAAAACTCTTTTTGTACCAGTCTTGCAAGAGAGAGATGAAAAAAGTCTATTCAAGAACATCCAATGTCATTGGAGGAGCTGGGAGTACCTGATATCAGCCAAAGCACTTGTTTGCTCATTTGGGCGGTATCTCCACCTACCAGCAGGAGCTGCCAGGATTGCTTGGCTGGTAGAGCTTTCTAGAGAGACCTCTTCCTGCACAGTGTTGGTGTCTGCTGGATCTCGTCCATAGAGACACCTGCATTAACACAGACTTCTCCCCATGCTGCCCAGGAGTGCGGATCCAGGGGCGTGCTGGTGCACGCAGGATCCCACGCTGACACGCTCTGGTGTGTGCAGGCATCTGTGCTAATGCTGGTGGGGTGTCCTTCTGCATGGAGCTCTGCCACCACCTCTCTACTCCGTATGAACTCATGCAGAGCCTCTGCTGTTAAGTCAGACCATTGGAAAACCTCTCTTGGGCTCTCGCTTCCCCCTCACAACTGTCCCTGCATGCATGCGTGTCTCTGTCCATGCGTGCACATGGATATGGACTCTCTGTGTCCTATGTTAGGGACTCACAGCCCAGCACACCTGAAGCTCCAGGCTCAGGAAGGAGAAATTAGGAATTGTATGGAGTTGTATTTCTTTTTATGCTATACTAGGGTAGAACTTATGCCCAGATCTCTCCCACCTTACTAAAACCTGGAATCACCATTCCCGTGGAGAGGGACAGACCTCTCCAGTGGCAGGTCAGATCCAGGGTGGCCTGAGTTGCCCATTGGGATGAGGTTTCTCTTTCTCCCCACAGCAGTAGATGAAGCCAGGTGCAAAAGGGTCCGAGCATGGGTATCCACAGAGTATCTGTTCTTCTTAGTGGGGAACAAACCCAGGGGATATTCAAGCTGGATGTACAGGTTGCTTTTTGAAGGTGGGAACAATTAGCAAGCAGGACGTGAAATCTCCAGTCTGCTTTGAGACTGGGGATCCAACACACATGGAAGTTCAAACCAGCGCCTCCAGCAGGTCCCTGAACAGAGAGATGTGGCATGCATTGGGTGCTTGGGTCTCCCAAACGCTTCCCATGCAACCCTTCATCTCTGCCTATGTTAGTTCCCCATCAGCAAATCTTCCCTGTCTCACTCTTGAGATTGAAAACTATTTTGGTGATGGGGTGATGGCCTATTCTGCACACCGTCAGCACCCAGCACCACAGGGGCTTCATCTCATGACAGCAAGCTCCGAGGTTTTGCAGCCTCACCACTCACTAATCACTGCTAAATAAGAAAAAGGGCAGGAAGGCCACTGAACTCATAACAGGCATGTTTAAATCAAGGAAAGAAAAATCAGAGGCCAAAAATTAAGGTGCTTTGATCCTTGATTTTATGTCAACAGAGACGAAAGAAGAACACTAAGTCTTTTTACTTTTTACCAGCTGCTGCTTGAAACAAAATAATTGGATAATTAAAAGGCCTTGCCTTATGTCAATTTTATTTAGGTGCCTTGATCCACTGATGGAATGTGTCATTGATAGAAGGTTTAAGAGCTCATTAGAAAAATCCCAGAGATAAACCCTGGGCTCAGCTCCTTCAAAGGGCTGTCAGCTGGGAGGGGAGCAGGGATGCTGTCCCAGAGTGGCCCAGCATAATGGTACCACAAGGGAGAAACTGTGCTGGGCAACAGCTGTAGAAAAACAGGTTACGCCTTTAGCGCAGCCAGGCTGCAGGTGTTGTGAAACACCCCGTGCCCTCCCTCAGCAGCTGATTCAGGTCTGAAGGAACAAATTTGCTTTCTGTGATGGCGTGGCATTTTTCCTTGGCAAGGTGGTGAAGTTTTGGTGGGGTGCGACCGTGATGTCCCATCTCAATGCAATGACGTTTTGCAATCCCTTGACAAGCGCGGCATTTTCCTAACCAAAGCCGCCCTCCCATCCCTGCTTCTCACCAGCCGTCACCTGCCTTATCTGACATTGGGCACTGGGTCTTGGGCAGGAATGAAGACCCTATAGAAAATAAAATGGCAAGCGTACCTTGCCCTTCCTCACCTCCCTCGGCTTCCCAAACTCCAATACTTTCTCACAAGACTCAGTTGCCAACTATAAATGACTCAACAAACTTCTGCCTCTTTTGAAAACACCACTACACTTAATACACACATTTAATGCCTTGCGAGGCCTATGGCCTCTTGTATAGGAACTCTTCCTTGTGTAAATGCATCTCTTTAGAGCCAAGGCTGAGGATGATGTACAGTTCTTGTCTGGGAAGATAGTGCCTTTGCATTGATTAAAACATTTGGGACAAAGAACAATTTCTTTTGAAGTATTTCTTCCCCCAATGGATTCTGGGTGAAAGTTTCCAAAGGCTCCTGAGCAGGAACTGACAGTCCATCAGAGGCACGTCCCTGACTCTGACTGCCATGGGAGCCTCGTCACCTTTGGAGATAGCGTTCAGGGTGCTGAGTAGGTAGATGCTTTTGAAAAATGAACCTTTATATTAAATACCTGCATCCATTTGTTAACATTGGTTATATAATTACTGTCCTTGCTGACTCCATTTCCCTGTTTATTCCTTTTGTGACCACAATAAACTGCAGTTCACAGCCAGGGAGAGATGATGTTGTGTTACCTACACTGGGTAGGACTGATTTCACGCTGTCAAAAGGGAGGCAGGTAGCTTAAGCCACTTCTTTGGCTCTTCTGGAGTCAATGGATAGATATGAGCTTCTCTAGACAGTGGCACATCCTGGTTAATATAGGTCCCCCAGATAGATGGGAATGACTTGCCCTCTAAAAGTAGCCCATTGATAGGAGAGAGGCCCCAAATGCCTAGGTGTGCCCCACATTTAATGATTAAACTGAGGTGAGATGGATCGGATCCTTTTGCAACAACAAAAATTCAGGAACCCTAGAGGAAACCCTCTGACCTGCAGCCATGCCTGCAAAACTGGATGGTCTGAGACCTGCCAGTTGGTCTGCCACTGTGTGCTGTGCACACTTCCCTGCGTACAAATAAATAAGTAACTCGCATATGCACGTATAGCACGTAAAGCTGTATATAATGTACATATGGGTGCACACACACAAAATCAAAATTGTATATGTATGTGGTATATGTGTGCCTGTCTAAGGTCGGTGTATATAGCTGTCTTTAAATAGCATGAAGAGCAAAGAAATACATATATATATATAGATCAGGGCCAAATGCAGCCTGTATGGAAAGGGTTTATATAGCTTCGCAACCCAATTACATGACCTGGAGTCAGCACGGAGGGAAGAATGAGGGGGAAAGGGCTACAGTTGGTCTGGGTCCTGACTCCAGAGGAGCAATGGCAGTGGCAGGCAGCTGCCTGCATCGCTAAAAGTGCCATTAGCAAAACTAACAAGCAGAACCCCATCCCTGGCGCTGCTCACGCTGGCGGTCGGAGCAGGTCTCTGGCGTGCCGAGCGCTGTGTGAATCCGAGGAGGCTGTGATCCTCACAGCAGTGGGTGGTAGAAACCACAGCATGTAAGCGATGCTTTCTGCTTTATTTGATTTGTGACTGATTTATAGGCACTTCTGTGGTGTAATTGGCTTCACTGAGCCCACTGTGGCTTCGCGCTGCCATGGCTGAGAGCTGGGCTTGGCTCTAATCTCCCGTTCCCCGACCTCTCCCTGGAACGATCCGTGCACTGCTCTGACATGCGGAGAGATTATGGTGTTGGCTTAAGAGCTGATTAGTCTGCATGATATCTGCGTGATAAATATCTTTAGAAATAGCTTTCCTGAGCAGATTTCATTAGGCATCCCTCAGTAAGCAGCAGGGCCTGCTGAAGGAGCAGCCACCACCTTGCAGACTTTTGTCCCGGGGTAGCTGCCTTGGGGGCTCCACATCACCCAATGGACTGGTTGTACCTGGTGCATGGGCTTGTGGAGCGAGGGATAGCGATGGGGTAATGCTGCTCTCTGACGCCGTGCCATATAGTACTTTGCCCGAAGGGCGTAATCCCGCTGGTCTTCCCTGTGTCCAGCACAAAGCATCATGGGCTCTTCTTGCTTTAGATGCCCACCATCACAGTCAGCTCACCTTCCCTCTGCTCTCCCTGGAAGGGGATGGCTAGTGAGGATGATATCCTCCCATGTTGCTGAGTCCATGAAAGAGTCCAGGTCCAGACCAGGAAAAGGGCCTGCCTCTGCTAGGTCCTCTATAAGCAAACCGCAAAGAAGAAATGCTCCATGGGCAAGAGATCGGAAGAGGCTAAGATGGTGCACAGCAGTGTGGGGAGCATCCCCTGCTCCGGAGACCTCCCCTCTTGTAGACTTATCTGATTTTGGTGGGTTTATCCCTCCGACAGATTTGGTCCCAGAGCTGAATTCCTGTGGATCTTCTGGGCATTTATGTGTTAGGTATAAAAATAAGAAGGTTCCTAAATAATGCGGTGATAGGACAAAATATCCCTGAATCCAGTTACCATTGAAGAGTTTGAGTTGAGGCTGCTCTAACTGCTATACGAGCCTAAAAATCAGGCTGAGCAATGGTGGCAGACGAAATCGGAAGGCAAGTGGGTGAGGGCCTTGTTCTCAGCAGAGAACCAAATCTGCCCATCGGTAATGCTGGTTAAAGATGTTGCTGTTTCCACTGGAAATGGAGAGGTGCAATGAGGTGAGTGTATGTGCATGCATGTACAGAAAGGAGGAGGATAAAAAAAAGGGAAGAATATAAAGAAAACCCTCCGTTGACAGAAAGGAGGGGAGGACTTCTGAGAATTGTGGTCTTCACAGGTGTAATTCAATCTCCAGGCAACTCACAACAAATTCCCCGATGCAGGTGGCTGTGTGGATGTCTAACTGGCCTGGCAGTGACTCATGTAATGATGCTTCCATGGTCCTCAGAAGACAGCCTTCCTCCCCATCCTCTGCCTCAGTTTAGGGCCAGAGTTTAAATGGCCAGAGAGGTTACTCTTCCAGGCCTCCTGCATAAGAAAAGCCAGAGGAGGACACTGCATAAATTCCTGCTTGAACTTGAAAATCCATTTAGATAAAACCGTTGGCCTTCCTTTTAAAATCTGTGTAATGTGAATTATTGTAGTCTCTGCTAAATTGTTCCATCAGACAGTCAACTTCAGTGTTAAAATATGTGCCATATTGGTGTTTGATTATGGCTAATTTTGATTTCTGGCATTTAAATCTTCTTGTACCTTTGCGTGAGATACTGAAGAGCTCTTTATTACTGAACATCTATTCAACAGACTACTCATGGGCTCATAAACTATCATCCCTCTGTCCACTGAGTTGGTGGACTGAGCTCCTCTAAGCGTTTCCAACCTTGCCTCCATTCCCAGGACTCTTCTCCAACTCCTCTTTGATTTAACAACATCCTTTGGGGAATTTGCCTCCTAGTATTTCAGAAGCAGTGCCCGGTTTGCAGTCTGGGAAGAAGAGCCTGGCTTGGGCAGCAGGAGGACTTAGCGGGTTCATGTCCCTTTGCTCCCTTGGAGGAGTGAATGGGGCCATTCGGCATCAATCTCAACAGCTCTGATAGCCTGCTTTGGATCCTGCCCAGCAAGAGCATCTCCCTCCCTTCACTGCCTGCAGAAGCAACCCAGGGGAATCAGCTGGCATTACAAGCAGATTGGATTGCCTGCTGTGATGCCCAAGTCTCTTTCAGCATTGCTGCTTCCCAGGAGGGGGAGTATGGCCACATTCTTCGCTTCTACACATCTGCCTTTACATTTGGCCCTCATCTGCTTGCTATCTGCCTGCACCCAGCTTAACAAGCAAGCCCTTTTCCTCTATACCATTGACCTCAGTCTCCATTACATGCTGATCCAGTAGACCTTGTGTTGTCACCAGCATTTTATTTTTTTTTTTAGTCCAGGACATAGAGAAAATGTTAAAATGTGTATTGAGGAACCATTCCCTGTGGGACCTGACTAGGAACACACCCATCTGGCGATGATCCCTTGGTTGGAGTTATGCTTCGAGACCTACCTTAGCCAGTTTTAAATCCCTTTAATGTGTGCCATGTTTGGTACTCCAGTTTCTTAATCAAAATATCGTACAGTAGCCAGGCAGTTGCCTTGAGGAAAATCTAAGTAAAATTACATCAGCACTCTTCCCCTTATTAACCACGCTTGTTCTGTTATCAGAAAATACATCAAATTAATTAGACAAGATCTATTTTTCATAAACCCAAGTTGATTGGCAGCAATTATATTACCTTCCTTTGATTCCATAATAAACAAATCTCATATGAGCTATTCCAGTATTTTTTCTGGGATTAATAGCAGGCTGGCAGTCTAGAACCCGTGTTGTCCTGCCTCCTCTTTTAAAGCACCGGCAGAACATTCATTTTCTTCTGGTCCTCTAGAACTTCCCTGGGGTTCAAAGACTTTTGAATAGTCTCCAATCCCTTCTTGGCCAACTCTTTAAAAACTCCTGGATGTAAATGATCTGAATCTGCAGATTTATTAATGGCTAGCTGTGGGAGATGCTGATTACCATCTCCCTTGCTTATGGTTAGAGCTGTAAGTGTGATCATCAGCAGTGTGTGGTAGAAGTAGCTTGTGCAGCTTTTTCTCAACATGCAGAACTGAAGTATTTATTGAACACGCAGGGCTTTTCTTGGTTATTATCCATGTTTCCACCATTCCCCTAGAGTAACAAATTAATGCTCTCGTCAGGGTTTCTTTTGTTCCTTGTACAAGAACAGAGCCTTCTCTTTGACCTTGACTCTGCTGACTATAAATATTTCTTTAAGTCCTTTATTTCCCTTATTGATTTTCTCCACTCCTGAGTTCCAGTTACGACAAAAATGTCTTTCTTTCTCCATGAATTACACTGGTTTTATTATAATTCAACAACTCACTTGTTTTATTCCTTATCTTAAATACCTACTTTTACTTTCCTTCTTAATCTAGCTTAAAGAAAAGCTAGTATGGTCTTTCTCCTTGTTGATAAGGGCTGTAGATTTTAAATCAGTAAGTAGAAACACTCTTGAATAGTTCACATATTGACTGATGTAAAGTCTCTCCTATTGAAGCTACTGCTATTTGACCATTTGGATCTGTTCCTCCTTTGTTGTAAGACGAGGCCCGTAAGGAATTCCTCTCCCTGGGATGCAACACGTGATGTACAAATTTACCATCCTTAATTTTCAGAAATGTTAGAGATCTTTGGTGTGTGGCCCAGCCCATGTCACTCAGGTTGCAGCTTCCACGAGCATGCATCCAGTCTGCCTTACAGAGCAGAAATGTGCTTGAGGACATGGTTGTCTTGTTCTTTGTTGAAACCTAGCGGTCATTTGTTCATACCAACTTCAGGTCTACTCTTCCTTCTTGTGTGGTTATGGAGGTTTCCTGATTCCGTACTCTTCATGTCTCACTGGTAGACAGTTGTCATTGTGGTTACAGAGAGTTATCTGATGTTGCTGCTGCATGCACATTCAGAGCTTCCCCTTACATCTGGATGAAATATGTGCCAGAGACCTTGGCAATCAAACCAGGCTTCTTAGCGCTGGACCTTGTTTTGTGATTTTGTAGCTAAAGGTTTTGTGATTTTGTAGTTAAAGCAGTCTGGTCTGACCTCATAGCTGGCCTTGCTTTGAGCAGGAGGTTGGAGTAGAGACTTGAAGTCCCTTCAAACCAGAATTATGCTATGAACCTATGATTTTTTTTGGTTAATCTCCTCACTTAAAAATGAAAAACAGTATCTGAAAAACAAAATTTTGAATTTTGGCTTAATTTCAAAATTCCCTCTTCTAAGTAAAATATGTTTCCTGACAGGCTTCAACACCAGACTCAGGTACCTGCATTTAGATGTCTACACCATGTAAGCTGGTGCCTGCGATTTCCTGATAATCCGTAGAGATACGGTCACTGGAGCCCAGGGAGCAAACTGGCCAACCAGACACGTGAGTGAGCTGCACTGGGATCTCTGGGATCTGCTGCTGAGGGGCTCAGCTGAGTCGCTCACATGGTGGATGCGTGGTGCACCATGGGGTTGCAGACCCCTGAGAAGGGCTGACAGATATGGCACAAGAGCTTGAGGGGATCCAGTGCCCTTTGCAGCCATAGCCTGAGGGCATCTCACTTGGCATGAGGCACCACACCACGGACTGCAGCGGGAGCCCTGACACCCAGCGCCTGCATGTGGGTGTCTGAGTCTGGAGATGACTCTCTTGAATTTTAATTCATAAACATGAAAAAAGCATTGATGAATCTGTTGCTAGAGAAGGTTGTTGAGGCAGATAGTATCACCAGGTTCAAAAAAGGGCTAGACAAATTTGTGGACAACAGGTCCACCCATAGATAGGTAGAGGAGCAGGCAGAGGTGCACCCTCCAGCATTCCTGTGCGATGGCTGTGGATGCTGGGGCAATGTGAGGGCAATGACTGCAGAAAGTGGTCTCCCTGGAGAGCATCTCCTATTGCTGTGGTCACAGACAGGTTACTGAGCTACACTAACTGCTGGTCTGACTCAGTAAAGCATTTCTTGCACTCTCATTTTCTTATGACATTTCTTAATGTGAAAATGCAGTTTTTCATTTGGGATTACTTTGACATACGTCTTTTCCCTCTCTAAGTTTTTGATTCCCCACACAATTTTCAAAAATTGATTTACATGTGTCTCTGAACAACTCTGCAGGTGTCTGCGGGACCCCAAGCCCACTATGGACATCTCCCCAGTGCTCCCACACTCTTTGGCTTGAAGCCTTGCTGAGTTACAGACTCCTGCCCAGGCAGACAGTTCATTTGGGGGTCCAAAGCTGTGACTGGCTTGGATGGTCCTTTCCTCTCCGTGGGAGGTTACTGGCTCCGCAGAGGGATGTCTTACCGGGACTCTGATCTTGCTACTGAGCCAACACATTTTATAACTCATTTTTCTTAGTGTAAACTGACATTGGCAGCAGTTTATGTCAATATGTTGGGCCAATCCCCCAAGACTCCAGATAAGAGGCAAACACTACCCTCTTCTGCTGCCCACAGCATTGAGAAAGAGGCCAGACTTGATCTAATCTTTCTGTTTGCATTGTAAGCATGCCTAAAGGCCTTGCTGTGCTAGGTCCTACATGTCGACCTAACAAGAGACAGTTCCTGCCTTGAGTACCTGGCAGCCAAAACAGGTGAGGGAGATGGAAAATGTGAATGGAGCAAAAAGCCCAGAGAGCATCTCACCCAGGGTCACTTGGTGGTGGCCAGCAGAGTACTTATGTCCCCTGATGACCTGTTAGGGGTCTAGGACTCTGTTATATGGCATATGTGTGTCGAAGGGAGAAAGCTGGGAAAAAGGAGGTATTCAGGTGGGTTTGGGCTTGGTCAGTATTGCGTCCTCACAGCATTTGAGAGCACTCTGGCACCCTGGTCCAGGCACTCCCCAGCTAGGGAACCCCAACGCTCTCTAAGCAAGCTTTTGTGGCTTGGCATTATGAATTATGAATGGTCAGCATGGACCATTGTGAATGGTCAGCAGCAAATTTGACCTTGACCTTGAGGGCACTGGAAACACCTCAGGGGAATGCACAGCTTGCTTAATTAGCTAAATAAGGCCCTGGGAGCTGGGTGTTGAAAGCTTTGTTATTTAATTGCACTCATTTCTCTCACATCATATCTCCTCACCATGCATGCCCCACCTGCTTTAGTCATCATGAGTTAACCGGCGAAGATGGACATTTCCCAGTCACCAAGGCGAGCTGGTGGGAATGGGATAGGAAAGGGCAATGAACTCTTCAGAGCTGCGCCCATGTTTCAAGTCTAACCAAGCTGTGGTGACACGGGGTGTAACTTAAATAGGTTTTTTTTCCTGAATAATTGCTCTTACTGAGAAATCTAATGGGAGGCGACTGCTGTAAAGGGCAGTTGGCTGGAGGTCATGCTGGAAGGATGCCGTGGTGCACCCAGCCTTGCAGAGGAGAAGTTTGCAGGCTGGATGCAGGAGGTGTGGTCCCAGCTGGGACCGGAGTCCAGCAGAGGGCACTTGCTGAATGCAGCAGGCTGCAGCGCCCGGCCTTGGACCACGGTTTAATTACAAACTTTGGCATATAGCAATCTCCTTGTCTAGAGTCTGTGGTTACTCAGTATATCAGTTTCATAAACTTGCCTGCCTGCCCTCTGTGACTCAGTTAATAATAATTAAATGACTCTTTAACAATACTGGGTAGATTTCCAGCTATTTTTCAATATGCGTTAATAATCCTTAATGCTGGTGAACTTCCAAAATTCCTGGGGTCTGGGTTGCTGAAATATACCCGCACTGATGGGTCTGATTCTCTGTTCCCTTGGGCAGTCATTTACTGGTATTTAAAATGCAAAGTAGGTGTAAGTGAGAGGAGAATGCTGATATTGGTAGTATTTTCTTTTAATGGTGCTCAGGTTTGTGAACCTGGTCCAACACCCCTTGGTGCTGCAGAAGCAGCAGGCTTCAGTAGGCTTTGGAGGGGACTAGGCATGGCTGTGCAAGGTAACAAGGCAGTGAGGCATGAGATGTTATCCAAAACTCCTCCAAAGGCCTCAACTTGCTGACTGTGCAATTAGGCAAGTGTCTCCTGAGAACAGGCTTCTGTAGTGCTGTGTCCTATCATGAGGGAAAACATTCAGACACAAAATTTCCTGCAGTAGCTGGGCCCATCCGTCTCCTCTCATATCCAGAACCTAAGAGCATAAATGCAGAACAAACCTTACAAGGGATTTGTCTTCAGCTGATCTTCGCAAATCCAACAAGACATGGTTGCACTATTTGGGCAATTGCAGGCTCTGAGCCGTAAGATTCAAGAATAAAACAATAAAACAATAAATTCCTAGACTTCTAAAAATGGGAGGTAACAACACAAATGATCATCTGGTCTGATCCCTGGCATCACACAAGCCGGAGGACCCCACCCAGTGATTCCAGGGGCAAGATTTAAATACCAAGCCCTAAAATATCTTTTTTAGGAAAAAAGGATGGCCTTGATTTAATGAGTTTATCTCATTCTCTAGCAAATTAATTCTGCTTTAGGATGAAAGTGTATGCTTTATTTCTAGCCCTGCCTCATCTAGTGAGTCAGCAGTTTTATTTTAGATATGTGCTCTAGGATGGAGTGAATGCATCCCATAGCTCCAAAGACTTTGCTGGCAAGATCCCAGCTGACCATAAAGGGACCTGAATTAGGTTAGCTCAGACAGACATCTACCACATTTCATCACATGAAAGCAATCCGGTATAGGAGCTTTGTCTTTTAACTCCTGGATCATGTAGTGCTCAGTTCTGTTTGTTAGATTAAGAACACATCTGCTGTTAGAGAGCCTTGTCCTACACTGCCATACAGCATTTTGGAAGGAATCTACAGATCTCTGGGGAAGTTTGATGGCTACAGACAAAAGCTGGCTAGATACCTGGCTTAGTTATCCATCTGTGCCCATCTGTGGGCACCAAGGCTCAGCTCCTCAAAGGAAAAAATGCATCCAACTTTTTCACTCGTATGGCAACCAACAGGTATGAGAGGTGTACCCCACTACTTTAGAAAAATTCACTATTTGGCAGCTAAAGTCAGTAGGTGTTAGTCCCTTAAACTGTAGCTAAGCCGTCTTTGAAGCCCTTGTTGACTCACTTGCTATACTGATGAGCAACAAAGTCTTAAAGGACTCAGAAGTTATCTTCCTTGCAAAGAAAGTTGCAACCCTCACATGGCAGCGTTCTTGTAATCTGCTTCTTCGGGAGAGAAGGACTATCAGCTGTTGCCAGAGTTATGAAGAAGTCTTTATGTTTTGGGGCCAACATTATCAAAATGCTCTGTAATTCATGTTTGTTGTGCTCCCCGCAGGAAAAACCCTCCAAAGGTTCTCAGATCCTCAGACTCAGTGGGAACTAATGATGAGGTTCGGCTTATCTGCTTTAGAGTGAGACAAATTGTACTCCACTGATGGTACGAACCAGATCTCCATGGCCTAGAAAAAGAGTCCATGAGGACTACCTCAGAACCAGATTGCTTTATTTCATGTGTTTGCACTTGGCCAGATGATGCCTATATGAAGTCTTCATCACCTTCTATAAAGTCTTTTCTAAATTTGTGAATGCTCTGTTAAGGTTGAAGTTCTCCTCAAGTGAAGGAGTATTTCCCTCTACTCATCTTTCTCCATGGATGGAAATTACCCAAGAGAGCATGTGTAGAACAGGATGAAAAAATGGGTCTGTCTCCCTTTGGAAAATTATGATTGTGTGTGGAAAGGTCTCATCAGACTCTGCCTGAGGAGTCTCACCTTCATGCCTGATACTGTTTTTTCTCCTGATGTCAGGAACAGACAGCTCTGACTTCTCCACGGTGCATCACACCATCAGGACAGCTTGCCCTCAGTTCAAATTTCCTGGTGTCCCACCTGTTAACTGCTGGCTTTGTGCCTGAAGTGACCTGTCTGGCTTGCCAAACTTCAGGTGAAAGGAGAAACTTGGCTCCAACCTGAGCCCTGCCGTAGGGACAGGGCGGATGTCATAGCTCCAGCCACACAGCATGTTCAAGGCCACTTTCTGGCATAGTTAAAAGAGACAATGCAGCCACTGCCAGCAGGACTCAGAATGAGCATCCCTGGTGAGCGTTGTGTTTCTCCAGGATACTCCTCGTTTGCTTTCACATCTAGCAAGACATTGAACAACATCTGACTTCTCTCTTCCATGTTTCATTTTCTAAGCTATTTGGTTCCCTGATGCCCCAAACCGGGCTTACAATTTTCTGTGTCGCAGGCTCTTCAGTGCATCTGTTCTTCAATGCCAAGAAACTGCCCGATGCCCATGTGAAGCACAAGCAGAGGATCACTCCTCCTACTTGCCATCTCTTGAAATAATTTTTAATATCTAAATTTTATGGAAAATAGAGTGTCTTTCCATGGAAATGAGTGATCATGCCCAGAAGGGTGGCTACATCCCGCTGGGAACCCAGGAGAGCGAGGATTGAATGTGTGTGTTTAAATGCACCTATTTATAAAGAGAACATATGAGTCTGCTTCCGATAGGTTTGGTAACAGGCTGATACCGAAGCTGGAGGCCAGGCTGCTCATGTAGCTCCATTTGGAGACTGCCCCTAGACGGAGATGCGGACATACCTTGCCCTTTCCTTGTGTATTTCTATCCTTTGTTTGCTGGGTTTTGAAGCTACACCTCAGCGCTCTGGGATCCAGCCAGACATTAGGAAGTGATGAATCAGCACCCAAACTAAAATCCAAAAGGCCAGATGCTCAGCTGGCATGAAATGGCAGCTTCCTACTGAAGTCAGTGGAAATGGGCTGAGTTGTATCAGCTGAGGGATTGGCTGTAGGGGTTTTAGGTGAATTATCCTCTATTTTCTCAAGACATTAACAGGCTGAAGCAGGTAAATGATTCTTGATATATGGTGCCTGGCTGCAGAGAACACCTTTCGCCTTGATGTTAGGGTTTTAATACACCCAAGCCTTGGCTTTGCAGGCTAACACACTAGAGGGGATCTAAAGGAATCATCCCTCATTATCAGAGTCATCCCATTATTGAAATAGCTCCAATGATTCTGCACAATTACAATGCCTAATTTGCCCTCTGAGCAAAAACGATATTAACACCAGTGACGTGCTCAGCCCTTTTTCCACCTGCAAATGTTTTGGGTAATCATTGCAGGTGCTTCTTTATAAAATGAAGCAACTGCCTTTAAATATTTCAATTATTTTTATTAGATTCCACTGTTTTGCAAACCTCATTGGCTGCTAGCCAGTCCTCAACCTATTCCCCTGTCTTTTAGTGGCTTAATATTGAAAAGGATTCGCCTTGCCCTTAGACTGGATGTGTTTGTACAAGTGAACTGTCTGTTGATAGAAACAGATGTGCAAACCCCAGATTTCTTGCATGTTTGGTCCACGTGAGTCCTGAAAAAAGACATATACTCCCCAGCCAATAGCCTGATATAAGGGCTACTGTACAGATGTGATGCTGTTTGGTGCAGAGCGTGCTGAGTTTGGTTGCTTCTGCAGCAGGTTTAAAGGTATGATTAAAGTTTGATTCTATGGATGTCCTTGGGTTGTCCTGTTTGCTTGACACTGACTTCATTGGAAGGTGAGATCAGATGGAGGCTACTGGGCCAGTCCCAGTAGGGTGTGTTGCTTAGAGTCTGGCACTGAGTGTATACCAAAACTGCCACCATCTCCAGTGAGAACTCTGTGTGGATCATTTTTGGAGGATTAGACACCAGAAACTATGTTACGGAGTTTCCTGAGTCTTCCTTTTTCCTATCCTCCTTCCCTCTACTTTGAAGAGAAGCATGACTACCTGGGGAAATTGCCTGGAATATCGTTAACAGAGCAACACTTGCATGTCCTTTTTCTCACAGTAGCTGCACTTCTCCCCTGTATATGCAACCCCCCCCGGCTCCATTTATGAAGCAGAGCTGTTTCTGTCCACAACCACATCCTTCGGAGACAATGGAGCAGTCAAGAAAGGCCTAAAACTACAGGTCTTACTGCCTTTGACAGATGTCTTTTCCTGGTTAGTAGCTGGAGATTGGGTGAGATGGGCTTAGAGCTGCTTGTATGGCCATTCTTATGTAAAACACAACTTGCAAGACTGCAGAAGATTATCATAGCTCTATTTTCTCAGGCAGACCAGATATCGCCCTTGTTGGACTCTCTGCAAGCAGGTCCTGTTCCCTGTCTATCTCCCGACCCTCTTCAAGTGTCACCAGCAGGATGAGATATGGTGTAAGGAAACCCCTCTGCCTCCCTTTAGGGCTCCAGTGGCCTGGGGCTGCCTTGTCTGACTGTCTCCAGCCCTGGGCCTGGCGCTCATGCCTGGCCCATCTGGCCCATTCCAAGTGAGGTGAGACAGCTATCGCCTCCCCTTGTTCTGCCAACACTTTCCCCCTTCACCCAGCTGCTAATTGCAGTTCACAAGGAGATGCTTGCTAACACCTTTCACCACCTTTACCTTCTTCCTGGGAAATTGAAGGACTTTATTGGCCCAGGAACAGACATTCAGACTTCAAAAGGAATCTTGTTTGTCTTTGGAGGAGGGGGACCCCATTTGGGGCTCGGAAAGTGCAGCACATTGCTTGCAGATCCTGCAAAAGTCCACCAGGACATGGAGGGACTTACATCACTACGACTGCCAACGTGTTGGTGGATTTAGCTGAAAGTGGCCAATGAGCTTAAAAAGTTAATGGGGGAAAGGAGGGAGTGGCTTACATTGTTTAAAATCACAGATAGTGGCCTGCTGACAGCCAACACGTTTGGATGCATTTGTCCAGGTAGACAGAGCCAGAGGTGCAGGATGCATTTGCTCTGACATCAGGTTTCTCAGTTATCGGTGTTTGTGCTGGGCAGGTGGAGGGTGGTGCACGCAACTGCTGTTTTTGGTTCATCGGCTTCCCAAATTGTTCAGAGAACCAAAAAACGTCAAAACCATTTTGCTTTGAGATGAATGGAATGCTGCATTTGACTCCAAAATGATCCAAGCTCTCCCTGGATGATTTTAATTACTTAATATTTATGTTTTTTTTTAAAGGCAAGAAACACCAAGTGAAAAAATAATATCAAGGTTTGACTTTTTGAGATGTTCCCCCACTTCCCTAAAAAACTTTTGTTTAAATCAGCAGAAATTCTCCCACAAAGCCATCTTGGATGAATCAAAACTGTGTTGCCTCACTGATCCCTCTCCCCCTTCCAGATGGGGGAGCAGAGCCACCAGAGAAGTGGAGGCTTGATTTCTCACCATATTGAAGTACCAACCCACTCCTCTCCACCGCAGTGTCTGCATCCTCACACCTGCTTAGTGAAGAAGGATGGAATATCTCCACTGCTCAAAGGGGAGGATGGGTAACACACAGGATTCACACAGCTTACCTGTCCTTCAGCTGGGAGCTGAGATCTCCTGTGAGGTCCAGGCTGAGCGGCAAGGCTCTTAGGTCAGCTTTGCCTGTCCCTCTCTCAGCCTGTATGCCTTTGGCTTGGGATTTGTTTCCCTAAAATGGATGTTTTCTCCCCAGTACCCTGGATTTTATCTATAAAGGGGAGCAATTTTCCTGAGATCTGAAATGGCCGGTGGAAATGAGGATTAACTTGGGATGAGCTCTGCACAGCCTCATTGAAATGAAGGTTGCACTCGCAGCTGGGAGGGGGGGAGTAGAGGTGGACCCTGGTGAATGTAGGCTGTCTCTGAGGGTGTGTGTTGGGGCGTGCTGAGCTGTGGGCACAGACCCAGAGCTGTTCCCGTGGGACCTCAGCAGGGCACCCACCTTTACGTTGCCGGGGCAGCCTCCCTCCGACTGAGCGGCTGCTTGCCACGCTGCAGGGTTTTCTGCGTACAGCCCAGGACTTTGGTTTTCTATAGGAGCTATATCAAAGGCATTGGGGCATCTGAAGCCCTTAAGCTCCCCAAACAAAAAAGAAAAAAAAAAAAAAATCCAGCTTTGGCTTTATCTGAGTAGCACCTCATGGTGAAGGAAGTGCAAAATAGTAATACTTAGCTGTTCTTTGGCATGGCCCAGATAATGTCCAGGGCCTGGACCCAGCTAAGGGAGGTTTCAGCCCCACCTGCTGCTCATCCTGGAGGAGCTTGGAGTGATCATGGAGCAGCTTCTGGGCAGGTGGATAACAGCAGCGTTGTTCATGCCTTGACATCAACCTGGGAACCACCTCGTCCACGCAGTGTGGAGCAGAGAGTCCCACCACTGGCAGCTCTCCTGCCTCCACCGTCCCCACCCTGTAGCCCTTCAACAAGAGCTCTTAGAGTGATCTGCAGAAGAGGTCAGTAAATAACCCTCATTATACAAATGGGGAAAACAGAGGCATAGAACAGTAACGTGATCTTCCTCTTGTTTTTCTGGGTGTTGGACCATCCCTATGACCAGCCATCAAAAGTCTATTTGGCGGGTCTAACTGCCAGGCTGTGTTGTGGGATGCCCACATCTGTGGGATGCTATGCTCAGAGACACCATTGCTGTAGGAAACGGATAACCTTTGTATTCAAAATATGATTAATGCAGCTGACCAAAGCACCAAACCACTTCTCAAGAGGCAGTCACAGCTTTTCATCCTTGTTGAAGAGGGGACAGTATTAATGGCTGGTCAAATTCATGAATGGCAGCTTACTTCTTCTGGTTGGGCGAATGCAACGGCTGTCAGCACCTAGAAGTACAGCTTTCTTCCCCAATTTACAGGCACAACTCCCTATGCAATTCACAGTCCAGCCCTAATTTAAACCACAACTTTTTTTTTTTTCTCCTTCATGAGGTAAAAATGCCCATCCAGAATTTCCATTTAAATCTAATCAGTTCCTACATGGGCCCATCATCTTTGCTTGGAAATGCACAGGACGTGTCCATACAGCTCTACAGCACTATACTCCTCCCTACACCCTCTCCGCCCCCACTTCCCACCTCCCCCCCGCCCAAACTGTGACTCATCTTAAGGCAGAAGGTTAATTTAGGTTAATTATCTTCCTGGTTAGCAGTGCATACATGTCCTGAGCAGCAATAAAGGTTTGACACCCCTCCTGCTGCTGCAAATCAATTTTCTTCCTCATTTACTGTAAATGGAAACGAGCCAGGTTCTCTGGCATCAAAGTAAACATTTCTCTGCATGAAACTCAACTTGTGAACCTGGTAATTTCAGATTTGCTTATAACATGTGCATTTGCCAAGAAAGAAGAAAAGCAGCTGTTTGATGTCTCCAAAAACTAGAATTAGCCCTGTAGATCAAACATCAGTTCGCCTGCTGCTTTAATAATGGAAGGATCCAGTTGCATTAAGCACGAGGATATCATTACACTATGTATGGTGCTTGCATATAAGCTAACCCCTAATTCCCCTACTTAGCAGCTAATGCATATTATTATTATTTACTCTTTGAGTCAGAGGCTCAACCGTGATCCGAGTCCTGCGGTGCTAGGTGCTCTACAGACATGCACAAAAGGAGAGTCCCTGCCCCAAAGAGCTCGCATTCTAACTAGACACAGAAGACAACAAAGGAAGTGTTACTGCCCGCAGGGAAGAGGAGCGTGAAGGGGCATGCAAATACCCCAAAGCAAGTTTACAGCAGAAGCAAGAATAAGACGCTTGTGGTTAGAGTACTAATCTAGTCAGCTGACACTCCCGAAGGTGGATATCTTTAAAAGGTGGAAGTGAGTTCCCCTAACTTTAGCCCCTTGAAAATTAGGCTTTTCGTCTAAGCTGATCATTCAGGCTGTCTCCATAGTCAATGGAGACAGGTCAGCACCTTCAGAGAATGATTCACTGCATCACCTATAGGTGGGACTCTTTTTCCACTGACCACAGAGTCTGGGGCCAGATTGATTTGTCCGAAATGAGACTTTAGAGCCCTTTGGGATGCCTTGAGGTATCTACAACAGCCCAAAATGTTGGCAGCCATGACACACGTATCAGAGACCCCGCAGGGGTGAACCTGGTGGATGCCAGGAAGAATCCAAAGGCATCTCAAGTGAGCTGAGCCCTGGATGACCAGATAAGACTAAACACTTCAGTAGTGAATCCCACACCCAGTTCCCAATCCTAAAAGCGGGATTGTAGGATATAGGGTATTTTTCCTCAGGGGCAAGGGTGGCTTTCCATGAGGTGTAGGTAGAAGGTGATATGAGAAGGTATGAGAAGACTATTGGTCTTGCTAATCAGGACCAAAATTACTCACTAAAGGTATGAGTTCTGTTCAAAGACGTTCTGTGCCACCTTGGCATTGTCTCTTCTTCCATGTAGTGGGAATGATGATCCCTACTTTCACCCCAGATGCTGATGAAAACATCTGCTCAGGGTTAACATGGTGCTCTGAGAACCTTGAGGGAAAAAGGCTACAGAAATGCAAATACTTCCTGCAAAGTACAACACCAACTAAGTGTTGCTGCTGTGTGATCATAGACTCAAGACACTGACTGCTTCAGCCTTGGTCTGTGGGGACAAATGTCCTTACACTGATCTTCTCTCCCATCCGTGCTAGTGACAGGGTAAGATTTCAGATGTATTTCTCATCTGAGTGAATGTCTTCACGTCTTAGATTAGCAAGATACGTCAAATGGCCAACTCTGTCTCTTCTAACCTCAGGTGTTCTATGAGTCTGTGGCTGAAGACAGGAATTTTTAGAAGATGACCTGATCAAAACTGATCCTGTCGTCATGGGACCAGTACTTAAATTTCATAGTAAACAGGGAAAATTATTTATTATGGTACGTATTCATGCTTAGGAAGGAGGGACTGAAGCAATGAAAAGGAAAATTTGCTTGAAAGGCTTCCAGATGGTTGGATTTGTTTGTAAGTAGTAAATAGTACCTGGCAAATATCACTAAGAAGGGCCACTGAAAATCTGATGGAGGCAAGCCCTGGGCACTCTCAGATAGGCAACATGGTATTAGCTCTATTTTCTCTGTTTTGAACAACCTGTAAGTCAAGGGTGAATTTCTTCTCTGACTTGCTAACACCCCAAACCTGTCCTTATTAAATTTTCTTTTATTCCCCCAAGCAAGCTGATCGTTGATAGCGCAAGAGCAATAAGTTTATGTCCCTTCTGTACCTGGACCTTACATTGTGTCAGTCTGGTCTGAGCGGGTTTAGCAGCTTTCTGCAGGAACTGCTGCTCCTCCCATCTTGTGGCCCACCAAGGATGAGATCTTTCTCTCCCACACCTCAGGAGTTGTACAAGAAATACGTTCAATTTGACTGAGCAGTGCCCCATGTAAATGATGCCTCCAAGTAGGTTTCTTATGGAGTTCTGCCTGACCTGTGAGCAGAGAAAGGGGCAATTAAAATTAACTTTATCCCAAAATGTAAAAACTGAAGACAAGAATTACTAGCATTTATACAGGACTGTTTTTATGGGTTGTGAACTGTCAGACTTTAAAACTTAAACTGCTCCAGGAAAGCTGAACAGCTATATTCATAGAATTTTCATTTCATCCCATTTGGAAAGAAAAAGCTCATATCCTTCTATATTTTCCTTCTTCCTATTTATGAGGTCAGTTGAAGGTTCTTAGAGATTGGGACTGCAGCACTGTCTACTCCAAGGATGATTAGTAGACAAAGTGATGTCACAGAAACCAAGTTTCTGAGAAGGGCAATTAATTACACAAATCTATAACTCATCACAATGAATCATATTTCCTCCCTGACAGCGAGAAACATGAAAACCCCTTTTCATGCTGTATTGCAGCAGCTCAACAACTGTGATAAGAACAAGCCAATTAGGAACCTCCTTGAAGGGATGTTATATTTAAGGTAGAGTCAATTTTGCTTAGGGCAGAGAGATGGACTAGATTTCTCAAAGTTCCTTCAAGCAGGATTATCTGTGCCTCTATAAATGTTTAGAGCTCCAAGAAGAACACAAAAACATATCCCTATACTATCTCTGGATTATTGAGGTCAGGAATTAAAATATATTTGGTAGGTTTTCATAATTTTATATATAGCTGTTTTTTCTTGCTGAGGACAGAGCTGTCAGGTCAACGCTGCCCATACTGCAGCCCATACTGCTAGCTATTTTGTTGGGTTTGCAAAGAAAAAAGGCAAAGGTGTTCATTTTACTTGTCAGATTAATGAAACAGTGATCACTTCAGTAAAAGCTGGAAGAGTGTCAAGACTGTATTTGGAAAAAAGCAGCATTTCTACCTTGTCCTAAGTCAGTGGTTGTATGAGGACATATACAGGTGTGCACACACAAACTCACACACACTCATATACAATATCATCTCATTTCATTGCCTTCCTGAACTTTTCCTTGATATTCCTATAGAACAAGAATAAATAAATACGCAGGTTGGGTTGAGATACCTCCTTACCTTGACTGGTCTTTACAAGTGAACTCTCCCTCTCTTTAGCCATAGTTTCTCCTGCTGGTAGTGATTCCCAACATCTTATACAAGTGGAACTGAATCTTCTCTGTGCTACCTGCGCTGTTTTGTAAGATGCAAGAGTGCATCTGTGCCATCTGGGCAACCATAATAACCCTGCCTGAGAAGAATAGGAGCCACAGAAGACTACTATGCCAGGACCGCCACATTCAAAGCAGACCACTGGAGTTGAACAAGCAGCTTTCTAACTGAGGGTAGCAGTAGGGTTTTTTTCTCTTGGTGGGACACTTACTTCCAGATCCTAGTGCTTAATTTGCTGTTTGCTTCATTGGTGGCATCTTTGTGTCTAGCCAAAGCTTTCATTTCACTCAGGTTTCACTAAGCCGTCTCCTTGAAAGAACTAAATGGGAGAAAACGGTGACATTTTTTTCAGTTTCATGCTTGGTTTCCCCATTTGGCGCTCACCTCTGTAAACCTTCTGAAGCTCAAAAATGAGAAATATTGCTGAGGAATACTGTGTTGATATTGGAACACAACAGAGCAAGCTGGTGATAGACAAATGTACCACCACTGGCTAAGACGTCCATGAACCACAAGTGACTGGAAGCTGAGAGGGCACATGTTTATGTTGCCATTTTATAGTAGCATATCAGTCCTTAATGAAATGAAGTCTCCAGTGTTCTCAGTTTAGTGCAGGAGCATAAACTCTGCATTTGTGCATGGGCCAAGGGCTGTGCATGGGCCACGGGCTGTTCTTTGGTCATGTGGCCAACTGGCACAGCTCGGCTTGCATCAAAACTCACTTTCCCCTACAAAGGTGTAGCTGCATCCAGACTGCTCTCCTCAGTCTCCTGAACTGAGCCAGCCACTGTACAGGGCTGATCAGTGCCAGGGGCCATGCTAAAAATTCAGCCGATCATAGGTTATCCTCAAATCCATGGCTTTTTTGGTTTGCTAGCTTGCTAGCCAAAGGGGGGCAGTTCCTACCTTAAAGAGTTGGTGATGAAGGTGATGGACAGTGGGAGGAAGGAAACCGCATTACCCTTGAGTGCAGCTGGGCCTGGGACATGTAGATACCCAATGACTTGTCAGGATGTTGTTTTCAGACTCATAAACTGCAACATGGTCCACTCCATGCAGGTGAAAAATCATGAAAATTAGAAAAGAAGTGCATATTTTGAGTGGACTGCACTTGCCTTGGGGTCTCAGAGCTTCTGGGATGACACTTCAACCAATTTCTTCTCAACCACAAAAGGCAGCAGCTTGACTGTTTTTAATGAAGCTGTCATAATCACAGGACTCGGGGAGCTGAGGCCTGCTCAAACAAAACACTAAAAAAAGTCATAGAGTCTAACTTTATCTCCTGCTTGAACAACTCTGCTATAGTGCAATGGATCCCAAACTTTCTCTCTCTGTCCGTTTAGTGTTGCAGTCTCTGGTTGCACATTTCTAGATTTCTACTCCTTTTTCTGCAATGCCTTGGTTAGGATTTATCTGCCCAAGTGTAACCATCTAAGATAAATCAGATAAACTGCTCTCTAATGGTGCTTATTTCTCCCTGTTGACCCTGGGAGGATTCTTGTGTGAGTAGCTCACATCTGAAGTGAGCTGAGATGAATCCCATCCCTGCTGCCTGCACTCTGCTGGCTTGTGCTAGCTTGAATATCAGACTTGTTCAGCTCTGTATGATTACATTATTCCCAAGCACCTGGGATCCACAGATCACCCTAGTCCTAGAAAATGAAATATATTCCTTAACTCAAGCAATTAGAGTCTAGTTGGTAGGAGAAGAGCATTCTCCCTTTGGTTATGCCATGTGCAGATCTGGTGGCACTGATGTCCCTTGTGCATGTGCAGCAAATCAGCAAATGCAGCCGAGCAATTGCCTTTTTTTTTTTCCTGCTGAGAAGGCAAGTTTTGCTTCAGATTACTTATGCAAACAGCTTGCTCTCTACTTGGCTATAAACACTAATTTGGAGACCCACACCAAGCCAAATAGTTGTTTATGAGGTGGAGGCCAAATAGGTGTTTATGAGGCAGCGGTAGTGCCAAAGTCAAATAGCGCCTCTAAGCGATGACTGGCACCGTACCATCTCTTCAGGCTGAGCTGCAGAAGAGAGCTTATTGAATTCACTGGTGCTTCTGATGAAGCACTCTTTGCAGTTAATCCAGAGGTGGGATGGACGGGAAAGAAATGAGCTCTCCCTGGGTTCTGGCAGCTGGGAGCAAGAGTCTCTTTGCAAAGAACACAGGAAAACTGGAGTAAGAAGAAGAACGTGGTACGGAACCCTATAGACTCAATGTCCATGGTGTCCCTTCCTCATTATACTGCACAGCCTGAAAGCACAGCTTCTTGACTGTTGAACTCACATAGGAGCTGCAATTTTGTTTCAGACCTTCCTCCCACTGAGACCTGAGGTCTTATCCTTTTATAATTTGAGGCCTCCTATGCTTCCAACATTTATTTTTAAGTATGTAATAGTTTTGGGCTGTTTACCTGCACATGCATTTTATTCTTCATTGCCCTGTGGAGATCCTACGAAGCTCTTGGATACAAAACCCACATGACTGAGGTCCATCAGAGGCTTTACAGGAGAAATACTTTTTAGTAATAGTTGCCTTTCATCAAAAGTCTAGATGTTCTGGATAGACACTTGTCTAACATTTGTTCTTAAACCCTCTACCGAATGATCTTCTCTGCTTCTAGTTTTCAGCCTCCTCTTTCCCAGCAAATTCCTTTCTTCTAAGCTTCCTTCTAGCTATTTTTTTTCAAAGTACCTCAGCATTTTCATCTCTCTACTCTGAATCTTTTCCAGTTTGTCTACGTCTTTCTTAAAATTGGGTGTCCAAAATTGGACCATTAACTCTGTCCCCTTATACATGTCCTTTTTCAAGAAATAATTTTTAGATAAGAAACTCCCCTCTCTCCTAGTTATTCTTACCTCCAGCCTTTGTAGCTCCCCAGTGTCTTTGTATTCCCTGTGAGTATCTCATAGTATCTCACAAATTACATTAAAGGAGAATCACTTAAAGAAGAGTCTCAGGAGACAGCGTCTCTACCCCTGTCTTTGCAAATCCAAACACAACTTGCTTTGTTTTGTGGATCAGAGGTCTGAGGTCTGCACTGTGGGCTTCAGGGCAGGTGAAATGCAGTCTGGAAGGTCCCTGGTACAAACTACTCTGGCTGGGATGCAGGTGGAGAATCCAGTTGCTAAAGGGGGAACCTCATTTTAGTTTCCTCTGTAAGTTTTTGTGCCAGTGTTGAGGTCCCAGCTGGAGCAGGGAGCTTCCAGGAAGGGTCTGATAAGGGAGTGACTATGTTCAAACCTCCCAAAATTAGGAATGGTAGATCCTGGCACAGGAGCTGGAGGTGACGGGTGGAAGGGGATTGATGGGGAGGATGAAGAAATGTTATTTCACAGCCCAAGGGGGTGCTCTGTCATTAGGAGAAGGCTGCAGGAGGCAGGAGCCTGCCTGAGTCCTGGACAGAGATCCTGCTGCAAACAGGAGTGTCACCTGCTCCGGAGGCAGAGCCCACTTCTTCCCTCCTCTGTCCTCTTTAGCACTGACCCTGTGCAGCATGCACACTAAAAACCAACAGGGTCACAACCCTACCGAAACAAAATACCCCACCAAACACATCTGTGGAGCGAAGCACAGATCCTAGGTAAGCCATGCCATTTGATTCTGGAAGGCGGTCAGATATTATAATAAGAATATATGACAAAAATAAGAATTCTTATTAGATCATCAATTTAAAAATGAGCATAGGAAAGAAGAGATACCGGCTACTGTACTGTAATAATACTGCAGCTCATGCAATTGCAGTAAGAAGCTTCCTTTATATTAAGTGAACATGCAGATGTCAGCAACATCACATCACCCTTAGCTATTTAGATGCTGGATGTTTATTTACACAGCAAAAAGCCACGTGGGAAGGTGTTTTGTCTGTAGTTAGTGAAACCATGTGGCCTTATTTAGAAGAAAGACGTTACCAAGATAAACACAGCTGGTGCTGCGGCACAAGAACACAGGACTGGGGAAAAAAAAAAGGCAAAGATGACGAGCCAGCATCTTCTCAACCCTTGGTTAGAGGCCATTGGAGTCATAATTCACCTCAGAGACACAAGAACAAACCCCTAATCGTTCCCTCCCACCACACTAAGGTCTGAAAGCCTAGGTATTGTGGTGGACACGGCAGGAAATCCTCTGTCAGGTGGCGAGATGGAGCTTTTTTGTTGGGCTGCAGGTATGTGGAAGTGAGTAGAGGGTGTGCGCGAGGTTGGGCGCGTGGTGTAGTGCTTCCATCACTGCCCTCTGAGCTGCAGCTCATCTGCAATTACAGAGCCGGTGTGCCCTTAATAAAACAGAGGTTGGCTCATTATTCACATAATCACCTGGAAAATGTATTTCTCAGGCTTGTTCTTTGCTCTATCAAAGCCTTGTTTCTGTATCTCTCCCCTTTTGTCCCTCCCCTCCCCTTTTTGCCCCTGTGAAGCGACCAGGGATGGCTTGGAGTGTAACCCTTGCCTGTGATTAACATGCTGACCTAGCAATTATTCACATCTGGATGGGTCTTTGTTCTACTTTGAAGTCTCTCAATGACTTCTCTTTCCCTCCTACCTGTCTTCATTTTCCACTCCGCGCCCTCCATCCCACCTCCTCCCTCTCCACGTTGTCTATTACTCTTCAGAAGTGCCAGTGGGCCCAAAATGAAGTACAGGAGGGACCAGAAATTCCTCCTTAATGGGCCCAGGTGAGCTTGGAGTGGGAAAGGGAAGGTTCAGACCTTGAAGATGACCTTTCCAAAGTGCTTAAGTCAATAACAGTGTGCAACCCTCCCTAGCCCCTTGTTTATAATTGACAAGGTGGAGATGGACTGGACGCTCTTTCTTCTCTCGAAGAGTGTGAGATCTTTTAATCTTAACCAGAAAAAAAAAAAAAAGAAAGAAAAGAAAGGAGAGGGAGAGGGAAAAAGACGGAGCAAGGCGCTGGGTGATGGATGAGATAGGGTAATTGATTCACCACAGAGTGAGGCTGGGGAGCTGTGACTCCTTCTGAGGTCCTTCTGCGGTGGGAGAAGTGCCGGTTGAGCAGCATCTCCTCTCACAAGTCTTCTTTTGTACGCCAAAGGAGGAGGAGGGGACTCCTCCCTCTTACACATTCTTACATCCAGCTACTAAGGCACATTCACCAGCAACTGGTTAAGAAGAAAGATTAAGGGTTGCAGGGCTTGGGGGAGTGGGAAGTCCCTTTGCTTTGAGGAGATTAACTTTCAAGACGAAGTAAAACACAAGGCGATAGTCTTTCAAAATTGCCTTCCAGCCGTGACAGGCAATGGTTAGATTAATTAGATTACGAATGCTCTTTTATATTCGGCAGATGGGTTGGGACAAGGTGGGGCGGGGGGCTGGGAGAGAAATGCTTCTTTTTTTTTTTTTTTTTTTTCCCAGTACTGCTATTTTCTAATGCAACACAGGTGCTCTTGGCGTGCTGCAAAGCCTGGTGGTCAGCAAAAGTCCTCCCAAGGGTCTGAGTAGACTTTGGAAAGCAAGACTGGAGCAAGCGCTGCTATAGGAGGTCACGGAAAAAAACTGTCCATGGTCTCAAAGGAAGCAGAAACAATAGATATGAAATGTAAGACATGAGAGGTGACATGACTGACATTAGATTTTTCTCCTTTATGGTGTAGGTGAAATGATTATGGGAAAATACAAAATTTTGGTACCCAAGGAATTACATCCAAAAGAAGCTGTGTCCATTTCTAGCACAGAGCATGAAAAAAGTTTCCCTGAAAGGTCAGGCTTACGTTTGCATATTGTTTTATGACCATCTATCCTTCAGAACTCCTTTTTTCCAAGGCTTTCTGGAAGTAAGGAGGGGAAGTAGTCTGCACTTTGTTCCTATGGCCATTGGAAATAATAGGGATAGAAAAATGCACAGTCTGAAGATACATCTGGGATAGAGCAAGAAAAAATGTGGGGTGAAGACACAAATTAACAAATATCTTACAAGGGAGACCTTTTGTTCCTGAAACTATCCTAGTGAATCATTTTAGACATCAAAAAAAATTCATGCCAAATAAGACACCTTACTCTCCTTTTACATCCAATTGATAGAAGTAAAAATGGCTGAGGATGTGTCTCTGACCTTAGAAATACTTAGATTCCTTCTCCTTAATTGCCTATGAATGAGGCCAATCCAATTAGCTGTCACTATTAAATCCTGAGCTACAGCAGAACAACCACAGATTTTTTAATTCATTTCCAACTTTTGACAAACTTGAAGATGTTCCCCTCTGAAACATGCTGTCCATTGGGCATGAGCTATGACCTATGTAGGTGGCATGAGGACACATAATACAGTGAAGCAGGGCATATTCTGTATTTTAAAGAAATTGCAGCTAGGACAACCTGCGACATAGTTATTGGAGGGCTGTATCCTACAGCTGGGGCTGTGAGAGGAGCAAACCCATCAGGATGAACAAACCAGAAGGCCTGTGATAACAGGATAATGCTTTCTGGTTTAAACCCTATGGAGTTGGAGGAACTTTGTGAAGAAAGACACTGATGGAGACATTTGTCACTTGTGTGGGAGTTTCTCTGAGGTGCAACGTACATGTGTATGGACACCATCTCCACCACCTCTGCCTTCCTAGGCCTTATTGTTCTCTGACAGGGTGACAGAACCTTTTTGAAATATCACTCTGGACTAGTTGTACCAGGAGTGTCCAACTTCCCAGAAATTCATTGTGTGCCTGCAGGCCACAAGCTATTTTCTTCTGATCTCAGGCAGGGAAGAGGGAACTTCAGAAGTAATTCACAGCCAGAAGATGCATCCCAGGAGCACTGTTGCTCCATGGTGGGCAAGCTGAGGTGGGGATCAGCAAGAACCCATGATGCATCAATTCCTGCCTCAACCGCCCCTCCTGGCACCATCTCCAATACCCTTGGATGGAGCCATACTTGAACTGCTCTGAGACACTGCTTTTTGAAGGCACTGGCTTGTTTGTCCCAGCAGTGCAGGAGGGGACTTTGAGACACACTACTTAGGAGGTATGTCCTGGTCCCTGCTCCTGGCCAGTCCACCACTGCCACCTCTCCTGGCTCCCAACCAGTCCCAGCCAGACATACCATGCTCTGGAGATGACATAAACACCACGTGGGCGATAGACTGAACGACGTCTTCATCTTCCTTCCAGCTCCATTTGCCCACAGATGGGCCTAGAAAGCTTTTCCTAGTGGTACAGGGAATATTTGTCCACCGTAATGTCCCATCCACCTATTCGCAGCCTCTGAATGCTATTCTTATTTCATCCTGTGTCCCTCTCAGGGCCATATCCTTCATATATTGATAGTTTTATTACATTCCTCTGAACTGAGTGGTATAGAGAGCTATGTAAAAATGTGCAGGGAAAGAAAATACCATGGTAAAAATATGAATACCAAAGGATTTTGACTGGGGAACTGAACCTCCTGGACAGATGGATGAATGGTCCTCTATTGTAGGCTCTGGTCAGAGTAGCTGACCAGACCATGCACATGGGTTTGTCTGAGACTTGATTAGCATCTCCCCATCCCAAACTGCCGTTCAGTGCCAGAACAAGCAAATTGCACAAACTGACCCCGAGCATGTCTGGGGGAGTGAATCAGTTGATATGACTTGATCATGACTAGATAGATTACTCTGCTTTTTTTTTTCCTGAGCTCTTTGTTTTTAATTTTAAACCAGTATGCTGGTATCCTGTGGTGACACAGCCTGCTCTGTTGACTTTATCTCTTAATTATGCAGGGATTATTGCAGAATTAAAGGTGCATTTTTAAGGCTTTTGGAAGCAGCCTATACTGTGCCACTGCCCTGGAGACGAACCAATCTAGTGACTTTTATCTCCTTTCCAACCAATGCAAAAAGCCTTTTTTCTCTTGAGCTTCCAAACCTGCCTGTAAATAACCTGCCTTGAAATAACCCCCCCGACCCTCCTTCCTCCCCCACACACTGCTTCCACCCGGTTTTCTTCCTGTAATAGGTCTGAAAAGGTTGAAAGGTGCTGAACTCTTGTGCTGGGAATTCAACTTTAAAGACCCTGAACTTTTAGATTCCCTGAGGGGTGCAGAGGAGGGGAGGAGGAGGAAGGGCAGGGGGGTGTCGTGTGCTTTAGCACAGTGACCTAAATGATACATCTCATGTACATGTCATGTCAAATGTCATCTCTAGGGTTGGAAGTACTCTGAATAACCTGTCTGGTCAGTAGAAGTGACTGAAAATACTTAGCTGCAAGCCATCGCTTTGAGAAAGCCTTGCCTTTTATACTTCCTTCTTTATTTATTTATGGGCTGGGAAGGTTTCTTCCTCTTCTTGCGCAAGATCCACGGACTGGCTTTTGCTCTGGCAGATTGCAGAACTGTTTGACGAGCAGCAAACAGCAGCTGCAAAACAGGAAGGAAACAGTGAACCCCATTACTAGGTGGCTTTTTGGGGTCAGAAATGAGACATTGTGCATGCGAATGATAGCTGAAGGCAGCAGCTTGAGCAGTTTCATTTGGCTGGGCTCAGCAAGGAGGAAGACACTTGGCCAGGACCCCTCAATGGAGCCTCACACCCCATGTCTTGCAAAGCTGAGCAGCAGTACCAGCATTACGGCCATCGGCCCTGGGGGTGCCGGCTCTCTCCCCCCTTCCCTTTGCTGCAGAGCCTCTTACCACCTTCCCTGGGGAAGCGCCTGTTGATTTTCCAAAGGAGGGTGTTAAAAGGTGCCTTTGCTGCAGCCTCCCTGGGGAGCGAGCACTGCCTGCTCAAGGGCTCTTCAGTCTGCCAGGGAAGTGCCCAAACACAAGCAGTGGGAGATGAAAACCCAGATTAATTCAAAGTAGCCTTCGGCTGGGGCTGCACGGCTAGAAGGCGCGTCCCCTGGGTGGTGGATAGGGGATCCCTCTCTGGAGGGTGCACCGGATAAAATTGAAGAAGGTGCCGCGAACCAACGCAGCCTAAGGGAAGGCCACCCTGACAGAAAAACCACTGGCCCTCCAAGTCATGGGGGTTGGGCAGGAGGCCAACTACCTCCTCCCGGAAAAAAAATAAAAAGTTGCAGAAACGACGAGCATCAACTCGGAGATGGAGAAAATCAGTAATGAAGTGAGGAGGAGGAGATGGAACTGGATCGGTCATGTCTTGAGGAAAAAACCAACAGAAGACTGCGCTGTGGCCCTTGACTCCAGAGCACGCAGCCGCAGACCGATCGAAGTGGAAGAACGATGTTCGTGCCTTGTGTGCCTCCTGGCACTGAGAGAATTCAGATTCAGATTCAAAGTAGAAATAAGGCAGAGTTGCCCCAGGAGGGTGTTTCAGCCCACCTGTTTCTCTCTAGCATCTTGGGAAAGCCTTGTTGGCTAGGATAAATGTCCAACTTTTAAACAGGTGATGTTTGGGATGCCATTAAACAGGGAGAGAGAAGACCCTGAAGCAAAGCCTGGGGACATGGCCTGATGGAGGGGGAATCCTTTGGCCTGTGCTGTGCTGGAGAGCAGACTAAATGCTCAATACAGCCCCTCAGTCCCTCCCTGAACTGCAGTTTCCTTTCCCTCCCCCATCACTGCATGCTGAGCCTTCCCCTGCACCCATCACCAGCAAAATAAATCAATGCAAAGCAAGAATTGGTATGTACTCAGTATGGTATGATCTGGTATAGGGGCACTACTGAAATAAGAATAAATACAGAGCTAATTTCAGTCTTAGCATTGACTTCTGCACATTTCTGATGGGAGATGCAGGTCTCCATCTCAGCAAAATTTTGGTCTTTCCCGACGGCTGGCTGATGTTACGTGCTGGGATTATTGCTTCTAGTAGGTTGGCTGAAATGATCTTTTCTGGGTAGTGGGAACTCAAAATTTGGAAGTCAGGCATGTGAACTTCAGCCCAAGAGCTTAAACCACACCAGAGTGAGGTGGTGACCAACAGCTGGAATGGCTTTGCCAACAGTCTTGTGGGTACATCTGAGAGGGTTTTATCCTGCACCAATTTTCCAGAGGACATGCAAACTCCTAACAAAGCAACCATCTGATCACTGCTCCTGCATGGCAGGGGTTTCCAAGGGAGGACTTTTCCTAACTCAGTGCTGCCTTTTGCCCTTTTACCAGCAGGATACAATTCATACTTGAGGTTTCAAGGAGGAACAAGAGATTATATTAAGCCTTCCCAGCAACTCCTATCAAAAAAGGTTTTTTTAAAAGCATACATCTACATTATGATGGAATTCCCTTAGCTTTTGATAAACACTTTGAACTTCCAGCTGTTCTTGGGAAGAGAAGAAACATGAAATACGTGTCTGCAAAAGCCATTTGTATGCCTGAGCAGAGCAGGGCTCTGTTCTTCTCCTGGGGTGCATCTACGAGACTGTGTAAGGGGACCAGGGAGGGTGAGAGTCTGAATTTAGTAATGAGAGAAGAAAATCCATCACTGAGAGCCCCACCAAAAGAGAAATGTGAAATGCACCCAAGCACCTTCATATGATGCAATAGCAATTTGCACATTAAGAAGACAATGTTGTTTCTGGGATTGCACAAAGCTACCTAGGGGCTCTTCACCCCCTTGGAGATGGGATGCCCGTTTCATCCTGGACGTTACAGATTTTTGTTCAAAGCAAAGGTTTAGGGTGATAGGGAAAACCATGATCTCTCCTGAACTTTTCCTGTGGCACATGGTGGTTTTTTGGCCTTCCTGTGTTTGGTTGAAATTCAGTGTGCAGTGCATCACACTGGAAAACCTCATGGTCTTTTTTGGTCTTCAATTCCTGTACATTTATAAAGTGCTAAAGGAAATGAATGTCCTTGCTTATAAGTGCATTGAGTTAGACAGACACACTCATAGAGGCATTTAAGCTGGAAAGGGTGCTGGAAGGTCCCTGACCAACCTCCTGTGCAAAGCAGGACCATTTTCCAGGTTAGATCCAACTTTGACATTAGATCCACTCGCTTAGGGCAAATTTTGAATATCTCCAAGTAGAAGGGTGCTGCACCCTGAAACACCTCCCTGGTGCAGGGTGCACTCAAGAGTGTGGTTTCCCAGTCCTTTGAGTCTGTAACCACAAACAGGCAGCAACAGAGCAGCAGAAACAGACCTCTCTGCATTCAAGAGTCATGGCCTTGGTCAAGGAAGAGCACAGAGGAAAGATGGGAACCATCAGGAGGAGCCTTGCTGACAGCAGCAGGAGAAAGCAGAGGCACTGTGCCCTCCTGCGGATGGTGCAGTAGGCAAGGCTTGTCATGCAGAGATGTCTGTGTGTCCTCCTGGGCCAGCTAACCTCCACCTTGACCAGCTCACCTCCAGGGAGGTCCCCAGGGTGATGATGGCGTTGGTTGTTGCTGCCCAGCACAAGCTTTCCATAGCCATGAGACTGGCTTCCTCTGGAAAACAAGGTGGCTGGTTTTAAATCCATAAGACTAAAGTAAATATTGTCTTTTTATGAATATTGGTTTGGGGTCCTAAGTTGTGTCTTCCTTGTGGTCATCAAGGTTGGTCATTAGCTGCTGGAAAAGAAAGGGAGGGGGAAAGAGAGAGAGAAGAAGAAAGCAAGAAGGCAAGACAGAAGAAGAAAAAAATAAGATGACACCTGGCATACTAATTCCATGATGCAAGGAGCATGGCTTTGCAAACAGGTGCAAGTATTAGGAGATGCTCAGCAAACCCCAAGAGATGGCAGCGTGGTAGAAATCCAGGTGCAGGCTGGAACAGGGCCGGTGCAGCTTCTCCTGGGAATTCAGGAGAATTTCCTGTTTTCTGTGATAAACTGGCCTTTTCGTCAAATGTCATGTAAGATACTTTTCCATGTGTTACTGTTCCTCAAGGCCCCACAACATCTCAGTACCGTGGCCCTCCCAGCCACATGCAGAGAGACATTGCACTGTGCAAGGTCCTTTGCTAGGTCCTTCCATAGGTGCTTGAACTGTCTGATAAGCATTAATGTTTCAAAATACCAAACAGCAACCCTTTAATTGCTGAGAAAGACAAGCAAAGGATGGCTCTGAGGCTGGGGCACTACTAGTGGGTGAGAGAGAGTCTCATGCCACAGATTTCTTGGATGACCTTGGATGAGCCACTTACCCTCAATCGGTGTCTTGGTTTTAAAAACTGGAGCTGGTATTGCTTCCTCAGCATGGAAAGGTTGAGTGAGGATGACCAGGTGAGGCCGTAAGGCTCAGACGGGGAGGGTGGAAGGGCTGTGCAGGGGCTTGGAGCCAGCAAGGAGCCACCTCGCCTGGTGGGTTGCTGCGTGAAGACAGTGTTCCCCCTGCAGGGAGCTCACTGCAGCTCCAGAGCCTTCAGTGCCTGTGGTTTTTTGGGGAAGGCAAAATTATTTAGGCAGCCAGGAAAGTAGAAGTGCATGATTTATCACAGGGAAAATCCACAACTTCTCCTGCTGTTGCTTAAATAATTGCTAAGGCTGTCGTGGCGTGAGGTAGGAATGACTTAGAAAGCAGCATCTATTTCTTTTGAAATCAGAGCTTCAGCAAATGCTTCCTGCATGTTGTGACTGGAGAGATGAGCTGCCCTTTTTCATTTTTGGTTGCTTTTGTTTTCTCCTTTTTTTTTTTTCCTCTTAGTTTCCTGAGAAGAAAGTGTTGCTTGCAGACAATCAATAGAAACAAAACCAGGGGATTTGAAAGTTAAAGAATCTGATTGTGCAGATGCATTACTTTCCGGTTCCAGAACTGAAGTGATTGGGGAAAGGGAAAGGAGGGGCAAACATGTGGGGCTTATTGGGAGAGGAAAGGTGTTCAGGGATCCGGAGCAGGTCTGGGGAGAGGTGCTGGCACTGGGTTGGGACCCTCCACCCGAATAGTCATTTCAGAACCACTTTAGTGTCTCCTGCCGCTCTTTCCTGTGCTTCTGTGTCCAATTTCAGGGAGGGGAGCTCTCAGAAGAGCTAAGCAAACGCACAGCCTGGAACCAGGGTCTTCAGGAAAGTTTGGGGTGTTTTGAATTATTCTGCCCCTTTTCATAGAAATGACTGAAAGTGCAGGGGAAGAGCAACAACCATTGTGTGAATGTTGGAAAAGGCTCAAAGTCAAAAAAAAGGAAAAAAAAATTGGGTTAAATACTCTGACTTGGGAAGGGGTTGGGGATGGGAACTGAGAGAAAAGGATGAGAGAGAGGTTGGTGATCCAGCCACTTGGCAGGACTTTCCAAAGCCCTGGTGACCTCTGGGATGTGGGAAGGATCTGTAGATCATCGAGGGCAACTTCAGCCTCTCCTTGGAAGACAAAACGAGGGGTGCATTTTTGTACTAAGGACCTGAAAGCATATCTTATGCTAAAGAGCATTCAGTTTTGAACCAAAGTTCAAGGTTCAGCCTAAATTTGGGGGAAAGAGGATGGGGAAAGGGATGGAAAAATGGTGTCTAAGTTACTTGGGATGCCTCAGTCTTCCCAACGAGCATAGGGAGAGCCTAGGTGGATCCAGGAGGTTGGATCTTAGATGGTGAATGCTGGATCCAACCTCCAGGACTCTGTGCAAGTGGGAGTGATCCAGCTGCAAACTTGATTCAGCAAAAGTCCACCCTAAAATAAGCCAAAGAACAATAAAAAGGGCTGTGGCGCTGCGAAAACCAAAAACGTCATTCTTAACTAAACGAGTGGAAAGAAAATGGCTCCAAACTGGTGGAGACAAAGTTGATTCAATTTTTCAGACATTTCAAACGTTAATTTTTTAAAAAAAATATTTGTTTAAAACATTGAAAAATAGTTTTTATAACAAAAATGGCATTGAGTCTTGTTGAAGAGCAGAAACCATATCTCTTCCTTTGGAAATGCTGAAATGAAACATTTCCATTTTCCTCCAACTGTCCACAGACAGATTTTTTTCCTACAAAACAAAATGAAAGAAACCAAAACCACCAGTTAAACTGACACAACCTTGCAATGCATTTCAGGACCAGTGATATGGGGCAAAAAAAGATGATGGCTGAAGAAAAGTAACTTTGCCAGGTTCTTGTTTTCACTGCAAGAATTACCGATGCCCGACCTGAACCTCTCTTCAGGAAAGCAAGAGGAATTTTGCTACAAAATTTGTGGGTTTGGATTTGCTTTATCTGGGGACTTACATCTGGGATGCTGCAGCCGTCTGCTGCCCAAATGGACCCCGCTTGGACATCCCCAGCCCCTGCGTGATGTTACGATGCTCACCAACATCAAAGGCCAAATTATTCGACCTGGAGTGTGACATGTGGGAGGAACGTCCCCAGCTTGGGAAAACAGTTCAAATAGCCCCTGCCACAGCGGTAGGGATGTATAGATATGCAGGAACGCCATCCCTCCAGGCTGTTCGCCTTGGCAGGGGGAGAGCAGAGTTATGGCTGTGGGGTTTTGTGCGGGGATGCGACGGAGGGAGCTGATTGCTCTGAAAGCCGCCCCCAACCCTTTTATATGGTCATTAGGAGACATGAATGGGGGAGGCTGTGGGGGCTTCTCACGCCTCCAGCCCAATCCAGCCAGCAGCCCCTCTCTCAAGTACCTGCTAACAGGTCGACTTGCCTTTGGTCTCAGTCAGGTCTCAGCGGAGACCGGGCACCATTTCCTAGGCTAATAGGTGTGAGGGGAGCCAAGAATTTCACTCTTTTTTTCCCAGTCTTTTCAAGGCAGGCTATAAACCTCTTGTTTTCCTCCTCCTTCTATGGGTTTGTTTCTCTGCTTCCTTTCCCCCCTGCCCCCAGGTGGTGTTAAAAGTCAACAAGCCCCTTTATCTCAGGGCTGGTCTTTTTTTCCCCAGGGATGCTGGAGCAAATCCACATTGCTGAGGAGGTGGCAGTCCTGCATCCTTTGGGTCTTTCCAGTTCCTCATAGGGACTTTCCCCACCTTTTGCTGTGGCAGATCATACACAGGCTTGGGGCAGGGTCCCTGTCAGGCAGATTGCAGCTGGACAGGGCTGGCAGTCCTCATTTTCCTTTGGTTTGCAGTGGTGCAGCTCAAGAAATGCTGCCTGACGAGCTGCAGAGATGCTGAGCTGAGGACAGCCTGGCTATGAGCAGAGTCGGGGCTGGCAGCTGGGTTTCCCCCTCCTGCCCTGGGTTACTCTTGAACCACTGGAGGTTGAACTGGAGGGATCCCAGTTTGCCTTGTAGCTCCTCATTCATCAGCCAAGCACCTAGAGCAGCAAAACTGGTGCATTAGGAGCCCAGTCAACAGCCTGGCACAGGGGTGATTCTGCCCTTCATCTGCTTATTCCCACTGGAGCAAAGTGGCTGTGAGCTGTTTTCCCAGTGCAGCAGGAGCAAGGAGGGATCAGGCCCACATCTGAGGCTGATTCAGTGCGTTTGGCTCAGATCATGGGTGCGGCTCCCCTCCAACCTTTTCTTTTTTTTTTTTAATTCAAATGGCCCAGATCTGGAACATGCTTTTCTCGCCTCTCAGAGTGTTAAAACTGGAGTGAATATCATTTAGTGTTACCTTTTCCCTGTAGGAATTGCTGGATGGTGTTGAGAAAAAGTTGATATTTGCTAACTAGCTTTGCAAAGACCTTCTTCTTCAGAGGAGGTCGTTTGGGCTCTGCTCTCTAAAGACCTGGTTTCAATCCTGTGGCTGCTGGAAAGCGGTAGGGCTGCTCTGCCTCTTTGCTCTTCTCCAGGCAATGGAGAGATGTAGCTCTGGTGCCCTACTGAGTCCTTACCCCCAGCCATGGGAGAGAAGGATTTGCTGGTCCATGCACCAGGTAAATGCCTTGGCTTCTCCAGTCATCACAGCAGAGAAGATATTTATCAGCAGCTCCTCAGGTCACTGAGTGGAAGGTGATTTCAGAATAATATATGTGAGCCCATCAGGTCTGTGTGCTGTGCAGTTCATGTGGTGTCGTCTTCTAGCAAGTCTCCCTGCCTCAGTTTCCCCACTGGCAAAATAGGGATGGTGAGGCACAGCTCTGAGCTGAACTTTGGGAGCTGCAATGAAGCTTTGTTTGAAAGGGCTTTATGTTCTTTCCCCTCCTGCATTACACTGTCAGGGACCTATGCCTTTTTTACCCCACTGCAGGAGATGAATCAGGCCTCAAGACATTTTCTATTTCAATGTGCTTTTTTTTTCATTGCACACTTGACTTTTAACTCTTCCCTATGCTGTTTCTAACACTGGGAGGGGGAATGAGAGGATGACATCCAGAGGTTCCTTCCAACCACCATCTCCAGGACTCTTCCCGCTTCTCACCTCTTCCCCTCCTGACAGCACCATCCGCTCTCCTGGCCCTGGTGCAGCGACAGGCTGAAACACCAAAGCCTGTTGCAGGGCTTGTCCAGGAAAAAAATTCCCTCTGTGGTGCTCAGAAAACTCCCATCAAAATGTCCTCCTGAGGGACACCTGGAGACATTTCCTACAGAAAGCCTTAGACCTTGTAGAAAAGAGCCAGTCCAACAGTGGAGAACTTTAAAAAAATCCTATTATGAGGGAATCCTAAAAGAGTGCCTTTCTGACCTGGATGAGGCACGTCTCAACATAGTCTAGGCTTGGACAAAAACTTGGCAGTGTCACTCCTTCTCTAACTGCATTGGCTTTCCCAGAAGAGAAATAGGCACTTTCCTCTCACCCTTGGCTTCCCTCAGCCGCTTAGACTGGAAGACACTCCAAATGGCTTAGATACCTCCTGTTGAGGGCAATGAAGATAATACCTTTGTGGACATGAGGCCAGGTACACTGCCACCTAAAAACCTTGGAAAAATGAGGGTGGACTCTTAACAGGGTCTCTAAATATCCACATCCAGTAGAGATTAACGGTCTTTCTCGATTGCTGCCTGGAGAGCAGCAGATCCCTCTGTCAGATGTTTCTTGGTCCATGGACTGGGTTTTGGTCACCACTGTGGACGTGGTGGGGATGGCTGGGGACTGGGGGGCTCTTCAGGAGGTGCAGCCTGGGATGTGGCATGCAGGGGGTTAATTGTATTAGAGTGAATACCTGAGGAATTAATAATGATTTGCTGCTCATCAGGCAGCCTTCCTTGAGAAATGTAACGCAAGAAAAAACACGTTAGGAAATGCCAGAAAAATGCAGCAAAAAAAAGGAATTGCGGGTGTGTGGGGGTGGCGGTGTGAAGTAGCAGCCTGGGACCTCGGTTGCGCTCGGTCCAGGATTCTCACAAAAAGTCTCATTGCCTGCTGGACGGGGCCACCCAGCACCCCCGGGGCCTGACTCTGCCCTTTGCTCAACTCCACCAGCCTCTTGGAGACTAAAGGGTTGTGGGGGCTTTCATGCAGGGCACGACCTGGCTTGCTGCGGTGCTGCAGCTCCATAAAAGGAACTTGGGGAAAGCATCTGTCCGTGCTGGGAAGGAGAGGCACAACTGTGGTATGACAAGCATTCATGCCGAGGATGGATCACCTGAGTTCCCGTCAGGGTGAAAGCAAGGGATGCAAGCCCAATGCAAGCCATGCACAGCCATCGTGTAATGTCCCCATCTGGGGAACTCCTTGCTGCAGGACGCTGCTGTGCTATCATAAAGAAGAAAGGGAAAAAAAAAAGGAAAAAAAAAAAAAAGAAGGAAAAAAAAGAGAAATAAAGTGATTTAGAGGAGTGATAAAAGCATCTGAAGGTCTGCTTGTACCTCTGAGGGCTTTAAAATGCTCATGTTTCAGGGTATAAGGAGGTAGAGTAGGAGTGTTTAACAATTAACCCTAATTTTGCACATGAAGGATAAATGTAGACAGCCACCTTGGCATGGGAGCATCTCTGAAGCTTGAATGTCCCTACCACCATAGGATGTCCTTGCAGGGATGACCGTGCTGTGAACCCCATTGCATGGAGAGGGGAGCTGAGGTGCAGGCAGGTGGCTGAGCGATTTGGCACGACGCATGCAGATGGTCTGCATCCGCCCCAGGCCTGAACCACATCTCCACAATAGCCCCCTTATTCCCTCTCCGGGCACTCGTCCAACTTGCCGCGATGATGCCCTGCCAGGGAAGTTGGGTATCAGAGGGTGGTGGGGATTGGGCAACATGAGACATTCCTGCTTGGCATCCCATCCCCCACAGGGGCTGTCCGTGGTCCCCCGTTGCTTTTCTTTGGAGAGTGAAACCCTTTGGTTTACATCAGTCCCACATTGTCCTCCTCGTGCTTGTTGGTTCCCACCACTGGCCGTCCCGAAGGTGGGGCTGGTGTTAGCTGGGGACCTGCCTGCTAATGGATATTTTGGCAGCAAAAGACAAGAGTCATGCGCTTCCTGATGGGCACCATGTAATGGCAGGCATGTCCAGAAATCATGAGGCGTTATTTTTTCCTCCTTTTTTGGAGTCTTTTGGGGTACCTACCCTAATTATTAGGCAAGCCAGCAACGTCAATGCAATCTGCTGCCTGTCTCCTGCTTTCTCTCCCATCCTTTCCCCCCCGTGAAGTGCAAGATCTGTCTTTGGCAGGTTGGAAACAGCCCAGGCTGGATGTCAGCTCCGCTACCAGAGAACTGACGCAGCCGTTTTTGGTGTTGAGGTTTATTTTTTGATAGCCAAGGCGCTGCTCCCAACTTCCTTGTCTGTCACCCGCTCGGAGGAGGAAGCCGCCTCGTGCATTTGATTTGGAGCCAGCCTGTTGATGGAGCGATGCTGCTTTCTCGCTGGGCTGGAAGCTCACGCTGCTGCCAAACAGCTGATGAGCTGCTCCTCAGCCATCTCTTTCCCTGCCTTCTGCTAGGCATGATTTTTGCCTTGATACTGGAGAGCCATTGGAGCGCAGGGGATGTCTGTCTGATTTTGAGAAGAAATTTGCAATTTTTCTGTGTCCAAAAAACATGTAATAGAAAGAAAACACCTGGTTACTTTCCAGACACCTATTTCATCAATCTTGGTGAATATCAGAATTAATTTAATTAACATCCAAGAACCTGCACTGGCCTTAAAATGCAGAGATTGGACCCTGGCCCTCGGATTTGCAGGGCTGATATAATCCTTCCTATATGACTTTTCCTGAAACTACCATCCCTGGGAGGAAAGCAGGAAAAAAAAATCAGGACAATTTGTGTCCATTTACAGATCTGTGGTTCAACACCCCAGCTCATTCTCTCCTTTCTAATTGCTGCTTTCTTCTCTTTTCGGGCTCCTTTGTTTCTCTCTGCAAGCAGCCACAGCTTTCAGATGTTTTAGGGTCATTCCTCCATGTGCTGCAATGCTAATTATTTCTTCTGGCCTAATTCAGTTTTACATATCACTCCCAGCCACACAGGCCACGTAGCACACACAAGCACACTCTTTGCATTCACATGATAAAACCTCCCCACAGACACACGCAGGACAACACAAAGCCGCAGGATCCCGACGCCAGAGAGCAAACCATGGTTTCTGTCGTCCTGCCATCGCTTCGTAATCGTGCCATCTTAATTAGAGGGTTTCTGAAGCTAGAAATCTGGTGCAGTCATGTACCAAATTTGCCCCACTAATGCTTTGAAATTATGAAGATACAATTGATAATAATTGCCAAGACTCCCTTTCTTGATGTTTATTATGGCCTATCTGCAACATCCAAAATAGGTTAAGTGGCAACTACTCAAAAGAGTTTCTGGTTAGTGAATGATTTGTGAAAAGCTCTCTCTTCCAGAAATGACCGATATTAGAATTGGTGCTGATGTCATGTAACAGCTCCCATTCAGAAAAGCTATTGAAAACAGTCCAAATTCCTCAGAACTGTTAAATCTCTTTTAATTTCTCCTCTTTGTGTATATATAAGCTGTGGGGGTTTTGTTTGTTTGTTTATTTCCCTCTTGCGGAGAATGAGTTTTAATTTAATTTGCATGTTGGGTTGCTGCTCTTTTTGTGTTGCCTTTAATATATTCAGAGCATTTGGGGAGCCTGAGGTTTGGAGAGAGCGGAGAGTGAGATTGTTTCCATTGGTGAATGTGGCTTTTAGAAAAAAAATGAAAAAATTGGGGAAAATAAATTCCACGAGTGCCAGCACAGGCAAGGAAATGGAGGATTTTTTTCCTCACATTTTTCCCAGGCAAAATCAGCAAAAAGCCTGTCCTTCCTCCTTTTGTTTGTAATGGCTTCTGCTTTAATAAAAATAATCGCAGTGATGGCAAGGAAAAAAAGAACCCAGGCAGGGATGAGCATAGGTAGGTCCTAAGCAAAGATTAATCAGAAGAATGCATGGAGACATGCAGCTCCCATCCACAAATATAATGGAAAATGAATGTAGAGAGGCTTATGCAGAGCTCTCCATGCATAGCACCGCGTCTTGTATGTTCAGTGTTTTGCAACCTGAGGGCTCTCTATGAGGATGAGGGTGCGCGGGATGGGGATGCATCAATGTAGCATGTTTTCTGATATATAAACCGCTCTTTCTTCCAGATCACTTCCCCTCCTCTCCTCAAACTTGCTTTTTTTCAAAGTGATTTTTCTAATTTCACATTTTAGAGCCTGAAATGAGCAATGTGTTACGATGAAGACGTTTCCTCCAGGCTGAAGAAGGGGGTGATAACGTTGAGGACTCCTTGCTGAGGACCCTTGTCTCTCCTAAAGAAGGATTTAGTATTTTTTGAGGGGAAAAAAAGCAGCTGTAGGAAGGCTTGTCCCTGGGCAGGAAAGGGCTGTGGGATCTAATCAGATTTTGCCATCCTGAGCTGCTGAGGTTTGGTGTGGTTAAAGGACACACCATGCACCTGCACCCAGAGTCAACCTTGCAAACCCTCCCCGGGAGCCTTTGCAATGGTCTTTGGGAACGCGTGGCCAAATCCAGACTTGCCTTTCAAAAAGAGGGTCCCTAAAAGGGACCTCGAGGATGTTTATTTTTCTCTTCCCTCCCCAAAAAATACACATTAGAAAGTGCATCTGTCACCCGCCCGAGGGGTGCATCTGGGGGATGCGAGGACCGGGGAGAGGTGATGCTCGAGAACATCCAGATGAAGGTCAAACGTCTGCGTTTCCCCCTTAATGCCGGAGACCCGTCACCGCTCCGACGTGAATTCCTGGGGACAATGCAAGCCGCCCCCAGCCGATGAAAGGCTCCCGTCCTGCTGGGTCTTCGGGGAGATAACCCCGACAAAACCCCTGCAAGCCTCCGCTGAGTGCCTACAGCCCTCCCCCCCGGGGAACCCGGAGGATTGTATCCCCGTGTTTGCAATTTGTGTGTGTGGCACCATTAAGAATTGATATACTCGATATGAATGGCGATACTTCAAAACGCCTGAATAGACCCCGAGCTCCCCCCCCCCAAAAGAAACATTGTTGAAAAAGTCCCCTACTCAGCCTGGGAGGGAAAGTTTGTGTATCAATCTAGTTTTATAATAGTGTAATTTAGTGTCTAGGCCCGGGCTCTGGTGGTGATATTGTACTGCAATGAATGAAACAGAGGACTCCAGGCTGAGCAAGAGCTCGAGGACCCGGCTGGCTCTATTCAGGCCAAACTAATCGGCTTCAGCTCAGCTCTCCGCCAAAGCTCCCCTCTCAGTAGTGGGTTTTTCTCTGGGTTTTTGTTACTGTTTCTTAAAGAGCTCAGCTGGCTGCTGAGGCTGAAAAGAATCAAATTATTAAAGATTTTGTGGAAAATCCAGTGAGAATGGGCCCATGCAAGAATAATAGCATTGTGCCACCGTGGGCCATTCCCAGCTTCCAGTCGGGAGAAATTGTCAACTCTGTCTTTGTTTTCTTAACCCTTTCAATGGAAACAAAATAATATTTAGCTCAGCACAAAATACCTCCTTTTTCATTTCTAATCCTTTCAGGTTCTTTTTTTTTTTTTTTTTCTTTTCCCCCCTTCTCCTCCTCCTCCTCTTCCTCCCTCCCTCTCTCTCTCTTTCTCTCTCCCCCTCTCCCTCTTTTTGTTGGCTATCCTCTGGAATACATTTATATACCTCATACATTCCCCTTTTCCTTGCCAGTTGGCCAGAGGGGCATCTGTTATCAGGAAAGCCCCTTCTTTTTTAAACAGGATGTAAAATGGGTGATTAAATCCTTTATTAACAGTCACCACCAGAAAAGGGAAGAGGAAAGGGAAACGCTTTCTTTCAAGCTTCTATTTTTAACATTTATTAGCAGTTAATAAATCATTAGTATGTTGTTCAATGGGCTGGCTATATAATGTGTCATGTTTTTAAATGTCTGTACATTTTAAATTTAGAGAAGTGTTTAATTGGGGCATTATAATGTCATTAAAAACAAAACGAAAATGTCTGCCTGCCTGTCTGTCCATCCTCAATCCATTAGGCTAGATACAGACGAGCAATTTAATCACTCTCCTCCTCTTTTATTTAGGGACTAAGTAGCTTTCCATTTGTGAGCTATATCTTTTCTCGGCTCTTTCTCCATTGCGTGTGCCGATCCTAAATGCATCGAGGAGCGGCATTGTCTCAGTGATGGGAGGAAAAGGCCCCCAGCCATGGTGTGGACGTCGAACCCAGATGGACTGCAGGTCTCTCCAGGTTGCAGAGCAACTGGTTGCAGGGAGCTTAGCTGCACCCCATCCTTGCAGGGGGCATGAAAGCCCACGGCCATGGCTGCTTTGTGCAGGGAAGGCAAAGCCACCGCCACCTTTTCAAGGCTTTCTCAGGGACTGAAGAAGGCGAAGGGATAAAAAAAATATAAAAATTGTCAAAACACCCCCCCTCCATACCAACCGGCTGGCACCAGGGATGGGGTGACAAAGCGCGATGCCGGATCTGCTCCTGATGTGAACTTGACGCCAGCAGAGTTAGGCGGAGGTAAACCGGATAAGCCCATAACCCACCAAGTTATATGTTGATAGCAAGCCCGGTATTAGGGTAAGGGGGTGAAAATTAAGGGACAAAAGAGTACTCACTGTGCCATTGTGGGTGATCCCTCTAATCAGGATATTCTCCCTCAACTTTGCTCCGCTCTAACCTATTGACAACAGAACTAGGTCATCTTGGTGAATAAGGTAGATTTTCTGCTGCCTCAGTGTCTTTGAGGCTGGAAGGGATTGTGTGTTCAGTGTTACAAACAGACCTTCTGTCTTTATTTCCCGACCAGCAGCGCGCCGCTTAACAAGAAGAACTGGACCAGCCATTTTTCCCGTAACAAATGGAGGGTCCCATCCAAGCCGTCCTTGCCAGTTGGCTTTCAGACAGGGGAAGCTTATTCATGTTTTTAGACCTCAGCCAAGTTCAGTCAGGAAGCCTGAGATGTTTTAAACTGGGGGAAAGGCGGGGGTATCCAGGGCTTCCTTGCCAACTAGGAGGAGGCAGGCGTTGCATTATTTCAGTATTTTCTTGAGTTGGGTCTTTTTTTTTTGTGCACTCCCAGGGATAGAGTTGTCTCTTTCTGTCCCTGGCGTAACGCTGGCTTGGGAGAGAGGTGTGCAAAGATTTTTTTTCTGTTCTCCTGGCACTCCTTGAGAGGACAAGTCCACCCCTGCTTGCTTGAATCACCTACAATGGTGGGAGAAGAACGGAGGATGTGCGCTGAGGTTGCTAGTGGTGAGGGATCTCACAGGTGAGTCACTGTCAGTGTAGGTGGATATGACACTACAGTCCAAGACACTAAAATGTCTTGTGATGAGCCAGACACAGAGAAGCTGTTGATTACCTTCCTTTGGAGAAGATGTTTATTCCCCATCCCACCCCAGGATGTTTCCTCTGCAGCTGTCTTCTTCGGGGAAGGACAGAGCATCGTCATGCTTTCCATCTGAGGTCATGGTGCACTGTCCCAGAGAAACACTTGCACCACCTTTGTGTAATGTTGCTCCTGGCCCTTTTCAAGTGTAAAAACGTCCTTGGATCTTTCAGGGTAGATGATAAGAATATTCCCTTCTAAGGAATAGTATTACCCTATCCTAGAGATCCCATAGACATTAGCTCATGGCCTTACCCCCCTTTTCCTAGTTAGCCTAACCTGATCTCCATTACTATGAATGAGTGCCTGGTGTCCTGCATCCTTCTCTGCCCATTTTCAGGCATCGTACAGAAATGTCACCTATACCTCACTGAACAGCCACCTCCTGTGGATATGCAAGAGAGAGCACCCTGCACCATCCATCAGGCACCCCATGGCGATCCCCATTCCTGACCCCACAGCCACTCCTCAGCACCCCCTTTCAGGACATCTGAGATCATGATGAAGGGGGAACACTTGGATGGGACTAAGCATGCATGACTGACGTAAGTATTTGGTGGAGCAAAACCTTCTTGAGAACATCTCTCATCCTGGTGATGATACCCAGCCTTCCTCTTCACAAGGTTGGAGATCGGATGAAGAGGATCAAGAGAAGGCATCCTTCTCAGTGTCCTGTTTCTTGTGGTCACCTCTAACTGTCCTCTTTTGTCTGCTCTTGGAGACAAGTTTTGGGGCTCAGGGGACTTTTGGTCTTATCCATTAGAGCTGTTCCCGAGCTGTAGGATGCTCATATAACTGCTACAGCCGGTGCTGAAGATATTGTAATACAGGAGACAATGTGTCCTAAACTTGGCTATATGCCTGGATTAGAAATTAAAGGCAAATAAGGCAACCTAAGCTCTGGAACTGCATCAAAGGCAAATCCAGGCTAAATGGGAAGGATCCAATTTCACAGTTAAGTTTGTTAAATAGGTGGGTGGTGGTTGCTGGTGGTGCGCATGTCCCTTTATTAACAATTTAAAAATGAAAGGTCCCTGCCTGGAGATAACTGGAGGATCAGACCTTTTTCTGGCTGCCTTGCCACAAGTAATCCTTACTCATTCAAGGTTCCTAATAAAATCGACAGAGCTACTTACACGCACAAGGACCATCCTGGATAAACAGAATATAACGGCAATGATGAGAAAATTGCAAGGAGAGCTGCTTGGCAGACCCAGCACAGCAGAAAATAATCTGACAAATCTAGCTCGCTCTTTTTCACTTGTGAGCAGTCTGCAAGCAGATAATTCCCAGCCAGAAATTATTCAGCTGTTCATTCATGCAAACATGTTTTTTTTTAATTTTTCATCACTTCTGAATTTTGCTGGAATAAATTATGCTTCAGCATGTGCCCCTTGCATAGAGCCTCTGACTGCTTTGCCTGAAGTACACCCTGGTTAAGGATGACAATTTGCAGAAGAGAATTTGACAGATTATTTTTTTGGTGCAAATCATAATGTCATCATTAATGGGTAATCATTAAAGCGAGAGTTTGTAGAGCTTCCACTGACGCTGTTGTGATGCATATTTCACTTACAGATTGCTCTTTGCAATATAAAAAAAAGGCTCTGTATAACCTTAGAAAAAGTGTAATAGTTTCATTCAAAGACTTTTGCATATGCTTGTTTGCAATGTTCACTGGACATGAATTATAAAAGGTGCCTTCTCTACCTACATCAACATCAGGATGAACGATATGAATATGAATAAGTCACTTGTGCCATCTTTTGTATATATCTTTGTGTGCAATGTTGAATTATTAATACCCTTTGACTGTTTTTTTTTTCTTGCTTATGGTAAATCATGATTACACTGCAGATCTTTTATAGCTGGACTTTTCATAGCATTCCCATTCTCAGCCACGTGATAAATTAGTTGAAAAGAACCAAAACCTCTTCCCTGGATTTTTTGTACTCAGAAACAGGTTTGAGAAAAATCCCAACAAGGATTCAGAAATCAGAAAATAAATTACACGAATCCAGCATGAATTATTTCTAAGATGTCATGATTTTTAAGCAGATCTCATAATTTTAGCAGGGAGATGACTGGAGAGGTTGGGCTGCTTGGCAAGGGCAGTGCTGTGGTATGCTACATGGAATGGTCCTGTAAACAAAAGGAGGTAATTAAAATACATTTGCCAGAAAAGAGCCCAGATTTCCCATGCAATGTGCAATACTCTCTACACAGCAGAGCTTTTCCTTTCTGCGCTCCCCTCGGCTCCTTGGTTTTATCATCTCTCAGTCAGAGGCAAGCAAGACAATAGACATTCTTTGAGAAATTCACTACAGGGGATATGAAGCTAAGGTCTGTGGTGCCAGTTTTACATCTCCTTAGGACTTGTCTTCATGGCAAATGTGACCAGAATAGCTATTTTAGAATTAGCTTTCTATGGTGCCACTATTCCAGGGGAAAGAGATTTTATTCCAGATGAATTACCCTGTTTAGGAAAGCACTTGTTATTTTGCAACTAAAATGCGTATGTGTAGAACAGCACATGGTAATGTTCAGAGATACCTGATGTAAGGAGGGTCAGAAGCAATAGGGCCACATTAATGCCGTGCTCAGATCACGCTCTTATATCTGCAGCATCATGTAGTTACATGCACCCAGCAAAAATAGGGTATTCCTCATTAAAATATAGTTGCCTAAAAATACATTATCCAGTGTGAGCTGGCCACCTTGTCTCTCTCTACGGTTAATGGGGTGAGAGGATCCTCCAGAAGGCTGTCGGTCTCAGCTATCTTAGGTATCTGAGAGTGGGCAAACTGCTTCACGTAGTCATTTGCCTCTCTGCTGATTAGAAAGGAAGCCAAAATTCAGAGCTTAGCCTAGACACGGATTTGCAAGAGTGGTGATGAAACAAATCCTTCTTCAGGTGACTTCTGTTCTCAGAGAGGTGATGGGACTCATCCTACCAATTCAGATCAGGGTACACATTGCTTTTTCAGGGGCAACCACACCTAAGATAAAAGTTGTTGCAGTCCCTGTGATAAAGGTTTAAGATGCCAGTGGGTCACCTGTAGACAAAATCTTTGCACCTGAGTTCAGTTGCGTATCTGGGCTTCTTAGAAGTTATCACCTTCTCATGAATTTCCCCACACCATTACCTCTTGCCAAGCAGTGTCTTTTGTGTGGCTCAGCCCCCACTGCCTGCATATTCTGTGTTGGATTTAAGATATGTTCAAGTGGATCAGTTGGCCCTTGGCTCCAGCTGGGAAACTGGCCTTCACTGCTTGGTAGTGACCTGCCTGCAGAAGCATCCATCCTATCCCTGGTGGAGGTGATGCTTCTGTTTCATTAACCATGTGAAATGATAAAACAAAATAACGCATCATGTTCAGGCAGGATCAGAAAGCATCTCTGAGCCACAGAGCCTCCGTGCCAGCTAACCTGGCGGAGAGATACCTGCATGGTTTCTACCACTTCGATGAAAAATGAGGAATCTTAGCAGCTTGCAGTGAAAGATGCTCTATAAATGTAGGGGAAAATGAACTCTACAATGGATATAGGCCACTCAGAGTTTGTGGGGAGGGGGAATATCTTTTATTAGGCCATCTGATACAACTGGAGTACAGAGATGTGCTTCCAGGTACACAAGATCTTCTCATCTAGATTAGTCAAAATTAGGAAAGATCAGACAAATGAAGTAGATATATTAGATTGTGCCCTGTGGTGGTAAATGGTTTTCAGCCTCCCAGCTGTGACGTAGGCTGAACCTTATCTCATCAAGCTATGCTCAGAATGAACCTTGGGGGCCTTTTCCAGCTACAATCATTTGTACACGTTGGCCTTATGTGAAAGACAGTTCCTAAGGATGTCAACAGACAGCTCTGGAGAGCATGGGCTGCAAGAGCAGTGTGTTGCAAGGCTAATTCCCTACTCAATACGTAGATCGAATGTTTTTCCTCGTTGCCAAAAGGCATCTTACAAGGGTTAGGTTGAAAGACTGGCCCTTGGGATGAGAGGACTCAATCCCTGTGATGCAATTCCTTGTGCAACACTGGGGAAGTTATTTGATGTGGGACTCATCTCACGTTATCTATCAAAACTGCATCCAATTAATCCAAGCTAGTCTTTTACCTTCTACAGTTAATTAGAGAGATCTGGTTGTCTAGAAAGTGATTTATCCCATCCATGTCAGGGGCCCAGCAAGACTGTAAGCTCAAGGTGTGGCAAATCAAAGTCTCATTTCAACAGGCTTTGCAGAGTGAGGCATGCCTATCTGTGTCTCCCGAGGGCAGCACAAGACTTGATACCTAAATTTGAGAAGACCAAAGTCAGGTGAAATGACTAGTCTTTTGGTTTCTTTGTGACTGTACTCCTCATTTGTAAAATTAAGATAAATGCACTCTACTCCATCATAGAGAAGATGTGGATAGAAATGCATTAAAGACTATGAGCTGTTTGTATGCTGTGGTCACAAAGCTGGAAGGGCAGTGTAGGTTAACTATCCTGAGATCTTCTATCTTCTGCTTTGATGGACAGTGGGTGAAGGCATGCAGTTCAGAGAAGGCAACCTTTACAGTAAACCTCATCCCTATTTCTGTATCCTCAATAACTAAAATCAAATGTCACCACTGGGAGGCATCACTGGCAGGAGAGTTCAGTTAGTTACACTTGAGTTTGGACTACAGTTGGTGAAGAAACCAACCTGGTCCTGGCATGAGGAAGTGCTCCAACTTGCCTGAAGCAAAATTGACTCGGGGAATTTTTGTAGGTGTTGATTCACCAAGAAATAGTGGTAGAGAACCACGGAGAACAGTTGTCACAGTTCTATGGTTGATGCCTAGTGTGACCTCATGTGTAGGTCGGCCCATCATTGTCTTGACACCTTTGGCCTCCTGAACCTGACTGAAGTGCTGATCTAAAAACCTTGTCCAACACAGATGAGCAAAGAGTGTATGTCACTATGGGAGCACTTTTGGCAATGTGTACTTTACAGCCTACAACAGCTATTACAGATCCGGGTACCTTAGCGAATTCCATAGCAAAATAGGGATAGCAATGGTCAACCACCTCTGCGCTGTACTCCAGTTCTTGGGGTGCCAAGAACCATGGGAAAACAGCACGGAGTGAAGTGCATTTTGGTCATTTTTTTCTTGCCTTTTATTTCATCCCATGAGTAGACAATTTCAGAACAAATTCCTATGCTGGTGACTCTCCCAAGTTTAGAGTCTGGAGGGATTACCCACCAGTGAAGGTGTGTCCTGTCCAGCAAAGCCTCAAGCCTAACATCTGAAGATCTTGAGAAGATTTCCACACTAGCCATGCAGTGGAGGATTAGGAGGAATTATTAACAGCGTCTCTGTCAGATTACTTTCCAGCTGCTGGTTTGAATGCTGAAACTCTTCTCTTCAGTGAGCTTTTGGTTTGGTGGACTTCAGGGATTAACCAACCCTCTGCCTCACCTGAACCTCTGCTATCAAGTGCAGAAGAACAGCTTCTTATGAAGCCTGGTGGGAGAAAAAAAACTTTTTTCGAATGTTTTGTTGAGAAAAAGGAGTAATCAAGACCTGATTGATCACCACCCTTTGGATGTCCTCCAAGGAGAAAAGAGAGAGGGCAGAGGGAGGGCTGGGATGAGAAAGATGGGCTTAAAGCCAGGACTGGAATTCATAAGATTTTGTTTGTATTCCCTGTTTATCTGCAATCCCCCCTCAGATAATTTTATTCTTCTGTAAATTAGTTTCATATGATTTATCCTTCCTATCTATTTTTAACATTTATGGGCCACAAAATGCCTATCATTAAGTGCATGCACAGTAGCCAACCTTTGGTTGTGCCATAATAGAAATAAAAAAAAGAATTTTCTTGAGACTATTCTGGCAGGAAGACTCCTTAACACCAACTACATTGAACAATTTTGCTGCACTAAGGCTGTGCAACATACCTCCAAGACCTGAGCCTTTTTTGTATTTGTATAGCCCCTAGCACAACGGAGACAATATAATTGTGGCATTCAGCTCTATTTGAACATAATAACTGAACGCTGTGACTGTGGCATTGCAGCGTAGGGGACAATACGCACCTGCTGGCCATTGTCCACTACCAGGACAATGCTCATGCAACTGCTCGTGTGCATTCCCCAGGGTATTGACTGTTGAGCTCAAATGGTAGGCAATGAGATTTTTAGAGCACGAGGAATTGCATGTGCTGGTTACAAGAGGCTGCTTACACAAACGTTACTGACCTAGACTTGCCCCTCTTCAAATCTACAGTCATTCTACCGTTGTCTCACTGGAGTAAAAGGTGAGAACTATGTCCAGCTCATTTCAGTTCTGTCAGCAGCTTCCAGTGAAATCCAGTATTTGAGGCAACAAGAAGAGGGGAAAAGCCAACACAGCTTCACAAAGGACAGATTGAGCCTGACAAATCTGGTGGCCTTCTATGATAAAGTGACCTGCTCGGTTGACATGGGGTGAGCGGTCGACGTTGTCTACTTGGACTTCTCCAAGGCCTTTGATACGGTTCCCCATGGCCTCCTCCTGGAGAAACTGATGCATTATGGCCTGGACAAGTGGTCTGTGCAGTGGGTGAGGAATTGGCTGACGGGCCGCACCCAACGGGTGGTGGTAAATGGCTCTTTTTCAGACTGGCAACCTGTCACAAGTGGGGTCTCCCAGGGATCGATATTGGGCCCAACGCTATTCAATATCTTCATAAGTGATCTGGATAACGGGATCAAGTGTAGCCCGATGAAGTTCGCAGATGACACCATATTGAGTGGGGAAGTAGACACTCTGGAAGGGAGAGCCACCCTGCAGGAAGATCTGGATAGGCTGGAAGAGTGGGCTAACAAGAACCTTATGAGGTTTAACAAATACCAGTGTAAGATCTTGCACCTGGGAAAACGTAATCCAGCAGTGCAGCTCAGACTGGGGTCCACCTGGGTAGAGAGCAGCTCCGTGGAAAGGGACCTGGGGGTCCTGGTGGACAGGAAGCTCAACATGAGCGAACAGTGTGCTGCTGCGGCCAAGAAGGCCAATAGGAGGCTGGGTTGCATCAAAAAGGGCATCACCAGCAGAGATAAAGAAGTCATTATCCCCCTGTACTCAGCGCTTGTCAGGCCACACCTGGAATACTGTGTGCAGTTCTGGTCCCCGTTAGACAAAAAAGATGTGGCCAGGCTGGAGGGGGTCCAGAGAAGGGCCACCAAGATGATCAAGGGTCTGGGCAGCCTGCCGCATGAGGATAGGCTGAGAGAGCTGGGTTTGTTCAGCCTTGTGAGAAGAAGGCTTAGAGGTGATCTCATCACCATGTACCAGTACTTAAAGGGGAGCTACAAAGAAGATGGAGACTCCCTTTTTACAAGGAGTCCCATGGTGAGGACAAGGGGTAGCGGGTACAAGTTACTCCCAGGGAGATTCCGATTGGACACGAGAGGTAAATTTGTCACAATGAGCACAGTCAATCACTGGAATAATCTCCCCAGGGAAGTGGTTGACTCCGCTACGCTGAACGCATTTAAGACTCAGCTGGACATGGTGCTGGGCCATCTCGTCTAGATTGTGCTAGAAAGGTTGGACCAGATGATCCTCGAGGTCCCTTCCAACCTAATATTCTATGATTCTATGAGATCTGTTGTCTTGTCAGACACATTTTTGCATGCTTTTTGCCCCAATGAACAGGTGGCAGATTTGTTATTGAAGTGGGAGCTGTGGCGGTGCGTGATGGTGCTTCAAGTGAACTGAATGGCATGGTGTCTCTGAAGATGCACACTCTTCTTGAGACACCCCCCTAGCAAAGACACGTCCTGAGAGGATGTGTTTGCTTGCAGAAAATTATTCAGCCACCAGATGTCTCTCCATGCTCCCCTGGTGAACAAGGAAGACAAAACTGGAACTCTAGTCATATGGAAAAACGCTCATTTACAGTTTGTAACTCTTGTCTTTATAAAATATCTTCTGCCTGGCATTGGCTCTACACCATCTCAAGAGATACTCTGCTTCGGGGGTGGATTTTGATGCATCTCCTTGGGTTGAGGAGACTGGAATAAATATTCTCTGGAGCTTTGCAAATCAAAGGTTTTTGTCTGCCCATGGCTATACATGACAGCACTGTTGAAAGATTAGTACTAAGAAGGTCACTTGGGAGGTCAGAGGAGCTTTATGGAAGGGATGGCCTTTGATGAAGGGGTTTCAAAATGGAGAGTGTCTAAGATGGAGTGAAATAGTCAAAGAAGAACATCCAACCATGAATTCAGAGCATGGAGAACAAGCCTATAGAGGACTTGTTTCCAACATGCATTGTTTCTCCAAACTGCTGATTCTCAAGCTTTTCATCCTTCAGATACCCTATACTCAATGATCTGTAGTCTGAAGCAACTTTTGCCTCCTCTTTATTTTGAGAAGTTTACAGTTAGAGACCATCGTGTCAGCCTAACATTTTAGAGTATTCCAAACAAAAAGGGAAAATTGCACATTTCTGACACTAAGAGATCATGGACTTGGAATAAGTAAGTGCAGCTTCCTCTGTCCTCACAAATTGTGACTGACTTCAGTTCCCAATGGGATAGATCATTTTATTCTGCTTATTAGTCAGTCTATAGCAGGTTAGGAATGAAATGTCCCAAAGCATTTTCTGTCTTTTTCCATAGTACCTTCACGTTTTTCTTTAAAAACTGCAGTATGAGTTGAGTTTGTGGCACTTGCAGAGTTATAGTCCCTTAAATTTACTCTTCAAAGTCACCCCCAATTCAGATTTACAACAGCTCCTGAGTCTGACAGGAAGCCCTTCACTTGTGGAAGTGAAAAGACAACAACTCCTATGACTTTGGATCTGAAAAGGAGTCCACTCACCACCTCTGGCATACTTTGAAAGACTCCTTGCTAAGGAAGGCTTAGCAAGATGAGTGCTAGGTTTGAACTACCTAGGTTCTTTCCAACCACAGAGTCAAAATCCAGCTGACTCAACTCAACCATTTTGTGCTTCTTCAGCAGCTAAGTAGAGTCTGTTCAGATTAGTCCCATTAAGGATATATTGTTTCATGGTCTGGACAGACATTAAGGCCATTTTTTGGTCAGAAATGAAATTTGCTTTGGTGTCTTCAGCCACAGGTTTCTCCCTAGTTAGAAGTAGCCTTCACTCTTCAGCTCCTGTGATTATCAAGAGCTTTTCCTTCTTATAGAAAACACTGTAGACATCTAAAATTCTCAGGGAGAACTATTGCTGGGCCAGGAGCTGGCATGTAAACTTGAGGCGTCCAAAGGACATTTTAGTGCCAAAATTCAGTTAGCCCATACAACCCAATTTTGAAATATATGTGCATTTTCTTTAGTGTTTAATACCTTTTTTGATACTTTTTATATGTTGTACCTCACAGTTGAGATTCCTGCAAATTTGAGGTGAGGCTTGCAGTTCTGGGAGGGTTTCATCAGCCCTAATTTACGTCTCTAAAAGTTAGATGCCCAGGTCCAAGTTAGTCAGCCCAGGCTTGCTTTGTAGTCAAGGGAAAGGAGAGTCACCCCTAGAGGGAGATTCATCTCTTAAGACAGACACCCAAGGTTGGTCATGCAAATCATTTGCTGAACATGTCCCGTTCTCTCCCTTGGCTGTAAAGATTTGTCAGACTTTTAATCTTTTTAAAGTTAAGTGAAATGACCGCTGTCTTCAGGTTTTTAGCCAGACTGAAAGAATAAATCAGCTTTTTCCTGAAAGTCATTCTCCGCTGAAGTGTAGAAAGAATATTAGTCTCTCCCAAGTTTGTTTCATGGACATTTACTTGTCAATGAATATACGATCAGCTGTGCTGGATCAGACAGCAAGTTGTGTTGGCCCCGTCTCCTGTCTCTGACAGGGGCCAAGAGTAGATGTCTGGAGAAGAGCAGAAGAACAGGACAAACACAGGGTAATACTTCCACTGGCATATGCCCAACTCCCAGCAACCCCTGTCTGGGATTTGTGATTGAGGGGTTGCATCTTTGAGTGGAAAAACTCCTCATGCATTTTTCTTCAGTGAATTTTGTCTAGTTGCTTTTTAAACTGAGGTAAATTCAAATATCCACAGCTCCCTGCGGCAAAGATTTCTACTGTTGAACTACGTCCTATGAGAAGAAACACTCTTTTCTGTTGTTTTCAACCTGCTAATTACAGTGGATGTCTCCTAGTTGTAATATTACGAGAAACGGTGGATATTTGTTCTATATTCACCTTTCAGCCATATTTTCTCCCCAGGCCTGGCTGCTCCAAGGATTTCTTTTGCAGATCATGCCAGCTTGTACCCTATGGCCTCTGCTTACAGAGCAGTTCCCACCTTCTTTATGCCAGCAAGGTATAACCACATGCTTGGTGAGCTAGCAGAACTGTAACTTTTTTATTGGCTTGTACTAATTGCAAGCCACAAGTGAAAAAAGAAATTTCCTTGACATGACATGTTTGATAAATGATGTTAAAAGGTGGACCTCACTTTTCTCTAGTTAAGCCAGACATTGTTACTGTTACTAACTTCGTGTTATTTTTGCATTCAGACGACTTGCAAGACATCTGCTTGATATATGCAGCTTTGTGGCCTCCTTGGGTATGGTTGTTGTGTCTACAGGCAAAATGGCTCAGGCAGCCTACAGCAATGGCTATGAGCTATTTTTATTTATCAGCATCACTGGTGGATGTAAACAGGGTTAGGTAGAAACAGACCACTCGGACTGGAAGTTCTTTAGAACAGGGTCCACCACCTGTATTTGAGCACTAGGAGTGGTCTTCAGCTGTGATGAGCACCAGAGACGCCGTCAAAAGACAAGGAGTATGATTATGATTGAGATTATCATAATAACAATGACACCTGGATCTCGTTGTGTTCCTCAGATATCGAAACATCCTAATTAAAGGGGAGGAAATAATAATTCAACAAAGTTGCGCAGCCAGCCTTTCGATTGTGTTTTATTCCACATGAATTTGGAGTGTCTGCTGCCTTTTAATGTGTAACCTTCCTCTTCCCTGCAGGAACAACATCTGCTGCTAAGGCGAGGTGTGTCGAGCAGTCCCTGCCAGCCTGCAAGAGCAGCTGGGCAGCCGAGGAACTTATTCAGAGCTCTTGAGGACCACTCAATTATCATTCATTAACAAGTCTAAAGGTTAGCTCCTTGCCAGCCCTCCATGTGCCAAACTCCTTCTTCCTGACTGCGATTCCTGGGGGGTGGTGTTCCCACTCCATGGTTGAACAAGCATGCTTGTTGATTTAGCTGTTAATATCAGCCAAAGCCCTCCTTCCCTTACCCACTTCAGGGTTATTTACTTGTCCTGCCCTCTCCACTTCATTGAGATACCCTACTGTCCCGACTGACACTGCGGAAAGCATGCCTGAGAGAAATCTCCTGCAAAGTCCAGTCTGCTATTCTGGCCTGGCTTAGCAATGTGGAAGATAAAACCATCTGTTAGGTGTTTGAAGGGGCTGTGTCTCATCAGAGTCTATATGCAAAGGGACAAGTCTTTGTCAAAAAACTCCCCCAACTTCATTCACATTGACTAGCCAAAGGCTACTGTGTAGTCTCTACTGTGAACTTGGGTCTAAAGAGTGGGTGGGACCCAAGTTACTTCTTTATTTTTGAGAGCACTTGGAATTCAGGTGTACTGCTTGTGAGGGAGAAGCATGAGGAACAGAGAGGGAGCAGCAATTTCAGAGGAAGCATTTTTTCACCGAAAAGCAGTAGTTTGTTGAAACTAGAATTCCACTGAGGTTGCTCAAGACTAGACTGGAGCTATCAGTCACTCAGAAACAGCTGGTGACTCAGCCAGGATATTGGCTGTAGGTTCAAGCCTCTGTCTGATAGGGAGGGGAAGCTTGCACTTGGATTTCCATATGCTGCCAGTTGTCCTTGCTGTGTGGCTGTTCTGGGATACTTTTCTCACTGAAGCTATCCCATTTTGCATAAAGACCTTGATATTCCCAGGATGAAAGACACTGCCTGCATAACCCAGCAGCATTGACTAGGACAGAAAAAACAGGTTCAAGACTCTCCTTGGATGCCTGCATGAAAGAAATTCTCACTATAACATTTGGCACCCCACCACTACCACCGCTGTTTCCCACACACACACTGATGCTGTAGAATTGAGAATGACCATAGCCTCACATACCCCGGGAAAAAATAGCATAGAGCCACTTTATTTCTCAGAGCTCAGGTGCTCAGTGAGACATACTCAACACAGCCTTGCTGTACCTCCTCTTCAACAAAAGAGCAGATGAAATATAAGGCGTTGAGATGTGCATGAACCAGGGAGAATGGAACAAAGTTTCAAAGGGTCAGGTCCAGAACACAGATCTATTTTAGATCACTGTTAAAGTCTATTTAACCTTGCTGTCCTTGCACAAAACCAACGTGCAGAGGAACTGAGCTGACCTCACCTTAACACTACCACCAAGTTCATTAGTTAACACTTCACCTGTTGACACTCGCAAGCAAATCCCAGACCGGATTGTAGCCCTGTGGAATGCAAATCTGGCTATGTGCCTCCAAATGACTGTACGATGGGGAAAAAAAATCCACACCTGCAAATAAAAGAGATCAGTAAGCAAATTCCAAAGCCAGGCTGGGTAGCAATGAGATGGCAAAGCTTTCAAATTATATTGGGTCACAGCTTATTTCTTTATGGCCTGGTTAGCCACTGGTCAGCAATTGCTTTCAGCTGGTTTTCACAGCTTCAAAGGATGCTGTATTGGACTGATTGCTCAAGCGGGATTCAACTTACAGATTAAGACATCTAAATTTAGGCAGCAATATGTAGCGTGCTGCCTACATGTGCTCGGAGAGTCTAAGCTCCCATTACAGCCAATGGAGATCAAGTTTTCAATGTGCTTGCCTAAACACCGGTGTCCGGTACCATCTGCAGTCTTAGACACTGGTCTTAGCGTAATTCCTCTGGGTATCCCCCTGCCAATCCAGAAGGACATGGATCTCCTAAAGGGTCTGTAGCATTATATGTGCCAAGCCCATATGATACTGTAGATGTCCTAAGGGATCTAAGGCAGCACTCAGACCTTATGGGGAAATGAATGCCTTTCTAGACTTTACTAACAATAACGGGAACTTGAAAGTCAGACCTCAAATTCAGGCAAATTGGGGTCAATTCACTTGACTAAAGTGTCTAGTGCCTTTTGACATATCTTGGGGTATCTGAGACATCTTCCTGGAGCTGCCAGACATGACACAGACCTGGAGGAGACCCATGGCGGTTCTGGAACAGCACCTGGAGGACAGGCAGGATACTCCAGATCGAAATGCCTAGAGGGCATCGATATGCCTTTTTGTGGTTCTGTGGGCACCTACATTTGTGTGTTTGAATCTGTGAGTTGAATCCCACCCCCTGTAATCAGTGAAGCCTGTGTGGCAAGTCTGCAAGTTTGTGGAGGCTTTGGATGCCTTGCTCACATGCAGATTTGTCTGACTATGGGTGGCTTATTTCCACCAGACTAGTGCACAAGGACTCTGGGGGCTCTCAGGAGCCTTGGGCTCACTCTGCATGTACAAACCAATTTGCACATGGGTCTGGCACATCTCAGACTGGTTTGAGTTACTGTTCATACACGACTGGGATGCCTGTGCATGGAAAGCAGTCTGGAGAGATGGTATAGTACAACCAGCAATGTGACATGTGAACTTGGCCACGGTTTTGCTTAGGAGTAGTCTAGTCAGTACTGATTCTTTGCTGGGAACCAAACCTTCATTCAAGTTCAGTGCACTGTTTCTCAAAGAATTGTTAAGCTCTCAAATCTGATGATTACAAGGAAACTAGGTGCCTAATTACCTCTCTGCATCAAGACCTGTGTGCACATCAGTCCTTAAATTATGCCTGGGAATGAGGTTAGACCCTTGGCTCCGTGTATCAAATAGCTGCTACTTGGTAGTGGAACAGTTTTAGGTGACTTCTGTGACCTAGGTTGTCATGAGCAAAGCCCATTGCCACGGCTAAATGTGACCATAGGCTGTGCTGCCTACTTGCAGAGAGGGAAAGGACTGTTCTGCAGAAGAGAGGACTTCTACAGTTTCCCTAATGGTGAAAAGTCCAGGTCATAGGGCAGCAATGAGTTATCAACACCCGATTTTCTTCTTTGGTTCATAAAAGGGTCTGTAGGGGTTAATTGCGTGTATAAGGTAAGAGTGACTGACATGTCCACTCATTTCTTAGTTTTTCCTATTTAAGCCAATAAAAAAAGGCTCTTGCTCAAACCTGGTGAAGCAGGTAATACAGCTTGACAAATAAGCTTATCTCAAGTGCTCTTTAATAAGAATGTTCATCATTTATTTCTGGAAAATATGCTGAGTCCGGTATGCCAAAAGCTCTCTGTGGTGTTTGACTGGTGTCATTCAAAGCAAGGCATGGGTGTGTGTTTGTGGGGGCATATTTTGTCTGGGGCATCACAGTATGCCACTTGCCTCCCAGTCCCTTCTCATAGGAAAGACGCTTTTTTGTTTATAGATGTGCTCATTTAGAGTCTCTGTAGAAAAACAGATGTCTCTGGAAGATGGTTTATACCAACTAAGGTCTATGTTTTAAATAAGTGGGATAAATCTCTGGATGTGCTCAAAGCCCTCCATTGGCTATAAAGGAGTCATCAAGAATGAGCTTAGAGGAGATACCTGGTCTGTGAGGGATAAAGCTGGGTGGCTTGAATCTCTCCTAAGTGAATGGCGAAGGCCACAGGAAGACCTGTGGGATCTGATCTGTTTCTGTTTGTATGAGTGGGGTGGGAGGTGAACAGGCACAGAGTCCTTGGAAATGCTGTCCTGTCTACCTGCAGCCATCTTCTCTGCAGAGAACCCATCGCCTCTGCAACCAACCCATCATCTCTGCAGGCAATGCAGTCAAATTGAAAGCCTCGAAGAGAAGCTGTGCTGCTCTCTGTATCAAGTGAGCCCATTTCATGGGGATGCCTTTCTTCACTAAGGACGGAGGAATGGGAAAGGCTGTTGCACGGTTTCTTTTGGGAGCACATTTCTCTGTACACAGTCCATACTAGCCATGGTAGGTGCAATGGAAGGCCAGCCATGGTAGGTTCCAATGAAAGGAACAACATGGGTTCCCCCATCTTGCCTGTCAGCAGCGTCTCCCCCTAATTGTATCCTGATGCTCAGTCCCTGCAATCTATGCACTGTTCCAGCATGATTTGAGCCTTAGTGGTTGCATGACTATGCCTAGCAGGCCCCCAACCTAATGCACTAATAGAGGAAGAAAATGGCAGGGAATAGCAGAACCAACACAAAATTTCTTAGAGCCTTCCAGGGGCATTGTGCAAAGTCATGTCTTGCCCATGTTGGGCTTTTCTTGCTCCGGAGAAGAAATATTTATAGCAGTCGCAGGCTGAGGTTGTAGCGGTTCACCATGTACTAGCTCTCAGCCATGAGTAGCCCTGTGGTTGGTCTTTGTCCTCCCCACATTTAAAGCAATGTCTTTCGGCCACCTTTCTTCACATTGCAGCTGGACTCTTGGAGGGAAACTGGGTCCCTGTCCTAGTGATGCTCAGCTGAGAAATGGGCTTATGGCAGTTTAAGTGTACATGTGTTACTCATCATTGGGTTGTTGCCTACCACAGCAGCTGGGCATGGGTTAAATGGCGCCAGCTCGGGTGGCATCTCTTCTTCCAAAGCACACAGTTTCTGTCCCACAAGAGGAAGATATATTTGCTCTGTACTTCTCCCCAGGTGTATTTCAGCCCATGATATGAAATACCATCCCATCAAAACTGTGTAATGGTGGGAAAAATACCCAAACACGGGTTAAAATTAATGCTTTTTTTTTTTTTTAATTTTCATTATAAAGTTAACACATCTATCAAACTTAACTGGTAACAAAAAACAGTTACAAGACATCGCTAGTGTGCTGTCAGTAGAAAATAGGGTAAAAGCCAATGAGGTCACAAGCACAACAGCAGAGCAACAACACTGTCCCGATGAGTTATTTCCGCAAATATATACTCTTACTAATATATACATTTATTCATAAAATAAATAATCATAAAAAAATCATCAGACTTAACAAAATACTGAGGAAAAAAAGGTGACAATCCTACTTTGTACAATAGCTTTGGAATTTCAGGTTGTATCATACATGCAATCTGTACAAAGGGGTGCTCAGGTGGGGTGAGGGCAGCGGCAGGCTGGGGAAGGGTTACAGACAGTGATGTAGCTTTGAAAAAGGTGATGTAATCAGGCAGACAGTCTGTGGGAAGGGAAAGCAATAGTGAAAAAACCCACCCACAAGAAGATACTTGTCCTTGACTGCCGGACAAGCATGTTTTGTACCATGGGGGAATCCCCTGGGGTGCTACAGGGCTGTGTTTTATGTCTTCCACACTGCTGGTGGGCTTGTCAGGTAGTCCAAAGCTACGACAGGTCTTGTTCGGGCAGGTTTTGGCCTGGGAGTGACAGAAAGCGATGCCATAAGAGATAGATCGAGTGGGTCTCCACCAAGATTGAGGTGTAAGGCTGAGCGGCAGTCAGTTGGGGACAGGCGGACAGTGGGGCAACCAGGTCTGGAGGGATGCACACCAGTGGGAACCAGGGTTCTCAGTGGGGAGGATTTCATCACACACAAGAGGATTTTGGAGGTTTTAGGAGCCTGCCCTGGAAAGACTCAGGCCTCTTGTGCTTTCCAAGTGGCAGCAGTGGGTGGCAAGTGCATGTTGGGAAGGAGCCCTGACAAGATGGTGCCTTCCCTCAAAAACATGGGTGATACTCAGCTGCTTGCTAGCCTATGTCTGTAGCAGACATGCCTTCAGGATTTTTGGTGGAGTCGAATGAGTGGTGAGAAATAAATAAATACTAATAAATAATAAGAAGAAACTTGGAAAAGAAAGGAAAATGAGGAAAGCATCTCCTCACACCTTCCCCACCCTCCACTTCCGCGCAGGTCTGTCCAAGGGCTCCCTTGGTCCACAGAACCTGTGTAAGAAAAGCAAGGTCTACAGAGACAGAAGAGGAGACCAAGTCATGTGGAAAAGACCCTTGTGACTGTTGTGCTTCAGGAGCTTTCTCTGGATGGTATTCACATAACAGCAGGATTTTGCCTGCAGATGACTTGGTGGTACTTGTGCATTTTCATTATGCGCTCACCAACAGGAAGGCCAGAGATGCTCCCTTGAGGTCAAACCCATTACACAGAAGTCAGTAAAGTGGATTCAAATAATTCTACTTACAGAATAGGTCCACCCTCTGCTTCCTTTGATACACTTGTAAGAAGTCTGGCATTATGGAAATGATGCCTCTGGATTTATATCAATTTAAGTGAGAGCAGAACTGAGCTCACACACAATTTTCAGTCTTAAAGACATGAGATTTAGGCATCTGGAGTGGGGTCCAGCTCATAGATTAGGACACACACTTGTAGATGTCCACAAGCACAGGTCTCCATGAGAGTTAGACACCTAAACACCCATATCTGAAGGAGATCTAGTCAGCACAGTCAGTGGGGCCCAGAGAGTGGTTCAGCTCACCCTACAGTGGACACTTACATTTGGCCAGCTGAACTGTTCTCTAGCCTCCACTGCCTATGGAGCTCAACTGAGTTGCTCATGCACAGGCATCTGTTGCCATCTGAGATGCCATCTGAGATGGCGTTTCTGAAACATCTGCATGGAGCTGGCAGATACACCATGGGACTTAAGGGAAGCCCACAGTCTTCCAGAGCAGCTGCTAGAAGCTAGTGGGGTACCCTGGAGCATCCCAAATGGCTCTAGACACCTATCTTCAATAATTGAGTTCAGCCTTAGATGCTATGTTTAGGCAAATGGAGTCCATCATTGAGCTTGTATGGGAGTTTAAGCACATAGCTCACATGTAGATACCTGCATTTAAGCATCTCACTTCTTTGTATTCCGAATCCCATCCCAGGTACCACTGCCTGGGAGTTAACTACTGGCCTCTCATTTGTACTTGAGCAAATCTCCCCCTCCAAGGTGGAGATGCACCATAGACACCTCTGGAAAATGCAGCAAAGTGGGAGCAGAATGACTTGGCCAAGTCCGTGAAGACACTGGCAGTGTCAGGAATGAGGACTAAACACCTCTTTCTCGAGATGGATGCCACAGGAGCCTCCATTTCCCGCCAAATGGAAGCATCTGCACCCCACAGCAGTTAACAGAGGCCCGAGGCGGGAGGGTCTGTACCCTTACTGAGTAGTGATGGACTGCAGATCAGTAGCTTTTGTTGGAGCACGTAAGAGAGGGCAGGAAACATGAGCATGGCAGGGCTAAGCCATGAAGAAAACAATTCCGCAAAAAGCAAGCCAGATCCTGCTTGCAGCTACTGCTGCTGCCCAATGAGAGAGAGGAAATCTAGAAAAGAGATTCTCCTGTACTAAGAAGTCTCTGTTATAACAGCCAGGATTTAGCTTGGAGGGAGGTAGAAAATAGGAGACATATAGCTATGAAGAAGGGATAGGACCTCCTCCCACCCAGCCCACCTTCTCTCCCATCGTCTAACACTCTCTCTACAGCTTCTCATCCAAACAGCTTCTTGGGCACACGACTGACAGTTCTGAGCAAACATCCCACTCACTCGCTATGCCACTGACGGCAGAGCGTTGCCTTCTCAGCAGCCTCAGCTCTGGAGCAGGTCTCTGGAAGAGCTGGGAGTCATTTTCCTATGGGCAGCCTATTTAACCAGGTGCAATGGCTGGTGTCTGTAGGGCAGTTTGATTTGGTGCCTTTTCATGGCCCCGTTTTATCTTCCCAGAGCATATCGTTAAGGCATCAAGGGAAGCCTGGAGTAATTTCCATAGTGCAGAACCCAGGACTGGATTCACAACTTCTAGCTCCCGCAGAGTGCTCATGCTGTAACCCTGAATATCCCCAGGAACATCAGACCCCAGATTTTCAGCACTGAAACCTCTGCTTGAAGCTAAAAAAGTGACCCAAAGCTCATAGTGCTTCTCCTGTATTCGAATTGAAGGATGGGGGCATGACAAGCATATGAACACACATGACAAATGTATTATAATCCATGGATGTCTCTGTGGCAATATGGCAATTCTGAATGCACGGAAAACACCAAAATATTTTAGATTGAGTGGCAGAAGAAATTACTCTCTGAGGTTTGCTAATACAGAAATCCTGTAATGCTCAGCTAAGACTACAGGACTTTTGTCTGCAGGACTGATGTGGTCAGTGCTGACTCAGAGACTTCTCTACCATATTGCATTTTGTGGTGTGGTTGTCCCTGCAGTCCCCTCCCAAGATTAAACCCTGACTGCTTTAGTTCTGCACATGAAATCCCTCGTAAGAAGTAGAAACAATTCTGGAGACTTCAAAATGCTTTGAAGAAGACTGTCAGTGCTAAGCATGACACTTAGCCATCAGGGGTCAAGTAATAGAAAATGTCATGCATTTCCCTCCCCGTGTTTTTCTTTTCTCTGAGAAAGAGAAGCCCCCAAATCCTAAACCTAAACCAAAACAAGAAAAAAAACTCCTAAACTTTCCATTTCTTTCACAGAAAGAAAAGAGATGAGGCCAAATTCACCCCTTACAGGTAACTCCACTGTCCTTAATGAGGTTGGATGTGGAACTGATGGGGCCTGTCAAACCCATCTGTTCAGCTAAAGGAAAGGTTGGATAGCAGCATGTAAGAGGATGGAATTATGTTCCTTTTTTTATTTTTATTTTTTACATCTGTGTTACTTGGTTGGATATCTTCTCCCTTTTCCCTGGTACCGCTAGACACATCCCTGATACAAACCATCTGCCTGAGGACAAACCTCATCAGAAGTGAAGAGTGAAGGGAAGGGCACCATGGATCATGGAGGTTGAGTTGGCCAGCTCCCATTTGTGGGAAATGAATGATCTTTTCCTTTTGACTATAGACTGGTGCATCGCCCAGCTCCACTGAGGTGAAGTTTTGACAGAAAACCATTTCCAGACAAGTACACAATTTAACTGTGTACACATAGGCATCTTGTGTCATTTTGGACACCCTGCAGTCTCTGACATATCTGCCCAGGTTTACGACTCGTGGGAGTCCTATGTCATTGAAGCAACGGCTGGATCCCAATAGGATATTGTAACCCCTTCCATTATATCATTGCAGTGGATGACTAATTACATAATAAAACTGAACAAGTATGCATAGGCTTCGTTAAAAATCCCTTAAATGAGGTGGAAGTCCCCAACCACTGAGCTGTTTCAAGCCTGACCCCAGGAGTACAATTCCAGCCCGTCTCAGCTGATGATCAGATTGTAGCTTCACCTCCTTGACTCATGGTGGACTTCACATCATCAGACTGTACCCATCTAAGAGCTCATCACCTAGTATGAGCTCATCAGCTAAAGTCAGAGGAAAGACAGAGGAACACCCAGAGGGCAATTTACCAAACATAGCTTAGATACCATCCTAGGCTATAATGAATCACCTTCTGGACTTGTTTGTTTCTTGCCATTGATCCTAGCAGAAAACTAGATAAATAGCTTAGACTAGATGACATGGCCAGATGAAATAAATTCCACTGTTGCAGTCAAAATCTGTTTGTTCACCTTAAGAGGCAATTGCTCAGCAAATGCCTAGTTTGTTTGTTTTTTTCCCCCATGCTTCCCAAAGAGCTTCACCTGCTAGTGATGTTGGGCTTGGTTCTGGTGCAAAAGCAGAAACCGTAGATGTTAGCATGCTGTGGATGGGCTGGGGTCAGAGTCCGGCTCCCACGCATGGAAGCCAAATCCTTCAACCCATTTCTTCACTGATATGGTATAAAAGAAGGAGTTTGAAACCACCTTGCTTAAAAACATTAAGGTAAAATTAGTTGTGGGTGTGACCCTGCTGAACTCAATGGATTGACAGGGACTGTGACCTGCAATGAGTTGCATCTTTGCTGTTGGGGCACCATTCACTGACAGAAGTACCTGGTGGGACGTGTCTAACATCTCTCGCTGTGACTGCTACCACTGCATCATATTAAGTAAATCAGACGTATCTTCCCTTGTCCCATCTTTTCCAATTCATCAATGTCTTCCACCGCATATGTGGTTTTCTTCAGTGTTTGCTTTCTTGACAGCTTGTGTTTGAATACTGGTTACTGTGGCAATTTCCCCCTGCAGTGGCTTCCTTCTCTATTTGCCATAAAGATCAGATTTTCCTTTTCTCCCAGACTCTACTACAAAATTCAGTCATGCATCCATTAATTGGTCCATCTTTCTCTCAGTTTTTAGTGATCTATTGCTTTCTACCAGTTGGTGTGTGGCCATCCATTAGGTGCAATGTTTACTTGTACAGATATGGTTGACTGGTTTTCTCCCCAGTTTTTTTCTTTGTCTCTCTTGATCTCTTCCTCTCTCCTTGCCTCCCTTCTGTGCCTCTGCTCTCATTTCATGGCAGCTTTTTTTTGCAGAGCATTGATAGAAGTGCCTCCATCAATAGGCAAAGAGCTTGCTTGTGCTCTTGGGCACAGCCCTGAGACAAATGGGTGATGCATGAACTGCACCAGCCTAGGAGTAGTCCCAGGAGACGCCATGACTCAGAGTCAACCCTTGGAGGCATCATTTCCTCCTGTTTTCTCTCTGATGGGACTAAGCTCTGTTTGTTCCCTGCCTCTTCTGCATACTCCCTCCTTTGGTTCCCGGGAATAAGCTGACATGCAGAGAGAGAAGAGCACTCTGATTTCTCTACATAGGTGTGAACTAGCCAACAGCCATGATTACATTGCCATGAAAAAACTCTTGTGGGTCACTGGGAATTAGATCATGCCCCATTTCCCTTCCTGTACCGAAGAGAAAAGAAAAAATACCAATCCATTGTCCTTTTCCCAAGATAGGAATGCAAAGGTATGGGTAAGGCAAAGAGGACACAGGACAAGTGCATCTGAGGCTAAACAGGCTACAACTCCATGCTTGATTACCACTTATTTATGCCAGTATCAATGAGGAATAACTCAAGCAGAGTTACAGTGCTGTAAATACCAGGGTGATGGGCTGAGATTCATGCCTGATACCCACATGGCTGAAGGAAGCCCTGATGCCCACGGGGGAGGTGAGAGTTGTTTCTGTAAACTGGCAATCCTGATCTGAAATCAGAAGTAGAGCAGCATGCAAAGACGGGGAGTCAGAGGTGAACAGCAGAGATGGGGCAGCGCTGCAAAGTTGGGATTTGGCTCTGTGTCAAAAATTGCCCAAAACTCTGGGCTGGTTCAGAATCCGAGTTTTGTGCATTTTAATCTGTGCCACTTTTAGAGATGGGAATGTCTGTAGAAATTAGGTGTGGAACAAAATTTGTCTTGAGTCTGAAACTGTTCCAGCTTGTGAGGGGTGGTGGTGGTGGGTTGGTTTACCGCCATGTAAATTAATGGGTGACAAGCAGTCCTTCAGAGTCATGTTCCTGACAGACTTGTGGTCTAAGGGTTTTGCTAAGTGCCCGGGGGAAGCCTGCATGAAGTGCGGAGAGCAGATGGACTAAGTGCACTTTCCACTGTTGGTGACCGCGTCCTCTAACGAGGTGGGAGGGGTAAACACTTTCCCTTTTCTCCTCTATGGGAACAAGCTGGGATGCTGAGGAGCTGGATGTCCCATGCCCAGCAGCGAGTGTCCAGCCCCAGGAGATTCCCTCTGCACCTCATGTTTCCGAGGAAGGCTCATTGGCTGAGCCGCATACCGGGCCACAGCTGGAGCAACGTCTCCCTTCATGGGATTGTCTCCTTCTCAATGCACACACCGAGTCCTCTTCACTTCACATATCGGGCACTGAACATTTCCGTACCGTGCACATCATCTGTGTGCCAGCAGGGCATTTGCAGGAAACCATCAGCAGTTCTCTCTCTCCCTCTCCTTCTCCCTCCCTCCCTCTCTACAGAGAATCCTGAATCCTATGTCAAAACTGGCAGAAGCTACTATGCTAAAAAGTTCACATGAAGAGCCTGCCCACTCTACAGCTCTATTACATATTTGTAGACTTCTCTGGTTCCAGGGCAAAAGCAAAGGAGTATTTGCATTATTTTTTTAAAAAAAATCATTAGTTTATCTGCTTTTATTTCTTTTGCTGCTGTTGTTGTTGCTCATATTATACACAGAGTCTGGCCATTTGGGTATGTAGATAGATCCCAGAAAGCTTAGTGCTGCTGTCCAACACAGCCTCTGCCTGGCTGAGGGAAAAGGAGATACTTAGGAAGATGCAAGTCTTTCAAAGGATACTTAATCACACGAGTCACTTCAGGTGGGTGAGAGCAGAGCAAATCCATGCTTTTGCTGATGCCCTTCTTTCCGGCTCTGTGTTGTCAGCTGGTTGAAAAACCGCTGTCTCCTACAGGAGGCATCATTGGGGCATAACTTGTGTGACTGCCAGATGTACCTCAGGATAGCCCAGAAGTCATTAGACCTATTCTATCCAACCAGTTTTAGCCTTTTTTTAAGTTTTTATTCTTTTAATATCAAAAAAGTAGACTTCTCTCATGTCTGCAACCTCAGAGGAAGTAGGCTCGAATCCATTTCTCCCCTTGAAGCCCAGCGAAGGGTTTTGCCTGCTTTATTTGCACGTGTGGACATCATAAACTCGTATGCACTCTTGGCAGCGGACGTAGCAGCACCAGTGGAAGATACAGTGACATTTCTCTTTCCGTTTTTCAGTCCTTGTGTTGTGCCCACGGCCGCAGCACAAAAGATCGCAACCATCAATCCCGTGGGAAGTGACATTACAGATCCTGTCACGGGTCCCAAAGGAACCTGTCTCAGGGTTGGGCTCACAAAAGTTTGGTGAGTTCTCGTAGTAAACCAGGTCCTTCTCAGTTGGAGCCTTGAAGAAGTTGTATTTGGGCCTGAGGGTCTCAACCCAGCCACGGGATTCTCGATGTTTTTCCACCACCATTTCAGAAGCGCTATCATACTTGTCCTTGAGGTAGTCACCGATGACCCTGAAGTCTGGCTGAGACCACCAGCAGGTCTTCACTTCACAGCTGCCTGAGAGGCCGTGACATTTGCACTTAAGATGCATGAGTTCTATAATAGACTGAAAAAGAGGAGAGGAAAGGCAAAGAAGGAAGACATTAGCCTGTAATCAAAACACATATTGCATTGTGCTATTTAGCCAGGATTTCCTAAAGAATTGCAGTGTTTTCATAGATATATTTACACACTTTTGAACAAAAATCATCTTATCCTTCAGTCAACGCCCTGCACGGGTGCTGGATCTGAGGCAGATAAAACCTCTACAACTGTATTATTTTCAATCACTATCTCTGATTCCCACCCCATGTTTTAGCATCTACCAAGTGCTTTCACTAAGGGCTGAAGTTATTTCTGTGAGTACCAACTTTTATCTTATCAATGTACGTGGGTGAATATTGCTGCCCTGTCACCCAGGAACACAATTCAGACACATCTAGGCAGAGAAGCGAAGAACACAGAAATCTTCTAAACCAATGTTTTCGTAACTGAAATATACACCTATTCCATTGGAAATTAAAGAAATATGAAACGTCCTAATGATCTAGTCCAGAATTCCATCTTTTATGTATGTTCACATTAAGCAAATAAGATTCTAGCCTTGCTTGTGGCTATGTTCAGAAACATGAAATGTAATGTATTTTTTATTTTTAAGCCAGAATTACGTTTTTTCTAAAAACATTTAAAAGAAAAAATGAGGAGTCCAACTTTTGATTTTGAAAGGCCTAGACTTCAACATCAACATTGCCCTGGAATAAATGGAAAGGTGATTATTGATCCCAGAAGTTTTCTATTGGCTTTTACCTCTTATGAAATTAGTCTAAAGATTTCTAGAGGTGTTGCCCTCCAGTATACTGAGGTGGGAGACAGCCTTATGCAACTTACTTGATAATCTGCATTTTCAGACTGATCAGCAAATTTCCAGGTACGTGAACAGACTAGTGCCAGCCTGAGTCCAAAAGATTTGCCATGAATCAGCACCTTGGTGTTCACCAGGTGCTTTCCTGTGTTATTTACAGAGTATCACCCGCCGCAAAGGAGGTTGTAATTAGCGATGAGAGAGAACCACAAAATGTTTGGTTCATATAATCATGCTGAACTTAACTTAATCAAAGCTCCTGGCATAGTGGTAGGGTTTGAGTTCATATGGGAACTAATATGAAACATTGCCTATGGCTCAGGTTTAGCTGGAAACACTTGAGTATGGAGGCCTGGAAGACCTACCCCATGAGTGCTGGCACAGTGAGAATGGAAAACACTACTGCTTTATAAAACAGTAGGATTTCAGATAATGGTGTGACATCTGCTCTCTAATCTTTGACATCTGTAAAATGTCCGAAAATAACTCAGTGTCAAGTAACAAGACTTACAGTAAAAAGACCTCTGCAGGCCTGTGACCACAGGGATGTTTGCTCAAAGCTCAGTTTTTCCAAGTATTCTCACTTTAAGGCAAATCCATTCTTTCCACTCTACCCAGCTTCTCCACAGTCCTATTTGTCTCATTATCTGTCCCAGCAACTGCCACCAGCAATGCACGATACCTTGGGGCACCTGGGATAATTTGGGCCAGTGCTGGAGGAAACCACATTACTGCTTGTAGTCATCTACATTGCAGACAATTTTTGTTTCTGGTGGTATTTAATTTTGAAAGGTTGTATTCCCTATTTCAGACCAGCTCTCCTGTGGTGTGAGGTGGGATAACTCCATTAGGGTTTGACGGTGTCCACCTGAGGGGCTCACACCAAAGTCCTAGCCTGCCTGAGGACAGCTGTTTCCTAGCACAGCGCAACTGTGGTGGCTTTGCTATAGCTCACTGCGCAGTCATATGTCCTCCTAGACCTGTGTAAGGCCTTCTGCTGAGGGAACAAGACCATATTAATCTCTTCTGATTACAGCAAGGTATCTTTCTTCCACTGAGGGATAAGCTGTCTCAAGTTGACTACATGAGAAAAAATGCTGTTATCACAGAGAAGCTGCGGCATGGTCTCTATTAGCAAGACCTTTGTGGTTCAGTTTCACAAATTGTTTCCCATAGCTTACATTCTTTTGACATTTATGGGCTCTTCTTGAGATGAAAAAGAGAACGTCCTCTTACTGGGATTGTTCCACCTTATGGAAAAGATTCACTGTGTACGATGCAGTCCCTGTGATGAGGGCAAGATTTTGTGCTCTCTGTTCCCTTATACATTTTGTTCCATGAGTGTTTGAAGTGAAAACACATTAGCTGGCTTTGGGGCATGGTCCAAGTTTAATCAGGAGGTACCAAAGTCATATTCCCTCTTATTTTCTTTAAATATTCTCTGGGAAATAGAACAGTGTTAAGAAGAGGGGTGTTGGGAAATGCTCTCCTGCTCTTCACCACCCTCAAGCCTACAGAGCAGAGTGGTGATCCCAGGAGAATGGACAGTTGCACTTAAACTAGGATTCAGTTGCCTAAACACATGCATCTAATACCATTTGTGAGCTCCAGGGTGTCTAAGACATCAGTCCCAAGATGGCAGAGGACCTGCAGGAGACACAGTCTTCCCCAGTAGCAGCCCAAGGAGAGGCTGGATACTTCAGGATATCTCAGTTTATACTAAAATACATTTGCTTAAGCAGCTGAATCCTGCCCATAAACCCTGGTCCATCTCTCTTAACTTCAGGTGTCTACAGCACAGACATCTCTGGCTGTACAGCTCACCTTCTTCCTACAGCCAATGGAGGGGAACAGGCAGAGTCAAGGCATCATTAACTCAGGTATTTCAAATGTCTCCGTCAAGTGGGGATGAAATCCCATCCTAGACCTGTCTGTCTTGATCCGTTCTCTATAAAAAAGGTCTGGACAACTGACTCCAAGGTAGACATTTACATCTGTGTGGGTGAATTTACTTATAGCTTTCATAGATCGGGTACATCGATCACCTCCCTGACAAGAACTATCATAGGGTAGGTATCATCGTTTCATGATGTAAAACTGCCCAGATTTATGTTTGGTTATTCCCCTCAGTTCCCTCTCACTGTTCATTATGGCAGGTAGAAAAGTTTAAAGGGAGATCAAGAAAGGTGAAACTAAATGTCCTTACGGTCCTTCCAGCTTCGTTGTTGTGCCTGTTCATGGCAGACCGAGCGTCTGGTCTGTTCTCTCGGGCGTCCGCAAACTCCCGAGACACCATGCTCCCAAACTCCACGTCCTCGCTGCAGCCCCCCCATTTCCAGCCTTCCCCAGGAGAGCCCTTGTGGCGGGTGTCACAGCCGCAGATGGTGGCCGAGCCTTCGGCGCAGGATCTGGTCACCGCGAAAGCCACTCCAGCAGAGGCAATGGCATGCACAAACGCCGATTCCCTGGTAGCTGTGAAAGAGAGAGATCAATGAATAGTGGCCAGTGAAGGGACCGCGCATGGTCAGCCCTGTGAACACCTTCTCTCGAGGGCATGGCACAAGGCCAGGAAACTCTCCTCTTCCCTGTGGTCCGGCTTGGACCTATTCCAAAGACATTTTCTTATACGAGGAAATAAGCTCCTATGTAGACAAGACCAGGCTTGATTCAAGGTCACTGAGGTCAGCCAAGAAGCTTCGACTAAAGTCATCCTAAGGTCTTAGGATAGGGCCATGGCAAAACAAAAAGCAGTGCAAACCTGAGTTTCAGGGGGCATACAGAATATTCTGTATGGTACTTTGCAGGCAATGCACCACATAGCCATACCCTGAGCTGCAGTCTTGGCTTCGGATGCACAGAATTTGGGCTATGTTCCCATAACATGGAAAATGCAGATCTATACTTAATGACAGCCTCCATCCTTAGTGGTGGGACCAGCACTAGGTAAAGCACCTCCTCCTCCTCGACTGGAAGAGCTGCTGATGGCTGGAAGGTAGGAAAATGCCAGGATGGCCAGATACTCCCCAATCCTCACTATGTAAACTAAACACTGTCCCCACCCTCCATCCTGAGGCCACCTTCTTTTTCCTAGGCTGTCTAGCTCACTTAGAGATAGTGTTCAATATATGACATCTTGCATCGATGGAAAGTTTTGCTCACCTGCCTAATTAAGGCCCCTGCCAAGGGGACTGGAAATGACCTTTCTTTTTCTGCCCATTGCCTCAGGATGGTGGGTGGGATCAGCCAAAAGATGTCATGGTTAGGGACTGAGGAGCCTTAGTCTCTGTGGAGACCTTCCTTCATAGCCTTTCACCCTAGCTGGAGCTGGGTGGGGAAGGGCAGCTCAGCATTAGCCTGGCTTTCCTGGATGCCAGTGCTTTTTCTACACTGTGCCAAAATGAAAACCAAACATTTCAAACTGCTTTGCAAATGAGGAATATACCAAAATACCAATTTTTACTCCCCCCACCCCACAGTTTTGGTCTCATTCTGTTTCTTCACTCACTAGAAATGACTCTGAAGTTCAACACCACTCCTCAGAAAACATGACTGCAATATTTTTTGGCTTCAGCAAAATGGCATTTTTATCATGAACAAGGTTATTCTTAAACCCTTGAGGCAATTCTAAGAAGACACAACAATTCTGATAACTGGCCTCCTTCAACCTCCTATACCATTCCCCACACAAGCTCACCTCATGCCTATAGACCGGTTAGCCAAGAAAGTATGTTGTCTCTGGCACCTTTCAGATGATTAGGCTACGACAGTGTTGAACTATGAATGGATCTATAAAGGCAGAAGGTCAGGTTTTCAGTTGATGCAGCTTCACCAGCTTCTATTGAGCTTTGCATCAGCTGACGAGGTGCCTACTCAAAACCACTCAAACCTTCTCTGCACCATATTTTGCTGATCTGAGCTTTCCCTGGGCATTTTGGCTTAATCTTTACTTTCTAGATGCTTCCAGGCTTTACTAACGCGAAGAGAGTTTAATATGCCAAGCCAAAAAGCCAACATGTTCTCGGGGAGAAATCAAAACTGCATGCTTGCAGAGCAGTCCCGTCTGGATTGAAGGCTTAAGCAAGAATTTGTGCAGCACTGCTTTGCTTTGGGAAGACTACCAAATACAACAATATGCAAATCAAATAATGTGCATGAACTTACAAGCTGAAGGTATGAGCAATGTCCTGGAACATGTTGTCAATACGCATCGTGAGGTTAGTAAGCCACCGAGGGCTAGAACCAAAAAAGTAAAATGCAGGAACCCTCAGTTCCACAATGTGATTTTGAAAAACCCTTGTTCAGCATCTGTCCAGCCTGGAGGATCCCAGCTTCCTGCAAATGGTGACCATGCAGTTCCTGAGCTGTGTGAAAGTTCAGCTTTTGAGCATGAACAGATGAGTCCAGTTCTAACAGGACTGGGGACTTGGCATCTTGCGGTTGCCTAAGCCGAGATGGAATCCAGAAACCAAATATTGAGAGTGAGGAGCTTTGTATGATGTCTCCAAGGACACTGAGGACCAGCTCTGGGGTCTGTGAAAGGCAAAGGCTTCTCATAGAAGCCAGTCAGATAAGCTGGTGGGATGAATATCATTACCCTCTGGTAGGGAGGTAGAGGGTATAGTGCCTGACCAGAGAACAGCTGACACACCTTCCACCTCCTCCCATTGTGGTCTAACTGATCTTGAAACCTTTTGCTATGCTGCTATGCCTTGGGCAGGAGAGGAAGATGATAATTCTTCTTCTTCTTCTCCCTTCTGTCTGACAGCTGTAATGGCTAAAGCACGTTGCTTTGGTAGAACCATAGAATCATAGAATGTCCTGAGTTGGAAGGGACCTGCAAGGATCATCGAGTCCAACTCCTGTCCCTGCATAGGACAACCCCCAAAATCACACCAGGTTAGCTCTCATCTCTTGGGAATCACCCCTTCCTCTGCTCAGGAGGAGAGACCTGATCCAGGCCTTTGGCTATTTGGGAAGGTGTCGTAGGTGCTGAACTGATGTTTGCAAATGCCATGGAGAGCTTCTGTGCCTTGCCATGCTGGCACTGAAAAGAAAGTGTCTACAGCCATGGTGTCTGTGCAGAAAACCTTCTCCTAGGTAAGTATAAGAGGGGCGGCCTTGGCTTAGGAGTCCACAGGTTGTGGATCCCACCTGGGCTTCAGCAGGAGCCATTAGCTCAGAACAGAGATGTTTCTCTGTGCCTACAAGTGCAGAGCTCACCAAAACCCAGGGAGCTTCAGGCAGCGCAGCCAGAGGGTCTGCAGAATTTCTGCATTTGCCAGGACTTGCTTGCAGCTGAACAAGGAGTTGCAGGAGGACAGCTTTGGTTTTAGATATTCAGTCCTAAATCCCAGGTCCGTTACCTAAACTCTCCACTGTTGCTAGCCCTTACTGAAAGCCTACAGCTCCAGGAGGGTATTGATAGGATTTGCCTTAAGAAGCACCGATTATACGTGGCTGTCCTCTTCCCAGAAAGAGCCCAATGTCTTTTACAGCCCGTATACGCCGTAATCACTCCCCTGCTTTTGAAATGCAGCCACCCCTGGGGTGGAGCACAGCCACCACTTAACAGCACACAACAGGAAGCAAATAGCATTGTATCTGATCGTAACTACCTGGGGAATGCAGGCAGGCAGAGCAAAGAAGCTGAGATCTGGCCCCGGGCACTGAGGTTAGGAGTTTGTCTCTTGAGAAAGTTGCAGCCGATCTCTTAATGACTCCACGAAATTAGGGCACTGGGTTTACATCTCCTACCCCTATCTTAAGGCACCGAGTTCAATATTGACGCAGATGGAAGACTGCCATCGCATGAATCACGTCCTGCCACCTCCTAAGTTATAGGACTGTCCTCTGATTACTAAGCAGACCTGACCCTGCTGAGCTCCGAAGAGCTCCCCAGGTTGTAGCCGGAGGCGGTGTGGCTGCAGGAATGGAGAAGGAGTGTATAGAGATACAGATAAGCAGAAGGAAAGCATGCACTTGTAATGGAAATGAGGGGTTATTAAGGTGCCATATAAAAATGCAAGAGACTTAGCAAAGATAACAGGAAAGTGCAGTATATTTGTCAGGTCGCCTCATTCCTCTGCGTGGTTCTGGTAGCAGGAGACAAGCAGCTCGTTCTGACCTGAAGAGAGCTTCTGGAAAGTCATCTGGCAAAAGAAGGTTAATAGGGACTAATACCTCATGGGGATGTTGACTTAAGAGCATTTTAACCACTTTGTTTTCAGTGCAGCACAAGGTCACCAAAGCTCTGGCTTCAGCTTGTTTAATTAATTCCTGCCTGCTCCTGAGTTTCCCTGCAGGGCTTAGAGACTTGGATGGCTGGTGCTTCAAGGTACCCTGTTCTGGACCCTTTTAGGGGGGCTGGCTATCAATGAAAAAGGTGCTGAGACTTACAGAGGGCCTTTAGGGATGCTTCGTAGATGGCCCCTAATGCAGAGGTCTCCAAGTCACTGGTCACTTCTGGAAATTGTTTCCTAAGGAGCCCGGTCTGTGAAGCTGAGAGCCTGAATGTCCTGTATAGAAGACCTCTGACCACCCTGTCTCAGCAGCAGAAATATCTTGGGATCCAAAAACACATGGCCGAGCTGTATCAATATGAGAAGTCAGAGGCCTGAGGATGAGGTGACCTAAGATTTGATTTCCTGCTTTCACAGGGCTTTTTAACATGACTTTGGTCAAGTCTTTTAGTCAGTCTGTGCTTCTGCTTCCTTATCCATACACCTGAGGAGAATCCTGCTTATCTCCTCAGGAGCCTGCAATGCTAAGTTCAGTGATGTCTTCGGAATCATGGGCAGAAGGTGTTGGAGCCGAACAGAGGGTCATCAAGTTGTGGGATGAGGAAGACAAATGAATAACCGCATAGATATCTCAACTGTCTAATATATGAAACCTGCTCTCGTGTTCTTCTGCCCAGACAGTGATTTATTTTCCCTGAATCTTTCTCTGAATGACCAAATTATTAACCCCAGGTCAGGCAGATATCCCAGATATGTGGGAGAAAGGACTACGGTGATGTAGAAGGATGAACATAATGGTTTATTTTGGTCTTAAAAAGCTACAGTCCCTTTTTACGACCTTTGTACCATAGTACTGAGCCCTGTTGTCCCCACTCTTGACACCCTAAATGTTTCCTTCCTCCCTGCACAGTGGTCTGGTGGTAACAGCAGGTTTCTGGGACAGGGCAATGCAACCACCTTCAGATGTGTTGGCAGCTGAAGTTGCAAGTCCTGTGTCCTGGACCACAGCTCAAAGAACTAGGTGGCATTTTAGAAAGGGGGCACTGCTGTTTCCACTGACTGCTCTTTAAAAGAAAGCAGTGAGATCTGTGCAGTCTAAGAAAGAAAGAAAGAAGGAAAGAAAGAAGGAAGGAAAGAAGGAAGGAAGGAAGGAAGGAAGGAAGGAAAGAAAGAAAGAGAAAGAAAGAAAGAAAGGGAGAAAGAAAGAAAGAGAGAAAGAAAGACAGGGAAAGAAGGAAAGAGAGAGAAAGAGAAAGAAAGAGAGAGAAAGAGAGAGAGAAAGAAAAGTGAAAGAGAGAAAAAGAGAGAGAGAAAAGAGAAAGAGAGAAAGGGAGAAAGAAAGAAAGAGAGAAAGAAAGAGAGAAAGAAAGAAAGGAAGGAAGGAAGAAGGAAAGGAAGGACAAGAAAGAAGGAAAGGAAGGGCAAGAAAGAAGGAAAGGAAGGGCAAGAAAGAAAGAGAGGAAGGAAGGAAGGAAGGGAGGGAGGGAGGGAGGGAAGATGTCTTCCTTGAGGTGGTTCTGGGCTGTACATCTTGCGAGGGAAGAAGCAGACCTCAGCAGCTGGAGAACAGATAGCCAAGCAGTAGAGATGGACCCTGCTCTAAGGGTTTTCCACTCAGCATGCCACTTTTCTAGATGGTCCTACTGAAGATGTGGAAGCTCCTTTGCAAAGGGAACCTTATGTCTCCAGGACAGCTACTGACTCTGCTCTGTGGAGACAAACCTCCTACGCCGACAACCCCTTACTACCTAGGACCTTGTCACCATCCTTTCTGAAATGTAGCCCTTGGAGTGAAACACTGACTTAATGCCTTTTCGGGCTGGATAATGTATAAACAACATGGGAAAGAATAGAATTGTCCCAGATTGCTTCTGGAGATGTATGACAGTGAAGGAAAGAGTTCCCACATCTTAGCCACTCCTCCCAGCCATCATTAGCATGTCTGCTCTTGAATAGAGGATCCTACTCCCTGTTCGACACTAGGAAAGACACCGCAATGATGTGGCTGCAAGCCTTGTTTTTCTGACACCTCAGACTTCTTGAGTGCTCTTGGGAGAGTCACTTAGCAAGAGGGGTAAAATGGAGAAAATGTCATATCTGCTTAGCAGCACTGCGGGAAGGAGACATGCTGTTTTCTCTGAGCTTCGTTTTTCGAAGCTGAAAGACAAGAGAAAGCTACCTTGTGTCAGCTATTTCAGACACCCAGACGCCCATCTCTGAGGGGTGGAAGGTGTAAAGTCTTTCCAACATTTGGCTGGTAGGGCATGTACCCGGGGAGTGTGAGAAAGGGTTTCAATTCCCTCCCTGGCTCGAGGGGATACAAACCCACAGCTGTCATGTTAGGATTCGCACAACAGTTGACACTACCTTGACTCTGGATTGAAAAAAAAAAAAATCTAAATAAACCCCAAGAATCTGGAAATAAAACTGGGGGCAGACTAGTGCTTCTGGTATTTGGAGCCAGCACAGCCCTGCCTCTTACAGCAGGGGCCTGTCCTAACAGCTCAATTTCCCCCTGATTACTGTGGTCAGGGTCCTTCTTGCAGGTTAGACATCATGGGGATTGCAGGGGGGAAAGGCATTGTCTAATGGAGGAAGATGGTGAGGAATTTGTGAAGTGAGCTTTGAGAGTTTTGGAAGGCCAGTCTTTGACTCAGGTCAGGTGAATTTTGGTTTTGACTGTAGTATAAAGAGGACTACCCAGCTGCTATCAGTACACTGTGGTTTCCTCCTTGAATCCATCGAGAGCCACGTTACCTAGATGTGGGAGGAGAGCTGTGCCGTTCCCTCATAGGGAGGGTCACCCATAAACACCTCCATGGTGAAAGCTAAACCAGAAGGGCTTGAATGAAAGGCCATGTTGCACCACTTTGGATGAAAAAGAAGGATGCCAGAAAAGATTAATACCAAATGCTCCTCACCATGGATGCAGGAGCTGAAGCACTGATGGTGTAAAAGTCGGTGCCTGCTCCTTATTTGCAACTACGCTGAAGCCAAGGCTGGAAGAACGCCTCAGCTCTGAAGGGCACCTCTCAGAGCTACCTTGAGCCAAAGCCTCATCAGTTGTTAAGTAGATGATGACCCCCAGGAGAAGTGGGTTTCTTTAGGCTCACACTGCCAGCCTTGCAGGTGCAGCTACTTTCTGAATAGCAAAAGGGAAATCCAATGGAACTGGTGAGTCAGAGCTCACAGGAGCTGCAAAAACACATGCAGACATCACTACTGGCTTATACTAACATGAATGACATTACCTGCTGGCCCTGAAATCTGTGTGCAGGATAAGCAAGGGTCACCTGCAGCAATGCAGCCTTGCTTGTCCCAGGTGCCAGCAGAAGATACTCCAGTCTCTCAGCCCAGCTGGCCCCTGTGCTAAACTTGCCAACCAGCAGATCCCTCAGAGCCAAGAACCAAGGGTTCAGGTCATGAGGATGATGTCCCCTGCCTTACGATGCTCTTTGCACTAAAACGGGCTTATAAGAAAGATGGGGACAGACTTTTTAGCAGGGCCTGTTGTGATAGGACAAGGGGTAGATAAAGGTTTTCAACTAAAAGCAGGTAGATTCAGACTAGATATAAGGAAGAAATTTTTTACAATGAGAGTAGTGAAACACTGGCACAGGTTGCCGAGAGAGGTGGTAGATGCCCCATCTCTGGAAACATTCAAGGTCAGGTTGGACGGGGCTCTGAGCAACCTGATCTGGTTGAAGATGTCCCTGCTCATTGCAGGGGATTGGACTAGAAGACCTTTAAAGGTCCGTTCCATCCCAAAGCATTCTATGGTTCTAAGAAATGAAGGGTCACATCTCAGAGCACAGGACATATTTCTCCCCAGGGAAAGGAGGAGGGAAGGTGGAAAAAAAAAATGTTAAAAGGCTTTTTTGGTTTTTTTATGATCACAAGGAAGCAAATCATTTGCCAATCAGAACTATTAAATATTGGCTCAGCACCAGGTGAAGATGGAGAACAGGGAATGCCTTGGCACACGCCAGCTGACAGATCCATCCATGCTGCAGAGACAGTGCCCAAGCGCTGGAGGGGAATAAGCATTGTTTCCATCGTAGAGGAGGATCACAGAGATGTCACGGCTGCTGTGAGCCTGACATTGCTTGTGGGGAAAATACTGGGAACGTTGGAAACAAAATATTGGCTCTCACGGCCTTGGAGGCAGGCAAGCAAGCTTCAGTTTCACCACATTCCTCTCGATTGTAGCAATAGAGGATCCCATCTCAGATAAACCAACTGAAAGGGTTTTACATAAGCTGCCTGGCTCAGCCTCAAGCTTCCTTCAGCTCCTCTCCGCAGAGGCCCCTGTTTCCAGTGTTCATGTTTCCCCTCACCCATCCTCACCAACCTCAACATGTTGGTCTCCCGCAAAAGAATCTCCCGGCGTGACACCGAAGGCTCCTCAGTTACCCCCTTACCCCTTAAAAGGGGATCCTTGTACCATGCTTGCTGTTTGCTTTCAAAGATGCATCTTCTACCCATTAGGAAAGGTGGAGAGGAGCAAGTTGTGGCCTTGGATGTGCTCAACAGAAGGACTATAAAAGGAGGGGACAAGTCAGGCTTCCTGGTGGGAGGGTGAATCATTCCACAGAGCACATTCCCAAATTCAACAGCACGTGCTGTATTCATAGTAGGTATATTGGAAAATGCTTTCCAAAGTTAAAGCTTTAGGAACAGACCCTGAGCTTCTTTAAACCTTTCATTTCTTTACTTGGTGTTACTCCCAAGTCTAAACACCAAGCAGCCGAGTGCCCTGACCCTGATTTTCTGCTTGGTCACAGCACACCATCAGTTAGGAAGTCCTTGTTGTTACTCTGAGAAGACTCTAGAGGCTTTAGGAAGATCAGAGCCTGGTGACTGCCTCACCCAGTGGGCTACAAATGCTGCACAAAGTCCCTCTCTGGACATGAGTGACTCTGAAACTCTACCTCAGTTTCCTCGTTTGCAAAAATGGACAAAATTCATATATCATGGCACATAAAAAAACACTCATCAATTTATTCAAATGGTGATCACTAGTGACTGACACCACAGACCACATTTGGCATACTGTCCATACAGGACAGAGACAGAAAGCTCAACTTACACTCTATAACCTGAGCTTCATGCATCCTTTCAGCCTACAACATTACAGAGGAGAGGGGCAAAAGGGAGGACTTTTCTCCTCACCCAGTACTGCATGATGCCTTATTATCCTAGGAGTGATGCTTGGATCACTCTTTTTCTATAGGGCCTTCCAAGAGAACATCAGTACCTTGAGCTGCCTCTGTGCTGAGCTGTGTGAGCATGGCTACTTTCTTATCAGCACCTCATCTGGTCTTATAGCCATTATAGGTCTTGGCAGTAGGACCAGGACTTTCCAGAGCAGCTCTGCGTTGCACAGAGAAGACGTGTCCAGAGCTATATAAACCCCCATCAATCTTATCCAGAAGAGCATGATTGCATGGGATCCTTTGGACAAGAGCAGAGCCTAAATGATTGCCTGGTATCCTTTGGATGCAGAAGGATCACTAAGTCCATTCCTCCAAGATCTGTTTGCAAGATTGCAGTCTCAGTGTAGATTTACAGACTGACCTGAACGATTTGGAGCCATACACCAGTGAAACCCAAACACCTGCTGCCGTTGTCCAATGTGTAGGCTTGTGTCAGGTCCCCTAGTCTTTGGCAGCATTTCCCAAGTGGGTTTATCACCAAGTCTAGGGAAGCCCGCTTTGCAAAAACAGCAGTCCTTGGGGGCTGCAGGTAATGGAGGCTTTCAGGTCGAACCTTGAAATGGGGTTGGGGTGGCTCCAAGAGCAGATGCAGCAGTGGGAGAAATGCAACTTTGGAGCACCCACACTGCCTCAAGTGATGCCAGCCAGGAGCCCTGCGGATCCATGCTGGGCTCTGCGTGATGCCACAGCCTATGCCCTTCTTCACAGAGAGCCATGCCAACTCCATGCCCAGCTGATTCTGCACTGTTTCTCATCAAAATCCAGCTCGGGGGTTTGTTCGACTTTTTTATCCTTTTAAAAATCAGGCCCCAAAATGCAAAGACTTATGCAAATGCAAAGCATAATAACAAGAAGCTAACCACACTTTTGCATATCTTAAAGGAAAGGTTAGGTTTGGGTCCCATCTGTGTTTTGAACGAAGTTCTGATTGAGTTCTTGTTTCCTCTGAACCAGCATGCTAGTGTCAACACATCCCTGGGAAGATGAAAGGCCCTAAAAAGACATTTGATCAGATTAGCTGTAATTCAGATCATTGGAGGGAAATTATTAAATGGGCAATTCCTGCCAGGGAACATGAAGGCGATACAGATAAGAGGGAATGTTGGATTGAAGGAGGTTGGATTAACACAGTTTGTAAAATCCTGAAGGCTGAGTTCCCCTAAAACATCAGAACGGTGGGTTTTTTTCTTTTTCTTCCCCCCCCTTTTTTTCTGCTGGTTGCTTATGGTTATCATTGCACCCAGCACAACAGAGCTGCAACCTCCAGGGCGGTGCTCGCGCTTCCAAACCTTTCAGGCTTTACCTGTTTCAGGTAGAGCCAGATTGTCAGATGCCAGAGCAGCCTGGGAGCCTCGTGCAGGGTGCTGGGAGTGGGGCCGGTGCTCCCTGCCACCCTCTGAGCCCTCGTGTGAGCCGAGGGTGGGTCGAGGGCTGGAATGCTCTCGCTAATTAGCTACTGTCAAAATAACCCCAGGTGATCGCAGGTAACCAGACCCCAAGATAGGCAAATCAGCAGGACGGTCTGGTATCAGTAACCCAAGTCTGATACCTGCAAAGCAAACATCCTTCTATCTCTCTCCCTATCGCCCTATCTCTCTGTCAATCTAATCATTACCATGTATGTCTCCCTACCTACCCTCCTTAATGCAAGCACGTTTTATCTGTCTTTCTGTTGGCTTGGTCATGTGTGAAACACTCGGCGTCTGATCCCCCCCCTCCTGCCATCCCGTAAATACCGCCTTCTGAATATTTCATTGCCGTCTCAAGTTCTGAAACAGCACGGTCCTCTCGGCCCTTCGAACCGCCCCAAATTACCCCGACCCCTCGTCTCCCCAACGCCTGATGTCCCTGGGAGGCTCTAGACAAAAGGAAGCTGTGTGCCAATTGGGGGTTATTAGCAGAGATACAGCGCGCTTATTGTGGCAGGACTGAGTCCTTAATGAAAGGGGAAGGCGGAAAAGGAGTCGGGAAGGACTGGGGTGAAATTCTCCGGGGTGCGTTCCAGGTTAAAGGATCATCAGGGTCCCTTCTGGCCTCAAAAAAAAAGGCAAGGAAAAAAAGGCAAGCCCCAAAGGCTGCTATGCAAAACAGCCCCACTGGTCAATAGGATATGGGGAAGAAAAAAAAAAATTGTATTCTGTTATCAGAAGCAACATGGTCGAACAAAAGGATCGCCTTCGCCCACCTGAGAATGGAATGTGAGGCTCCATTTCGCTGCTCTGATCGTATTTGACAGCCCCCCTCGAGACTGCCTGGTTGGTATGGCAAATCGTCCTTATTACCTGCTGGGGTGAATGAATCCCCCTTTGTGCTGGCACTGTCACGCTGCATTAGGTTGACAATGGCCCGAGATATTTTATATGAAATTTGCCCTCACTTGTGATTAGCCAGCACCAACTAAGTCATAGCAACCTAGAACTATGCATTGGCCGGGCCCCGTTGTCGGCCGAAAGGGAAATCCCTATTCAAATGGTTTAATAAAACAATCTAAAGGGCGTGTGAATCGTGAAAAGCATTTTCACTTTTCTCTTTAGCTTAATCTCATGGTCGCTGGGATATTGTGCTCTGAGCAGACCCCAGCAGGGTGTGGGCTAAGGTCCCCCATCAACTTCTTTTACAGCCTCCTTTTCTGCGAGTTAATGATATACCGGTGTGATTGCCTCCCGCAGCAAGAAGAAACACGCATTTGATGAAAAGGATGGACCTCCTAACACATCCTAAATGGCAACAATTTCTCATCCAAAGGTCACAGGTCATAACCTGGATTTTGAATCACCACCCAGATCTTTTTCAAAGCCCTGCTAAAGCTGGGGGATTCTGCAAGGCCGTTTTACACACAGACACACACACAGACACCGCGTTATCTCCAGAGGTTCCTGCTCCGCTTGAATCCTGAGTTTAGTGTTTGGAAACAATTGGATTTTCCCCTGGTTTTGGGCTACAGTTTGCTGCCTTTCACGTCCTCTCAACCCTGGGTTGTGACGCAAGGAAAAGCACAAGACAGAGGTGGGCAATGCAGAGATGCGTGGTCTCTCTGCAAGACACCTCCTGAGCATCTCCAGAGGGTCACCCAGAGCTCAGCAGTGCCCGGGGTACAAGCAGGACCTTTGGTTGAATCAGCAGCTGGCCGTTCATCCAAAACCTGCCACGCTCCCAGCCCTGAGCATCACCTCCAGCAAGACTTCAAGGTCTCAAAACTCTCCCCACTCGCTTGCAGGTGTGGAAAAGCTCCCCCAGTGCTGCCCCCTCGATAAGCAAGGTCTCCCACGCACAGGCAAGATGCAGCCACAGAGATTTGGCTGTGAAGTGGGGTGGGAGGAGGGGAAAGGAGAAGTGTAGGGTTCCCCTTTTGCATTTTTGCTCCTCTTCCTCGCCCGGGCTGGGAAGAGGAGGAGCACAGTGGCAGCGGGTGTGGGGTCTCTGCAAGGCTAGCTGAAAGCCGGGTGCTCATCTTAACATTTACCTAAAGAGAGGAACGCTTTGCGTCTGCAAAATGAGGCTGGAAATCCCCAGGGAAACGAGCTCCCTCATGAACCTCCCGCAGCCTCCAAGCACAAATGAAAGGTGAAGGGAAAAGCAGCACGGGAACCTGTTTTGTTTTCCCCACTTTTCTTTCCTCTTCTCTATTTCCCCCCCTTCCCACCATGAAGCCTTGGGCCAGGTCGGAGGTTCCTCGGTTGTATGTCAATATTGTCCCTTGATTTTTTCCCACCGGAGCTCAGCAAGAAGAGCGGGGCTGCAGGGAGCATGCACAATGAAAGCAGCCCAGGCTCTCACAAGGGACACTTCTGGCTTTTGAAAACCACATTAGCCTCTCCTAAAAGGTGTTCACATGAGCTGTGGTATGCTTCCACTGCAGCTTTCCACGTAATAGTAAGCTATGTGGAGCAAGGAGTGATTTTGTTATTATGTGCTTGTACAGTTTTTAGCACAATGGGGCCCTGATCTCTGCTTGGGGCCTCAGAGTCTACTGTAATACAAATAATTAACCATAATAGAGCTGGGCAAATATCTTAATAAAACCATGGAATCAATTTGAGGCAATTAAGCAATTTTTCGGCTTGCAGAAGTTTTTGCTTTACAGGCTCAATTTGGAGAAGGGAGGGGGTTTTGGGTGCTGGGGGAACTGCAGGGAACTGCTCTCCCCCCTGCAGCAGGCTTTGGCAAACTTTTTTTTTCCCTGTGGGTTTCAGTTTCACCCAGTTGAGGAAGCAGAAAAGTTTTATGCGGCTCCCAAAGCACAAAAGCCACTTTTTATAAATAGCTCGTGAGAGGGAGCATGGCTTGGAGGATGGATCTGTGTGGTTCCTGAGGGAGAAGGGGCTCAGTCCTAAACAGCATGACTTTTGAGAAGCTCATCTGCCCTGCCTCTGCCCCAGTTGTCCACCTGTGAAATGGAGAGCAATCATTATCTTCCTGCTTTCTAATCCCAAGCACTTGAGGACGCAGCTAGCTGCTAAAGCTATGGGGATTGCAGATCTATTTAGACAGAGAGGAATAAGAAAATTGCAAAGCCCCAGACACAGACTAGATGATTTACAAGCAATTATAAGTCAGGAGATAAGCTTTGGATGACAGATATTCTGATTATAGTTGAAGCTCTTGTATAATTTGCAAGCAGAAAAGGGAGCTAAATATATTGAACACTTGTCTAAAGTTGTATTCAGTTCTGCACTTGTCCATCACGGAGGAAGTGCATGTGGGCAAACTAACAAATCTCCCGGCTCACCCAACCAAAACAGTAACCTCAAGAACTGAACTACGCCACCCTTTTCTGAAGGAAATAGCTATACCTTCCATAAAAACATCTGCTGGCCAAGTGGGTGCAGACCCCGAACTTTGTCATGCATAGATCTTTTATGGCCAAGCCTTTGCAGGAACTCTTATGACCAACAGTCATGTTCTCAAAGGCATTCCCTTAAATCTTTCAGTCCTAGGAAGACACAATCAGAATAATGACAATAGAAAAAGTGAAAAAAAATAAAGATATCCCTCCATACACCATTGTGCATTGACAGTATTGCTAAGACAAGTCTGTGAACTGGTGATCAGCCTCTTATTGGTCCCAGACATGGAGAAATGAGTCCTAGTACTTAAAAATTGAAGAAAAGGATCTGCACCACAATGCTTTCAAATTAGACCTCAGCCTCTACTGCATGTATGTCCTAATAATGGTTCATTTTAGCTACCATGCAGAGTTAGCCTGTCATCCTGCTGGACTGCAAATGTCATCAGTTTGATTTGGGAAGCCAAGTAAAAAATGTGCAAGGTGAATACTTGGCTAGGAGACCACCTGGCAATCTGTCACACCCAGAATAAGACAAAGAGCTTGGTGAATATAAGACCACAGAAATGAGATAAATGGAAGTTTTCCATCAGCTTCATTGTCAAATGATAGACAGAGGTTAATTAATAATAATACCAACAGTAAAATAGCCATAACTTGTATCTACTTGTGATTTGAAACAGTGAAGCTCTCACACACACAAACAGTGTCTACCTTGCCCACACTAATGTGAATGGGCTACTTATCCTGGACAACTGTCCACCCACATGCCTGTGCCACAATGGAGAAGTGGGTGACATGCAGTTCTCATCCTGCAGCGTGAGCAAGTGCCACATGCTCTTACTGCAGGGACAAGGAGCCAGCTCGAGGAGGGAGCTGTCTTCAACTGGAACATCCAGCCTGGGTTAGGAGAATGGTCTGGGTTTTCTGATGCCCACCAAGAAGCTCTCAGACATGATGATTTCAGTTCCTCACTGAGCCACGCAGATTTTTGAAGCAGTGACCCCAAAACAATTTCAAAATTGTGGATAGATGTTGTCAAGACTCAGTTCTCCTGCTGCTACATGATCCCTCCCATAATCAGAACTGCAGCACAGTTGTTGCAGCATGAGATAGATAGCTACCTGACCTCAGAAAAACCCCCTGTTGTAGAAGCAAAGGATACCAAACACCTCCAGACAACTTTCTCAACCAGTGATCATTTGTATTCATAAGACAAGCCAATTTCATTAATCTTATACTTACCTTATTTTGCCCACGTTTCTTAAGCTCAAATAACACCCACCTACCTAATTACAGAGGTGCAGTTTTCTCGCCCAGCCCCGTGCCGTACACTCGTCAGCCTTCATGGCGAACGGAGCTGGGATTGTGCAGAGATGCTCTCTCCTATGGAGATGATCTCTTCCAGTCTGAACTGCACATGGGTTTTGCCCTCCCAGGCAAGGAAAACGATGGGCACCCAGAATGTGAATAACCTCCAGGTAGGGATTGGAGTCTCTCTGAAGAGAGACGGGGGCTGTGAGCAAGTGGGAAGAAGAGGCAAGTGCTGTGAGTTTTGATCCAGCTTCGATCTCTGTCTCTGGGTTCACCCATTTTAAGCCAAATGATAACATTTCCTTTGATGAAGAATTCCCTTCCTCGGGCTATACGTCATTATGGTATTTTTGCTTCTTCTCTTTCACATTGTGAGTCTTTTCCAGAGCTTCGCCAACCTGATTGCAAGAAAACTTGCAATTCCAGCTTATACTTCCTTATTCTTGCTGCTTTTAATTCACCAAATGCCTGTTCGCTCTTATGTCAACCCTGCCTTCATATTTGACGACTGGACATGATGTTATTCCTGATTTTGCATCTGCTGTTCTGCTACAGGTTCTTAAAGAGCATCCACACCCCACGGCTATGGGTGTGTGCACTCCAGAGTTGGTGGGAACAACTCATGGCTCCTTATCCAATATATTAACTTGGGGGGGAGGAAGGGTGATGACCTGTTCTGCCTACACTGTCTTTGGTGACTTACTTTAGTGGGAGTGGAAGGCATTTGCCAAACTGCTGGAGGAACCCAGTACCTTAAGGGTTTACTGACAGTGCGCATCGCTTTCATCCCTGCCTATCTTACAGCAACGAAATCAAAGCTACACATCCTGCAGTCTCTTGGGATGGAAACTGCTAAAGATTCCTCTCTTGCTGTTAAATGTAAGCTCCCTTGGTGCCAACACTGCTGCTGCCCTATGTAATGAGTGGGGATAGATGATATATGAAGTGAAGGAAAAAAAAAAAAAAACAACCAAGAACCCTTAGGAAATGTCTTTGAAAATCAGTTACTGAATAAATTGGGTAAACTAAAAAATATATTTTGGCCATCAGCAGAACAACACGGGGCCTGATTCTCCTTGTGACCTGGTGTAAATCAGAATAACCTTTATCTAATTCAGTGGTGGCAGAAAATTTAAGCCAGTGTAATAAGGGGTGCATCTTGGCGTAGGAGTATTTTTTTCTTACAAAAATGTTACTTTTTCTAATAAGACACCTCACTTCCTGTTATTTTGCATGAAACTGATATCTAGATGCACTGGCAGGCTTAGCCCCTGCTCCAGAAAACCTTAAAATCATAGATATCAGACTTGGACCCCGCACCCTTCTGCCCAAAGGCAGGATCCACTCTGCCTAAACTATCCCTGACAGATGTTTGTCTAACCTGTTCTCGAAAACCTCCCAGGTCGCAGCTCCCACCCCTTCCCCAGGCAATCTATCCTCATGCTTCACTACCCTTACCGTTAGACTGCTCTTCCCAAAGTCTAGCCCCAGTTCCTCGGCTGCGATTGAAGTGGACGTGGAGGAGAACTTGTCAAATTAACCTGGGCAAACCAAAGGAGGAGGTGGAAGTGCAAGGAAGAGAGGAAAATGAAGTAATGCTGTGAAGTTGTGTAGCAGGTAAGCGGCAGAGCTGGGAATGGAGCTCAGATCCCTTGACCCCATGACTTACACCTGCGTAAGCGAGGGAGCCCTTACCTTATTAATCCCCCTGGGTACCTCGCCTTTCTCCTGGCCTTTTTTCTATTCTCCCTCTTCTCACTCACTTCCATCTCTTACGTTAGTTTCCCTTGCCTTTCAGCGTCTCACATGTGCCCTCGGAGGGAGAGGCCGTTGTAACGTATTCAGTCTTTGACTGATTCATCCCTTTGCTTATACATGACTAATACTCATGCTATTTGTCTAACTATTTCAACTGATGCACATTTAATACGTAAAAATTTAATTAAAGTGTTATTCATAAAAAAATATCTGGGCCAATTTAATATTTTTTTTTAAATACCCAAAGGGAATATTCCAATTAGGGACTAAATGCCAGAAAACACTGTCAGATTTTTTTCCCCCCATCTCTAATCAAAGCAGCAGGTTTTGATATTATAAAGAAAAAGCCACCAAAACCACAACAATATTTACAGGCATTCACTCTGCAGGTGCAGAGATCAATCCTGAGAGAAGCTGAGAACTTCCAGCTCTCGGTGGAAACCAGTGGAAGTTACTCTGAGGAGAAGCCAACTACATACCCAGAGCCAGCTCCTCACCTAGTGGATCTGTGCTAATGCTCTGATTGGAGAATTTGCTGAATCTTTCTAATCAGCTTGGTCCTGCAACCTTTAATCATGCAAATGGCTCAGGTCTTCAGTGCAGTTCCAGACTTGCCAGCAAAAGGCTTGCAGGACTGAGTATGGAAAAGGGAATTGGGATTTGTGCTGGCACAACAAAGTTTCTGACAGTTATGGGCCTGAAAATGCATCCCTCGAAACAGATGCTTCTCCCAGGTTAGCTGGGAGGAGTAAAAACTCTCAGGCTTGCATATTACATGGCCCAACAAGTCTCTTAGTGGACAACGTCATTCAGGAGCTTAGTGGATATGTTAGTATTTCCTGCTTCCAGATAGGCAGGGACTACCAAAATGAAGGAGTTGGATGGAAACCATGGCCCCAAAAACCACAGCAAACATCTGAATGTGTTTATCCTAAGAGGATGAACTTGGTTTGTGTCTTGGGAAAAGGCTGAGATCAAATCACCCAGTCTTCAGTTTAGCATCATCCAGAGCTGATTCACAACCTTGGTCAGAAAGTCCGGTCTCCAGCAATTTCAGTTAACTGTGTAATAGCAGTTCAGTTCAAAAGTCTGCCCAGGACAGCTCCCCACAACAAGGCTGCGTGTGTTGTGCACAGGGCACAATGGGTGGTATAAGCGTGAGGACACAAAAGTCTTGCGTGACTCACAAGGGGGTGCCACACCAGTCAGTGCTGATGGTGGCCCTTGGCCTCCCTACCCCCTCCCAGCCTCCTGCCATCCACCACAAGCCATGAAAACTTGCGCTCCCTAACACTGTCAGTGCCACCTAACAAACTTAAGACTTTCAGGATGAAACAGCAAAGCCTCAAGAACAGCAACGACCAAAATGTTCAGTCACCTACATCCCAAGCGGACACCTTCACCCCAAACCTTCAGTTGCTCCATGGCTGACATCTACCTACAGGTTTCTGTGGTCTTTTGAAGGCTTTTCAAGACTTGTGAAAGTCTTGAAAGGCCTTACTGTCATTCCAGTGCAAGCCCAAAGAAGCTATAGAAATCTCAGAATTTTTCTCAAACTGGAGTGCCTGTCTCCTACCTACACCAAAGAAGTCATGGCTGCCATGCCAAAAACGAGGCCAATGGAAATGCTGTGCATCACATGTAAGGAGTGGTCCCCAAACTCTCTAGCAGGAGGCTGTGGATGAGTCATGAGATTTGTTCTTCATGGAGATCTCCAAGCCCATTTAACCCAAGTCTTCATTTCAGGCATTTTTATGAGGTGGTTGCAAAGACTTAGTCATTTATGTCTTCACAGGGAGATAGTAGGGTACCTGAAGTATGTGTTGGTACGTGATTTACCTCCATGGAGCAGCAGCCTTGCAGTGCACACGTAGGAGCTGTTAGATATGCTAATATGTGAACACAGGCCTCATCTTGAAATCTTAAGAGGGGATTAGAGCAGATGAGTCCTCATTTAGTTTTCCAGAACAGCGGCAGAGATAAATCTGGCTGGGCCTTTGCAGGGTGTTAAAGGGGGATTTCCTGGTGGGTGGGTCTCCTCTGTGGGGTATTATTGTATTGACGGTGGGGCGGGAAGGAATGGATTAAGCAACTGGCAATAGGATATGGAGCCTTTGCATGTGCTGACAATGGATATAAGCTGGGGAGGGTGGAAAGCTGTCAGTGGGCTCTAGGAAATCAGGTTTGGTCCCTGGCTTATTCCTGGAGACCACACTGTTGCTTTTAAGCTGAGCATTACTCTTCAGAAATTCAGCCATGGCTCCCACACTGGATATGTCACCAGTGACCAGCGACAGGGCTCAGGTGTTGTGGACACTGCTGGACCTCCTGGTGCAGAAGGCAGTCAGCCAGTTGGAGCTGCTGAAGTTGGGTCACCCATAAACTGCCCAATCCTATCCTGCAGTGGAGCAATGCCAATGCTGGAAAGAGATGTTACGTCCTGCCCGTAAATCACTCCTGGGCCTCACCGTCCTCTTTGCTTTCTTGAATATGTGCAGTTTTTCTGCCATGTTTCTTGGCTATGGTGAAGATTTTGGCATGCTTTTCTTCTAACCTGCATGTTTGGTCTTCTATTCTGGATAAGCATAGGCGCTATGGGCATTACCCTTAACTTTGGTGCTAATTTGGGGGATTGGTGGAAGCCTGCAGAGAGCTCAGGAACTGAGAGCAGAGCTGAGCAAAAGCAGAGCTGAGAATGGGTTTCCACTTCACCCTGGAGATGTGGTCTCATTTAGAGAGGAAAGATTCTGGTGAGGAACTGCAGGCATTCTTCAAATTTCAGGGCCTGTGTTTGCCCTTATTTTAATGCCAAGTGCAACATGCCAGTCTCTGAAGCTCAAAGTCCCGTTGAGTAAATACATTTAACTTAAGAAGCAAAATGTCCATGATCTGCAGATTCCCACAGTCTTACAGAGCTGCTTAGAGATCAAGCACAGAAATGAAGAGCTCCCAGCCAGTAAGCCCTACACAAAGAAGACGGATACTTCATGCAGGCTGGTTAACCTCGGTTGGCTAAGTCAGGTTAAAACAGTTTTTAAGGCAAAGCAGTTTGTGTATTAGTTCAGGTGAGTAACTTAAGTTCAAGGCAGGTTTGGGTATTAGCTTGAGTGAGTAGCTTAAGTTCAAGCTGTTAGGGCAGGAGTGGCTCCCCAGCAGCTCCTGAACCACATGTGGCTCTCCAAAGTTTTGCATATGGTTCTTTGCCCCAGCTATGGCATGTGGTTGGTTAGCACTAGGGCTATGTTGTGTGGGGGCCCGAAGCCCAGTATTGCTGGGCTGTATTACTCTGGGATGAGGCTCATTCACCCAGGCCAGGTCCAGAGGAGCCACTGTCATCTTCTGAGGCAGTCCCGGTACACCGCTACCCTGGACTTCCTGATGTACATCACATGTGGCTCGCAAAGTGAAGAAGATCCACCATCCTGCACTGGGGCTCATCCCAAGCTGTCTGATCCCAATCAGTACCAAGTTTAGCTCTTCTGTTATTTTAAGCCAGCCTACCTGGCTCAGTTGCCCAGTCTGAATTAAGAACACCTTTCTTCTTCTGGCAGCGTTGATGGAATCAAAGAAAAATCTAAAACATCAGCAGGCATAAGCTTCACAAGAGACGGTGCAGCCCTGAATTAACAAACTAGCAGTCAGCCCCACAGCCTCTCAAATATCAGAAGACCCAGCCCTAGAAAGAAAAGCCCAGTATAATTCCAGCTCTTGGTCAACTACATTAGTGGTCAACCCCATAAAATAGGCAAATACGTTTACTTAATAGTTCAGAGTGCTTGACGCAGTGACCTCACTGTGTTGCAACACCAGTGATTACAGCCTCTTTTCCAGTAGAGCTGTAATGCTGATACATATATTTTTAAATTGCATCTATCCTACTCTGCAGACTTTGAATCACTATTATTTTGTAGCCAGCACTAGCATATGAGGCCTGTGCCAGAGTCGTAATGGTGAGTATGGCTGTTCGAGCAGAGTATCATCCATTTATGAAGTATCTACATGAAAAGTCAAGTTAAACATGGAGATATGTTTGGATACCTTAAATAAAAAAAAAACCAACAAAACCAGAACAAACCACAAAACAAACACCCTTTTCACTTTTCCTTCTCTGTTCTTTTTGAAAAAACGCTGGCTTTATGTCAGGCTGATTTAAAGATTTCAGGGAAGTCACAGTAACCTTAACATGAATAATGAACACAAGTATTAATGACTGATGGGACAGGAATATTCTGAAAGTTAGTGGTTGGCTTTGGTTGAAGTGAGGAGGTTTTAAGGAGAGTTTTTAAATCTTACATTTAATTATTCTTACACATTGATTATGGATTATTTGATATGGTTCCTGAAGCCTTGGGACAAACATTGGCAACATGGAACTGAAAAATGGTGCTTTTCTTCTGGCTGAGAAGTTCAAAAGCTTCAATGTCTGTCTGGCCTCTTGAGAACCATCACAAGAAGGCAAGACTCCATTGTCTTGCTCAATGGAAGTATAAAGTATTTTATGATAAGACATTTGTATCCTCTTCAACTTTTTCCTGATCTGCAGGAATCAAAGATATGGGGATGTGTTTGGACCAGGATTATAATTAATAAAGCCATAAACAGAACTTTACAAAACCTATTATTTGCCAGGGTCTTGCCTTCAGAAGCTCACTAAGTCATCTCTGATGTGTTCAGGTGCAAGTGATGTGCACATTAACTTTTGATTGAGAAGACACTGTGCTCAGGTGAGATAAATACAGAGAATATTCTCCATTTGAGATGCGGGGCACAGATGGTACTTCAATTACAAATCTCATCAGAGTGCCGCTGTGCTGGACACAGGCTGAACATCTAACATAGACTGGCCGTGCTCCACAAAGCTCCTATCTACCTCTCTCAAGATACATCTATATCTTCAAATTCATCTGTCAAGGAATCTATATCCGAAATACAGTTAGGAAAGCAGACTGAAAATGTTGTATGAACAGAAACATCTTTCTCCACCAAACCCAACAGCACTAAAATACTTTTCCACCTTTTCTTTCTTCTCTAAGAAGAATATGTGCAATTTCCTCTTGCAGCATCTTCATGACAGAACCCAGTGTTTATAACAATGGAGAATAAGTCACGGATTTGGGACCTATCTGTTACAGCCCTCATTTTATAGAGCTGTAAGGCTGCTTTATGAATTTAGGGGAGCCCTTAGGAGAGCACTGCTAATACTTTGCTCTCAGTCAATCTGGATTTAGGCAGCATGTCAGAATGAAGGAGTTTGGAGAGCATGTCATGCCTAAGGATATTAATGAGGGACAAAAAATCAAATTACCATATTATGGGAAATTCTGGTTGTTTTATTTTAAAGAGTTGAAAATCCAGTGGAAAATATGAGAGTCTGAATTTTTGCATGTGATAAGAAACTGGGAAAAAAAAGGTATTTTAGGCTGTTGAAGTATTTTGTCTTGTTAATGTCAGAATTTTTTGTTTGACAAGATAAAATCATTCAGCTTCAATAATATCAAAACACTCCAATATTCTATAAAATATGAAAGGTACGGCAGTGTGCTTCTTTGATAGTTTAATGACTTTCTATTTTGACATAAGATCACGTTCAAAATAAAAAGAAGTAAAATGGCTTCTTTTCGAGAACTCAGATGAAACTATCATCTGAAATGTGCAAAACAAAACAAGAAAGCCAAAGCTGTGCATTTTTGCCTTGAAATTGAGGGGGTCCTGCAAAACATCTCAATTTTGATGCAGCTGCCTTTTCTGATGGAAAACTGGCCCAGAAAATAAAAAAATACAGTTTTGACAAGATATAATATCTCCTAGGCTGGATCCTGCGTGCCTAGCCTAAGGGGTCTCCAACTTTTTTATGGCTCCGGGTGAGCAGAAATATCTCCTCGTGCCCTCCCCACCCATTCACACTCCCACAACATCCCTGTGGCAACAGCTTCCCTGGGAAAGTAGCATGATTAGGAAAGGATAAACCATAATTATTAGCTATCATTTAATGTGATTTAGCACCTGGAAATAATGGAGAGGAAATTGTGCCAGATGCTTAGTCAACAAACTGCAGCCTACCAGGAAGCGTTCCATGAAGCATTACTGACCCGTCGATCAAACTTGAGAGCAACAGTCATAAGTAGGCCAATAAAACTACCTAAATTATGTTGCAAGAGCTGCAGGGCCCTACATATGACCTACTTTGGTATCATTCTCTTTGAAGTATCCAGTCGTTTCTGTGGCACACTCCGTGGGAAGCGGAGATGCAGAGGAAGGAGGACCTGCTTCGCTGTCTCCGTCACAGCCAAAAGCCGAGCCAGAACCAGAACCTCTCATTTCTGCCTTGTTCCCCGTCACTGGTCCAGGCTGGGTCTGGAGAAGCCAGCCAAATAACACATATGCTTTGTAAACTGTCTTTCTTCTCCAGGAAGGGTGAGATGAGTAAAGATGAAATAAAAACTGAAAGACACTCTCCATTCCTCCAGCCATGACCTGTACCCACTCTTCAGTTCTACCTCAACCCACATGGATGCCTCTGTGTTTCCCAGGATCTGGTGGGCTCTCTGGCTTTCTGTCTGTGCTTTGTCATCAGGTTTTAGGGTCACCTGCAGCCAAAGCTCCAGAGCCTCCCTGAGGTTCACAATGCTGCCTTCTACTTCCTAACAAAGCCTGCCCAAACCAAAACAAAGCCATGACAGTTTCCTTCAAGTCCCTCCCTAAAGCATATCCATCCTGTGACATATGTATAGCCCTCTTTTATGGGCCCATCTTACAGTGATCTGCTGTAGGCAACACTCTCCAGAAGCATCTCAGTGACCCATGGGAGCACGTTGAAGGTAAGCAGGAGATGTTACACCCTACTCTTCCCTGCTTAATGTCTTGGCATCTACTTCACACAGTCATCAGCTACTGTGGCTTCACCCATCTCATGCTGTTTTTCCAAAAAATGCCAATTCTGTGCTGCACCCCTGCCTGGAGTGGTGGAAATCCCTACTTACTTCATCTGGTTGTTGCCTCCCATGAAGCTCTCTGATTCTGTGACTTTGCATCTCCCAAGACTTTGGAGCCCCCAAAAGTCTGCTTTGCTCTTACTCCTGTTTTGTCCTCACTGCTCAGTCTTAAGTCAACTGTTCCCTAATCATTCCTATGAGCACATCGTTCACATGCATAACAGAAATCCAAACACAGTCATAACAATCCTTTTGAACCGTTCCCTCTCCTGGTGGCTGACCCCTTCCTCTTTGTTAATCCTATGGATCTTCTTGGATGACGAGTCCTTCCTACGAAGGAGATTCTCCCTGAAAGATGGGGCTGAGGGAGCAAGGAACGAGAGAAGATGATCCATGAAGGTGCACGCTTCCTTCTGCAGCAGACCTTAGCAGGAACCATGCTAACCTCTCTCTTGCGAGAAGTGCCTCGTCTGTCTGTCTGTCCTGCCTGCCCTGCAGGAGACAGCCCCGTTCCCCTGCTGTGCAAGTCCACAGTGCAGAAAGAAGCACGCAGGGCATCTTTATACACCCTGTTTTTCCTCTTGCTGCCCTGTCATATCTGCTCGGGGAGGAACAGGAAGAAATTCTCTGTTAGACAGGAGTTCAACCAGATCATCCCACAGCCCCTTCTGGCCTTAAAATCCCTGCATCTATTCAGCACTGCCAGCTCATAACACATCTCACAGGGAAGAAAAGCCACATTCACGGGCTTGGATCCCTCTTTGTCAGAAGACTTTGCTTGTTTTGGCTGTTTGGTATGTAGGAGTGCGGGCAGACGCGTGTCTACCTCCTCAACTGGCGAAAACCACCCTTGCAGACCTGAGGACGCTGCACCCCGCTTCAGGACCCATCCCATAGCGGTGCTTAGGGGTGTAACCCACCGCATCCCCCTTCCCCCCAGCGCTTGGATGAAGGTGACCAAGCCTCCGCCGTCCCTTTTTCCCTCCCTGGCTCCCGTCCATGCGTGTGTGTGTTTGTGCCGCCTGTTGTGCACCGAGGGCCCATTTGGGGCCGGGATTCTCCCGGGACAAAGGGATGCTAATCAGCTCCCTCTACTGTTCCCTTTTGTCTAGGACTAGCTCCCACGCTTGGACTTGGCACTCTGGGATGCGGCAGAGGGAGCTCCTTGTTGCAACCAGCCGGAGCCCAGTTGGGGAATGCAATGTACCCAGCAGGGAAAGGGGAGGAGAGGGGGAAGGAAATAAATCTATAACTCCACGCAGCCCGCTCCCTGACAGCCCGTCGCATTTTGCACGCCGCCCGAGGCAGAAGTTTCCAGTGCCTCCCACCGCCGGGAGAGACGCCACCGGTTTTATAGCCACGGGCTGTCTTGTTCCTTCTCCCCTCCCTGATCCCCTGTCTAATGTTTTTAGTCGCCAGAAAAATCTCCATGTCAGGGCTGACAGATGAGGGTTGGTGCAGTGGGAGGTAGAGGGAGCACAGAAAGCAAACAGGATCGGCTCCTGGTATTGCTGCCATTTCCTTTTCACTCTCACTGCTCTCCCAGCTTTGCAGCCTGCGTCTGGGTGTTGCCTGTTTGCAGCTGTTTACATGGGCTGTCTCATCTCCAAAGAACTGTGCAGATGCACAAGAGCCAGATCTTTATCCCAGGATCACTTTGCAGGTGGAGAGGTGATGAGGTCAAGGCCTCTCACTAAGAAACCCAGGCTACACTTAAGCCCACCAAACCCCGGCCACGTGCAGCCTCCAGTTGCATTGGGGATGGAGAGGCAAATGCAGCCAGATGTGATGCTAACCATAGTCTTCTGAGTGCTATCCTACCAGTCCTACAGCCACAGGGCTGCCCAGTGCTTGGCATTAAACACCTCCGAAGTGACAAGGGGCTGAAGTGACCCCTTCTGATGGTGACCTGGCCCTAGCAGCAGCTCTAGCAGTAACAGAAGGAGCTCCTCTACCACCTCATTGGTATCCTGCTCCCAAAGGCTGAGGGACTCACACGTTGGCAAGTTTCCTCAGCATCTCTGTTCGCTGCCGTTGCAACTTGCAGATCTTGCCAAGGCTCAGTGGAAGCTGCTAATCTCCCAGTACTGATGTGGGCTACAAACCAGAGATGTGGCTACAGCTCATCTAGGGCTCCCCAGACTGCATTTCCTCCCCAATGCTGCTGCCTGTACTGAGGTAGCTACATAAAAGCCAGTTCAGAAATGCTGCAACCATGAATACGGGCTGTTCTGTACCTGTGGGCTGGAACATGGACTCAGGCAGTGCAGCGATATACTGGCACTTATGACGGTCTCATCCCCTGCAGTAATCCCCAGCTCCAAGCTCAATTTACACTGACATTAAACACAACTGATGCTTCTGTGTTAAGCCAGGATCTGCCAGTCTTTTTCTCAGCACCATTGGCAAATCTCTGGCCTACAGTATTTATGCATCTTGACGGCTGAGTGGAGCTTGCATAGTCACATTTTCAATCCTGATCCTTCCAGTTTCCTTCCCCATAGTTACAGGGTAGAGTTTGTAGATCTCCGTTGTTGATACCAGGGCAGCTGCCCAAATTGCCATTAGCGGAGAGGTAGACGGGGTGTGGTTGGAAATCAGATCCTCTTGGGAAGAGTTTCATGAGAGAGCAGAGAGTACCTCCTACATGTAACTAACCTCCTGGATGGATCAGTATCTTGTGGCTTTCTGCTCATGCCTTACTTTATTGCAGAAGTGGAGAAGTCTGATCTAGAGCAGGGAAAGGGGGGGAAGCATTTGGCACAGAGACAACGGAGATGCCAGAATGCCATCAGGAAAATATGATGAGGTCTGCTAAACATATTAATTTTAAATCATGCAAGACATTATGAGATGGTATTACGCCTGAAATAGCAAGGGACTGCCTGTATTCAGTGGTCCAGGAGATCCTTTTCAGTGCCATGTTCTTGCATTAGTAAAATGGCCTCTCCAACAGAGGCTGGATGTCAGGACTGCTTTCTAACAGGAGCAAGACGGGGGGGTGGGAACTATTTGCCCCCAAACTGGGCCTCTAAGAAGTACATATGGAAGTCTGAGCCTGTAGCCCTAGGCTCCCTCTATAGTCAATGGAGAGAAATAAACATCTTGGTATGATTCATGCTATCCTGAGATAGGTGTCTAAGATAGGTCAGATGAATTGCTCTCCGGAGATGCCGATTGCTCTCCACTGACTACAAAGGGAGCCTGGGGTGACTAGCTCAGACTTTGACATCTAACTTTGGTAGATGAGATCAGGCCTATCAGAGAGTCTGTGGAGCGATATTGTTACGACACAGCAAGAAAAAAAATACGGAGGAGACTTGTGTCTCCAAGGTATTATAACTGAATTTAAAAGTCTTGTTCCATTCTTGCTAAATCTGGGGAAAAACTCGCATGGATTTCACTAGACACAAGATGGGCTTTCTCATCCACAGTAGTAACAGGGACAAAAGAGTCAACCCATGAACACAGCTATGTTTTGGCTTTCTTGAGAGACAAGACATGGGGCTTATCCCCAAAGGGTTTAGAGTCCAAAATAAGCCTAGCTGCCAAATAAGCCTAGTCCAAAATAAACCTAGCTGCAAAGGTAACAGAGCCCTGCATCCCATATGAAACTGGATGTGACTTGAATCCCACATCTCTCATGAGCTAGACAAATGCCTGCTGTGCCCTTCATGTGGTCCCTGGGAGCAGGAGTCTTCTCATCAAGAGCCGGTCTCCCTGGATTCCCTCAGTGATTGATGAAGAGATGTAGAAACTTCAGGGTGTGAATAATTTAATCCTAACTGTCTAGAATACATCAGATGAATCATGCCCCAGAGGACCCCAGCATCAAATGGAACTCCCTCGACCTGTCTCGCTGTCTGACATAATGGACCCAAACTTTTGCTGACCCACTGCTCTTCTGCAGGCCTCAATTTTAACTTTTTATAAAGTGTAATTAGCAAAGAAAATTCTCTGTTCTAGAAGATTTATTCTGAATCTAGCAAAGAAAAATATAGTGGCTGGTTGTCAACACCAGAGCCACGTTGCATTAGAAATGAGGAGACTTGTAAAAGGGGAGGTAGATAGATTGTCTGTCTTTTGGTGGTATGTCAAGGCAAGATGTCCTTTGGGAACAGATGTCATAGTCAAATTCAGATTTTGGTTTCCATTCCAGAAGTCTTGAGGTGAAATTCTCCAGTCTGCATCATGCAAGAAGTCTGCTTGGATAATCTGACAGTCTTGGCAGGCTATAAACATGCCGTGTGCGCTCTACTGCAGGAAGGAAAGAGGCATTTGAGATCCAGAGATCTCATATCTCTACCAATAACACACTATTATTGCTGCCCATTGCCAAGTGGCCTTGAAAGAGATTATTTGGTATCATTTTCTGGAAGACACTCTGCCATGTCTATAGGACAGAGTCATCTGCAGGAACATCATGAGAGAGCAGAAGGTAATTAATAGTAATTGTTTAGGGTTCATGGTCTCCCTGAATAAGATGACAGGGAGATACCACCCTATCCCATCCCATCCCACCTTGATTTGAGTTGGAAGTGCTGGAAGGCAAGACATCTAGCCCGTTTAATAATGAAGCAACCAAGTGGTCTCGTATTTCATTCCACGCTCATCCTGGTAACTGCACAAACAGGAGCTGTATCAAAAAGAACATCTCTTGGCTGGACAAGAACAGGGTTAACCCAGGGGGGCACGAACAGTGGGTCACTCCACCGCTTTTGTGGCTCTTGTCATTTGCCTTCTAGCAGGGTCGACGGCCAACAATTATTTCCGGAATGAATTTATGCCTCCGAGCCTCTGCATCACCCATTAGGCTCTCATTTGTCCGGTGGGGAATTTGATATATGTCCTCAAAGGGCACATCCGACGGGCACAGACACTTGACAAAGCAACGGGACGTGCGTGCACCCGCCCCGGCTCGTTCAAACCCCCTCGCACGCCGGCAAACGTCCCGACGTACAAAAAGGGACGGTGTGGCTTCCCAAGGTTGCACGAGTGTTAAACTCTAATAAACAAGCCCCGTCGGTGAAAGCTGAAAGAATCTGAGCCCTCTCCAACAAAGCATTTAATCCAGTTTGGCGTAACCTTTGACATTATTAGGGATCGCAGTGACCCTAATCCAATCAGATTGATTAACTAAAGCGAAGACCCCATAAGCTGACCCCCCTCTGGCCTCTGCTATTTAGTCCTGACCAAACAGTGGGAGAGACGTGCCGTATTTACACCACAATGGGTCTGCGCTGAGAACCTGTTTCATTACAGGGTGACTTAAACTCCCATTACTCCATCAATGTATCATTCTTCAATAGTTCATTAAAAGCTGCTCCTCCACAATAACTATTAACCATTTCTCAGTCCAGCTGGCAGGTTTAAAGCCCCAGCCAGTCTTTAGCAGAAGGAGGTGGGAGTGAGTGAAAGAAATAGATAGACAAGGGCTCCCTTTTTAAATTTAAACGAACTGGGGGTTTAAATAGTTTGAGGTAATTTACTTTTATTGAATGGGGGGAGGAGAGGGAGGAAACTTTTATTTTGACTTAATTATGTGCTGAGGTCCTTTAAAGAGACAGGGCCATGATAAGCTTTTATTGTATTACTTCTCTTGAGATCAGTTCATATTTCTGCCCAGAGGAGTTTCAAAGAGAGCTCGCACAGTGTTGAGAGACTAGGAAATGCACCACAACTTAAACATGAACAGCATCTCCAGTCCATAAATGTTAAAAACAGGGAGAAAGACACAATTCCCAGTAAATGCCACTTAAGTTTGAGATGGAAGATGCCTGTTAGGTTGCACGGTTCATTTTCTGTTGCCAGTGACGGCATGTCCCTCTACTACATCCTCTAAAGTTTTATCCTGTATATTTTTAAAGGCAACTCAAAAACCTTCCCTTGTTCTTGGGAAACTGCAAGATGTGGCAACTGCCTTACAAACTGCCAGACCTCTCAGGTAAGTGGCTGGGCATGAGCTGTGGCTAAGGTGATCACTTAAGGTCATGTAGCTATGGCCATGTTCTGCTCCACTGCTTCACACAATACAGGTGACGTAACCATATCAGTCCCAAAGAAATAAATGAGAACAGATTTTTTTCCTCTAGAAATTACTCTGTTAGAAAAGTTCAAGTGAGGAGTTCTTTCTGCTGTCCAGTAGTTGAAATTTGAACTTCTGGGAAACTAGAAATTACATTAACTCTAGCCTCTTATATATGACTGAGAGACAGACAGGGAGGTTTATGTAGAGGGAAAGACATCAGGCTCACTTCTTTTCCTATAAAGGCATCCTGTTCTTTGCATTCCCGATAGCTTAGGGTACCTGAGTCACCTATTTCCTAATTTTCTAGCTCTTTGCAAGGAATACTCAACAGTGGCACCTATCTGAATGTTTCTCCATGGAGCTGCACAGCTGCTTATATGCTCCCAAGACCAAAAAGGAGGAGAAAAACCCTCTTCCAATAGCCCCGTAGCAATTTCACCTCCTGCTAATGCCTGAATCGTTCCCCATGCAGGTACCACAGCACAGCAAGGAAAGTGCTTCTTCCTTTTGAATAAGGAACATTTAGTCCACAGCCAAGGACAGGCAAAACTGAGTAATCGAATAGCTGGATGGGATGGGGGACTTCTGCTCTTCATATGTCCTCAGTGACATATGAAGAGCTAGAGGGACATATGGCCAAGCCTGTCAAGTATTGCCTTGAAACAGCAGCAGGTCTGGAGCCCCTGAACATCACCATTCCCTTGTAGCTGGGCTCATGAATACCATTGCTGTTTAATATATGATTCATTAGGCTTGGCTATGGAAATGTAAAAAAAATGTACATACATAAATATAATTGTAGCTAAAACATGTGGGATTTCTTTCCATAAACAGGCTGATGGGGAAAAAGAGTCCGGTTTTAGACGAGATATTAGAATATGGCTCTTAATGGGACCAGAGTCTGGTGACAGTTTGGCACCGCTGAATCACAGCTCAAGCCTAGCCCTGAATTAGCAATGAGATACCAAAGCAGCAAGGGCAGCCCAGACAGCGAGGCAGCCTCAGTGAGATCTGGGCCTAGAAAGTATTGCCTGAAGGCATTAAAATTGGTCCTTTTCAATGAAAGAATTGCAGATAGTCGTGTAAGGCAAAAGGGAGTTGCTTTAGTGACTACGCTGGTTTGTGCTGAAGGAGGACGGGGTCCCTATTGACTCAGATGAGAAGCTGCAGTTAGATCTTGGGTGACTTAAAAATTAAGCTGCAAAGTAGAGTTTTGCTTTTTTTCTTTCTTTGTCTCCTTTTCTCCTTCTCTCTTTCTGGGTAGGAGCTCAAATATGTTCCTACCCTGGGGGATCTGCCGCACAAGAATGCGACCGAGCTGTTTTTTTTCTCCCCCCTTCTGCTGTAGGTGAAGCAAAACTGAAGGGTGGTTTGATTCTCCCTCAAGGAACAACATTCTTCAGTTATGAAATCGTCCCAGCCTTCTTTCCCTCCCTGAGCCTGGCTACCAAAAGCCTGCAGTCTCAAGCAGGGACAGACCCTTCGTGTCGACACCGTTGTGAGACAAGAGCATTTGGCGGCTTGTGGGATTGGGGCTCCTTCGGTCAGTGAGGAGGTGAGGGTAGCTTTCCTCGTGCCCAGGGTGTAATTGCTACAGGAGATGTGGAGCGTCTAATCCGAGAGCATCTGGGAGCGCAAGGCGCTCCATGTGTCCTTAAGGACATCCAGCTTTGTGACCAGGCAAAGGCATTGGGTTGCCTGCTTCACTTACTGCCTGTGCCCAGTGAATGCTCTTGGGCAAATCATGCTGGGATTGTGCCTATGAGAAAAATATTCAATTTGGCTGTGCTGGCCTAATTCAGCTGCTATAGTCACCCAGGAGTGATGTACCCAGAATGGGCATTTTAATTGCATGCAAAACGTTGTGGTATGACACTTTGATATGGGCTTAAGTGCACCACACTGCCGATCTTACAGGTGGAATTATTTTGGGGTGACCTCTCACCCCTAAACCCAAATAGTGACACCATCATTAATACAGTTCCTCAGCTCCCCAGCTCTCATGGGGTAACCCCACCAGGTGAAACCACCCCTTCTCCTGCTGGGTGAACGTGAAATGCCTGTTCTGGCTGGTGGAGGCCCTGCCATGATACAAACCAAGGCTTTGCTGTTTCTTGGCTGCCCTGTTTTTCAAAATTCATGCAAGAGGAAATGCTCAAGTCTCTTCTGAGTAATACAGCAGGGGAAAACCAAACAAAACCCCCCATCTCCAGATAGCAAGCACTGGACGAACGTGCCACAAAGGTGGCTGTAGATCAGCTACATACACCAATTCAGGAGATTCCCTGAAACTATCCCAGATGCTCCCTCATCTCCTCATACAACTTCAAACGGTGCTACTCTGCTATTCCAGACAAAGTAATTCCAACTCCCAAACTGTCAGGAACTGTCAAGAAAAGAGGATTTCCAAGCCTCTTCTGCTGGTGCTCTCCTAAGAGAAAGCAGCCATATTCCTGCACAGCTCTGCACAGGGCACCTGGACTTACCATCTGGGCAGGAACCAAATGCAAAGCAAGTCTGCCTCTTGGATGAACCCCTGTGTGCTAAAGGGAAAGGCAGAGCTTGACTCAGACTTACTGAGACCAGCAGCAGCAGGCTGGGCTTTAAAAGGCAGGCTACAAGGGCAAAGAAGGATAAAACAGTTCTTACAGGCTGAAATAGGCTCCTGCCAACGTACAGGGGAAAAGACCAGATACTCAGAGTTAGCCAAGTGCTTAAATCCCACTGCATTCAACAACTTAGGGCAAAACATTTCTAAGAGCTCCCACTTATATTGATGGGTGCTGTGTCACAATCAGTTGCCGGAATTAACACCCTGTCTTAATTTGCCACATTCATAACCAATGAAAGCTGAACCATTAACTGATGGCAATTTCCTCAGGCCTTTGATCTTCATTGTATCCCATTACAGTATCAAAACTGATGGTATCCGATAAGTCCAGCCCCTAGGAACCATCCCCAACAGCTCATCATTTCCCCTCTGCAATCATCGAGAGACCTGAAAATGTGGCATGAAATTCCATGTGATCAGAAAAGGAGCCAGACATCCAGCTTGACCACTGAAAACACAATAATCCTTTGTGTTCCTTCCAAGGGGCATAGGATCATAGGATAATTCATGTTGAAAGGTACCCTGGGAGGTCTCTGGTCCAACCTCCTACTCCAAGCAGGGTCAGAGATGACCCCACTTTCTGTGCACTGCCGAATGGGGGACTTCCCAGTTTTCTGGGTCACCTATACAATCCCGATGAGGTTTGAGGTAAAAATAGTGGTTACCTGTGACTGGATGTTGGCTGTACAACGGAGGTGGTGGGTAACCACACTCCTTACATTGGGAAGGCACAGATTTACTTGCTATCCCTCTGACAAGGCTGTAATTATCTTCTTATGTCTACAAAAGACCTTCTGGGTCAGGCTTGAACTGCTTGGATGAGGTCCTGGGCCAAAAAAATTTTCCCTGCCTGTGGCACTTGTCTCCTTTATCAAGCTCAAGTCCTGTCTCCAGCAGCCCATTTTAGATGGCACTTTATCACAAGCAAATGAGTTCACAGTATGTTTCTCAAGATCTCTGCTGCTACTCCACCATAGATGTTGCTGTTGGCAAACCCATAGCACTGCACTCACCTTTATCTAGCACGGGCCCGAAGATGGCTAAGCTGTCATTGACAGTTGTGCAGTTCCACCTTCTCCCTCGAAATTGGTGTTGGCACTCCTGGATCCCAATCTTCACCCCTTCTGCTACGCTGGGCATGATCTCCACATAGTTCCGACAGAAGCGTAGCTGCTTGGGTACCAGTCCCGGGATGCTCCCACAGAGGATGGGTTGAGTCCCCAGGGAGGAATACTGGTGACCAATTGCCAAGGACCTGGGAAAAAAAAAAACAAAAACAACAAGGAAAAAGAGATGCTGTCAGGCTGGCTTTCAGCTTTGTACTTGGTTCAAAAGAACGGGGATAGAGAATCAACACCTTCAGTTCCTCTGCATTCCCCTCTCCCAAAAATGTCCTTTCCACTGTCATCCCTCCCCAAAACAACATCATCTCTCTCCTGAAGTTCCCTACAGGCCCAACAAGGCAAGCAACTCTATCTTTAATATCTTCCTTCCCTTTTCTTCATCATCTCAAAGCCTTAATCCATCATTGTGCTGCTTCTTCCCAAAGACGCTCAGCTTGTACAGCTAGTTCCCTTTGCAACCAGAGGGTCAAACCCATATTTTTTTCTTTGAAAGCCAAGTACGCCTGTACAAGATCAGGTAAATTTTATAGGAAATTTTGGCAGCTGAGGAAGCCCAGGGATCAGAGAGTCAAAAGCACTTTCAGAGCTGCGCAAAGTAATAACACCAACAGTAGAAGAAACCATGCTCAAAGTCTTTGGAAGGGGAACACCAAAAATTGACAACCATCATAAAATTCAGCAGTATGACCATTATATTTGAACCTTACCAGGTAACTTCTGTGCACTGAAACTGACCCTAAAGACTCAAGCGGTTTGGACCTTGGGAAATTAAGAAACCTAACTCTGAGCTAAACGCTGCAGGAATGCTACATAAACGCCACACTACTCCATGATGCTTTCATAAGCAGTTAAATTTCCTGTGCTGTAGAGGAAGGGGGATGGAAATATAGCCCTGCTGGAATAGAAACCACCTGGGGAAAAACTCCTATGGAGTAATATGGATCCAATGTCAATGCTATTCCCCCATGTGAACGATGGTACTCATGTTACTGAAACGTTCATGCGTAGGTGCACGCAAGTTGGGAGCCATGGTTGGCATATTGGTAACATCCCTGAAAGTATGGTCTAGAAAAGATACTTTAGCAAAGTATTTCTCCAACTGTTTAATCCAGACGTATGCTTTGCAAAGCTTTATACTGGGGCTTTCTAATCAGGTTGAAGTATTTTAAAACTAAATTATTAAAATGGCTGCCAGTGTCCTTCTGGATATTAGTTTAGCACATTTTCACTTTACTTTCAGACCGGTTTCAATTTGGGAATTTTCAAAAGTAGAGCTGTATTTTCACAAAAGAATGCCGGCTTTGCTGTACTGCCACAATGATACAGAGAGCCTGCTTTGACCATCAATCTATAAATCGCTTTAATTAAAGTGGGGAGAGGGAAATTAAAAAGAAAAACCATGAACAAAACTTGAGTATAAATTCTGCGCTCAGCCAAATGGAAGTCTGTTGAAAGGAGTGTCCATGAACCATTATGCTGGTTGAAGCCTTAGAGACAAACAAGTCAGCTATGCAGAGAGATCAGCAGATATGTAGCTAATTATATAGATTTTTAAAGTGTTTTCACTGGTGCTTCTAATAATAACCTTGATTACTAAAACTGAAGGGATTTTTAGAGTATAATTTCCTTTTCTTCTAATTAAATCTCTTGATTGACTTTTCTGCTCAGAATTAATGACAGACAGAAACCTGCCTGGGCAGTGTGTATTTCTGTTTACATTCATTTTTGCTATGTGGTTTTCGTTTGGGAACAGCCCGGTGTGTTTGAATTATCAACAGGGCAGTCAGGGAATATGCCTTCTCTCTCTTTTGCTCTGACTAAAAAAAAGTACAAGAATTCTATCAATCATTGCTGGAATTCAGAAGAAAATTAGCTTGACTTTAGCACTTCTCTAGACTAGGATAAAAATTGTTTTAAAATGTCTGTCTTTTTTATGGGAGAAGGGTACTTGCAGCCAATTAGCTGCCTTCCTGGTAGATACCCAGTCAAGAGGGGACAGAAGTGAAAAGGAGATGGGCATTCAGATGGTCAGGTACCAGGGGATTTCAGGCTGAACTCAGTGGCTTTACTAAGTGTGCATAGACTAGCCTTTACAAATCAGTCTTTCCAGGCAAATGAGACATAGGGACATCCATTTCTGGATCCCAAATGACTCTAGGTAGGAGTCTAGAACAAAGATAATCAGCTCAGCCAAGAATGTGCTCTCCAAGACATTGCCCAGTAAATTAAATTTAGATGGGCAAGGTAGAAGGTACCTAGGAAAGCAAAGAGTTTTCAGCTGATTTCCTAAACATAGGTGCCTCTTTCCACTTCAGCTGCACTTTCGGGAGAAGATTAATCTCACGTAATATTAGAGGGCAATTCATCCTACCCCAGGGAGGGAGGATGAGATAAGTAGCATGAACTTCCCTCCAGCAGTGCCTCTCTCTTTTCATTGCTTTAAAGGAGGAAGGCAGGCAGCTCACGCTGACCAGGAACTGCGTTCATATCACCTACCTTCTGATGTCTGCAACACGGACATCTCTAGCTGATCTGCTCACCTCAGCCTGCTTTTGTAATCATTCAGTGGAGTGAAACAGGCACTTCTAGGGCACGATTCATCTGACCATTTTAGATGTCTGCTTTGGGATGATGTGAATCATGGCCTTGCCTCCATTGACTGTATTGGCTAGACTATCAAGACAGCCTGGGTGACTGGTTGAGTGAGATATGTCTGCACTGTAAAAATCTCCAGATGAATCATGCCACGATACCTAAAAATTGGTATGGCTAAGTTCCTTGAAAAAGTCCCACCCGGGAAAGCTGTGTTGAAGCCCATTCAAAGAGCTCAGCTGTAGGAAGGAGGCAAGTTCCTGCAGGACCCTGCAGGAACCCACAGGAGAAGACCAAAGAAAGGACCCAGTTAACTTGTTTTCCCTATCTAAGTGGCTTGATGTGGGTTTTCTTGAGCTTTAGATTAATTCAGGGAACAACTAGTGGCAGAAAAGCACCTGTGAAGTGGAGCCCATGCCAAGCCAAAGGGTGTTTTAACTTTGACTGTGCTGTGTACATTTTTGTTTCATTGTTAAGTTATATACAAAACACTGGATCACAGTTTCTGGAGTAAAGACACCTTCTAAAACACTGTTTCAGGCTTCAGAGGACTTGTTGAATGGGTGGCCTCTGTGGCCTTGTTGGGAATGCAGAGTCTTAGGGTGCCACATCTCCAAATCTCAACCTGTTGAACCCCCTGAGGACTGGGAGTTAGGAGGTATTCACAGATGCCAACTTTAGGCTCAGGAGCTAGATGGTCCTATTGCTGCAAAAAATGGGGAGAGATAGATGCCTTCATTGAAGCCACCAGAGAAGAACACTAATTTAGTTGCTCTGACTTGTCCTTCAGAGAATAGTTCAGCCACTGCCTATACGGGGAGTGCGGACACTTCCCAGTGTCTAAAGTTAACTTTGGTAGAAACATCTGTAGAGTTTGTTCCCACATCAACTAGAGTCACCAGCAAAGCTTTCAAAAGTGCCCCATCCGATTCCCACCAAAGATAAAGTATCCATTGAGATAGAATCAACCTGCTGCAGGCTCCATCCATCATGTTGTGAAGCCAGGAGGACTTTCTTGAACTATTTCAATAGGACCTGGATGAAGTTTTAGGATCCCAATCTCATAAACTTTAGTTATGTGAACAGCCAAACTCTAGCCTGTCTCTGGTTTTTGGTGGTTACTGCAGTGGTAGAATGAAAATACCAGTCATAGGAAGAGGAGTTTATAGGTTGGTGCCCTCAACTATTCGTTTCCGTTGCTGGGAAGATCATCTAAGATAAAAAAAATAAAACCATGTAGAAATACTTTTAATTGCTTTTCACACTGCTCACTTCTCAATACAGTAGGGAAACAGTCACACCTTGCTTTGATCTATGTTACAGTCTGGAAAGTTTAATCTGCAAAAGACAATCTCCAGCAAGAGTCTTGTTCTCAAGGCGTCATCAGGCACTGAGACGGTGTAATGCAAATTTGGCATTTCATGGAGGAATGTGTAGTCACTTGACTTTCAGCTGAAGATACAGGGTGGAATCTCAAAACATCTCTCCATGAACAGTGCCTCTGCTGTTAAACACAGCTAAGCACAGTCCTCTTCCTAGCTCACTTGCAGACTCCGGAGTGTGATAATGTCTATCAGAGCACCCTCTTTTGGCCTCTACTTTGCTTCCAGCTTCCAGGTGTAAACACTTTCTCTCTCTCTCTCAAGTCAATTTATCTTTAAGAGAACTAAGTTCTTTCAGCTTCCTGTCATTTTTATTGATCATGAGGTATGAACCTTATCAACCTTCCAACCCTCCTCTCCCCCCAAAAAAACAACAACCCAACAACCAAAACCTTTAGAAAAGATTGGGAAAGTCTATATAGATCAGAATCTCATTTCAGTGTTACTCAACTCTCTATTAGATTCCATCATTCATTTTTCTCACTGTTTCCAATGATTAAACCTGTCTTTTGCATTTTTCCACTCTCCTGCAATCTGCTTCTAAACTGTCTTCTGTATCTGGGTAATTTTGAAAATGTGGTGTCAAGAAACAGGCCAAGTGCTGTCTATTGTGGTCTAACCAGGCAGCATCTGCAAATGTCTTAAGCATCAACACTTCCTGGATGCATTGACACCAACCTCTTCTTTTCCACTGGAGAATTCATGAAGCACCCAAGTTTACAAACACAGTCATCCCCAGAACAGGTACTGCTCAAATTTGAACCAAGGGAAAGGGTCAAAGAGCTGTTCTGTTCAAACCAATTAGCCTTTTCTTCCCATTAGCTCAGGAGGAGCCATGAAAACACTGTTCTGTATGTCCACAGCCAAAGTTCTTGGCTTATCTTTAAGCCTTGCATGCCCTGAAGTGTTTAATTCAACCTTCGGTGAGCATTTTTCTTTGCCAACACACCTAGAGAGCTCTTCATTTCCCTTATCTCAATCTATCTGCTCCTTCAGCAGAGCCGTTGTAAATAAGTACCTGGCCACCTTCTTAATAAATTACATGTACCCTCCCTCTTGGAATGGACACCCCAGCCAAGAGTGAGGAAGAAATGAGGAAGAAATATGCAGGAAATTTATGCTCATAGCTTTTTCAGAAAAAGAGAAGGCTTCAGTTCTGGATGGCCCTGCTGTACAGCACCACTCTGCTGACTTTTCAAGGTCACTACCTGCTCGGTATGGCTGTCAAAAGTCCTTGACACATCAGTAGCAGCATGTAGAGACACGTACACCTACTTGCTTCTTCTTGAATTCTGTTATTCTTGAACTCTGTAGGAGCTCTGTTTTGCTATTCATCTTGGAGAGGCCTTTTGCTGACTCCAAGTGCTGCTGAGAGCTTCCTCAGCGGACATCCTTCTGGGGTTCCCAACACAGGTAAAATAACTGCATTTATTATTGTTGTACAGCAAGAGTGTAACTTGTCTAATGACCCAGGATAAGACCCAGAGAGCACCTAAGTCCCCACTGAATATTGAGAACTGAGCAATAGCAGTGACTTTGCTCCTTTTGTCTTGCACAGATATAAGGTGGCAGCCAATCCTGCTGAAGAAGTTAAGTCAAAGGATGTCCATCTGCTTATATTAGAGGGGATTTATGTTCGCTTGCAGATGCCCTAGGTTTTCTTCCACACTGCACCATGGGATTCCCTAACAGCAGGATGTCACACCTCTTCCAAATCCTTTCTCATAATCCATTCAGATTTCCAGAGTTTCACCTCACTCTCTTTTCCTTTCTCACTCATTTTGGCTGCCTCTCCGTGGTCCCCCATCTAACTCTTTGAAGATGAATCTCAGCCACACGATGAAGGAGGGGACAAGTTGTACAGAGCTGTCTATCTAAAAAGATGCATACTCACAACACGCCCTTGGTATCATACAGTAAAATAGTGAAATGAAGAAAGTGGCTGGAGAAGTCTTCATAGGTTCTGTCAAGCTATAAGGAAAACCCATCCAGGGTTGTCTCCCATCTCCTGGTACTAGGCCAGAAGGGCTCACAGGGAAGCTGCTAGCAAGTGATGAGTGGGCACCCCTTACATCATCCTACAGCATCCCAATTAGGCCCTCTATGGTGCCCTAACCATAATCCCCCATGGGCTGCTAAGATCGACCAACATGAACTTCATGTATCTGAGGCTGCCTAAAAACACATTTGAGGAGAAGTGAGCAACTAGGAGGCTGTGAAGATTCCAAAAAATGCAGGCTGCCATGAATGGCCAATGGCACCTGAATGTTCAAGAGGCTCACGGGATAGGATCTGTGTCAGCCTTGATTCGGTGCCCACAAACCCTCACCGCACAGGGCTGGCATAAATGACAGAAGAACTGTGGTGCCCACCTACCATGCACAACTGGAAGCTGGGAAGGATACCCCGGAGCTAGGGACCAGGCACAGGAGATGTAGTTGAGCCTACTGTGTCCTTTACACTCTGATAGCGTATATCAGTTCCCAGTCTCCATGAAACTCTTCTGCAGAGACTTGAACCACCAGCCCAGAGGCCAGGTGGGTGGACAGGCAGAAAAAATAATAAATCTACATTCATTTAATGGCATTTTTTTCCACGGAAAAACATCAATATTCTAGCATATGTTGTGATCATTTTTCTGTTTTCCTAAGAAAATTAAAATAAAACCTGGAGAAATTGTAGAATGGAAAGAAAGGAAATGGAACTTGACAAACCCCATCATTTTAAATGGAAAAGGAAATCATTCTGCTAACTAATGTCCCTCCTGGATGGAACTGATTTTCTTTTATGACATTAAAACTATCCTAAACCCAAGCAGTTACAAAATGTGGACAATAATGAAATTTTTAATTAATGTTTTAGTTGAAAATTTGAAAACCACCTTAACGCAGATCAGGAAAGCAATAGGTTGAGCTCTAGAAGACAAGAATCAAGTAACTAATTATAATGAAAAATATTTTTTCAGCTTGAAGGGGTTTTTTTTGGTTGTGTATTGCCCAGTAATAATCAAACCTAGGCCTAAGAAGTCTAACGCTAATTACAGAAGTGACATATTTTAATTCAGAAATGATGAGTGTCTGTAACTGATTGCATTGGGGTCTTCAACTTTTGGTCTCTGAGCATCTGGCTATCGACAGATTATTCCTAAGGGGTTCACAAAAAGAACTAAGAAATCTAAGCCTGTTGTTAGACAGATCAAATTCACTGTGCAGGTATCTGTCCTTCCAGAATATTTTTCTTCCAGTCTGGAAAAAAAAAAAGACTGAAACCTACTGTAATAACTGTTCTTTCCACTTCTCCTGTTAGATATCTCTTCTTTCATCCTAAAGTAGAGCTCCAGATATTTAAATTCTTTTTCTTTATATTTAAATTCTTTTTCTTTATATTTAAATTCTTTTTCTCTTCCAGCCCAGAAAGTATGTACGTAATTTTGCGGCTGGGTCCGATCCTGCAAACACGCAGGCATGGAGGTAACTTTTCTCCCATGAATAATTCCCTCACCCTTGCCCCGCATTAATAATAATGATGGTGATGATGATGCGGCATTGTATTTCTCTAGCACCTTTCATCAGAGGATCTCTAAGCGTGGGACTCATCTCACCTGACTTTGACCATTTAAAAGTTAGGCATCTTAGCCAAGTTAGCTGTCTGCTAGAGTCCATGGAAGAAGATCAGCATCTCCAGAGGGCAATTCAGCCCATCCTAAGATAGGTGCCTCAGACAGGTGGGCTGAATCACTGGAAATGCCTAGGAGGCGGCACTGGCTGTGGAAAAGTGATGAGCATAAAGTAGACACCTTGTTTTTAGCAAGCTAAAGGTAGGGACCAGGAAGTTCACTCTTTTTTGCTGAATTTCAGAAATCCCTGGAGGGCTGGTAAGAGGACACCAAGGAAAGTCTTTGCTGAGGGATAGATGGTAGCTATCTCTAACATGGACCAACACAGCTTATTTATAACACCCAATAGTAGTTTTAGTCTAAATTTGAAAAATAACATACTCAATGGCAACTTCGAGTGGATGCTAAGAAAGCAGAGTGTAATTATCTGAGTTGAGGTTTGGCCAGGACAGTGAATTCCCACAGGAACTAAGGCACACCACAACACTCAGCACCTTCCACTCTAAGTACAAGAGATGTTTCTTTGACTTTGTCTTCCCTTAGGATCTACAGAACAGAATAGAAAAGGACAGAATGAGTATTAACAACCCGGTTCCTTGCAAAAAGTCTCAGGAACTCTTTAATTACCCTAGGCAATTAACTCCTCTGTTATACATGTCATCTGAAAAACAACCCATCCAGCAGAATAATGGCCCCTCAAACCATGTTTTCAAGCCTGGCTCCAGGACACAGTGACCCTGATATTGTTTCCATACCACATCCTATAACTTGGGCTTCTCCCTGCAGGTCTCCCTGCTAAGATCTGCCTCTATCCAGTGCCATTTATTTTATAAGCTTTGCCAGGATTGCAGTACAGGGTATTAGAGATGTATAAGCCTTAACATTTTAATCTGCCACCTACACTGCAGTTTATGAGCGCTGTAAATCCCGTGGTTATAATGTACTCATCTAATGATATTGCTGATGGATAAATTTACCTGGGATGAGGAACAACAGTTACTTGCAAATGAAAGAAGAGTAATTTAAAGTTTCATGTAAACACCTTTGCTGCCTTACTTCTGACTTCTCCCAGCCTAACCCCTATCAGGATTTCATGACAAATGGAAAGTATGTATATATGTGTGTTCGCGACGCAATGGCTGGTTGGCCTGCGAGAGAACCTGCCTCTTTCTACCCAGTATAATGCTTATATACCTTGGGCATTGGAATCAAGTTTTAGATGAAAATAGATCAAATTTTCTGGGTCAGGTGTGCTAAATTAGGGGAATGGAGGGAAGAGAGAAGGCAACATATTAGGCAATGAAAAATGCCTACAGTATTTAAAGACATTTAGACTCCTGCTATGAATTTCAATAATAATTAGGAGTGTGGCTAGTCTTAACCCTCCTAGTTCCCCCCAACCCCCAAAGCATCCCAACTTGAACCTTTTTTGAATGATCAGCAATATAAATTACATATAGTGGTTTCAAACCTCTCATTAATGCTCATCCCCCTGAACTCGGGTCTATTCTGGGCTATGTCAGTGCTAAATACCTTGGAGGACTGGGCTCAAAGACCTCAGATCCTTGTGAAGATTGGATTTGGACTTCTAAATTGCTTAAGTGCTTAAGTGCTTGGGGGAATTTTATCCTGAAACTCCTTAATGTTGAAGCCAATTTTGAAATGAGAACCATGGATGGAAAGCTCCGTCATTGTGGTGCTTAGGTAACCCTACAAGAACAACATGATTTTCACTGTCCACTGTTCTAATGCAGCAAGTTACTTATATTTCTTGCCCTTTCCTCCAAGAATGTATTTTGAATACGCATTTGGTCCTGCTAAACACACACACATGCCATCACTCAGTTGTGCACACACACACACACGTCTGCGAGTTCCTTCTTTGGTTTTCACTGAGTCATCAGGCTCGCCAAATGTGTGAACTCACGCTATAATGTTCTCCCAGAAAAATAACAAATTGATTTCATTTTTACAGGCTACAGCATGCTATATAATTGGAGACACTGCCTTGTCAACTCAGACCGGTCTGACCCGACCAGAGACATTGCTTACAGCTGTTTACGGAGCCATAAAGTTTCCTCCTCTTTGTTTTTCCTTCCTTTTGCACTCTCTCTCTCTCTCTCTCTCTTTTCTTTTCCCTTATCCCTCTAATGAATCCTACAGATACTTTTTGTTCTGGTCATAAAATACTATTAGGGAAAAGGCAGGAAGCCTTGATTTAGAAAAGCACTTCAGTCTGTGCTTCAAGTTAACACTGTAATCAATGGGATTTAAGCATGTATTTAAAACTGAGCATGTGTTTAAAGACTTTTATTGCACCAAGACAGTCAGTAAGGAACTTTCTGTTACACTTGTGTGTACTTTTTTTTAATTATCGATACCAAATTAGAGGTTTTGATTGAGCAATCACAGGGACTGTTTCCTTTTTAGACCCAGAGCACAGCCCCAGTTGCATCAGGAATTTTGGCATTTCTCATTGTCGCTGTGTCCAAACCCTGATCATTTGAGGAAGAACAAACTCCTATACTAGTTTGTCTACTCTACTGAAACTGCCAGTTAGGATTGGGCGCCATTTTTTTTTTACGTTAATCTATTTCCAATAAAAATACATATATATATAAAAACCCTACCCTGAAACCTTCTGAGTATTTTTCACATATCTATGTAGTTTGACACATTTCCCAAGCACTCAGAATAAATTTAATTTTTCTGACCATTGTAAAAAAAACGCTTTATGGAGGGTGGTTTTGCATACAATTTTGCGTTGTGTAAAAATCTTTTATATTTATCTTAAAATACTCAGAACCTCAAAACTTAAGTGAAATATTTTGATTTCTGTGGAAAAAGGATTTCTGATCAAATGCTTGATTTTCCAACCATGACAAAAAATGCTTCCATTTTGAACTACTGAAAAAAAAAAAAGATCCCAAACCCAAAAGAGCTTTTCATCTAGTTGCACTATCCATCAAAATACTATTTAAGTACTTTGCAATAAATTATGGTTGTGCTTCCTTTCATATCATCCATTTGTCACAGAATCTGCTCCTCCTTCGGTCTGAAATGTCACAAGACTCATCTCATTCAGTCCCTCTGAAATGCTCAAGAACTGATCGATACTGAATCAACTGTTCCAAAGTCATACATAGATATGAATACATCTTACATCTTCTTTGAGGACCATTTCTGTACACAGGATGGACTTAGGACTAGGGACAATATTTACTTGGATCTTGTTCCAAACGTGTATGGGAAAGGAACATGAGAATTGGTCAGGGAAGAAAAACTGTCCTCTAAAATTACATTGAAGCTTTACAGGTCTCTATTTTTCTTTTTAGAAAAAAAATGGAAAGCAGCAGAGGGCAGAGACCTCCTTAACTTCTCCTTCCCTCTGTTTTGGAAGGGCTGCAGCAGAAGATGACCTGTTATTAGACAACAGAGAATCCACATGGAGGAAGGCCATGAGGAACACCCCAACCCAAAGAGAAGGCAACTCTTATTTAGAGCTGGACTCTTGCAAGACTGCCATGAGACAAGAGCTCAGACTTTTTTTGCTGCTTATAAAACTATTTTCTAAAATGAAACAGCAATTTCTGCTGCAACAGAACAACTGGATTTTTTTTTTTTTTTTGCAAAGAAACTACTTTGCATGGGAAAAAATCCTCATGGCTCCTTGACATGTTTCAGCTAGATCTCAGTAAAATTAAGGAGGTACAGACTGATGAGTCGCTCAAAGGTACAGGAAAAATGCCAGTGTATGTCCTGGCATTTGTGTACACTTTGAGAGAGAGAAAAATTCTCTCTCAAAGATCATCTCTCACAACAGAAAGAATAACAACAGCAATAAAACCTGATGCAGAGAAAGAAGAGGAAGATTTAATTTGCTTTACAGCACTGACTTTTACCATTGTTTGCAGATACCTCCTGTCTACTGAAATGGAGGTATTGGGTCTCCTTCAGCCCCAAATTTACTCTGGTGTGAATGGAACAGGCAGGGATGTTTCAGCCATAAGGCAGCTTAATTTTCGTGGGCTGCTAAGCAAAACCCTACAACTTCCTACATCTATGGCAATGACCTGACATTAAGTCAAGGTTTTATAATCTGTGAGATAGGAAGCCCTATTTAAAAGTAATGTGAATCTATTCACAATCAGCTTGCTTTTCTTAGCCATCTTCTGTGGACTCTTAAGGTCACCCACTCCAAGGGTCTCCAGATCTCTTGGTTGAAAAAAGGTGAATTGGGTGAAAAGCTCTTCCAGTCTTTGGAGTGATCAAGTAACAGACCCAGTCTGATTTCCTGCAACACGGCTGGAGACTTACGGCACCATGTGTGCATCACCAGACAACGCAGACAAGGACCAAGCTTTCTTCTCCAGGCTCCTCTCTCTAAACTTACTGGTGTTTGATGTTTGCACACCAGGAGCCGTGGCTCGAAGAGTTTCTTCTCCAAGTGACTCAGCAGATGCGGTGCCTTGATGTTCCTCAGAACAACATAACTGTTCTCCAGCCTAGTAGCTTCTCAGTGCGACTGGTGACTCAGTGCCTGGCTGAAAAAAGGCTGGCAGTGGTCAGGCTGATGAATGGGGAAGAAACTCGGGTGAGAGAGGAAGCATGTAGGAGGGGTAGGATTTGAAGGAAAGAAAGTGAGTAAGGAGCTGTCCTTGGAGCAGGAGAAACTAACCCAAATCCCTGACTTGGAGGATGAAATAAGATGCTGGGCGAAGAGCAAATAACAATAGCAATGGGCTTGTTTTCCCTGGTTGGTGAGCGTAAATGACCCTTCAGTGCTCCGGGCAAGGAGCCTCCCGCAGAAGGACTCTCACAGGGTGGCAGCAGCCAGGAGCTGCACCTGCAGACCTCTCTGCGCAGCATCGGAGCCTTAATGATTTCTTTCTGAAAGAAAGTGGCTGGGGAAATGCAGACAGGCTGCCAGATAGTGATCAGCTCACGGAGGGGTGATCACTATTAGGCAAAGATACCAGCTTTGACATGCAGTGAGGGAAGCGGCCAAGAATTTGGGAAAGCAATCCCAGCTTTCTGCTGCACGTTCCTCTGCCAAGATACCTCCTGTGTTTACTTTAGAAACCAGAGACGAGCCCTCCTCTTCATCATAATAATAATAATAAAGCTGCAGGGTCACTCAGCTTAGCAGATGGATTTCTTCCAGCTTGGATTTCTCTTCGTTAGCTGCAGAACTGATGCACTGATGTATCTGGGGGGTTATGCAATGTTAATAATTAGGTTTCACAGGAGATCTGAACAGTGACAATGCGAGGCTGTGGGAAGGAAGCTCCACTGGAGAAAATCAAATCCACCCATGGATCTCATGTGGAACCTGTGGACTTTGCTTGGGTCTAAGGAGCCTGAGTAGCCACAGGGACCACGCAGCCCTCTGCAGCAGGAGCTCGCCGCTTGCCAGCAAGCTGCTTTCATTCATGCAACAGAAGCAGCTCTGTCTCACCAAAGAGCTGCAGGAGCAACGAACCAGATTGCATGGCTTTGCCATGCTCGTAGATCCTAAATAGCTAGTGGTGCCTGTCATCGCAGGGACAGAGACAGAAAGTCTGCAGGAATATTCCCTTGCATTTTTTTCTATTAGTACTGAATCAAAACCTTAAGCTCTGGATGTGATTGTGCTGAAATCCTTAAAACCTAAGCCCCCCCGAGCTTTTTGTGTGTTTTTGCAATTTTCTTCCGTGGTGTACAGGTGGTATACAGAACACTAAACCTGTGCCATTATTGGGTTTAACCTGCTAAGGTTTTATTTTTTACTTTAAAAAAATGAAATGTTTCGTTGCGGTACAAGTAGCTTATTTTCTACATTGAAACAACTTTTAGCATTATGATTTTTTACTATAGTCCTGCATGCGTTAGAACATTGAAAAGTAAAAATCTAAAGGAGATATTTTGTCTGGTCAGAAATACTTAACTGAACAAATCACTCAGAATTTTAGCAAGCTTTTTTGATTAAGAAATAAAGACATTTCCAACTGTCCATATTGACTGGAAAAGAGAAAGTTCAGTTTTCAAGGATTTTTACAGGAACAACATAGTAAGTGGTATACAGAGGTTACAACTACTACCTTAGAAGGCCCTGCACAGCTCTGGGTTTTACTATTTTCAATAAATTATTGTGTACAATGCTCAACTAATTAATGGAACTCAGTTTCACAAATTATTGTTGAGGTTCAGAGCTTAGCAGGAATAAGAAGGGATCGGCTATTTTCCACAAAGCAGGAATGCCTGGAGATTTGACAGCATGAAGATATCAGGGTTTTAAAGGACTAAAAGCACTTTTGTAAGCACTTCATCTACAGGACATTAGCCCATTTATAGCCAACTAGGAGGGCAAAGAGAAAGCTTTCTTTGGAAGGAAGAGTCTGTTCCTTAACTGCAAGGCTGAAAATGGCAATGGAAGCAAAAACACGAACACAAGAACATGTTTACCCTTGATGCCACCATCAGATGTTTTCTGCCTTCTGTTCCCTTCCCCTTTTGCGCATACCCATGCAGAGACACACCTATTGACACATCCCTGTGTGTGGAGGCACCATTTAAAATTTCTCTGCTCTAGTGCACCCAAGCATCAACCAGAAACATTGAGTGCCCTCAAGGAACTCTTTCTTACATCTTTTTCTTCCTGCTAATACTGACTAATAATATTTGGAAATCAGGACCTCAGAACTAGGTGGGTCAAATTTCCAGAACCTGGGGAGGTATTTCAAGACATGGGTCAGTTTGGTTGACTGCACACGGGTATCTCAAACCCTTCCAGCTACGCTTGGGGATCCTACCTGGTACCACACCAAAAGGGCACAGGTCTCACTCTGTATGACCTGTGTGGTAGCTGCCAGCCCCACTTGGGTGTCTTGGGTACCACTGGCAATCTGTGGCAGAACTGGGTGCCATTCTACATTTCCCATGTGCCCACTGGAAAGAAAAGGGCACAATTAGGACAACAAGCAATTTGGCCTAGTTTAGATATCTGTTTCAAGACGAAGTTAAGCCATGTGCTGGACTCCACTGGCTATAAAAGAGTTATACTTCAGATGTGAATTGCTGACACTGTAGGTACTTAGTGAGACGAATCCCACCTTGAACTCAGGATCATGTGGTCAGGTGATAAACAGGAGGTTTATGTTCACCTGTACCAAACTCTTTGGCCAAACAAAGACATGGTTCTGGAGGAGCTCCAGAGAGACTTGCTGAGAAGAGAAGGGGGGTTGCAGTGGGGTAGGAACTCCCTCCATGGGAAGTGTAACAAATACAGGAACAGAGACCCAAGCCCAGCGATTCCCAAAGCAGCCTAAACCAGGACAGGGAGATTCTCACTGAGACAAGAAATTCTGAATTGAAGATTCAGGACTGTTCCCTTCACTTGCCTCCTTGTGAGATAGTTTTGCTGAACTCAGGCAGGGGAACTGGTGAGAGGCAATCACAAAAGTCTAGGAATTCTTCTGAAATTTTTCAAGGAAAAAAAATAACTTCTTTCTTTTGAATTTCTCTTTAACAGCACTGTAATCTTATTGATCCATCAATGTATACATTTTCTAAGCCAGGCCACCCATTAGCTTGTCTCCTCTATACCACTAGCCATTGCATTTCAGACACTAGATTCACCTGGAACAAACCCAGGAGCTTTGTTCTGCTGAATCACCTCCTTCAGAAAGGTACCCAGTCTTGATCCAAAGATAACCAGAATCTACCAGTTCCCCTGGGGATGTGCTCTGATGGCTAACCACCTTCACTGGTAAGAGCTGCTAGCGCTGCTGGAGCCAATCACTTGTGGCAGCAGTGGCAATCATAGACCATGGTGCAGAGACTTGTGCAAAAGGAATATGGCTTTCCAGATGTGGGCCTTGCAGGTGCTAATTTTGACTCCACAGAAATCAGTGAGACCTGAATCCTGTCTAGGATAGGAAGCAAGAAGGGGAAGACAGTCTGTCCCCCATAATTTTTAAACCGGTTTTGGTTTCCTTCCTTAAAAATAATAATTAGAAGCTTCACCCACTCCCTGCAAGAGATCATTTATTCCTTCTGCTGAAAAATTAGTATGTAAGAAAATACGCTGGATCTCTCCTGGAAGTGCTTCTGCTGGGTATTTGCTTTAATGAGGGTGATCTCACCAACTGAAGAGGGAGTTGGTGGTGGGGAGGAGGGGAAGGTTTGCACTGTTTAAGGAGGCTCGTCGGGGAGGACGGGGGACCTACCTGCCCTCCACCCCATGCTGCGTTCCCCTCAGCTCCCCACCACACTAACCTCCTTTTACTTTCTGAGCAGCAAGCTGCTGCTGCTGGTGTTATTGACACATATTTCAAACAAGCCCGTGCAAGGGACTCGAGACACATTACATTGCACATGGTGCCCCGGGCCACAGATTCGCCTCCTTACACCGACAGCACGTTTTGCTTCATAAAGAATGTGCAGGCCTTCACCTCGAGCTATTTATCTGGTGTGCTCAGAAGAAATAAGAGAGAGGGAGAAAGCCCTATATGCCCATATTGGCTGTTAACCCCGTACTACATACCCCATAAGTGGCCAAACATTGACCTCTCTCCGCATGAGGTCTGGGCCACTGTCTGCTGATGAACCTGGATGGATGCCTGCAGTCCATTCCCTCTCTTTCTGTGCACCTGCATTTAAGAAAACGGCTTCTTGCACCTCTTTGTAACTTCACCGACCCATTCATACAGCTCCTAGCACGTGCTCCATCACGGAGCACAACCAGAGCTCCCAGACTCTAGTATCATCCCACACTGGAAGAGGAATACTACCTGTTGAATAAAAGTTGCTGATACACACCTCTTTCCAGGATCAGGATAATCTTCCTTTGCTGTTAGCAACATTTTTTTTTCCTGCTTTCTCTAAATCTTTCCATCATTGTTATTATAATGATAATAACAATAATTATTACTATTATGCCTTGAACTTGAGTCTAAGATTAGGGCTCCCATTGTGTTAAGAGCTTGATGGAGAAATGTCAAGGAGCTGATTCCTGCTGTAGAAAGCTCATTGTCTGCATTCAGGCAGGACATGAAGGGGTGAATGAAACAGAGAAAAGGGGCCAGGAATGAGGTAGGATGAGACGCAGCAGTAAGTAGAAAATGAAGAGCAGTTAGCAGAATAGCAGGAGTCAGCACTGGTGCCTTGCCTAAGCAAACCCCGCTCCTTGTCTGTGTCCACACATGTCAAATCTCAGCAGGGAGAAGGGGAATGCTCCCTTGAATTTCCCCGCTGCAGAAATGTGGATTTTTTTGACACAGCAGTGGGAGAGCCTTTAGCAGCTACACACAGGTCTGATCGCTGCCATTGCCTCTTCACTGATAGAGCTCTGCTCCAAGTACATCAAATGCTCAGAAAAAACCTTCCTCTGTGGCAAAATCAGGGTGGAAAGCTTTCCACCACAAAACCCCTACATTACTCTTACCTTGAGATGAGATAGCTGCAGTCATGTCCCTTTTGGAGGCTGGAAAGCTGCCAGGGATCTGGGGTAAGGAGTTGCTAACATCGTGCCATACTAATAATTCTTCACTTCACCCACCTTTTTTTCTGTCTCTTTGGATTAGATTTGAAGTGCTTCAGGGCAGGGACTGTCTCTCACTATATGCACATACGGTGCTTAGGACAAGAAGCCTTTCGACTTCCTTGGAACTGCCAACTGCTAATGTATTGCAATTAATAAATAATTGGAAAGATCTCGAAAAGTGAGACGTGAAATGACAACAGACTGACTGAGAGGGGTTGGGAGGGTTCTAAAATTGTTTTGAAAGCTTCTTGTTTTGGTAAATGTTAAAAAAAATGCACACATTTCCAGGCCATATACAGGAAAAGGAAATTAATGCCCCTACCTGGCTTGTGACACATGAGCACTGAACTACAGCCTAGGTCAGGGAGCTAAAAGAAAAGTCTGTCCAGGTGGAGTGGCATGAGAAGTTTAGGTAAATTGAATGTAATTCCCTAAGTGAACACCTTTGCTCTTACAAAAAAATGACAATGTAAAAGTGAAATCCCATGGGATAGCTTAAAAATCATCCAACAGCTCGTAGCACTGCCCATGAATCTCAAACTCACTCCGTTTCTACATGCACTCAAAAACAATGTGAGAAGAGTGGGAAATTGTGAATATAGTGAATATAAATTAGGACTAAGGCAGATAAGTGATAAGGGAAGCTCAAACCATCAGTGAATAATCCATGAGTAGCAGTGCTAAGAACATGAGAATGACCAATAAATAATTGTTTAATATATTGTTAGAGAATATACAGAGATATTCACACACACTCATACACACGCATACATTTATAGTCCCTAATAATATATTAACTGTATGTAGATAAACAAGGAGATAAAGAATGAAGGGAATATAGGATATTTCTGGATAACTGCTGTTAACATTTGTAATAAATCTCAAAGTGATGATGGAAAACAAGAGAATGCCAAATAGGTTAGGAATCTACTGTGTTGTTAAAGAGCAAATGGATAACTGTAAATCTGTTATCTGGCCCAAAAGGGAAATGGGTGATAGAAGGCTGAGCCCATAGAGAATGAGAGAGTTGTAATATAATTAGTGGTAGTAACCACAGTTATATGGAAAATTAATTTCATGCAATTTTTAAATGAGATGATGGTTAAAAGTAATTCTGTTGATATAGCATTCAGAATATAAAGAAAAAGAGTGAATAAAGAATTCAAAGTGGTGATATATAGGATCAATACAGTACACAATAAATAGATGCACAGCTGAGAACTCTCCAGTATCATTCTGCTAGACAATCGTCATCAGATGGGGCTGTTTCTAACTGAAACTCTCTGAGGTCATCTCAGTGCTGTTTAACTTTCTTACCAATGGTCCAAAAAAATCTCCATCACATCATTATTGAAAAAGTCTGTAGGATACTGAAGCATCGGAGGAGTGAGAGTGAAGGATATGGACAGGGCAGCAGCACAAAGTGAGGGCTCAGGATGTGTCCACCTAAAGCCACCTTCTTGCCCCAGATGCCAAGTCAGGCTTGCAGGAGTGACATAAGCCATGTCGAGGCTCCAAGAGGATGCAGGGATTTGGGGACTGACCCCCGTGATGTGAACGCGGAGCATGACAGGGCTGGCTAGGAGAGTGAAGACAGAGGAGAGTATAACATCTGCACACAGCACTGGTGAGGACACTACCAAAATACCACATCCAGATGTACTGAAAAGCCGCAGAAGGCCCGGAGCAGTAGAAAGACATCTAAGTTTGAGAAGATTGACTGATTCATACCATTTGCAGTCCATAGCTGCTACATCATTCCTCCCTTTATACACAACAAAGAAGGCGGACACAGGATTGAAGCCAGTCGCATAGAGGAGATGCTTTGAATATTACCAAAGCTTCTTTCTGGTGAGTCAGAGAGAGCTACAGTTATGACCCGAGTTATTCATTCCTTTCTTGATCGCCAATGCCATAGTATGCACCAGTAAGTTCCTCCAAGGTCTAAGAATAGTGGTCTGAAAGAGAACTACAGGAATTTTAGAAAATGCCACTTTGGACCTCTTTCTAAATGCTGTAGCTCAAACACAAGTTATTAAACCTGATGAAGGAGTGACCAGGTGTAGCTCTCAGACATCATGGTCATAATGGTCCTGAAGAGAGAGAATCATACTGAGTTTTCCTTGAAGGCTTCCCACCCAAGTAGTGACTCAACCTCCTTATTGTTTTAGGTAAGGAATCTGACACGATCAGGCCCAAGATGGTCCATGGCTTCAGGCCATAAAATCCCCTATCACTAAGTACTATAAAATTCTCTGATCAGAGGAGCATTCAAGTACTTGCTGAGTACTAAGATCTTCCTTAGACAATGGGATGTAATATATCTACAACCATATAAATAGCTGGTTGGATGAGAGTTGGATAAGATCATGGCTTTACAATGCTGCCCCTCCTGCTTTTAACCCATCCCAGCGTTGGCTGAAACCAGGATGTGGCAAGCCTTAAAGGGATTTATGCGTTGAAATTACCAGCCTTCTTCAGCCTTACAGGAATAAGGATGTTGATTCTCACCAGCAAATTGCTCCCACTCAGCACTGACTTTCCTTGTTGATCCTTTTAGCACCACCTTTTTGTTTAGAGCATCTAATCACTTATCAGCAAAGGTCCTAAACTAAAAACGCTGTTTGGAAACGTCTCAGTTGTGGCCCTTTCATTCCATTGTCCTGCGGCACCCTGCTCAAGAAAGGCTTTTGCACCCCAGACTCTCCCTGTCAGTGATATTCTACTCAGTTTGGGTCGTCATTGTGAAAGACACCCTGTGCTAGTAGAAGAAAAGGAATTGCCTTGCTGCAATTTCTATGCTGCTTGCTGTGACAGGACAGAAATGTCTCTTCGGTACCCAGAATTTGGTTGGCGCCAGAGCTCTGGGAACAGACTGAAAGGCGTGGGTTGGTTTTGGATGAATCATGTTTTTAATCATCAAACACTGCCAATCAGAACTGCAGCAGATTTTCCCCAGTTTTTTGTTTTACCTTAAGAATGATAATTTCAGACTCACAACTCCGGATTAAGCACAGATGGAAGCTTCACAAGCACTGACTAACGAAACCCCACAACCCTCTTGTTTGAGATGAAGAACCTTCAACATCAAAAGATTAGGTGATTTATGAACCTGTTCATAATGGAGCTGACATTAGATTTGAGATAATAATCCTTCCAGCGTGCACATGGATCAATTATATCAGTGACTAACTTTAATTAGGAGAGAAGATGGCGTAGTTATTAAGGCATGGGTAGAGGACTGCGGGTTCAATACCTCATTGCACAAAAAGATCCCCTGTGGACTTGAGGCAAATCAGGCATTTTGGTTTGCCTCAATTTCCCATTTGTGAAGTGGGAATAATATTACCATACACATTCAAGAAAACAGCCATGTATTTAAGGAATTAAAGACAAAGGCCATTAACACTTAGATGATGGATTATTAATAAATGAGCCATATTGCAGTGGTAAACTGAGGCTCATGCCAACCACAGGAACACAGGAACAGAAGGTAGCTGATGGATCACTGTATTTTCTTCTAGAAGGGCTGCAAAGAGGCATATCATGTCTCTGCCTATAACCAGCTGTTTAACAGTAAGCATGATAGAGTATGCAAACCTGACTTCCAAGTTGCTGTAGCACCTATGAACACTATTTTGGGTGGGGGAGTCTTCACTTCTATTTCTATGTAGGAATCCCCCCGCCTCATCCATAAAGTTTTCTCCTTGCAGTCTTCGGAGTGACACCATATGCAGTTGTTTTCTGGGGTTCCAGTAAAGCCTTGTCTGATCACTGGTGGATTTTTGTTTTCAACCTTTCAACCCACTTTATTAGATAGGGCAGATGGTGGGAAGCTGGAAATTTCCTTCTCTCACTCCTAGGTCAATTACATTTGTTCCTAATTTACCCAATGCCCCGGCCGAGCTATGGATCAATGAGACATAAGCAAGTACGTAAGGACAGGATGTCCCAGGTGCTTAAACATGTGGTTAAGTGTTTGGGTGAACCAAAGTTTTCATAAGGATTAGATTTAATGAAATAAGAGTGAGTAATCCCACACATGACCCAGGTTTTCCTGTGTTAGATGCTAAACATTGGACTCTTCCCTGAAGAAATTGCTGTTGTGTTTTAAATTAAGACTTTCAGAATTTAAAAGCATGAAAATCTTCAAATGTTTAAAAAAAACCCAAACAAAAAACAAACCACAAAAAACCCTTTCAGGTAAAACTTCCAATAAATCTATGTTCAGCTCTGCTTTACCAGCCATAATCATCCATTTATGGATTCAATTCAAAATTTGTTTACTGAGGGTACTATTTTTTCATATCAGTTCCTAAGACAGCAAAGATCTATGGGAATACTTTAGAAGTCCTAGACAAAAGTGGGCACATCATGCACTTACATTAGATGCAAGGCTTGATCTATAGTCTGATCCATGTAATCCAAAGACTACTGCTGAGTAGAGATCTCCAATAAAGAGACCTCTAGGAAACCTCTGCCTCTGCAGCTGGTTAAAGCTGGCTTAAAGGTGAGCCCAAATAGAAGCATGATACACTAGCCTGAGTTAGGAAATGAGAGTACCAAGGTGGAATGTTTGTGTCTTTGCACAATGGATATTTTAACTGACATGTTTTCAACCTATTCTTTCTATTACCGCATCTTCTTGAATGATGGCCAACAGGCCAAATTCAGCCTGCAAAGCACAAGTAGATAGGAAGGTCAGATGAAACCAGAGAAGAAGCAGCCCATGGTTGGCTATGATCTGGTACTCACAGAGCTGAAGGCAAAAGTCCTGACCAGACATTGACCTTCAAGTCAATCACACAAATACAATGCAGATAAGAGTCCTGAGCTCTCTTACTCACTTCAACTCTCCTCAACCACTGTTGCATGTGGCCTGCATACTGTTCCTGTCTTCTTGTAGCAGCTCCCCTTCAAAAGCAGCTGGGAGCTTCTGTTTTGATTTATTTAAAAGGTTATATGGTAAGAAAGCATTGGGGAAGTCAAGCACCCTAATTTTTGAGAATGTCAATCTTCAGGTTGCTTTTTCTGCTATTTCTTCTCTTTTTCAGAGAGACAGATAAGGAATCGTGGTCAAGCTGTCCCTTGGGAAAAAGCCTGGATTCAAGTGGCCACAACTGTCACATACACTGTTCCAGGAGAAACAAGTCCAGAACAGACTGTCCTTATCTGACCCAGGAGCTCAGCTCCTGAAGAATGGTAAATGAAAGGCATTTTGCATGTTCCCTTCGTTGTACACGCATCACTTCACTCTGTTTTGAGTGAAAGCAGTATTTCCTGGCAAGAGTTGGCTTCAGAGCTTTACCAGGGCTTTGGATAAAATAAAGCAGGATCTTGGTCATCTTTTTACACTTGGAGTCCCATGCATAGCTTCTGCCAGCTAACTGCTCTTGGGTACCCATACAGTGCAGACAAGATCAACTTAGCGCACAATCAAGATTCAGGGATTTGATCAAAGTGAGGAGATAAGAATCACAAAGGCCAACTTTATGACTCTCTTACTGATAAGGTGACAGAGCAGGGGCTAATCTAGATACTAGCATAATTGATAATAACCTTGGAGCTTCTCTGAGTTGTTTAATGACCCAGGAATGTGGGGAATGCTGTCGCATGGCAGAATTCCTGCCATGTGCCTGACACAATCTCTACCTCAGGCTGTGAGAGGAGGCATTAGGTCAGTTAGATAGGATTGATAGGCCAATACTGAGCAAAAAGACTACTCCAGACCCAAATGTTGGGTGTCTGAGATCTTGGCTCCTGGTGCCCCCCAGATCCTGGAATACAACATCACAAAGGTGAAGAAAAAAAATATATATCTTGGATAATTCAGCAACTGGGAGGCAATCCAAATTCACTAGGCAAATTTGCTTATATGAGCTAGGAACCTGCATGTTATGCCTCAGCCTGGAATCAATCATATTTTAGTAGCTATGGTAAAATATGCAAACAGCGACTTCCAGCTGAGACAAGTTCAGCACAGCTCGGCCAACGGGGTGGAGGCTCCATTTTTGACTCACCTAATAGAGTTACTGCCTAAGAACCATGAGGGTCTCTGTGCAATGTGCACATGAGCCATGAAGTCCAGCCAATGCTGGGAGAAGGGGTGGGGAGGATCTGTTCGTGTATTTGGCCGCCAGCTGGATGGGAAGTGCGAGATTCCGTTCCTGAGCTTGTCTCAGCTGGAAGTAACTCACTGCAGACATAATTCATCCAGACTCTGTCCTCTGCAGCTTTCTGTATAAATCTCATCCCAAGGCATTTTGGAGCAGTACATAATGTAACATGACAACGCTGCTGAAATCCAGTGATCTCTATCAGCTCTGAGGGACGACAGATCCTCAGATGGTGTCGAACAGCAGCACCCCTGGACTCTCAGAAAACTAGGACTCAGTTTCCTTAAAGGCATTTAGCAGCCAGTCTGTCTTTAAAGATACTTACTCCACTTTGATTGTAGTGACAAAACCCTTCCTCCTTCTTACCAGCTGCATACCTGTGCATTTACACAGTGATCTAAGCATTGATGGCAACTCCACAGCTAATAGGATACAGGAACTTCAGCACAGATGAGTTTGCAACTTACATATTCCCTTCTTCTATCCGTATCTTGTCAAGTCAGTCACTAAACTCTAACTCTTTGCCCCATATATATGCATTCCTTTGGCCATTTTAGATGTCCTGTGAGGAGCCTCTTCTTTAACACCAACTCTTTGATTGCATGAGCATGCTGGTTGCCCAACTTTTCATCAGGATGCTAAAGAGAGAAGTAGCACAGTGCTTCAATAGTGTTGATCCTGACAGTCTTTTTACATCTGCTATAGGTACAACCCTTACACACTCTGTAAGACTGGGAAGTTGAGAAAATGACCATCTCACACCGAGGGTGTGTCCAAAGAGGGGAATATCTAGGTCTTGCTCTAGCAAGCGGCAGGAAATCGCTCCTTCACTTCATCTTAACTTATGAAAATCAATGCGTATGTAAAGCATTGACCTTAGCTTAGGGTCTCTGACAAATTATTGTCTGTTCTCATACACTCTGGAGGTTCTCAAATGCTCATTTGCAGCTCAGGTAGGACCCATCTCACCTAACATTAGCCAACTAAGATGTAGATGTCTAGTCTCACCCGCTCATCCATTTCCTATTAGATTTGATGGAAGGAAAGGCACCTTCAGGAGGCAATTCAACCTACCATGTCTGAGCTGTCGTAACCTAAGTGAGAAAAAACTTATTATTTATGGAATACAGTTACTTATTGGGGTAGAATATATGTTTTGTGATTAACATTGTGAAGGCACACAAACCTGGTCACAGCAAATTATTGGAGTCAATGGGAATTTATGAGTTTACACACTTTGTTATACCTGGCACACCAAGTCACGAGTTGGCAATTTCATAATTTCATATCTAAACAACTGCATGTCCAAGTCCTCAGGTTGAGTACACGGATTAATGCCTAGGGACTCCATACAGTCATATCCTGAATTCCAGCTCTTCAGTAGCGTGTTCTATGCCTTTGGATATCTGCAACAGCTCCACCAAAGTCAGCAGAGCTATAGTGATTCACACCAGCTGAAGATAAGCCCTCATTGAATTCCATAAAAAAATTACTGATTTGCCTTGGTTCCACCCAGCCTCTTCATAAAATAGAAACCTCCATCACAAATTCTCCACGGTCTTGCCTGGGATCATGTTGAATAAGTTAAATGGTGATACTTCCACCATTTAAAAAACACTCCTCTACACTCTGACATTCTAGAATATCAGACAAGTTACCTTCCCTGATATCTAACTGGTATCCCCCTTTCTTTCCTTCTCCTAGTTATGCCCACTGGTACCCTGTGGAATGATTCCTCCTTGCCTTCCTTTACTATATACACCTGACAAATGTTTGAGCGCTATTATCATATCATTATTTGGCCCGGATTAGTACTTGCTAATCTTTGCTCATCAGTATCCGTCCTTCCAGCCCTCTGGCTCTTTGAATACCCTCCAGTTTGTCAACATCTTCCTGGCATGAGCATGGGATGAAATACAGTAGTCCAGGTGCACTCACTCTGGAGCCATATCATCATATCAACTCAATTCAAGGGCTCAGTGCATTGGATCATGTGGGTTCTTCTTTCCCGTCACCTTGCATTTCACACTTAGGCTGAAAGATGCATGTCTGTGCATAGCTGATCTGTTCACACGTTATCTACGTGAAGTTGTGCACGTTGACATGGCAATGCTTTTCATAAATGTGGAGTTAGGGGCTCTACCTCCCTCTGTTTACTCACCAAGGTGACGAGAAGCAAGATATTGGCACACAATGAATGAGATCAAGTAATTGACAAGTTCCTGCCTGCCAGCAGAGCTGCTGCAACTGTCCATGTGCGTGCTCTTAGCCTACACCAGCTGGGAGACATACAGGCGTAAGTCTCGTCCTTTCTCCTTGACGTTAGATTAAGTTGAGGTCATGTATAGGTGTTGCTGTGCTGCTGATGGCTGGTAACATGTCAAGCCAAAGAAACTATATTGCATTCAGTCATCTGAAGATGATGCGTATTTTTATCACAAATGAAGTTAAATGCTGTGATAACCCCCCTGTCTTTAACTTTAGTGCAGCTGCTGTGGTAGTACAATCAAGATTATCCTATGCAATACCACAATTTATCCTTCTTGGTAAGACAAACGTCTTAATTTTCTTCTTCAACAGTAATCAGACACAGATCTAAATCAGTAATAGTGGATTACTCTTGAAAGTGAAAAGTATTTAAATTCAATTTGAAATTGGTGACTGGCACTAGATTAGTAGTTTCTGGAAACTGTGGTCTTCCTTCATTATCACACATTCACTGGCAAAGTGAATTTCTACTTCCCTGAACATAGGCTAAACCTAATCCCAAGTAGCCGAACCAAAACACAGGAAGATGGTTAATTCTTTTCTTTTATATTTCAACTCACCGACTCCATGATCAATGACTCCCAATATGTCCTGTTACAGTCCATGGCCAGGCTAGCAGACCTCTCAACTATCACACCCGTTACCAGGATAAACGCTCATTGCTGCATGTAGATAACATTATTTTATATAATACCACTTTTATTTGGGAAACAGATATTCTGAAGCAAGCCTGCTAACAGCTGCTTTTTGGGAGAAATTGTATGTGCCTGCTTGAAATTATCTTGATTTTTTTTTTTCCTTCGTTTATCACATGTTGAATTCTCAGGGTGGAATTCCATTGCTTAAGCATAGGTGTGTTGAGTACCATTTGAGGTGCTTTACAGTATCCACCTGGCTCCAGCCTGCCTTTCTAAAGCATGTGGATACCTCAGATGACATAAAGCATCCCAAATGGCACTACACGCTTCTGCATACATAACTGTATTGAACCTGAAATCTCCACTGACTGTAGTGGGACTCAGATAACTAGCTAGGCATTGATGTCTATATTGTAGGAAGCCAAATGAAAATATCTGAATCTGAATCTCAGGAATCAATTCAGTGCCTAAATATTTCCACATGAAAGACCCTATACCAGATACCCACACAAGGCTTTCAGACATGACATGGGACCTATGGGAGACCTGTACCCTTCTGGAGCAGCACGCGGCCTCCAGGGAAATCTCAAATGGCTTTAGGCAGCTATGTTTAGCCAAATGTATCAAACTCTCAGTGAGGACTATTACTGTTCTGTTCAAAAATTCACTACGTGAAGCATAGGACTAAAGTCCTCCTTTTCTTCTTTGCTCAGGATTGTACCAGAAATAAGGAATCACAAAAGTGAGATTACAGAAAGGGCTATCCCTGTTTGGGGAAGGAAACTTGCAGCATTGCACAAGCTATTGAAAGATACTGATTTAAAAAAAAAAAATTGCTTGGTTGATTCATTATTTCTACAACTCTCAGCCTCTCCATTCATCTTTTGTGGGCTCAGGTACCCAGATACCTTGGAATTTGACCAATTCTATTATTTTGGCTCAAGTGAAGACAGGAATTGCGTGCTGCAGAGAATCTCTAGTTCTCTGAGTCATCATACACAGCTATAGAACATATATATAAATCACTAATGATTTACCTACAGGAAACATCATCACATAGCAACCTGGATTGTAAATATATTAACTGCTACCTATTCCTCACAAACCCTGAAATACAAATAGTCAGCCGCATCTGCATTTGAATAATCTACAGTGGAATGTCTCAAAAGTAACTCATTCTTCTTTGAAAGGGGGCAAGTCACTTCACATTTAGGGCATAGTTTCTGAGATATGCTTGTGGGATTGGCAGATACGACACAGGACTTTTGGAATACTTGAGCCCTTTGGGAGGGGAAGGTGGAGGCCCCTTGGTTGGCACTAGACCCTTATGGCCTGCAACAAAATTGATCCCTCAGTGTGGACTGGGAGGTGGGATTAATTTGCCCAGCTGATGACATCTGCAATTTAGAGGTCTACATTTGAGCAAGTCATCCAGATTTCCTTTTTAGCAATTAAGAGAAATATGCCAGTTTAGGGCACAGTTCAATGTGTTTTCATTTAATTTCTTTAACATCTTTAGGGTGATAAAAATGTCTCACTGTATACATCCATTTCTCCTCTTTATCGACTATAAAGGAGTAAGAAAAAGATGTCTCCATTGTAGATGTCTGAACATGGATGTCCTTGAGTGCGTCCTGAAGGAATCAGTACACAGACACCATTGCACGATAAATTCAGATCCCCACTTAGGGCTCAATCTCATGGTCAAGCAAGTGAAGCTCAAATTACTACGTGCTAGTTGACCCACACCAATCCTACATATGTGGATTCCTAGCCTACAGCAAATGCTAGCGAATGTGATTTAAATTAACCCTTTTTTATTGTGGGTAAGCAAAGTCTAATTACCTCACTTGCTGCAGGCTAGCAGTGAGCACACAGACAGTTACCAAGGGTCAGCTGATGTGTGGTAACTTGTTGCACCGCAGAAACTCGATCATGAGTTTAATTTGCTATAACTTCCACACACAGGCAAACCCTTAGACCTGGATTCTAATTTCTGCTAAAGCCTCAGGCAGTACAAAATTGACTAAAAGCTGTATTAAGGAGAGGGAGCAGTCACACCGAGATGCTACAGCACAGTGGGAATTAGTCCGTATTCCTGCAAAAACTTACATTTTGCACAAATGAAGTATGTAACAGTGGTAATAATAAAAAAAAAAAAAAATCCTGAATCTTTTTCTAGATTAAAACATTGAGCCACTTGTATCAAACAGCTACAAATCTATTTCACTAGAGGCAGCCGGCATCCCTTGTAACATATCTATACCTAACAGAAAACAATAAAATGCATTTATTTCTTACAGATAAAGTTATCAATAACTTAATAGTACTCTTGCTTCTGAGCCAGGAAACAACAAAGAAAGGTCACCAAAGATCCTAAGCCATAGGTACCACGACAGTCCAGCTAGTTCTAAGTCAGAAACACCCCCTCTTTCCTGTTAGAAGAGACAACTTTCAAGAGACACACTGACCAATTTTTTTCCCTCCTCGCATCTACGCTGTCTGCTGCCCGGGTAGAAGATAGACATGTTCAGCAACAATCTCAACATAAGGGGAGACCTGCTCACCTCACCAAGCCCAGGACAGAATACAGAAACCCTTGTTTCCCAGACCTCCAGTGGTCCATAGGGCACTCCTAAAACAACTTCATCATCAGGGGACAAACTCCCAACCAGATACTTGGATTATATGAGGGCTTTTTTTCAATCTAGCAGTGAAATGGGAACCAATGATGGTTCACTGAAACCAGCCAAATTCAGCTCAGAGGTAGACCTGAAGCAGAGTGAAGTCAATGAATCCCCAACTGGCCAAGTCCAAGAGAAAGGATGGATTCTCCCTTTCTCTTGACAGCTTCAGGATCACAACTGAAACCTCTTCCGAAAAATGTATTATTTCAGTCCAATACAAGTTGTTTGGATGAGTAGGGGAAAATGTGGTGAAATCTTCATTGTCATCCTAAGAAATGAGCCTGTGGAGTCTCACTTTCAAACGGGACGAAATATCAGTCACCTAATGCTGAAGTTTCTCAGGGCGGGACTCAGTTCACAGACTGAGACTTATACATGTAGATGTCTGCATACAGAAATGTCCAACAGGGCTAATTCTGGCTTTACTGAATCCACTGCACACAGAGCATTTTGCAATTAAACCTTATCTGTCTGGGACTGCAGGGGTCCCCAGTCACCTTGGGACCAAGCTCTCAGTATTTATAAGAAAATCCTGGACAAATGGACCAGTGTTATGCTAAAGAGCTGAGCTTGCTACTCCCATCATTCCTTCTGACTTCCTAAGCAACGCATACGTGTGGATTGCACTGTATGGACAAATGAAAGAGTGTTTTAAAAGCTGGTTGAAATAAGATGCAAAGAGCAGGAAATAAGTGAAGGGAAAGGTGTTCAGATGTCATGGAGTTACAGGAAAGTAGATGAATGTTTCAATTAGATAAGAATTAGGTCAATTTTCTTTAAATTTTACAAAGCTGAAACTTTGCGTTTACTTATAAATTCAAACATTATCACTTTTGCCATAACAGTAAGAATGCGATAGTCATCATGAAAAAAATTGCCAAAAAATTGGGACTTTGAGGGTCAGTGGAGACCAGACCCATACTCTGCAAAGTCACATCAGTTGCAATGACATCTCTCATTTGCTCAGGATGTTCTGAGGAAATCTCCCCATTTCCAGGTTGCCTCATCTGAATGCACATCCACAAAAGCCTAATGAAATGCTGAGGTTTATGCTTATGAAATCAGTCTGGAGACAGAGACTTTCTCACTGTAGAGGTTTGAAGCAAAGCAAGAAGGAAGCTTCCAGAGATTCATAGCTTGGTTAAAAACCTCCCTGGAGTCAGGGTTGCTATAGTGTTAGCACAATTAGACTTTGAAAAGACGTGTAGGTACTAGTAAACTTCTCAAGCCATAAGACTGTGCAAGCAGCTTCCGTAGCTTCCTCAGCCACAATGACCTCATATTTCATCTCTGCACTGTAATACCGTTGGTGTGATATTTGTCAGCTGCGGTCCCCATCCTCTAGGCTATAGAGCTGTGCCAGTTCACACCATTTCAGCTTTAAACAGGTTCTCAAGGCTGCAGGACTTCAGTAGATTTGCAAAAAACTCTTGATTCACCACGACTGTAATTTCACGCATGCCCAGGGCAGAAACCAAAGTTCACGCCAAAGCTGGTCACCTGGGATAGAGTTCATCTCATCTCTCTGTAGCCACCCAAAAATTAGGAATCCAGTTAATGATATTATCTTGGCCTCCTCTGTCCTCGTAACAGAGAGATCAGGGCCTCAGAAGAGCAAGTTGCTCTGTCCTAAAACAGGTGTCTAGGATAGGTGGGCTGAATCGCCTTCTGGGGAAGTTAGTCCCTACAAAAGGAGCCTACATGAAAGCCATAAACTAGATGTTTAATTTTGAGATGGCAGAAGTTTGCTAACATGAATCCTACCCTTCTTGTGAGACACATACACATGCTAAAAAAGTTCAAGAGCGAGTTCAGAGGGAGAGGTTTTTAAATCACCTTTCAGCATGGTTAGCACGCACTGTTGGCAACTCAGCTTAATATTTCTCCAAAGCATTGTCAAAGTTATACTGAGCCATTGGCCAGTCACAAACCATCAGCTGCCCTCTGAAGGGTGCAATGATGAAAAATTGCTTCTATTTTCTCTAAAAAAAATCTTGGTGTCCCCATTTCAGCCATAAATGGATTAGGACTTTGCACACCAGGCTGGTAAAAATGCTCCAGTCTTATAGAAAAATGTGAATTAGCAGACCTGCGGCCAGTAACCCTTTCCTAGAGTGGCCAGAACCAGCTGCTCCAGAAGAAAATGTAAGTGCCCTGCACAGGACATTTGTGGAACATTGTTTCCTTGCATGAATCTTATTCTGGTCTTCCATAGCCAGATGTCACCTTAAGCCCAGAAATAAAAGCCCAAAAATACTTGTCATTAACTATGACAATCCTGAATATTTGTAATATCTCTGTAAATATTGCCTTGAAAAATTCTATTGAAAAATCCTCATCAACCTTGGTAAGTTTTTGGCCTGATTAACATCCCGTTGTTCACCCCAAAGCTAAAAACTGGCAGGTCCTGCTTCTACCTCAGGACAGAATACAAAACTTACTTTCCATGGGAAGGGAGATCATTCAAGGGTACCAAGATACCTTCTTGGTATCTGGAGTAGACCTGCCTTCCCATTCAGTTTTCATTTTTTAATGGCAAGCTTTTTCTTTCTCCTGAAGTAACTCTGCAAAGCAGTATCTACTTCAGTTTATTTATGTGCTTAAATTGGAAGAGTTGTGCTGTTTGCACCAGAGAGGATTTGAGTCTTTTACCTCTTATCTCCAGGCAAAATCACCAAGGAAGGTCAAGGTCCTGAAAAACACTTAAGGCTTCTCATCAGCCACTCTTAAAATAGGGATAAAAACCTTCCAGACACCAACTGGCATCACATCACTGACATGCGTTGGGTGTTCAGGCACTCAGTCATGCCTCCCAACTTTAGCTGTCTAAAAGGTAGGTGTTTAGGCTGTTTCTAGAGTGGATGGAGAAAGATAGGCAACTCCAGACAGTGATTCATCACATCCACTAAAAAGATACCTATCTCAGGAAGGATGAATCGCCTTCAGAAGATGCCCATCTTTCTAGAGGGAGGTAAGATGATTAGCTCAGATAGTTAAGCATTACATGGCTAAAATTAAGTGAGTGAATTCCACCCAGAGGTCTGTTAGGGGAGTGTGCTGTCACCCAACAGAATACAGATACAATGACCTGTAGGCTTGGGAACAGAAGGTGTCCTCAAACTTTCTGAGAAAGCCCTGTTTTCAAAACAGAGCTGTCCCAAGTTGGTGGAACGCTTCCTCAAGGATGAACTGAATCTTCCCAATCTAACTTGAAAGGAGATGCCTCAAGATAGCTTGAGTCAGCCAGCCTTTGGGATCATCATGAGACAAGGTCCCACCCCATAAGCAAGTGGGGTTTTTTTAGCCTGCTCCTAGGGAAAATTGTCTATCTCTGCAACCCTGGAAGGCTCCCAGACCAGTATGCCAAGAAATGAAATCAAGGGCTTCTCTTCACAGCTGCTGCCTTCCTTCGTGGCCATTTCCCAGGCCTATGGGAAGTGCATGAAAAAGTGCTGAGCACCCGGTGACCTCAAGGCAACCTGCAAGCACTACTCATCTCACAACCACACCACCTTCTCTCCAATGGCTAAATAATGTTTTATGTGCCTAACTTCATATCTCCACATGTTTAAACCTCTTCAGAGCTCAGGGGCTGGCTGTGACAAACGGGAATATTAACATTATGTCAGTGCCCAGAAGGTCTCTGACTACAAGGCAAGCAAAGCTTGTGAGGCGTTGGTAGACTACCTGCCCATGTTGGCTAAAGCTGGCCGCAAGGAACTGTTCTCTGCCAAAACAGTGGAGTAAAGCTCAGCAAATCATTTCTGGCAAACCAAAAATGCACTAAAAGAATTATAATTGGAAATGTAGAACTGGCAGATTGGTTTGTTGGTTTTTTTTTTTTTTTTTGTAAAACAGAAGAGTTTGATTTTTTTTTTCAGGATGGATTCTCAAGGGTACTGAGGTTAGAGGCACAGACCCAAGTTACTGGGAGTCAAACCAGGGTGTGAGCCATGTGAACACCCATGTGAACATTCTTACCCCCTGGTATATATGAACCATCTTGTATTTATTGCAGGGTAAGAGCATTCACACGGGCAGTTACCACAGAAAAACTGGCATCTTATTAGTTCACACCCTAACTTACCTCGTGGTAATTTGTTCATGTGCCCATCCCCTAAGGTGCCATTCCCAAAGTGAAGTTAGAGGACGCAATGTCCCCTTTATACTCATAGTCAGCAACTTAGTGGTTAGGGCACTTACGCATGGTATGGGAAAATGAGCTTCATAAGTTTCCTCTGCTTGATTTGAAGCAGGGTTTTGAACCCGAATTTTTCAAATCTCAGGAGCACACCCTAGCCGACAGATTATGCTGTTCCACAGAACTACCAAATCAACTATTCACATTGATTGAGTCTTGGCCAGCACTGGGGATTCAGCCAGAAACCTCTGGAGCTCAGAGCAGAAGCTCTCAACTTACCCGTCGTATCTGAGACCTGGGTGCAGATCAGGATAGGCAGTATATGGATAGATTTTACAAGTGCTGAAGCCCATTAGGATACACGCAAAAGTTCTGCAATTCTGCCTTTGCATGCCCCAAAACCCCATCCAGCTCCTAGCCAAGTTTTACTGCATGTTGTCAGATGTATACAAGCCTTAACTGGGTTCCTTCTCTCTCCTGCAATGGGATAGGAGATGGGACTGAGATATGCCTGTAATTTACATACATTATTACTGCATGTCCCTGATAGCATGTATAATAATGTGCTATGTATCAGCCCAACACAGGAAAGACTCACCCTGCTCTCGGGCTTGATCTCAACCTGTGTGACCCAGCTTGGTGCCTGTGCATAGAAAACGAACAGAACTGCCCAGATATTTAAGGATAAACACAAAGCTAAGCAGCACTTTTCTGGCCCAGAATCAAAGTATGAAGCAACTTGCAGGATCAAGACCTAAAGGAGCTCAGAATCTAAGACATGAGACAAAGAGATTGCTCCAAAGTCTGTTAAAGTCAAGGGAAGATTTCCCTTGAGTTCAGCCTGTCTCTGGAGTAGAAGCTAAAGCTAAGGAGAGGGATATGTGCATGTACCTATCTATGCATATATATATATATGTATACATAGGCATATGTATTATATATGTATATAACTACCTTCATAATAGGTACTTCTCTCCAAAGAATCCTCAGAGTAGTTGTTAACTGGACTCTTCTAGGAGATGTCACTGGGAGCTACTGACAACAAGCCACCAGGGAAGTGGGTGCATTTCTGCAGCTGTCCTGCTCCCATGCTCACAAAACACAAGCTGGCCGTTCTCACAAGCCCTTCATCACTCTCATTCACTCTATCTTGTGACTTTCTACAGAAATGCCTGCAATGTACAGCCATGCTGTCAGGTGCCTACCAGGTGAGGAACACATGGTACGTGTCCTGGTATGGGAGACAAGCTGTGGGTGGGAAGCATGGACCTCCCAAGAGTTGAAGCCCTCCATCCTCCTTGAACTTAATGAGAAGGTTCATTCACTTCATCTCTTCCTCAGTCATATGATGCAATAAGTCTGTCAAGAGATTCATGGCATCTCCCACTCCCTCCATGTTCTCCTTCCTCCCACAAATCACATAGCCAGAATGAGAAGCAAAAGGGAAGAAACAGAAGATGAATGAATGAAAAAAAAAGAAATAGAGCAAGGAATTATTTTGTGGCACAAACTCATGAGCACTGACTTCTCTGTCCTTCTTTATGATGTCCAAGGAACGTTGCACACACACACGTATGCATGCACACACATGTGCATGCTTACGCATGCACACGTGCATACACACTGCAGCCTCTCCCTCTGGGAGGGCACTGGTCACATCTCTCCTCTATTTAACTGCCCATTTTTGTGAGACTTGCGGGTAGCCAATATCTTTGAGAACCTCTGCCAAATGAAGTTCATTAGGGCAATAGGTTCAAAGGTCATTAGGGGGACAAACAGACAGGCAGCAGGATTGCTTGTCTTGGTTCACGCAGAACCCAGCTGTAAGAGATGGAGTAGAGGAGCAAGGTGTCCGAGAGCCCTTCCAAAAATCCCTTCCTGCCCCCAGCCTGCCAGCCCCTCCGGGGCCACAAGGCACATGCCCTGAAGGACATCGGTCCCTTTGCACAAGCTCTCCCCTTACAATTAAAGGACTGCATTTAAAACACACTTTGGAAGGGCCTGAACTTCACAGAGAAGGGGGCCAACGCTGGCTGAAAATTACACAAATTATACCCAAGCTATTCTCTCCTAATATTAAAGTCTAACTTAGCATAGTAGTGCCTAAGGCTAAGTTCATGCCTAACTTAGCACCCAGACAGTTTTAATAGCAAAACCTATGTAGAGACCTGAAATTTAGGCAGTTTAAAGGGATGTTCACATCACTTCTCTCACTCTTCCATTATATTGCTGCCACCATATTCTTCTGGCATCAAAGAAAATCCCAGGCATCTTTCCTGACATCTTTAAGATCAAGGAAATTTAAGATAAGCCAAACTCTTCCTTATTCACAGTAACAGAAACAGTCTGGGAATTTGAGGACTAGACAGCACAAGTGTGTGAATAAATTTGTACAGATTTTATCAGCAAGGTCAGCAGAACCATAAAAATCTCAAGCTCAGGGTTGGTGAGTCTTGCCACGGTGATTTCAGGATCATGATTGGCCTTGAGGGTGGTCTCTGTCACAGTACCTCCACTTGGCAGCTCATTACTTGTTGCAAAAATCAGTCCAAATTACTATTTCTTTGACGAATTATGCTTCTGCAAGAGCACCTTTCTTGAATCAGCCTTTGTGTTGTAGGCTGGCACTACAGAAAACCAAAAAGGATAGACTTTTGAAGAAATACAAATTCCTTTTCCATGGGCTCCCACGGCTGTGGGCAGGATAAGCATAAGGATTTGGACATGATAGAGTTAGAGAATTTGACCTAACCTTGTTCTTCCAGAAGTCAGGCAGCCAGCTAGTCATCTTGGTTCTCTTAATCGCCAACATAGAGAGATCGGCTGCTACAGAGAGAGTCATTGCATCCAAAGACTGGCATTGAAGATAGGTCTGATGAATCACAGTGAGGAACTGTCAGCTTTCATTCATTGACCAGAAAGGGAGCTTAGATGACTATCTCAGATGAGGTGTCCAGCTCTGAGATGGACTATGACAAATCCTGCTCAGCACGGCTGCAGTGCGTAAGCATTGTGTACGTCTCTACAAGAGAGTGAACAAAGCTAAACTCTTCATTCATGGTCTCTGTTGTACTGACTCATGTATGTCCAGCTGCCCAAGCTGTTATCCTCATCCCAGTTGGTTTTTTTTGAAACAGTGAGTCAAATGTAACTCCAGCACAGCTTTTCCTCCTGTACCTCAGGCTCTGCTCAGTGACCCCATACCATACATTGAAACGGGATGTGTGCAGCCTGCCTCTGCCAGAGGCTGTAGGACACTGTCTTGTTTTCCAGCTTTCTGATTCTCATCTGTCCAGGTCACCAAGCTATTTGTTTAGGCTTGTGGAGTTTATGAAACCTTAGGAAGTTTAACAAAGACAGACAAGTGTAGGGTCTTGCACCTGGGAAAACATAATCCAGCAGTGCAGCTCAGACTGGGGTCCACCTGAGTAGAGAGCAGCTCCGTGGAAAGGGACCTGGGGGTCCTGGTGGACAGGAAGCTCAACATGAGTGAACAGTGTGCTGCTGCGGCCAAGAAGGCCAATAGGAGGCTGGGTTGCATCAAAAAGGGCATCACCAGCAGAGATAAAGAAGTCATTATCCCCCTCTACTCAGCACTTGTCAGGCCACACCTGGAATACTGTGTGCAGTTCTGGTCCCCGTTAGACAAAAAAGATGTGGCCAGGCTGGAGGGGGTCCAGAGAAGGGCCACCAAGATGATCAAGGGTCTGGGCAGCCTGCCGCATGAGGATAGGCTGAGAGAGCTGGGTTTGTTCAGCCTTGTGAGAAGAAGGCTTAGAGGTGATCTCATCACCATGTACCAGTACTTAAAGGGGAGCTACAAAGAAGATGGAGACTCCCTTTTTACAAGGAGTCCCATGGTGAGGACAAGGGGTAGCGGGTACAAGTTACTCCCAGGGAGATTCCGATTGGACACGAGAGGTAAATTTGTCACAATGAGCACAGTCAATCATTGGAATAATCTCCCCAGGGAAGTGGTTGACTCCGCTATGCTGAACATGTTTAAGACTCAGCTGGACATGGTGCTGGGCCATCTCGTCTAGATTGTGCTAGAAAGGTTGGACCAGATGATCCTCGAGGTCCCTTCCAACCTGGTATTCTATGATTCTATGATTCTGTGAGGGCAGAGAAGAGATATGACCAGATGTCCCATGTCCTGTGGATTTCCTTTAGCCCCTGACTTATCGTTTTCCCCTGGTTTATCGCAGAGTCTACAATTCATTAGACAGCCAAGATCTTGCATATTGCCCTACCCTTCTCGTACTAGAGATGGACAAAACTGGGGTCTTGCATGCAAGAATCCAAACAGGAGCCTGTATTGCCCTATTTCTGGATCTTGTGTGCAGGACAGAATTTCTTGATTTATTCTGTCTGAGTACCAGTGTCAGAGGCAACAGGAGCCACCAGTCGCATCACTGTTGGTGGCAGACAGCACCACTGTATCTGTGGCTGTAAGTATATGCTAGACTATATATAACCCTTGAATTAGTGTCTGTACTACAGTTTGGAGACTCTTCTGGTAAACATGACAGCTTACTTGTAATTTTAGTGGAGCTGTTAGAAAGCTGTATTGACAACACACTGCCTTGTATTATGACTGAGCCTGAACCTTTCATTCCTCAGGAGACTGAGACTACACATGATGTTAGCAGGACAGATGGACTCAATGCTTGTTTCTGCCACACACTTCCCATATGCCTGTGGGCAAGTTGCACCAAGGATTTCAGTGGCCACTGAATTAGCATTTCCCTGTCTGATTCCCAATCTTCTGCTAATGTGTCTTATCTATTCTCTTTCAACTCAGTTGTCAGCCCCATCTGTCTGGACCTATGCTCTTTCAGGCAAAAACTAGTTCCCACTGTGCCCTTAGTCAGCTGTTGTAAGCGACTTTTAGGTTTTGCAATCAATCCACTAATATCCTTGACCTGTCCTGTTAGAAAAAGGCTGTGATCCTGTAAGCTCCTTCCTTATCCAGCTGATATTCTTGTTAGTAATGACTCAGTACTAACTACCTCTTATATCCATTACTTCTTCACAATTCTGATTTAGGTGTATTTAATCCAGCCTGAGGCACATGCGGATGATTTCTGGATCGAATGATTTAATGATGGTAGAAGCTGTTATACCTATTATTTCAAACACACAGAGGGATGCATCTCAACTAACCCAAGGTGCCTCATAGTTAGACAGCTAAATCTGTGCTGCTTAACTCCTGTTCTCTTTATGGCATGTGAGGAGAAATAAACATTTCAGTAAAAGCAACAGAGCTAATCCACTTTTCCTCACATTCAGAAAGAGCTAAGGGTATTCATGGACCGGTCACTGCAATCCACTGACAAGGGGCAGCTCAATAATAAAATCAGTTAATTGATCAGGTTGCAGCAATGCAGTCAATAAGTTTAAGGCACAAAGCAAGAATTACGTGTCTAAATACCCTTGCACTTCACTTCCTCTGGCCTCTTACTGTTTCGTCTGAGCACTTCCACCAGAAAATCTTTCCAGATGGTGACCAAACTACACCTCTGCTAATGCTGCAACAAAACAGCTTTCAGGCCCTGGAGATCAGGCTGCCACTTTCTTTTGCTGTAGATTTACACCATTTGTAAATGGGAGCATATCCAGGCCTTGAAAAAAATCAGCACACTTTGTTCAAGCCAGCTGGTGAATGGGCTAGGCTGGACTGAGCTTCCCAGTCCCTGGATCGCTTACTGCCGGAAAATAATAGACTATATCAACACACACTTCAAAACATCTTTAGTCCTTTTTCCTAGCACCTCACCTCTTCAGAAGGGTACTGTTCTCAGAGCCTTCCGGACAGCCCTCCACCACTGTTACAAAGCCAATCCACAAGGAGAGGCAGCACTCCTGTAGTATGCAGGATCAAATGAGGTACCCAGCTCTCCCGGTCTGGATCCGTAAGCAAATTATTTCATGACAAATGCATCTGGACTGCTCTCCCCATGGAAGAATGTGCAAGAAATTGATACTTCATAAGAATTCCCTTCAAACGCCTTTCTGAGATATGAGATTTTTCCTCAGGTCTTTTACACCTATGTGGAATGCAGTACCAGGACTTCAAGTGATGGGTATTTAAAGGTAATTTGGTTGCTAAAGATGTAAAGCAATGCCCACCAGGATTTTCAAAAGGGTCTTCCCATGGAAGTATCCTTTTTCAGTATTCTATGTGTCTAGGTAGAACATTAAATGCCTAGATGCTCCTAGCCTTTAGGAGTGTATTCAAAGAAAAAAACAACAACAACAACAAAAATGGATTCATCTATCTAAAAGGAGCCATCTTTGTCTGACCTAGTCATCCAGGATCCTCTTGCAGGCAATGGTGAGAAAACTGGCACAGCTGGAATCTGAGTCATCTCATCCAAAAGTAAATGTCTAACATACGTCAGATGAGTTGCATCCTATTTCTCACCAATAACTCTAAAAGACACTTGGCTAGAGACTGCTAAAGCTGCAAGATGATTCTTCCTCCAGAAGGGATAGGAATCAAACCTGCATCTCCCCAAAACCATTTACCAGTTTTTTATGCCTCTAAAAGAACCACGGGTCTCCAAGTAAATTCTACAGATCTTATCTGATGCCCAGTGGTGTCTCCCCAGTCTTCACTGGGCTTTGGATGGGGTCCTACCTGTTTAGCAAGAGCTTAGACTCTCCCATTTCTTCCCAGCTACTGTAGGCTCGTAAAAAAACGGAAACGCTCCCTTAAGTGCGTCCCTCAGCGTGCAAAGGATTTAGAGTTGCTTTCTGTCATGCCACACAACACTGTCTAGCAACAGGCTCTATTGTTGTTCTTCTGGGGGCAGAGGGACAAACTGAATGGTAGGCTTGGCAACTGTTCAAGGAGTTTCATTCCTGCCTTCCCACCCCTTAGTAAATATCTCTATTAGACAAGGTGTACCCTTTTGGAAGCAGAAGAAACTCCTGCTCTGCTCAGTGCTGTTTGGCTTCATTTCACAGGCTTGGCTATAGCGGAGATGGGCTCTGCCTTTTCTTGCTGCTCCGTCCCACAGTGTGAATTCTGTTGAATAACAGCAACTTTCCAAATGTGTGTAACCTCTGCCATAACGCTGCATCTTCCAAAAGAGATGTAGAGGAAATACAAACCTAGAAAGTGAAACTAGGAGATATAGACTGGGAAAAGAGAAAGGGGTTTGATTTCAGAGAACTGAAAGTAAAACAAAGTCAGAGGAATTCTCTGAAACGCCGGTAACTGTTGCATTAATAACAGTGACCGAGTCCTCTGCTGAGATAAGTGTCATAATAGGGAAGAAAGCAAGCCATTTTGCATGTCTTTTTAAAAAGTTTTGAGATGAAGTTCTGTTACAAGCTTGAGTCAATGACTTGTGGATGTGGCTGGAAGACGGTGGGAGACTCTGGATGTGTTTGAGGATAAGGAGCACTGGGAAGATGTATTTGTGCTCCGGAGTGTGCTGGATTAGAGGCAGGATTAAATACGTTACAGAGAAAGCTGCAAAACTCAAACTGCTTAGGCTTTCAGCAGCTATGCTGAGACATATAAGTTGGTGTGAATTTGCTGAGGAGAGGGGTGGCCTAGAGGTTTTTAGTACCCACCTAGATGGCATGCACGTTCCTGCGATAGCATACCATGGCTGCACCCATTCCAACACACCAGTGAGCACTGCGCACTAAAGAGCTTGTTAAAATACAGGAAGAAGATGGAGAAAAAGTCCATGACTTGATTTTAGCCATGTGAAATTATGCCAGGCAATGGGAATTAGAAATAGAGCTCATATTTTAACAGCTAGGAAATAGGCAAAAACTCTCAAAAGGGATTCCCTGTCTTGGGTGCAATTTGTCTAAACCTGGATGACAATGATGGAGATGTCTCTGAGCTGGTTGCCTCAACTCTTCCATAGTCTCAGAGGATGTCACCAGTCAAGCTCAGTCAAAGGACTGAGACATGAATTGCACCATAAGAAAGTGCCCATTTCTCCCCATCAATGAAAGGAGCCAAGAGCACCTGGCTTGGATGGAAACATCTAAATTGCGGACACATAATGGGTAAAATGAATCCCACCCCAAGGCTTTGCTGAGTTGCCTGCAGATAGGCACCAAGTGCCACTGAGATGCTCTAGGGTCTTTTTGACTGGTCTCCATCTGCTGCTGAGAAAGGATCATAGAATCATAGAATCACAGAATGCTCTGGGATGGAAGGGACCTTTAAAGCCCATCCAGTCCATCCCCCCTGCAAAGGGCAGGGACATCTTCAACCAGATCAGGTTGCTCAGAGCCCCGTCCAGCCTGGCCTTGAGTGTTTCCAGGGATGGGACATCGACCACCTCTCTGGGCAACCTGGGCCAGTGTTTCACCACCCTCATTGTAAAAAATGCCTTCCTTATATCTAGTCTGAATCTACCTTCTTTTAGTTTAAAACCATTATCTACCCCCTGTCCTATCACAACAGGCCCTGCTAAAAATTCTGTCCCCATCTTTCTTGTAGGCCCCCTTTAAGTACTGAAAGGCTGCAATAAGGTCTCCCCACAGCCTTCTCTTCTCCAGGCTGAACACCCCCAGCTCTTTCAGCCTTTCCTCATAGCAGCGGTTTTCCATCCCTCTGATCAGTTTTGTGGCCTCCTCTGGACCCTCTCTAACAGGTCTATGTCCTTCTTGTACTGAGGACCTCAGAGCTGGACGCAGTACTCCAGGTGGGTAATCATGCCATCAGTGGATTGTATACAATCCCTGCCAGGCCTCTGAGGACAACCAGTATGCCATCAAGCATCTTAATTGGAAGTAGAACCTATGCATGGGCTCCTGATGGGAACTCAGGCATCTTCATTTTTGGACTAAATGTCTTTCCTGGAAGACATGCTTAAACTGAACACTAGGGTTGATGCATGGCAACCAGGAGAGTGTCCAAACCTGTGATAGACATGAGGCCAGGCCAGCAATGTGAGGGTCTACCATGATCTGAGCTTAAGGAAGCCCTGAGGCACTCTCTGACCCTTCTAGGCAAACGTCCTCCAACACACTTTGAGTCTACAAAGCCTCTGTGGAAGAGGAGAGATGACCACCCCAGACACTTTGGATGCCTTGCAAGGCCTGTGATGTGAGAAGGGAACCAAGTCCGCATGACGTGACCTTGTTGATGAAGCCTTAGAGTGCGCAAAGATGCAATAAGAGAAAAGCATTTCACCCCAATAGAGTGTGGAGGAATATGCATGTTGGAAAAGTGTAACAGCATCCCTGCTAAGAATTATCTCTATGCCAATATAAAGCATAACTGACTATTGTTTACACCAGAAGAGAAACTGTGATGAGGAGACCAAAGGCACCTTGAACTCCTTTGATGGTCCAGGCTCTACAAATGCAAAGTGCTCTCTGGGTATCAGCAACATCCAAGTGGGAAGGGGACTGTGAATATGCAGGTGACAAACAAGAAAAAGAGACAAACAACATCTTTGTGATGCATAACGCTCTCCCCTTGTTTGCAGGCTGTTTTTAAAAGCAGTGCCCTATGTTAGGAGTTCAGAACAAGGGAGTTAATGCATTGGTTCTTCTTCCCTTCCCTTGTTTTTTGCAAGCACCAGTAGAATTTGGAGCGAACTGAAGAATTTTTACATGTTGTGCTAAGATGATAACAGGACTTAAAGGAAACCTTGCCACTTTTAAAGGGACAGAAGGCGTGAAAAGCATTACGAATGGCCCAGACTAGATGGAAACAGTTGGTATAGACAGTGTCAGGAGCGGCTTTTCTGCAAGACCAACCCTGGGCCTGATCCAGCAAAGCCCTGGTGGATATGTCATGGAAGGGGTCCTGCCCTTACAGGTTTTCTCGAGTATTCATCTCCTTTCAGTATTAAGCCCCACTGAACTGTATTGGCTCTTACGGACCCTGGGCCTTCATTTGGCTCTCGGTGGTGTCAGCAAAGCAGACGTGGGTTTAGTGAGACAGGATGGCAACAGCTCTTGTTGCAGCCTTGCGGCTGTGCCCCATCCAGCCTTAGCTGAGCATGTGGACAAGACATACCTGCTCTGGCTAATACTTTTCCTGCTGATATTTCCCCTTCCTTTCTACTATATTTCAGTGGTTTTAACTGGCACCATCACCCCAGCACCTGCTACCACCTGACTGGGCAGAAAGCACCAAGCTCCACATCACCAGAAGACAGTCGGTGCCTATTTTGAGCCTAGAAAGCCCTTCTCCTTTGCAGCAATGGTCTCCGCAGACCTCCTGTATGCTCCACCTCCCCTCTTCCCAGCTGCACTCTTTGGCCCCACAAGTTTTTCTTTGGGATCCAGAGCAAGATCATGAGTCCAATCAAGGAAAATTTCAACATGGATGTTGATGGGAGTAGGACCAGTCCACCCCTGCTCGCAGGAGGCCCTGGGGATGAGACTGCATGCTCATCACACAGCCAACTGCGTTCATCGTACTGCATACAGCTCAGCTGTCCAAACGTAGCATCCATGACTCAGGACTCCCCTTGTGACACACTTGTGCAATGCTTATTAAGTGCTGTCATTATACCCAGTAAAGCCCTTTGAAATGCGGCCGGGCTATCTGAATCATGCACTTGGGGAAGGCAAGCACAAATGCTGAGCAAAGGGGAAGCAGGAGCATCAACCCATGGTTGTCCCATTGGGCTTTTCTTGCGCTCCCGTACACACAAAGCAAAACCATCTGCTTCTCGCGAGGTCTAGCACAGAACAGCCTCCTCTCCCTGCTGCTTTGCACCCGTGCTAAGCACTAGTGATGTGGGAAGAGGTGCAGAGACTGGCAGTCCCTGTCTGGAAAAGCAGCAGCATTGCTGCAGGGCTGGAGTCGAGTTGGCTCATCCCAGTTGCAGGAGCAGGGATGCAAGAAGGAAAGGGATCCCATAGATTTGGGATGGACATACCAATGAGTCAACCTCATCTCCCCTGGTACAATCGGCAATCCTTGACTTTTCTTTCCTAGGAGAGACCACAGGCTCACAGCAAAAGTCAAGGCTCCTCCAGCCTAACCCTTTGGAGGGAACAGTCAAAAAGTTTTTTTTGGCCAACAGAAAGCGGGGCTATGGCCATCCCCCTGTTCCAACTGCTCTACCTACAGCAGGCGTAGCTGCAGAGCCGAGTCTGGAAAAAGAAATGCCATGTGCACAAGTGAAATGGCCCATCTAGGTGGCACAGGAGCTCAGAGAGAACAGGACCCACCCATTTCATTAATGTCTACTGCCCCTGAAGCAGACACTTCTTTACCCTGCCCTGGTGCTGTGCGCTGCAATAGCACCCAAGGACACGTGGCCTGTGCAGAAAGGTCTTTAGAAAGAAGAAAAGACCTGCCTTCCCTCGGTGAACCAGACAACCAAATGTCTTGGTGCTACACCCAGCCCTGCTGCAGGCTCATTGCAAGGTCCGGGTCAGGGCCTTTAAATTCTTCTGCCTCTGCTTACCCACCTGTAAAATAGGAATAAAAAACATCCTCTCCATTCCTGGGCACATATCAGAGCTTAAGCCATGTTAGTAGGTGCTCAAAGGTTTTCAGGTGAGAAGTCTTATAGGTGTTCAGATGTCTGTAAAGGACATATTTTGCCTCTGGGGCTACCTGAAAAGGGCTGGGGAGCAAAATGATTCACTTTCCCTTATCTTAGTTAGGAAGGGCTTGCCTGTTTGAAGCAACGCCTTCATTCAGTGCTTTGAATATCAAGTTGCTGGTTTTCAGGTTAATTTATCCAATAAAGTCCTCTTAAAATTGAAAGAAAAAAAAATCAATGAATATGCAGCAGGACAACACAATTTAATAAAATGAGTCTAAAATCTGAGTAGATGAGGGCTCTTCTTTAGCACACACTGTGCTCTCTGGGAAAGTCCCAGCCCTCCCCATGTTTGAAACAGGGGCTTCTTGCTAAGACCTTGCAAAATTTTCAGTTCCTGCCGCGAGAAAGGCTTCTTGTGTGATCTTGGTCCAGCCATTTAACCTCACCAGCACAGCTCCTCCATGCCTGAACTATGCCAGGAGCAACATAAATACCATAAGAATCTGTTTCTCCAGTCCCACCATGAAAAAATGGAGATGGGAAAATATTTCCCTTACCCTTTGCACACTATACCCTATGCATGGTCCAGGCACGGGCTGTTTCTTACCACTTACATCTACACAGCAAGATCCCCTCGACGCAATTGCCTTCTATCCCCATTGCTGCTTGGGTGCAAGTCACCCATGCTGTGCTCCGGAAAATCCAAGTTGGTGGGCGAGCTGATATCTGAGAATAGGCTAAAACATCATTCCATAATTATACGCTGCCTGGCAAAACAGGGTCGTGTAAGATACTGTTGTAACATAAATACACGAATATAAAGACAATTCCCAGGCCTTGGGGCAAGGGTGGGAGAGGGCTGCATGTACAGGGACTGCACCGCGTACAGCTGAAATGCAGCCCCCTCTGTTTAACATCGCACCGCAACCTGCTGCAGTGGCAGAGGAAATGAAGATGAATGCCATCACCTCAGAAATGTCAAAATCCTCAACTCTGGCTAATCGAGCAGAGAAGCGGGTAGATGCAATTCATATTTCTGAGCTCTAGAGATTGCTTTAGGAGCTCTGGTGCCAACACACATGGCTCACGCTGTCCCTTGGGTGACCTTCCCCAGCTCTGCCTCCCTCCTGGCTGACAAGGGATGATCATCTCTCACTTAACACGGTTGCTCTCTGCCAAACCTAAGCTTTGCTTTCTCAAGCGCAGAGCCTGCCAAGACTCAGCTTGGTTCTCCAGGATTTGCAACAAAAAGAGAATTGGGTATCTCATGGGATCCAGAACCTGGCCTGGCTTTCACCCACCCCAGTGCGAATTGGGGGCTGATCCACCCATCCCGAGAGGGACAGATCCCAGGAGAGACCTGAACCGGGTCACAAGCCAGGACTTCATCTGTGTGCTGCTTTTATAGAGGTGATGCCATCAAACCCTGACAGGGACACATGCAGGTGTTGCACCTGCGTATTGCTGGAGTAATGCCGCTGGGTTACTTGTCTTTCTGTTGGCAATGCTCCCTCCCACCCTGCTCCCATGCACTTACATTTCCTGAATCGCAAAAAATAGAGGTGGAAAGATCTTTTAGATCACTTTCTCCAGCTCTCATGGGCTGTAAAGTGGCTACTGCAGGACATCACGGGCTTTGGCCAGCTTCATCCTACATGGATGATTCAACCAATAGAGCTTCTGTGACCAGTCTTGAGGAATAAGCAATAAGAAGCAAGAGCAAACACAGGTCACATCCAGGAAAATATTCCTAACACACGTCCTTCATGTCCGCTTTCCAAATACCAGCCCGGCATCTCCAGTAACACTGCATTCACTCTCCCACTAGCGGTTATGGCTCATCTCCTTGCCCAGTTTGTTACGGGGCCGATCTCATCCCACCCCACTTCGGATGCGATACAGGTGTTCCGGAGAGCAGCAGAGGAGACAGGAGCTCCACCACGACCAGCGGAACAGAGGAAGGGACGGACACTGCTGCCTAAAGCGATGCCACCACATGAGGTCCCGGCCAGCACCTATCTCCTCCCATGAGACGTCCTCTTCCAGTCCCTCTCCAGGCACGTGCTTTAACCACCCGCAGCCCTCAGCATGCCCCCGGCTGCCTCGCACCCCAGGAAGAGCAACATTTGAGATGCCAGCTGGCAGGTTTCTCCCACAGTGAAGAGGTCTGCCTGTACTTCTAATGCAGCCCAGAGATCCTCTGCCATGATCGTCTCCCGTAGTACCAGCCTCCTGGGCTACAGGAGGTTAAAATCCCCAGCACTGAAGCTCTGTGTTAATTTTTATTGCTGTTTTTTTCCTCCTGAACCAAACCCTTCTCCCTTCTGAATCATTTCTGCACTCTGGCTGTCCTCAGACCAAGTCAGGCCTCATGCCACTGATTAAAAAATAAAATAAAATGCTTTTTCCATTCCATGTGCACTCAGCCAGCCAGCCAAGTTAGCTGGGAAAAGTCTTATTTTTGTTCGTGCTGCTACTGTGACTCTGCATGGACCCCAGGCCCCCACAGGACAGGGGACAGGCTACATCTCATCCTCCCCTACCCGTGAATTCTCCTTCTGAATTTCCTAAGTCTTCCGTCACCCCCTCCGGTCTCTCTTCTTTTTTTAAAAACAAACCAAAAAATGAACAGCACTAACATTTGAAAAAAAAAAAAACAACCCACATTTTTGCTCTTAATCTGGCCCCCGGGTGTGGAAGAGCCTGGTGCTGCTACCAGTAGCTCCTTTAGGTCGAACAGCGCAACGCTGCGCTGCGCTGGGGAAGGTCCCGTGGGGTTACTGTGCCACAATAAATCACGCCAGCACGTCCCTAAAAACTTGCCACATCAGTCCCAATGGGAGCCACTGCCGCCTTCTTTTATTATTTTTGAATCATTATTTTTTAAAGCCTATTTCATCCCTCGCTATAAAGACGTTATTTGGGAATTTTCTGTTTTTAAGAAGCTCCCGTAGCTTTCCCCTGCATCGTCGCTGAAAGGACGCGGCCGGAGTGCGAGAGCATCGCTGCTCCGAGGGATCTTTTCCCTTTTGCTCCACTGAACTTTTCCCGAAGGTCCCCCGCCTCTGGGTCTGCGCGGAGGCCACCAGCACCGCACGGCCTGGTTTTAAACAGGTGCCCCTGTGCCATGGTGGGAACAGCAATTTAAACAACTCCGCCAAGTCAGGAGCTCTATTTAGAGGTAGACAGAAATTACAGCAACAGACACACGCCCACTTGCTCCCCCTGACAAATACACACTTGATGTTTCCCCGAATTTCTTTCCTTTGGGAGAATAATTAACCAAAACCTGGTTTCTCAGTCCCTGCTTTTGCTTAAATTATCCTGAAGCTGAAAGCAGTGTAAGTATCCATAGCTCTGTGTGCTTTAGGATGAGTTTACACTTTAATTAGAAACTATTATTTGGGGGGGCACAATTTTGGGGGTGGTAAATTACAGATTTTCTGCTGTAAGCAGTCAAGTCGCCATGAGCTAATACAGGGGAGGCTTTAGACAGAGATGGCTGAGATGTTTGTTGCTTGCACTACCAGACTTAAAAAATTCCTGGCCCTTTCTGCAGTCCCTTAAAAAAAACCAAAAAAACAAAAAAAAACCAAACAAAAAACAAGCCAGAAAAACCAAACCCCAAAAAAGAAAAGAAGGAAATTCAATTAAAATAAAGTAAAGCACGATCGATTTGCTAAATCAGCTGATTTGGAAGCAGGCTGTCCTTGACTAGGAGAAAAGAAACGGCGCTCCCGATGTGGGGATGTGCGCGGTGGGTCTGGGGTGCCAGCCCCCAGCCCCCGACCCTGCGGTCTCCAGGGCTGTCCCACCCTGGGGGTGGCCGTGGGTTTATATCTTGCTTGAGGATAAATAAAGAGGGGAAGGGGGCGGGGGGGGGGGGTGAGGGGGAATTTTGGCAGCCAATGTAGCAGCACCCGGTCTTTCCTCCGACTCCCCCACCCCAATCAAAACCTCCTTTGCATTTCCATGGCCTAAGGGGGCTTGCTCTCTTTGAGAAAGAAACGTCTAAAACCGCTGGGTGGCACCGGGGGGGGGATGGAAGGGGGGGCAAAAAGAAAACCCCCAAAAAACCCCAAAGTCGCCGCCGCTGTCCCCCTGCACACACCTGATGCCTGGGCTTGGAAAGAGACCTCCAGCCCCTCTCTCCACCTCCTCTGTCCCTGCTTTCCTCCCCGCCCCCCCCCTCCGCGGCAGCCGCTTCTCCCGCACCTCCGGGAGCGGGAGCGGGGCTGCGGGGCGGCGGCGGCGGGGACGGGGACGGGGACGCGGCCGCTCTGCGCTCCTCTCCCCTCGCTGGGGTGACAAGGGAATATTTATGTCGGTATTAGAGGAATGCGTTTCCTTCTCCAATCAGGAATGCAACCGGAGTTTCTAATTATAAGTTAGATGGTGGCTGGGAATAAAAGATTGCTTTTTAATGACTCCCGTCCAGGTGCTCTTTCTGCCTGTCTTCCCAAGAACACATTTGCATTTTATTGCTTTTCTCCCATCCCAACGAATTCCCTGCTTTCAGACATACCTGAAATAGTTGGAAAGGCTGCCTTCAACACCCTCACCTCTGCACCGCCGGGCAGCGCGGCCGCGGCCCCCGATCGCCTCCGCATGCCGCGGATCGCACCTGAACCCCGCTGCCGCCCCTCGGCAGATGGGGGGAGGCAGAGATTAAATGCGCTTCGAAAAATTAATTATTATTATTATTATTATTATTAGCACTTTTTTGGACGCTTCTGAGTTATTTACAGCACCGCCCCGGGTGCGGAGCAGCCCCCGCTCCGCGCTGCGCCCGCGCAGCCCCGTCTTCCCCTCCGCGGGTGCGGGGCTGGCAGGTCCCTACCCGGGCAGCTCCGCACCCGCGCAGCCGGCGGCGGAGCGCGGGGTCCCAGCGGCCTGCCTGCACCTGCCTGCACCTCCGTGCCCCGCGCAACCCCGCGCAACTCCGCTCCGCGCTTCCTACGCGCCTTCGGAGCAGGAGCCTTCCTGCGTTAGGGCTTCCCTGAGCCCAATTACCTCCGCGGGGTAATTAGAGCAGATCTTGCAGTTACATGCCTTGCCCAGCACCATTTGCTTTTTGTGGGGGAGAGAGAGAAAAGGCTCTTAAAGGCGTAGGGTGCAAAGCGCGGAAGAAAAAGGAGCTGCAGCCCCGACAAAAATGTGCGTTATCCCAGGGGAAACGGGGGGGGGGGGGGGTGCGCAAGTTCCTGCGGATCTTGCGCGGAGCAGCTCCGCGGCAGCGCCGGGCACATCTCCCCCAGCCCCGTCTCTGCTCCCTGCTCTGCCTTTCCACAACCAGCCCAGGTTGTTCAGCCTCCTCTCACCTCCTTTCTCTTTCTTCCCCCCCCCCCCCCCCCCCTTTTTTTTTCTCCTTTCCCCCTAAATATTCCTTAAAGCGAAGGGGGGAAAAAAAAAAATGTTTTCATCCTTTCCCCCCCTTCCTTCCACCTGACTAGCTCGAAATCACCTTGAAATGCTCATGTCAACTTGTATCATTATCTCTTTAATTCAGGCAGCGCCTTTTGTTCTTCACAGGAGAGGATCAAAGCACTTAAAAAAAAAAAAAAGTAACTTTCCGATCGCTCTCGCTCGCTCTCTCTCTTTTACAGTAGGAGAAGGAGAGATCAGGTATAACCCAGTCAAAATAAACAAAGTGAATGCATAAATAAAAGAGGTGAAATGCAGGTTCTAAGAACTTGCTGGCGCTGGAACAATCCCACCTCTTTAGCTGAGTGGCAACGAAAGGAGAATTTCAAGTCATCTTAAGTGCAGGAGTTGCAGAGAAAACAGAGGAGGGGAAAAATAAATGAAAATGAGAGAAAAAAAAAAAAAAAAGAAGAATAAAACTTACCACCAGATTGGGTAACTTGACAGAGCCTGACTCAACCCACAAAGAAACAGGAAATATCCAAAAGAGGCCATTGATGAAAAGTTGTCTTTCTTTTTTTTTTTTTTTTTAACCAGAGTTGCCAAAAACCTTCCTTTCTTCTGAGGCAGGATGATTATTTTAATAATAATAATAATAACAATAATTTAAAAAAAAAAAGTCAAATGGAGTGAACTCAACCCGACCAGGTAAATCCTCTCTTGCTTCCTCTACTACTCTCAAGGAAAAAAAAAATCTCAGAGAGGTAAAAAACTCTTCTCTCAGCCAAGACACTGAAGGCAAATATTAAAAAAAAAAAAAAAAAAAAAAAAGAAGTTTGAAGTAGCTCTCTTAAAAAGGACCCAATCAGCACTTATTGCCAAAGGGAGAATTCTGATGCTTTGGCTTGTTCTGTCAATCAGGAGCGCGAAGTCAGGAATGAGCTAATTGCAAGGAGATAGTGTTTTAATACTCATTAGGGGGCACGTTGGCCCACAAGCCAAGGGATAAAATGTAGTTTTAAAAAGGGGAAGGAAGATTTAGGGGGTTTAAATAGACAGGGGGGACCCCTGTGGATTTGGGTAGCTATAACAACCTGCCCGGATTTCACTCCCTGGGTCGAAGCTACTAAAATGCAAAAAAAAAAAAAAAAAAAAAAAAAAGGTAAAAAAAAAGTGAAATTTTTTTTTTAAATTATTATTTTCTCGATTTGCTCCTTCTTGCCATTCTGTCTTCTTCTCAAATCCCCGTTTCCTCACAGTGACGGTCGGGATGCATTTGAACTAAGTTTCTAGAAACTTTCGGCTGGTTCTTTTTTTTTTTTTTTTCCCCTCTTTTTTTCATTAAAAAAAAAAAAAGAGGATTTACACCCAGACGTGCACGCACACACACAGACACGCACAACCCCCCAGACATGCACACCCCTTCCCCACCAGTCCAACCAGCCAGATATCCAAGAGCTCCACTGAAGACATCTGCTAAGAAATCAACTTCTGCCATGCAAATCTCAATAAGGCTCATCCAGATCATCACAATTTGCAGGAGTCCCAGCCCCGGACTTTGCGAAGGCGCTGCTGCAAAAGACTTCATCCACCAGATCCACCCCACGGGGCACTAGTAATTGAGCTCTTTTTTAATTTCTTTCTCTACATATTGTAACAATTTCTCTCCTTTCAGTGGCGGTGGTGGGGGGTGAGTTGGGGTTGCGCGGTTCCAAAAATCTGCAGGTTTTCGGTGGGGTGGAAATAAGAAAAAAAAAAAAAATCATGAGTAGTAGTAGTATTATAAAGACGTAGCTCCTCGAGACTGGGTACGCGGTTAGATTTGCTGCTCCTCTGGAACATATTGTTTAAAGCTTGCTGTATCTGTGAGCAAGTGTCACCCAGCTGACGGGCTTTCCCCTCACCCGGGGTCATTTGAAAGGGGGCTGGAGAGGCGAAAACGAGGGGATGGAGGCACTGGATGAGCTAGGAGATATTTTCTCCCTGGAATAACAACGACGATTCTCTTTTACGTGATTTTTTGGGGTTGTTGCGGCTACTGCCCGTTGGTTTTTTTGCTGGTTTTTGTCGCCCTTTTTTTTTTTTTTTTAGGAAAGAGAGAGAACTGGATGAGATTTTATTTATTTGACTTTCTTTCATTTTATCTGTGAATCAGAAAAATTCTGTGGCTCACACGGAACAAAGAGAGGTACAATTTTTAATGACTTTGTTGGAGGAAGGCTGGCAACCTTGCATTAGCTCAAATCAAAATGCATTTTCTTTCTCATTAAGAATTGCATATAGATTTTCCCTTAGTAGGGAATATTTCTATTTACACACACAGAGCTTTATATGCATATATATAAAGATATGTTTGTGTTTAGCTAGATGGAGAGATATATTCATTCTAGTGAAATTATACTAGAAATGCAGTTCATTCGGGGATATTTAAATCATTGGGAATTTGGCAGGGGTCGGGCCCTGATTATTTTCTTTGGGGTTGGATGACAAGTGATTGCAAATGTGAGCTCTGGCAAGTGCTCCGAGATCTAATCGCCCCGTGTAGCCAAGCTCCAGTCGATCTGAGCGGCTTCTCGCTTGCTTCCAAAGGAGGAACGGATGCTCTCTCCGGCTTTCCCAGCAAATCCCTGTGGTGTTGGTGTTGCAATTATATTGAGTGTATTAAATCCAGCCCCCTCCACCTCCTTCAGCAGCTCCCCAGCCCAGAGGAGCCAAAGAGGCTGGAGAGGGAGAAGGGAGTTTTCTTGCATAAGGTAGGATGAGGAAAAGGAGGAGGGTGGTGGTGTGTGAAAAATCATCTTAAGGACTTTCCCTCTGTATTAGAGAAAATCCTATCCAATTATGGTATTACTGGAAAGAACCAAACGCTGAGACTTTCAAAGGAGGGGATTTCTCTGTCTTTTCAAGTGAAATTGCTCACGCTGCAGACTGGAACACACACACGCACACGCACGGAGCCGCTCAGACACCAACGCCTGCCCGGGCGCGGGGGTCCTGCAAACGGGGGACGGAGGGGGAGGAAGGGGCAGGACACACATCCCTTCCAGGGGTCGAGCTAATCTCCCCTCCTTTTGTTCCTGGGGAGAGATTTAAACATCCCCCAAAGCCTCTGCCCCTCCCACCAGGAAGCACCAGGCAACTTTACCTGAAGGTACAAATTCAGCCACTCTCCCTTTTCCTCTTTGCTTTGCAGCTGCTATTTGGGGAGGATGGAGATAATCCACTTTGTCATCGGCGCACACGCACGCACACGCACACGCAAGCGGGATCGTATTGATTTCTTCAGCAGGCAGCATTGCTGCTTATTCTGACGCCAACTGCTTTTAATTACACTGATAAAAAGGTAGTCTGGTGTATAATAGCTATTCCCGTCGCTAGGAACACTACTGTAGATTAGTTATCTATTATCAACATCACCTTTGAACCAGAGCCCTTTAAGGGGCAGATTTTGCAGTCCATTAGAGTCAGTAAAAAGACTGCCACGGGCTTTACGGATATGAGACTGCTGGCATTTGGCTGCCCAAATCTGCAGTGTTTTCTCCCAACAGTTGTTTTTAGGGCCCGATGTCCAAACCTTGCTAAGCTCATCCATCCTGGTCCGTTGGTTTCCATCCCTCTCCCAAATATTTGGACACGCATTCACACATATGCTTCGCCATGGGCAGGATCCAGCCCTCCGTGGAGTGACAGCAGCGTGGCTTTGTCTTCTTTGCACTTGGCATTGGTCATCAGTGCCCAGGGAGAACTTCTGAGGGAAGTCGAGGTTGCAGGGTTGTCAGTCCTCAGTGGTAGACACCAAGTCTCAGTCCTGGTGGAGCTCCAACCTGCCTTGCACAGATTTTCCACAGTGCCCATCCTTACACCAGCGAAGTAAACACCAGTTTTGGTTCATGACTTCCCCAGGAGGTGAAGGTCCATCACCCTGACTGTCAAATGGGAGAATAAAGTCTTCACCATGGGGCCAATTCCTCAGCCCCATAAGCCTGCTGTGAAAGGAGGTGGTTAGCTTCAGTTATCAAGCTGGCATGAGGAAAAGGGGATGGGAGGACATGGAGCAGGCCTCATCGTCATGGGGTTGGAATGCCTTATGAAGGCATTGCAAGCTGGTCCTGTCTTGCTTATTCATGGGGATGGCCCAGCTGGCATCTTCAGGGCCCACTTGAGTGTGTAAATAGAGCTGGATTTAGAAACATGACTGCTTCACGGTACAGTTAGTCACAAGAGGGAACAGCTGCGCTCGCCCATGTTCAAAAAAAGGCACGTCCAGGGTGCTTCCACCCCAGACACGTCTGTGTAAAGAGATCAGGGGCAAGGAGACGAGGTTTGGAGGGATCCAGGCAGACAGGAATGTGGGCAGACTGGTGCAATGCAGTCCATCACACTTCACAAATACTCTTTGTGTCACTTCTCTTGCTCTCCTTCCCCCTCTACCCTACATGGAGAAGATTCGCTATGGCTGCAGGATGGGAAGATCATCCTCACTGAGAACAAACACGGAGCCAATGAAGGCTCCTCACAGGGCAGAAGGTTTTGCTTATTTTTGGTGGAGGAGAGAAGTGCATTCTGCCCCTTCTCTCTTTAATATTTGAATTCCCACTAGTAAAATCTGATTCATTATCTGCTTTTGTAAACTGCAACTGGAACTAGTTCTTGCTGGAAGATGGTTAATTTTCCTCATTTGCAATTTACTCACTGTCTGCCCCACACATCGCTCTCTGGACACCCTGGTCTCCATAGTTGGGTAGAGCCGCCATGGCCGTGTGAGAAAGCCATGGCCTATTTTTTCTTCCATGGCAAGAACCCCACATTGCAGCACGTTGTGACAATGGGAGCACCAGTAAATCCCCACCAGGCAGCTTTGTAACCCACCCTCCCTAAAGCCAGCCCTGGTGAGGAACCCCAATAGCATGTAGGAGTTGCTACAGATATCTGAAGACCCAGATACCAAAACATGCTGTGCACTAAACCTCCTCCCTGGACTGGTGCTTGGAAAATATCATATAAATGCTGGGATCCTAGATGCTTGGGCACTGGGTTGCTGGAGGCCTGGCTTTGCCACGGGCCTGTTGACTTGTGGCATGTCATTGTGCTTCCCTCTTTCATTTTGCCTCTGTGACTTTTAAGGTCCCTGAAGACTGAAATCCATGTCATCCATGTCATCCATACATCTTGACCAGGAGTCACAGCAGAACAAATAGCGACAAGGTAGGTTAATATTGATCTCATCAGATGTGGAGAATGAGGCAGAAGATGTATAATGGCTGGCTTATGATGTGATTCAGTGGTGGAACTGGTGAAAAGATGGATTTTGCTGGTAGATTCACATCCCTTCTTCAAGATAGGTCTCTCTGTGACCAGCTGGTTTTACCGAAGAAAGGTCACTGCTGTCCAGAAGGGGAGGTTGGTCAGTGTTAGAGATGGAGAAGGTTTTTAGAAATGTGCCAAATATACTGATAGCACAGACTTCACCTTGCCTGACTACAGCTGTCCAAATCCTACTTACATATTGTTGGCTTCCTCCATGATCAATGGTGCAGCAGAGACCTGAGCAACTCAGCCCACTGTAAATACTAGTTTATGGTAGGTGGGGTGAATTGCTTCTGCAGTTACATTTCTTTCTGTCTGGGATCTAGTTTAGACTTGGTGTCTAATCTTCAGATGGCTGAAGTTAGGTGAGGTGCCTACAGGCCATTGCCTCTTCTCTGGGCTCTAAAGAAGCACCAACAGCAATGAACAAATCAGGAGCACATTCAGGGTGGGTTTCTCAGCTCTTTAGGCTGCAAGGAGATGTCCCCAACTGCAAGGGGACAGCGTACATTTGACACTGCCTACCACAGCTTTGGCTACGGCTGCCATCTGCCCAGCTTATTCTAGGCCAATGGCAGACTGGAATTTTAGCTGCCCCTGGATTCAAAGCATTTCTACGTAAAGGTGAAGGCAGTGTTGTTCTCTGAGCACAGTGCTTGTAAGAGAAATGGGGGATGGCTGAAAGCTTAAGGTCCAGTACTGATATGTCCCCAAGAGGATAGGAAGGATTAGATACATGGCATGGCTTTCAGTTTGATGGAGGCAGAGCACCCAAAGAGCTGCACTGCTATGTGCCAGACCTTTTGCAGAGTAGAGCCGATCTGTCATGGGTGATGATTTTTTCCTTTGGACTTTTATATAGGTGACTTCTGTCACCTCACCTTGGGTGAAAAAAATGTCATTTTGAGGAGGGTTCCTCTCTCATGTTGTGTGTGTCTCCAGCAATTACCTGCAGGCACTGGTGCTGGCTCTGTTTCTTCCATGCCAGGCTCTGAAGAGCATGTCCTGGCCACCAATGAGCTGCTTTAGAAAGGCAGAAGGTGGTAAGGCCAGGCCTTGAACTGGTGGTAGGGGCTCTGCTTGTGCCTTTACCACCAGCCTGTGGCGTGACTTCGTGCAAGCAACTTCGCTGCTCCAGGTCCCAGCTGGGTTGCTCTCCCTGACATGGTCACTTCTTTAGGACAGGATACCTGCCCCGCTACAGCTTGAAAGACAGCAAGACTCAAGGTGAAACTTGGGGGTCTCTGACACTCCTCCCTATTGCTTCCCTCCATCTCCTGTCCCTCAGTTGCCTGTCCCCTGGTCGGCAGGGATCAGGCAGGCACCTGCCTTGCCTATCTTCTGCAGGAGAGGTAGGGTTCTCACCGGTGTAGCTTTGGCCCACCTAGTGGTACAGCAGGAGAACAAACCTAGAGAGAAAAAAACACAGACCAAAAATGCAGTCGGCGCACAGGGATCTGCAGCACCAGGGCTCTGGCTTCCTCTCCCCACCGCAGAAGGGTTGGCAGAGCCCAAGCTGGGGAAGAGGCTTGTCTCTATGTCCCTGGTGGGATATCAGGGAGGCCTGGTGGGCAAGAGGATGGTAAAGTCTTGCCTTGGAAGGTGGGAGGATGAATTGTGGGTGCTACCTCTTCCCTTGCCTCCTCCATGCATGCTCAGGAGGGATCAGTGCTCAGGGATGGTGCCACCATGCAGCTTTTTCCTTGTCACCTGCACGCTCAACAGCACAGGGTAGGTGGGGACACCAGCACCCCTGGCCCCGGCCTTCTGCTCTGGTGAAGAGTAAGTACACAGGTAGGCAAAATATCTTCTGAGAGCAATGGTGGCAATTAGAAATAGCACGGGCTTCACCCAAATCTTCCCCAAGAAATGACAACAGAAAGGGACCGAACATGTGTATCCAGTTTTATCAGACAGCAGAAGCAGCCAAGAAGTCAGTGCCATGTCTGTGTTCAGATAAACATTTCCTTTCGTTGTCCCTTCCCCCTACACCCACTGAGTTGGTCATCTTCAGCCATCTTCTCCAGAGCCTCTCTCAGCCCCTTGGTGTTCTGGCAAGAGGAATCAGTGCTCTGCTCGGTAGGTCCATTTGCTGACGGCGAGGAAGACTTTTCCAGGTGGTCTCCACCAGCAGTTGCCTGGTTGTTGCAAAGTCACTTGGTGGAGACCATCCTCTGACAAATGAATGCTGTGAAGGATAAGTTGGGATCTTCCTCACGGGATGAGATTTGGGGAAAACCAATTTATTCTGAAGGCAAACTGACCGTTTGAAGGCAAGCTTAACTCCCTGAATACATAAGGAGCAGTCCTGCTTTTCTGGCACATTGAGAACTCCAGATTCATAGAGGAAATAACCCAAAATAGGAACTGAAGAATCTGATCAGTGTAAGTCTTCCCCTAAGGACTCCAATTCAATAAATGTATACCTAACCTGAGCCCTGCGTGTATAATGTGTGTTTGCTTATGTGGAATTTCTCTAGGCCAGATTCAGATGAAAAACCTATTAATCAGCAGTGGAAGCTGATAATCTCTAGGGGCCCAAACCTGCTATGATGTGTACAAATAACCATTCACAGGATGATGAAGGCTTAGATGCTAATAACTGAGAACGATGAAATCTTTCCAAGAGAGTAACAATAATCACCTGCTTTCTTTGAGAGAAACATTTTAGAGTCTGGTATTTTGGCTCCTGGGGACAAATCCCGCATCCCTTTCCGGAGACACCCATCTAGCCAAGTCTCAGCATCTAAAAGGAGGATGACAACTTGTTAATGGTACCTATCTAAAGGGAGGTCATGCCCTTGGAATTGAAGTGCCTTCGATAGATGGAATGAAATGTCCTTTGGGGGTCCTTGTTTTCTGCCCCCCTTTAATTAACTACTGCCTGCACAGCTACCTTCACCTGTGCGCCCAAATCTAGAAAGCTGAAGTCAAGCAAGATGGTTCTCAGTATTAATAGCACCGCAATGAGCATTTCTACAAATGCAATATTGCTGGTCTCAGAGGAGAACCACAGGAGCAGAACAGGGCTTTTGGGGAAGATTCCTTCCAAATTCACACTCAGAATAAGGACTGGCTTTAAAATTGTAATTTCATTACTCTGCTCCACCCAATCCCTCTTTATAGAAGTGATTTTTTGGGGGATATATGTTGGATTAAGGAAGAAAAAAAAAAGGAAAACCAAGTGTTTGCGAGACAAAAAGATCAATAACAGAAACAGTTATTTATGAAATCATCGATGCATTGATGATGAAATTTTCTAATCCCATTCTAAGATACAATTCAAATAACACCTTTTCAAAGGGCTAGCCGCACTCCTGCTGCAGGTGCAAACAAAAGAAAAAAAAAATTGAAACCAGAATTTTACCCCTTTGTGAATTCACTCATAACACCCCTCTTTGAAACCCAAGTGATGCTATCGCTCATGATGAATGTTGGGATTCAGTCTTGTGCTTGCAAATCAGTATGCATTTTAAACAGGGATTACTCTATGCTGCTGACAAGTACTGGACTGAAAAGCTACCCAGCCTGGAGTGCCTTCTCTTCAGCCACACAGCAAGGCTAATTAAGATATATTAAAACCAGTAACTGGGAACGTTGGGTACAATTTCCCATAGGAAAGCATAGGACCTAGATTGGCACTCCTGTTACTGTCTGGTATTGCAATAGTGCCCTGGCCAAGGTCTCCAAACCCCTTTATAATGTGTTTTAAAAGTGCAGACCATCAAGATTTTTAGATTATCTGATTGTTTTGCATTAGATTTATTTTAAAACAGCTTAATATGAAATATCATGATGGCAAAGTTGTCATGATGCACTGCAGTGGGTACCAGCCCTCTGCAGTGTGCGAGAGGGGAGCATGGGGGGGTCATGAGTGAGAGGGGAGCATGGGGGGGTCATGAGCTTTGCCATGAGGTGGAAAATAAAGAAATAAGCAACGGTATCTCTCACGCACACCAAAAATCACTCTCACCGGCAAGGGCTGGACGGGGTTGGGTGCGGGACTGTCTGGTGTTTTGCTGTAGGAGACGCTCATGCCGAGAGAAGGTGCATTCTTGCAAAAGTAATGGGAAGAAAAGATCTGCCTGCACTCCGGGGAGGAAAAAGAACACAGATTTGGCTGAGAGAGTTAAAAAAAAAAAAGCACAAAACCCCACCAAGGTGCTAAAACCTCAGTCAAGTGAGGTGTTGACAAGGGATCCAAGTTGATAAATAAACAGAAAGAAGCTCTCCCTTGCAAAGCCTGAATGACAAAGAGAGAAAACCAGGCACTGGAGAGTGTCCCTTACCATTTTCATCACAAAAGCTGGTGGTGGGGGGGAGGTTTTAACACTGGCAACAAGTCTGACTTTCTCTCCCTTTCTCCCTCCTTTTTTTTTTTCCCCCCCTTCCCTTCCCTCTTATAAACAAAGAGGACAAGAGGTCATATCCCCAGGGTTTAAAGAGACATTTCTCCCCCTTCCAGGGAGGGTGGATGTTCTTTCAGCCTGTTTACAAATTAGTCAAAGTTATGATGTCTTAATGTAGTTGCTGGGTGGCCACCTGTCCCGGACTTTCTTCTGGTGCATTTACTTCATGTGCAGGGGTGACACCTGCAGATGGTTTCTTGCCCAGCATCCATGTATCAAAATGGGGCAAAATGCCACGAGTCAGGTTCTTTGCACCCGTTTTGCTCTGGTGTAAGCAATGATGAAGACTGGAGATCGGTGCATGGGTCTGCAAAGTCCACGGGATGCTTTGAGGTAGGGCTGCGCTCCCAGATGGGGTGATGTGTGTTGGGTGCTGTACAGACCCAATGGACACCTTAGGGAGGGATTTCTGCCCAGGGGATTTGGAGCAAAAGCAGGGGCTACATCACTCCCGTTTCCGGGATCAAATTTAAGTCCAGGTCCTCCCCTTCTTCACATTGCTTTAAAAGGTTGTTTCCAAGCCCTGGGCATGAATCAAAGTGGCTTAAGCAGCAAGCAGTTCAGTGGGAAACGATGCTAATGATGCTCATTGTCCCCTGTATCTTCCCCCTTCCTATGTGGGCTCTCTGGTGCCTAGTAAAGGTTGAGCTCACATTGCAGCCCATTTCTCCCAGGGGGAAAGGAGGGAAATGCAGTAATAAAGTCTTTCTTCCCTACCTGTACACTTATTTTCATACAACTTAACGTCTCTGAAACTTTTATCTTTCTGCCAAATTGGGCTGGGATTGGCCAAGGGGTTCAGAAGTTGGAGGGGAGGAAACGAGCAGATAGAGACACACAACATAATCAGCTAAACCGAGTTTCCCAAGGAAACCAGACTTCAAATGCGTTACAGCGCTTTACAAGTCTTGCAGGAGCTGCTTACAAACCCCAGTCGTGAGCCAGAACCCCCCAGTGCCAGGCACTGCACGAACATATTCCTCAACACAATCCTTTCCCCAGGCCAGTGCTCAGGAGTTTAAAACGAGAAGTTTTAAGGCACATACCGTTGGCAAGCACCTGCTTTTCAATATGAATGTAGAGCAACTCCCTTAATGTGGGTTGTATTTGGCTGGATTCAGCAAGAGAGCAGAGCTGGGCTCTGCTGGAGTTGGTTTTTTCATGGGAATGGCAAGGAAATCACAGGGCTTGAAGAACTTTGCCTCCTAACAGCCCTACTTGGCTTCGATCCTACCCAGAAATCCCATGGGCTCTGCGGAATAAGAAGGGAGGAAAATCTGCAGGGCTTGGCCCCACTGGCAGCTGTGATTTTTAAAAAAATATTTATTTATTTTTTCACAAGAAAAAAGGGTTATACTCTTTCTCTGCAGCCATGTCAGGTAGAAAAAGTGCTTAGGTCTTCACGGGGCATGGGTCACCCATGTGCCATTGCCCTGCTGCTGTCACACCAGGGATGAGTGGGTCCAGTGTCTGGAAAATACCTTTATCTACTAAGGCAAGTGTTAAACCCTGGAGCCTGCAGTGGGGCCCACTCCACAGGTTATTTCTTTTTAGGCAGCTGCTGAACTCCCATCAGTTCTTCATGGCCCTGACTCATTGGCTCCAGGCAGGACTTCCCAGAGACCGGTGGACTGGAGGGGAGAGGTACCTTGTGACCATGTCCCTGTGGAAGGTGGGTACTATACAATGTTGGGGATATTCAGGTCAGTTCAAAAGTCTTGGGTCTCCTGGAAGGACTTGGCCCATCATTTCCCAGCCCTGCATTTCCCAGAAAAGGGGCTGCTCTGCTCCCGTCCCTGGGCCATGGTGGCAATACTGCCTGCGCTGGAGAGGAGTGAGATCTTCAGCCACCTGCTAGGAAAGCCCTGCAGATAGCTTACAGCTGCCGAGTCCTCTCTTGAGATGCTTTCTCATCCTCTCCTCACCTTCTCTTTCCCTCAGCGGACTCCTCGGAGCTAAAGCTGCACAAATCTGAACCTGCAAATACAGAAGACATCAAGCAGTAAACCATTGGCACTCCAGACATCAGGAGTCAGCTCTTTCTGCCTCTGTTTCCTCCTCTCAGAACTCGTAAGGTTTTAAGGAATCAGATATATTTAGTCATGAGTTGCTTTCTAGTTTCTGAACTTTTAAAATAGGTGGGGAAGATGGTTTTTGAAATATTTTGCATATCATGAAACTTGCTGTATATTTGCACAAAATAACATGACTCCAGAAGCTGATGTGTTGAGAAGAAAAAACAAAAATCCCCATCAAATATTGAGATATGTGGTAACTTAATTTGGAGATAAAGACATTTGGAGAAGTAGTGCATGAAATGGAGAAAATGACAGCTATATTCAGAATGGGTAGGCAAGACTGGTCATAAAGAATGCAAATTTTTGGAAACATTTTTGTTTTTGAAGAAAATTCTATTTGCATTCACCTCCCATAATTTCTTTGCAATTCTAACATCTCCTTGAAGCTCTTTGCAGAGCTGGGGGCGAGGGGCATTTGGAGCAAGTCCCCGCCAGCTCAGTGTGGACAGTTAAGGGAAGTTGGGAGGGAGCTGCTGGTGGGAGAGGACAAAAAGCCATGTTATCCAAAGTGTCTTTTTTGCCATACCTGCCCCCAAAGTCTACCTACCATCCCAAGTCTGCCTGACACTTCCTGCACAGTTTTGAACATGGCAAACTCTGGAGCTCCCTTGGATACAGGAGGCAGTGACTTTTAGGAGGGCCAACAGAAGGAAGTTCTCATCGCAGTTAAGCAGTTGGAATATGCCCTAAAGCAAAGGTCCCAATGACCTTGTTCAAAGCTACGGAGCGTATTTCCCAGTGTAAGGCTACAGCTGAAGAAAAGGCATCAGTGGTTTTTCAAGGGAGAGGTACATGACAAGAGAAGGTTAAAACCTTTCTCCTATTGCAGTAGAGGGTTGGCAGGAAATGAGAGGTCTCTTAGACCAGTGTGGGGTGAGAAATGTAGCGTTGCCTTGGATGGTGGGAGGAAATATGCTCTCATGAGCTTTGCACCATCAAACACCACAGAACGTCATTTGAACCTACTTTAAACTCAGCCTTCTAGGGTCTGCCTGATAACCCTTCTCAATGCTGTTGTCCATCATGGACAGCATGATGAAGCAGGGCCATCATTGCTCAGTCCCTGCAGTTAATCACCCATGGCATGCCTAAACAGGTTGAACACCACATCTTCTCCCTGGGTCCACAGACAACAGCCAGCAAAGGGTAAAAAAGGTTCCTATGGCATTTTCAAGATTTCTGCACCATCCTGGTTGTAAAGTAGTGGCCTGACATCTCCTTCAGACTGAAGATTACTGCAACACCATGAATCATGAAATATGGGATAGATTTCTTAGGGTTCAGGGGCAGCACGGCTCACAGAGAAACCAGCAGCTGTCCAGAAGAACAGAACAGCAAAAGCAGAAAGAAAATACTAAACTCTGCTGAGGAAAGATGGAAAGATGAAGAGACGGGAAGAACAGGGAAAAGGAGAGATAAAAGCATGTGGACAGGAGGGAAAATGTCAGTTCCTGTTAAAGGAGGTGGAGGAAGAGGGAACCATCCAAGTCAAACATACTGGTTAAAAAATAGCTTATGGTCATGGCAACAAGGTGGTAAAAAATCTATTAATGGTTTAGACTAATCAGGGTTTGATTAGCATCGGGCAAGCGAGACTGGCTGATAGCATCCAGTGCAGGTAGCAGGTGATGTTGCCTTTGAAGAACCTAGCCTGGTGGTCACCATGCAGGGTTTCTCCACGGACCGCCACCGCTCCGAAAAAAGCTGTTGTCCTTCATGGACAGCTCCCTGTACAGGAATAATCTGAAAAAAAAGAGAAAAGGAGTCAGAATATATCTAGGAAGAAAGTGGGAATAATGCTGGGAGTACCTCATGAGACTGCCTAAACATGAAAACTGTATTCAGCTCCAGTCACCCTCTGTCAAAATAGAAAAAAAAAAAAAAAGAAGAAAAAGAGAGAGAAGAAGAGGAGAAGATTAAAAATATCAGGGTTTCATTGCCGAGAGGTGGTGAGTAAGAGATGTACAACATAATGAACAGGACAGAAATCAGTCAAGAAGTTATAATTTATTCTGACTCACGATACCAGCCCAATGGAATTAAAAGCAACAAAATTAAAACCAGTAAAAGCAGACGTTTTTATATACATAGCTAATGATTAAACTGAGGAACTCACTGCCACGCGACAGCGCAGGCATTTAGCAGGATTCAAATAAAAAAAAAAATCCTCAAAGAAATGAAAAAGCAGTTTTATGCTCTGATAAATCAAATCATTCCAGATTATGTTTTGGAGAAATGTTGTAATAACACTTCCAGTGTGGCTTGGAGTCTCTGTTTTGGGCCTCGCTAGGGGTCCCTTGAGGATGTTCAACCTTGGCTTGCATTGGATCTGGTTTCTAGCATCTGTGAGGCTGCTTTGTGGTTCCTAAAGTGATGGCACTTGATCACAGATACAGATTAAATGGAGGTGAGCTTGCAAATAACTTTCTCTTTCTCCCCCCCCGCCCCCATACCAGTACATGAGAATTCACTGACTACAAAGGATAATGTACAATTTTAATGGATATTACATCCAAAATTAAATATATCCATCCCAGATGAGCACCCACTGTCCTATGCCCACCTGGCATGTACCCCAAGTGGGGTCTGGTCTCAGATCGTATTTAAAGCTTGTAGATCTGACCACCCCCAAAAAATTAGACTAAAACAATTCCTCCAGCCATCTCAAGCCTTTACTTGATTAGAAAATTAACAAAACCAAATCCACTGATCTCTTTTTTTGTTGGGTTTTTAAGAATTGTATTCCTTGGTCAGATCTGGACAGAAAAATGCACGACCATCTTGAAAATCACCTTGAGACATATCTTGTGAAAAAACAAATTTTCTCATTGTTATTAGGGTAGGCCCTTACCGTCCCAGCCACCATGACAGCCTTACTCTGTGGGACAGATGAGGGGTGGTTTTTGCAATAACTATTTGGATTCTGATGATTTTTTAAAACTCCGTCTCAGGTTTTTCAAGAAAAACTGGAGAATGGGATGTATGTTCCATAACTGTAAAAAAAAGCCTATTTTAAGATATTCTTTTCCTTTCCCAGTGTTATCTGTATGGCATTAACCACTGCCACGGGCTTGCAGTGCTCAGGTGCTGCCCTGGCAGAGGAGAGGGCAGTGCCCTCACATGGGGAGCAAATCTCTTCCTTCCCCCTTCTCCTCTCCATCCTCCAGGGTGCTTCAGACAACACAGTGGACAACATCTTCTGTTCTCCCAGCTCCTTGCACTGTCAGAGACACTGAGGTGTCCACTCGAGGTTGCAGAGGAAACCCACTCCTTGTAGAGCTGGAAAGACCTGTGCCAGACACCAAGCTGAGGACAAACGCAGAAGAGGACATGCCCAGTCTCCACCGATGCTCTGTATTCAAACACAAAGGCAAAGCATTGTATTCAGATGTGCCCTCAGCATCTCAGACCCAGGTCTTCAAAGGTGTCAGAGCGGTGGTTAACCAAGGAGGGATAGGTTCCTCCATGTCCTGAGGCCCAGATTCTCAAAGGTTTCCTTACATCACCTAAGGCTTTTCTACCTCAGGAGATAAATATATGTGGCAAGAATGCAACCACGGGCCAACCATAATTGATTAGATTAGTTGTCTGCCTCACTTAAAAGCCATCATCGACACATTGTGCCCAATTAAGGGCTCTCCTGGGGAATTATCTTGTGGGAGACTGCTCACACGCAGCATTTATGGGTTGCTTTCTGCCCTGGAATGAGAACGCTTCTCACCTTGTCACAATGTTAATTTTTTTTCCATTTGCTGTTATATCTCCTATGCTTTTGTGAAGAGGATAAGTGTGTAATCCATTTTTCTATTGAAATAAATTATTGGCTGTTGTCTTGCCTCAATATCTTGCAGCAGTGAGTTCCACTGATGAATGATGTATGGCAAAACTTACCCTTACTTTAGAAGGCTTCAGAAGCGTAGGAGCATCTCACACGTAGCGTCCGGAATAGCACTGTGACCTTTTAGTCAATGGTTCCCAAACTGTTAGCCACAAGCATGTCCTGAATGTGACTACAAATGTGGGATTTATAGAGGGAAAAAGGGGTCACCAGCAAAACACTCTGCTACCTCCCCTGCTGTTAGCGTAAGACAATGATTGGGGGATTCCCACAGGTTTTGGGCAGCACCAGCCATGCTGCACTCCATGGCTTTGCATACAAGTCCTGCACTGGCATGAGGCCAGCCAAGAACTCAGACCTGTGTGAAGGAGATGTGAACCCACGTGTCCCGAGGAACCAAGATTGTTCAGGGATGTGGTTGAGCCCCATGTCTCCTGTGCTGCAGAGAGGCTGAACGAGCTCAGATGACTCCATTTCATCTGTCCGAGCCCCTGGAGCTGCACATCTAAACGTCTGGCAGGATCCCTGTGTCCTCTGCTGATGCAAAGCTAAGTCCATCCACACTACCGCACTAAGTGGGCAGCAGCCTGTAGCTGTTACTGCTACTGGTGGTACCCATGACCAGAGGTGGGGAAGGAGTGCAGAGCCCCCAGCTCCGACTTGCTGTGACACATTGATCCAAAATTGCTCTTAACCGCTGACGAAGGAGCTTCTCTGCTTCACTAGGTAGCTTACCCCAGTGGGCTACCAGTCAGCATCCATCCCCGCAGCCCACCAAAATGTCCTCGCTGAGAATCTTTGTTCCAAGTGACACTGATTTCTTGTCACCCTCAGATAGCCCTCACCTGCCAAGAGCTGCAAATGTAAACAGTCACTGCCATCTAGTGACCACGGAACAGCTCACAGCTACTGGAAGACTTTTCTGGCTTCCTGAGGGGCAATTGCAAGGGGACATGGGAAAGGAGATGACCCGTCAGCCTCAGTCAAAGGCCTATAAGCCTGTGTGTAGGTACACGTGAGGCTAATTTAGGGTTGCACCTGGAGACAGTGTTTCCTTGTCCATTGGTTCGTCATTTCTTGAGCAGGTGGGAATGGAAAATGTACTCCACTGAAGTGTCCTTAATAGCTACCATCTCTGAGGACTTCAACTAGCTGCTCATATTCTCAGCAAAAGCTGTCCTATCCATGGAGAGGGTGATTTGGCAGGGTTTATGCACCTATTGCTTTTTCAGCTGCTATAGCTGTCCCTTTGGCTCAAGCTAGAGCTGAGCCACAAAGGTGCAGACAATCATAGAATCGTTTAGGTTGGAAAAGACCCTTAAGATCATCAAGTCCAACCGTTAACGTAGCACTGCCAAGTCCACCACTGAACCATGTCCCTAAGCACCACATCTACCTGTCTTTTAAATACCTCCAGGGATGGGGACTCAAACGCTTCCCTGGGCAGCCTGTGCCAGTGCTTGACAACCCTTTTGGTGAAGAAATGTTTCCTAATATCCAATCTAAACCTCCCCTGGAGGAACTTGAGGCCATTTCCTCTTGCCCTATCACTTGTTACTTGGGAGAAGAGACCAACTCCCACCTTGCTACAACCTCCTTTCAGGGAGTTGTAGAGAGCAATAAGGTCTCCCCTCAGCCTCCTCTTCTCCAGGCTGAGCACCCCCAGCTCCCTAAGCCGCTCCTCACCAGCCTTGTGCTCCAGACCCTTCACCAGCTTCATTGCCCTTCTTTGGCCATGCTGCAGCACCTCGATGTCCTTCTTGTGGTGAGAGGCCCAAAACTGAACACAGGATTCGAGGTGCAGCCTCACCAGTGCCAAGTACAGGGGGACGATCACTTCCCTAGTCCTGCTGGCCACACTATTCCTGATGCAATCCAACAGTTTCACTTAGCAGAGTGTTAATTACATTAATTGATAGTGTTGTCTTCTGCAGTGTAAGAGGGACCCACTTCTAGGAAGGACTGTGATTTAAGGGGTCTGTTTCCCAGCTATTCATCCTCAGCTTCCCATGAGATGAATTACTTCAGGATGGTCCCAAACTACATCTCAGACACAAAATTTCAGCCTCAGTCTTAGCGGATTAGCAAATTGGGACTGAAATTACAATTAGTCCCTGGATCATTCAGGGTGAAAGGCCAAGGGAGTCTATGTTATTGCTCTCCATCGCACTGTCTCTGAGAAGCCCAAAACTGAGCTAGCACAACATTGTATTATCACATAATACTGCATGGACAAGGAAAAGAGTGGATTTCCAGCTCTTCCAGGCATGGACAATCTTTTATTCTACATCTGCACACACTTTAGCAAAACGCAGCTGTAATACAAGGCTAAGTGTGGTGATGATACAAACAATGTCAGTGCATCTTCTGGAGACCTCCCTGTCCAAAGCAGCACTAAAATCTGGTGTTACGCATTGGCCAGTGAGCAATCCCCCGGCCCTGTGCTGCCTGCCTGCTGGTGCTGGGGTGAGAAAGGTCTCATTTGCCAGAAGATGGCACTGGTTCTCCATGGAGCTGCATGTGGTAACAGGTGCATCTTCATCCTTCCCAGCAGCTCATGCTCCTCAGCTTGGTTTAAAGCCCTTCCCCAAGACACTCCCTCCCCGGGATCCTGCAGGTTGCTGGCTTATTGGGAACACAAGGGCAGCTTTATCCCTGCCTGGCCAAAGCCCAGGTCCTGGAGAGTCACATTTCTTCCTATGTAATGAATGCCGAACTTGCAGGGTGGATTCCTTCTCGTGAACATATGAAAAATCCATCTCTTTTTTCTTCCTGCACTATTTCACTCCCTCATCCCAAAGCCTTGCTTTCTTAAGGAGAAAAAGCATCTGAAATAAGTTTATTCAGCTTGGCAAGGACAAGGATTGTTTTAGGTTAATTGCTGTTTATCTCTACACTTGCAGCTAAGTGGCAGCCACAGGAGATGTACATCTGCTCATTCCAGCAGATGATAGGCCCTTGCTTGGAGAAGTCCACAGAGACCATGGGAGAAGCAGGAGACTAAGGACCATTATCCAGCGGCAGAGGAGCAGTTTTGCATTATGTCGGCATGGTTTGAAAGTCACTGTGCTCTAGATCAGTTTTGTGGCCAATAGATGGGGCCATTTCCACACCTACTACCTTCAGGTCCACCAGAGCAGGTTCTCCCAGTGCCTGCAAGGAGGTGGTTCCTGGTATGAAGGCTTCCTATCTATGAGGCTAGGAAATGTTGTCGGGGGAAGGTCAATGCTTGGTCTCCCCTTCTTCCCTTTGCAAAAGACCAGCAGACAGGCAGGAGTAAGTCTCCTGTTGCTCCACTTTTTTCCCAAGATAAAAAACCTGCCAATTCTCCCCATAAAACCTGGAGAAACTACCTGAGGGCAGCGTTGGTTCCTCAGAGGAGAAGCAAGGCTTTGCTAGCCTGCCAAAGCAGGGGACCCCAGCAGGGAAGAGCACAGAGCTTTTCCCAGTGCTCTCCACACCCACCAGGGCCACAGGCAATGCACCCACTCTGTCCCAAACTTTCCTCCTGTAGTGATATGGGACATCTCTGTGCCTTGAGGAAATTGAGCTATTACTAATTTAATGACTCATGGCACTTTGAAGAGGTCAGGTACTCACTGATAAATCACAGAATTCCCACACTGGGATCTGGGACCAGCAGTGGGTCCATCAGAATGGCAGAAAAACCCAGTTCTCCCACATCTGGAAAAGCAGAGAAAATGGAGAAACGCTAATTGGAGAGGAAGATAGGAGCTCCTCTTTTATTCCAGTTTCAACAGTCATTTTTGATCCCTTGTGCATTAAGACCTGAACATGAAAGAGCAGAAATAAAGGCAGCCACAGCAGAATTTTCCTGCTGATTAATTGCCCTTAGACGTGATGCAATGGCCAAGGGGAAGAGAGTAGTGCTCTGACTTGCTTTGGCCTGCTAGCTACCATTTGGTGTGTGGATTTCATTGTCTGGACCTTTGAATTACTGTTCATGTCCTGTGGGGAAAAAAAAAGCCTCCAAAACAAACACTCGCCCCCCAGCAATAGCCCAGCAAGCTTCAGTTTTAATCCAGGACATTTCTGAGTCACCCAACCATCACCCAGCAGCACAGGTGAGTGCTAGTACTATATTTTTACATGGCTACTGCCAGTCACATCTGTGGAAGTATTTCTCTTTCCAGCCTTGTGTTCCCTCACAGCATCACTCTTGTTGCTCAGCAATCACAGCAAGACAGAGGAGCATGGCACTGGTGCCCATCAGAAAGGAAATATCAGCAGGACAAGATGGCCCAGGACGTACACCGCTCATATATACACCGTATGCACCTATTAGACTAGCCATCCTCTCAATGCCATAAGTCTCTGTGAACATCTGCACACCACAGATTTAGGTAAATGTTCAGCTGAGGAAACCTTCCTTTCCTAGAGGAGTGAACTGCATTCGCTTCTCTGGAATGTGTAGAGGTGAAGTTTCAAAGAAACCCTTCCACCTTCTGGAGATAAGTCGTCCTGGCTGCCAAAAATAAAAAGAAACCTTTTCCCACTCTTTCTCTGGTGGTTCAGGTCTTGGGCTTCTCAGGGAGAAAATACCCAAACTTTGAACCGTAACAAATGTTGTATTATCCTAGTTCTTCTCTTCCATCAGTCCCCATGTCCTTCATCTTCTCTCAAGGCCAACCGGTTCACCCAAAAACCTCTTCCCAGGCTCTAGGCTCCTACTATGACTTCTGGCCAAGACTACAAGGACACCTACTTTCAGCATCGAGGCCACCTTCAGCAGCTAAACCGTCATTCATTATAAAAGCGTCTGCTGCTGTAGACCTATTTCAGTGCTTTCCAGCTTGGCCTGCCAGTCCCGGGCTTTGCTGCAACTCGCAGTTGCATGAGTCCTTACAAATTTCAGAATGGCTTTGCTTCGAGACAGAACCTGAAGGAAGGATGGACTAGGTCCAGCCTGTACTAAAAGTGCCAACAAACCTTGTCCAACTCACATATTTTTGAGGATTTAAAGTCAGTGGTTAAAATAGATGAGAATTACTTTTATCTGCCCAAGAGCAAAGGCCAGCAGAAACACGCACTTGTAAGCTGCACGTGCCTTTTGGCTTTTTAACATGCCACAGTGGAGGGAACTAAGGGCACCCAGACCCCTCTCTGCAGGAAGCCTAACTGCTGCACCTTCCCTGAACGTGGGATCGCACAGACCTACTGAGATACCCATGTCAGCCCCTTTCTGCCACCATTGCGGTGCATGGAAACCCTGTCACAACTCTGTCCTAACTGGGTTGGGGTTAAGACTGAAATTAATGTTAATTGCAGAAAGATAGAATGATTCAGGTTGGTAGGGATCTCAGGAGGTGTCTGAGGGGTGAGGACAGATGTTGTGGGGAGATGGAAGGGAGACAGTTGTTTGGCCTGGAGCTGGGATGCAGAAAGAATGTGGGAATGGAGGAAAGAGAAGACCTGGGCTGATAAAAAGGTTAAGGGGATTAAGAGAGGCTTATGCAAGCTGATCACGATGATCTTTGTGTTTTCCATTCACATCGCTGTTTGCCTGGCTCCAGCTCACATTAACAATCAACATTGTGCTTGAGAAGCACAAAATCTCTCGGTAGATAACCTGAAGGAGACCCATGGCATATGGCTGATGGACCGTGGTGTGGTGTGCTTTGCCCATGCCTTACCCACACAAATCACAAGAATAAAAATGCGGTCATGTAGTGGACGAGTGGCCAACTGGGCTTACTCTTGACAGATGATGTAGGTGAGCTCTATCATTTCTTTGCTGGTGAAACCAGCATTTTCAATGTGTGAGGCATCTGAATGTGACAAAGATGCATCTCTTCTCCCCCACAGGAGCACCTGAAAGCATCTTGTGCTCCCCAAAGCCTGATGCCCCTCTGAACTTGCATGAGGAGCCATCTGGGGACTGTTGTGCTGCGACTGCTCATAAATCAGCAGTACCATGGCATGTTTGAGAGTGGATGCTTCATTGGTTAGTCCCTGAACTATGGCCTAATATTTGTGAATGCTGACAATGATTTACAGGCCAGGAGTGGTTTGCATGCCCACACACACACACACTCTCACAGGTGCTGAAATGTCCTTGCGTGCTGGTAGCTATGCCCTCTCCTCCATCCCCCAGGATGCCCTGGCATGGGACAGGCAGGTTCTGCCTCTCTGGTCCAATGCCGTCAGCTGTGCAAGGCAAGAGGGCAGAGCAGATTGCTGCCCTCTTGCTCTGCATTGAGGTTTAGCAACAACCAAAACAGGGGAGAGGAGGGGAGGGCAGATGGGTGACGGGGAATCGGCTGCAGGAGGAACCTGAGGTGAACCCTGCACATCACATTTGAATGCCTGCAGCAATTTTAAAATGTTACGCTGCATTTTGAACTCATGTATGCCAGGCTGGCTGCAATGCTGGCCATGTTTGCCCAACAACCTGAGGTCTGAGCCAGGACCCTGTGGCAACACCTGTGCCACTAGATAAAACAATCTAGAGCATGCTTTCTGCATCTGAGAGCAAGCAGCATGGCACAAAGCACATCCAGATACCTGCATGGCATCCTCCCTCCAAATAGGGTGGCTTCCCCAAATTGGCTCCTGGGAAAATTAGGTTTTCTCCAGAAATGCACTGGAAGATAAAAGCACCCAGCAAAAAACTACATACTCGTATACATACATACTCTGATCCTTTCCTCCGGATACACACATGTACTAGTTTCATGCAACAACAAAAAGCTTGGACAAATGTTCCCAGGCAAACCACCCAACCTGTGACTCGTGCACATGGTCCAGTGTTGTGGTATGACTATTTTGGAGCAACATAAAGAAACAGGCCTGAGCATCCAGCATCTGCAGTGCGCACAGCAGAACATTTTCCTACTAGCTCGTCCTTGGAAACCCGGCACTGATTCAAAAAAGCCAGAAGATGAAGGACAGTAAAAGTAACATGGAGATAAAGTAAACCAGAACTTAGTGAACAAGGCTCCCATAACCTCCCTGGTAGGCAGGGAAAGATGCAAATGCAGAATCACTGTCAGTTGGTTTTGTGGCCCCTTCCAAGGTCAAATTTTGCTTCTCATTCCAGGTCAAAGCTGAGGGCATCAGGCAACAATGTGCAAGTTAACCTGCCATTTATGGACCTCTGGGCCCCAGAAACCTCCCAGAAAAAGGCTGTGATGAATTCAGCAAATTCAAGTAACATTTCCTTACATTTGGGTCATTCCTTGTCGCTCGATGGGGTCCAGGTACATAAGTAGGAGATAAGCAGCTGCTGCGTGGCTGCCAAGAGCAGCTGAGGGATTGCCCATGTGTTTTGTGATGGTAGCAAGTGCCATGGCAGCTGAGCCCCCTTCACTGACAACAATCCAGGCTGCTCTCCCTCATACTGGTATGAGCAAGAGACTCAGAGATACCAGCATGTGGCCGCCTGAACTCCTCCACAGTCCCCATTGATCAGATCTCCGCTGATTATTATGGGAGCGTAGATATCCGCTGAAATGGAGACCCCAAAGCTCAAATCAGCTGCCTCAATGTAGGTGTCCAGTGCTATATGAGACACCATGGGGCATCTAAGACGTCCACATGAGCCTGGCCTGCAGGATACAGGACCTTTTGGAGGCTTGCATTCAGGTGGGATGGCAGCTGGAGGCTCGTGGGGCATCCCACAGAGCATTTTAGATGGCAGTAGGTACCTGTGATTAAGTAACTGAATTGTGCCTCCAGACCTAGACACCAAAATTTAGGTGCTTTAATGTGTAGCCAAATCCTACTCTTATGGCTCTTTCAAGGTGGAGGTTAAATCCAAAGGCTTTCTATGGTCAGCAGAGCTTTAAAGACAGTGGCGAATGCGAAGAAAACAGCCAAACTGGTGAATATCTGGCAACTGGGACCTGCAGGTGGGTCTTCACCCTCTGCATTGTTTTCTTGGGCATGAGCTCTGTCGCCAGCAGTCTCCTAGCTAGCTCTGAATGAACTGCCCTGGGCTGCTGCCAGTCTTGCCTTTGGCCATAGACTTAAGAACCGATAAAATAAAACCATTTGCTACAGGGAAGTGGTGGACATTCAGAAGGGGAACCACCGAGAATCAATGTCAATAGCTTTAGCCAAGCTATTTTTACAGCAATAACATTGTAAAGAGAAATCACATTGTAAAGAAATGGAAGTTTAAACTCTGAAGCTTTTTTCTTAGCTGACAATTAGTATGGCAAATTCTTTGCATCTGTTGGAAGAAGATACTTGGGTGAGGTGAGACCTATTAGTTGCTTGCATTGCATTGCAATTATCTGCATTGGGCATTTTGGGGGGAACTATCAGCCTCTCTCTTCCCTGGCATAGCCGTGCATTTCAGTTTCCAGTCTTTCAGACCGTGCAAAGGAGAGAGCAAACTTTGAAAGAGTGAGATGGGGGAACTGGAGACCAGCTACAAGAAGCAGCAGAGCAATCTGCAGGCAGACGTGCTATTAGAAATGACCGACGCATGGCTCGACTGCATATTTTTTCTGTACCTTGCAGACATCATCAGCAGAAAATGAGGTGAGATTTGAATTTGAATTGAATTTCATGAGATAGGGCCCTTGGAAAAGGGAGGGGTGGCTCTCACAAAGCTGTAACCGGCCAGGCTGGAAAAAACCCTGAGGATTTCACCTACCCTGTTGCCCTGCCCCAAGACAGCACCACATCTGCCAAACCACCCTGGGCAGGAACGTGCCCTTAAGGACCTCCACAGGCAGGTGGTTTCCAGGCTTTAACTGGATTCCCAGTTAGAAAACAGAAGCCTGGTAGCCAAGGTTTGAAAGACAAAGCAACCCACTCATCACAGGTGTCCTCAATGGGGACAGGATCCCAAAGACAAGAGGGTGTGTTGGCATTGGATGGAGAGGAGCAGAGCTAAAATAGGGGGGACAAACAGGCAGTTGTGAACCGTGTTTATTTTACATAGGTTAATTTTTTGTGCTGGGGAGGGATTTTGTGTGTTCCTTTGCTTTTTTATTCTTGTTAGCTTTGCCTTTTCTCCCTTCAGTAAAATACTGTTTGTTGAACTAAATTATTTGCCTTGGTAAGCAGGGGAGTTTTAGCTCACTGGGCACCAGAGCATTGCTGTATGTCCTCAGATCCCTGGGGCTGGAGGCCCAGGCTGGTGTTTTCTGAGTGACCCCTTCACACTTGAGCCCGGTCCACGTTGCAGCCAGCCGGGCTGGCAGACGGGTCACACTAATGTTTAACTTCAGCCTGTGTCACTGCATTCGGAGCCTGTTGTTGCCTCCCGTCCTGATGAGTGGTTTATTCCCTCCCTTTCCCAGCAGTGCAAGTGGATACACTGACCCCATCACCTCTCGGTCTCCCCTACACCAAACAAGTCCATTCCTCCATTGCCCTTCACAGGTCCTCTTTTGAGACCTCTTTCCATCTCAGTTGCTGTCCTGTGACCCTCCCTAGGGGGGACACATCCTTCCTTGAAGCAGCAGGAAGCCTGAGACAGATCAAGACTTATTTTTGCTAGGAAGGACATGTGGATTCCTGTGCTGGGATGAGGACAGGATCCTGAAACAGGTCAAATCCAGGACTACAGGGTAAGAGGGCTCTGTCTCATGGTCCCTGAGCAAAAGTAGGAGGGAGGTCCATCTCCGTTACCCTTTGCCCACAGTGGGGTTGGCTATTTCGTCCAAGGGAGTGAGCTCATCTGGAGTAGTTGGGCTGTGGGCACTATTCCACAAACTCCTCCGGAACCTCTGGCACAAGGACAAGTGGACGAGCTCATGTCTGAAACCAGGGCAAATGGACCCATGCCAGCTCAGACGGTCAGTGTTTATCTCAGTCTGCTTCCTTGTGGAGAAACTACAGACTGTCCCTTTCCCTGCATTTTTAGGATGCAAGTTAAGCACATTTTCTCCCTGGATCATCCTCTTCTCTAACCTGGCAGCCATGACCTCTCCCCGTCATCCAGCGCAATGTTCAGTGCTTAACAACAAAAAAATCTGGTGAGGCTGCGGTGTTGGCGTGCCTCTCCAGGCGGGAAGGGGACCTTTGCTTCAAAGGTTACCCATCGATGCCCTGGAAGGCTGGAAGTACTTCCCAAGTGACAAGTATCCGCTGGGGAGGAACAAACACTCCAAGTGTTTGTAGACCATTCTCCTATTACCTCTTACCACCTTAGATGATGACATGAAGTCAAGGCCATTGTTCCTAAGTGCACTTGAAGTGTATTGACCATATTGAGTCACAAGCATTTCAAGACTGCCATGGGGAGTCCTTTGTCTGGACTGTTAGCCGTTATTGTCTGAGATGTGTCATTTTTCATCTAGTGGTAAATGCCAGGTTTTCTCAGTGTTGGGTTGCCTGGCTGTGTGCTTTAGCAGATGATAGGAAAATCATTGCATCCTACTCAGGGTGATGGGAATGTATCAAAGGTAGTTATAAAGGACATCTCCCCAGCATATTTGTGGTTGGTGTTTCCTCCCATCAACTCAAAGACATCTGTCTTGGGAAGGGACAGATCATGCTCTGGAAGTGACCATCTCGAAAGAGTGGGGCTGGATGCTCAGTTTCGATTACGTGTAGAATTAAACTCCTGTCAAATTAGGGAAGCTTGGAGTGAAATCACCATTACCCTCAACCAGCTAAAGTGCATATTTGTCACTGTCACACAGAGACAGAGATTTTTAGGTCAAGACGTAATTATGCAGTTTGATAGCCTGAACACAGTAAATCAGAAAATAGGACGCAGTGACTCCTGCTTTGACCCTGACAAGCTCTGACTTCTCACCTGGATGACTCCAGGTGTTCCCTGTATTAGAGATGTCCAAGCAAGAGACACCTCCTAAATAACACCAGGAAATCAAGGACACTTGTAACTGGTGCAGGGGTGGGAATGTGCAAGTTTGGGATCTAGAAGTCTGGACTTGTATGATGTTCAAGCAACCAGAATAAGAGATACTACTGAGATTCTGAAATCCTGAATGGTGATGGCCCTCAACCTGACTTGCTGCTTAAAAGAGGTTGGAGTGAGTTTTGCGTGTCAGCTTGCAGTCACTTGTGTGATACCTGATAGTCAGCTAATTTAACTGTTGGAAAATGGTCTGGGGTTGAAATATGGATTTTATGTGGATCTGTGTGTGTGTGTCTGTTCATACACACATTTTTGCATGTGCGTGCACGTAAGGTTGTGTGTATATACGCTATATGTATTTATGTGTGTTATTCTCCCATTCTTTCCACCAATTTGAAGTCAGAGCCTCACAGCCTGGCATTTCTCCTCTCTCTTATTGTCCCAGTGTCAAATCCTTTCCCTGCTCACAGCTGGGAAGTCAGCCTGTCACATGAACTGTAGGCAAGGAGCATTATCTGCGTGGGTTTACTTGTTGAACAATGTAAGTAGATGATTAACCATTAAAGCAACAGAGTTTGCTGACCCATTAACCAAATAGGAAGGCCCTCTGGTTTGCTAAACAATGGGTCCCATACAGAAAGCACCCCGACTTGTCCATCTCGTCAGCTCCGCTGCTGACAGACCGTGCGGATATTGCGATGTAATGACTCAGTTCGGGTTCTCATGCAACCAATCGCGTGCCGGAGGCCAGTGCTCCCCACATTTTCACCTGCACTGCGTTGACCTTGGAAACTAATCTTGCCCGAATTCGTGCTTTGTATCAAACTCCGGGAGACTTAATAGCTGCCACTCATTTTTCACCCTCACTTTTGCATGCAATGTGTCTACACATTGCAGAAACGCTGTGACTGAATTCAGTAGCTGCTAAAGCACAAAAATTTACTCATCTGGAGGTATTGGCCAAACACCCATCAGTTCTTGCATAGGGCAGAATTAATCATCCATTAGAATCATAGAATAGAATCATAGAATCGTTGGGGTTGGAAAAGACCTTTAAGATCGTCGAGTCCAACTGTTAACCCAGAGCTGCCAAGCCCACCACTAAACCATGTCCCTAAGCACCACATCTACCTGTCTTTTAAATACCTCCAGGGATGAGGACTCAAATGCTTCCCTGGGCAGCCTGTTCCAATGCTTGACAGCCCTTTTGGTGAAGAAATTTTTCCTAATATCCAATCTAAACTCCCCCTTCCTTTCTAGTGTAGCATTACTAATTACTCCCTGCATTGCATACCACCCTTGCCTTGTCAGTCAGATGCCTTCCTCATCAAACCATAACCCTCGTGGTTTTCCTCTGTGCATGCTCAGCTGTCCAGTACTTATGACCCATCATTCTCCTTGGCGGCTGCTACTGGGAATTCAGGACACTGAATTTCCCACCTCTCTAATGTCAAAAGAGAAGGAAAACCGGTGATGTGATGATATGAAGGGGGAATCTCTTCCATCTGGATGTCACCAAAATCATGATGTGACACTAAGACCCGATACTGTGATGGGAAGATACCTTTTTTTTTTCTTCAGGCTAGTACATGGATGTAGACTGGGTGGATGTTCTGCAAGCTGCACATTTGGTATATGGGATATTCCTTGGTGTATCTCAGGGTTCCCAGGATTTTCAGTATTCCTAAAGGCAGCTCTAAGTCTGGGATCCTCAAAGTTACCTAAGAGTCAATTTTCCAAAGGTATTTAGTATTCTAAAGATGAAAATAGGATACAAAAGATCTGTTTTGGGACTGGGAAGAAAAAGAGTGGAAAAAAAAAAGTCCAGCATTTGAACTGAAACTTTGAAACAAAACATCTATTTGAAACAAATAAGGACAAGCTTTTCTACATATTGAGCTTCATGTCTACTTCCCCCCACAAACTGCTTGAAAAATAAAAGAAAACTTTCATTCCCAACAACTCCCCCTTCTTTTAGGTGAGAAATTTTGCCCAGGTCTTTTTCAACCTGAGGTATGTATGTTCTTCAAAGACATGGAGAGCAGGAGTTAAGTGCACCTTCAGCTTTGGATGCTAAAGGGACATTTTACAAGATATTTTAAATCCCTGGCGTGCTCAGTATCCTAGTGTCAGACAGGGCTTGGCTTATCGTGCTTTCTCTTGTGCTCCTGTGCCTACTTGCCAATACTCTACCAAGATTGCTCTGCAAGAGACTAAGCATATTTTGGCTCTCAAGCCCTGCCCTTCAGGGCTGTGGCTCTGGAGATGTTGTCTCAGTCAGTCTTGTTTGGCCTCCAGGTGCTGATCCAGGAGGACCTGGGTCACATCTGCCAGCCACATTTTGCTGTCTTGAATAACCTAGGTCCTCTCAAATGGCCCAAGACATTTGTGTTAAGACAACTGATTCCCACATATGGCTTGTACTGATTATGTCTCCACCAACTAGGACGAGAGTTTAGATGTTAAGGGGAGAAGAATTGCCCTTTAGGTTCCATTGCATATATTGCGTAGATCTCCAATAGCTATAAAAGGAGTCTGACATGAGCGACTAGGTCAGATGGAGGTATCTCGACTGTAGACTTCTACATCCAACCCAGTGAATATCATTTAAGGATTGGATGGAAGACAGATTAACCAAATATATGCCAGCTGGTGGATTTTGGGCCAGATCTGGAGTGACCCAGTTGGTACATCTAGGATGAGTATCCTGCCCTATAGGCTGCATGCAGATCACAGCTTACCAGTGTAGATGGACCCTGCTTTTCAGTGCTCTGCTTATCCACTACCCAGCCTGCCCACATAGTAATGTCACATCACAGACATCAAACAGACAATATGGCCTGGGACTCCTCCTAAGATTTGGACTCTTGGACTGTGGGAAGGTTCAGCCCATCTGCAAGAGCCTTGTGGACACACAAAGCTGGATGCTGCAAGATAACAGGGCTTCAGGCTGTCTCTCAAACTGGCTGTATTAGGTGTTGAGCTTGCAATCTAGGACATAAGGGCTACGGAGAGGAAAGACAACAGAAGGAAACAATGAGACGGCACACAATGGTGTGCTCGTAAGGGGTTACACTGGATCAAGCAGTACACGCTATCATCATCCTTGGTCATCATGATGGTGTCCCACCACCAATGGTACCTGAATGCCTAAATATGATGGCATCACAGAGTTCAGCCTTGAGTCATTGCATCGGCTGTATATGGAGACCACCCCAGCTGCACCAGCTAGCTCAGTACTGATATTCAGATTTTCCCCAGCAGTGAGTTACCTATTGAGATCTGGCATTTTTATTCTGTCTGTTACTTAGATGGAAAGAAGTGGTAAAGTATTTCAGAGATGTAGTGGGCTGGGATAAGGTTTGCAAGAGTCTGAGCAGCAGCTTGCACATTGCAAAATTATTATTTCATCACTCCAGCTGTGCAGGGAGGTGTTAAACATCGAGGAAGCAAGCAGAGAGCAGGACTGGCAGCAGACAAATAGCACAGCAAGAATGATCCTCTACTCGCCACTCAGGCAGTCCTAACCCTAGGAACATTTAAGTCTTTACAGGCACCCTGGGTGTTCGAGCTCCCTTTATAGAGTCATAGAATCATAGAATGCTTTGGGATGGAAGGGACCTTTAAAGGCAATATAGCCAATGGAGATGCTCAGTGCAGTTAATGGGGTGGGATTCAAGTGTCCAGACATGGTCATCTAGTGTTGTTTGAGATGCCCTAAGGTGTCCTGGTGACCTTCATCTGCTGGTCCAAGAAGACACAGGTCTCCTGCATCACACCTGTGTGGATGTCCAAGGGGCCCAAGCTCAGGCGCCCAACAGACATGGGACACCTTCACTGGAGACCTCTGAATGGAGAGGGCTGGGTCCCACTGAGGGGTTGTGTGTTTTGCCGCATATCCACTCAGGACCGTCACAGCTGACAAGCCCAGTGACTGCAATCCTGACTTCTGAGCTTGAGTTTTCTTTCAAAAGGCTCATTTTGCTCACAGGGATGGGGACTTACTTACTCATGAGAAGTTTCTTCCAGCTCGGGGCTCATGAGCAAGAACCTGGCAGTCTACTCACGCACTAACGCAGGTAAAAGCACCAAGCTCCTAGACTCTTTGGCTGAAGACCAGACAGATGACAACCTTTAAGACAATGATATTTCAGTTACAGCAGTAAATCGTAAGTCCCACTTTAACAGAAGGCTAAACACTGTGAAATAAACTCCTTTTATTAGCATGAAACATCCAAAAAGTAAAATAACATGACCGAAATCACCCTTCATCTAAAAATAAAAGCAAAGAGAGAGTTTTCAGCAGCACTGGAAAATACCCGACATGTTCAATGGGTGGGCTTGATATTGTGACTACAAAAATATTTTCGCTCAGTTTGTTTCTGGCTGTTTTGCAGCTGACGGGTTGCCAGATCTCTTGGCTGGATACCTTCTGCTTTGGCATTCAATAAGATGGGTTCGCTAGCTTACCCATGTGGCTTGAAGAGACAGCAGTGCCACCGGACTCGGGAAATGGCCCCCCTAGAAATATCCCACTGTTTTGAATCACTGCAACTGTCAACAGTTTCAGAGAAACTGCCCAGAGCTGCTTAAAAACAACCAACATCATCTTCTTGCTTCGGCATTTCAAACAGGGCGTAGCAGGACCAAGGAGCAGCAGCTTTCCCCTTTTGTTTAAATACGTGTGGCTGCTCGCAGGATGGAGGAGCACGGGAGGACAGGTCCCCGGGGAGATGCCCGCCATCCAAGAGCTGGCAGTGAGTGGTTTTGGACAATGCTCTTGGCTCCTCTCCGCCAACCCGCACGGCCCCAGCCTGGGGAGGAGAGAGGTGGATCTCCTGAGGGACAGCCAAAGGGAGGCTGAAGCCAAAAAACAGGGACTGGAAAATGGTGTCAGAAATAAGTTCAGGTAGATTGGAAAGACCAAAGGGTTTGATTTTTTTTTTTTCAGGCTTTTCAGCAAAAAATGAAATCGGAGAACAGCAAATGTCCTTTCAGCTCAGCTCGTAACAGTCCATTTGAGCTCAGTTGCTAGTTTTGTTTCCTTCTCAGGGCATTTCACTCCTCCCTTTACTGCCTTTCCTTTGCACATAGGGATTTTTTTTTTTTTATAAAGAGAGAATGTAATTTTCAAACAAAAAGGTCATATTTGGAAATATCCAAGGAAATCTGTTGGCATTTTGGACCTGCCTTGAGAACGTTGCAGGGAAATGTTTCATTTTTTCCCCAGAAACTTTCTCCCACCTTTTCTCCAGCCCACAGAATTTCAATATGAATTTATGAATATCTTCTGTCCCTTCCAAATCTCCATTTCAAAAAAATTCACTATTCGTTAAAAAAAATAAAAATAGAGAAAAGGCACTACACAGACCTGCTCCTCATCCCCTATTATTATGATTTCTTGTTCTTTGCTATGTTAAAAATTGACCCAGCATCCCTTCTCAGTGGAGCCAACAGAGGGAACAGGATCCAGGATGAGCATCCACCAACCCGTACCCTGCTCCTTCCCTCGCTTCCCGTGACCACACGTTGGCATTCAACACACACCAGCCCATCTCAGCCACGTCTGGCCCTGTGTTGTTGCGACCCATGTGCATAAATGCAGTCCAGGTAAAGCAGATGCTACGACCTGTCCTTTACCAGCAGGGAGAGATCCAAAATGAAATCAATAAGAGGAATTAAAAAAAAAAATATCAGAACAGTAATTAATTAGGGGAACTTCAAAAAACCCCATGATGGATGGCAACATCCACAGACAACTGGGATGGCTAGAAACTGTTGCAAAACATGAATGAAAAATGAATTTGCAGGGATCTAAAGAGGTTTCCGTGTACCTCTCTCCAAGGGGACAGCAGTGACTGCAGCCAGGGACCCAGAAACAGGGGCCAGCTGGACTCCAGAAATGCAGCCTCTACTCTCCACTCTCCCTTTTTTGTCTTTTTTCTCCTTTCCACTATCGTATATCTGCTTGTCCCTCTCAGGGACCATGCATGTCCTTCAGTTAACTGGTTTAATATATGTTCAAGGTCAAACACCCTTGCCTTGAGCATATCCCTGGTCATTGCCATCAGTCCCTAAGATACAGAGGCAAGGTGGGTGACCTTAAAGATAGAGGAATAGGTTACCCCAGGGCATCTGTCACCCTAAGGATGAGATAAACAAGAGGTCCTACAGGAGCAGAGCTAATGAGATCTCCTATAGATCTGCAGACGGCATCCCGACATCTACCCTTGCAGTAACCCTTGCTTCACCTTCAGCTCCCCTAATGCCTACCTCCGCACATGCAAAACCTCTGTTTCCTAATTTCCCTCCTCCGGTTGCTCCCTTACCACCTCCAGTATCTCCCCAGTCAGGCCGCAAGCAGCACGGCTGGGGACTGCTTCAGGGCTGTCACCATGTTAGTGGTGTTAATCAGCTCAAAGGAGCTGCTGAGCTCACACACGGGCCTCTCCCTCCACCGTGCACCAATTCAGGTCTCTCTCTTCTATCTGATTTTTCTGAGGAAGCAAACTGTCACCAAAAGCCCTCAAATAATGGCCGGTAAATCGCTGTGTTTTACAGCGTGGGCTCAGGCAGAACGTGAAAAGAGTCCCTGCTTGCTTGGCACTATTTCTTCAGACCTAAAAAATACCTCCTGCAGCTCTGTCTAACAAAAACACATTCATTCCTAGCATGCCTGATTGTCATAAAGACAATAAGGACCTTATTTTGCTCTGGGACTAATTGCATTAAAAATCACTCTGGCCCAGACTATAAAGTCCCCAATTCTCCATGAAATCACCAGGAGAAAGGTGTCCATGTAAAGGACAACCTGTCTGGGTTTACTCAGAGGGGCTATTTTGATAGTACTCATGTACTTAAGAAGAAAAACCTTTGCAAGAGCAGAGCACAACTCAGGAAAGATATGCAAGGGAGCAGGAGGCAAAATATCCATTTTTAGGTCATTTTAAAATAATTTTGCCAGCTCTTAGCAACATCAGTGAAGAGAGATGTCCTTTGCTGCCAGAGAGAAATGATTGGACGTTAAGAGAAACATTTACTGGGCTTTCCATCAGTGGGAGATATTTTACAACTTCAATTTTTTAACGACGGAGAGCAATTAAAAAGTAAAAAGTTTGAAAACATTTTGCTTCACACACACACATGTATAATATCAGCAAGCCCTGAGGTGTGGGGGACCCCTGATGGTGCTTTCCTGTGGTTCAGGCCCATCAAAGCCATTTGGGGAAGTCCCTCTGAGTCACCCTCCACTCTCCACCTCACTGCAAGGCCCCATTGCCTGAAGGGCAGCATCCCTGCCTGCCCCTGGGCATGATTTTCTCATGGGTTCACCTCATCGATGGATGCAGAGCTCTACAAAGGCACCATTCTTCACCACCACGGGGACCTTATAGTCCAGGAGTCCAGAAAGCCCCTCCTAAATGGGAGACACAACTGCTGCTGGAGCCTTTTGGTTGGACTGCCCCAATTTGGATCTGCAAGCCTATGCAGATGCTGGGTTATCACTGCCATTGCACATCACTCCAAAGACCAAGAGCAAATGTAACAGAGCATCAGCAGCCCCTGTGGGTCAAGGTCTGTGCAGTGTGCCTTGGGAGGTAGGAGTCCTTGCAAAGGACGCACAAGGGTGGACCAGCTGCAAGCGTCTCCACCTGCGTACGATGCTTGTATGCCTCCTGGGGAAAGTCTGTGCAGCCACCTTGACCTCACTTGATACAAATAGGTGATGAATGTGGTTCTTCCTTCAGCTTAACTTGCAAACTTAACTTGCAAGCTTAACTTCCCTCTTAAATTAAAGGGAAAGATGTGAGCGCTCCTAAAGATCACCCCTTGCTCTTGTTGCACCAGATATAATTCATGGAGGGGCCTTAGGAAAGCTGAAAAGTTTCCTCTCTCTTTTCTCTCAGTGGCGTAACAGGTGAGCAGAATGCCTACTGATCACTCTTAAAAAAAAATAAATAAAGGAACTGCTCCTGCCGTGGAGTGGGGGCTGGACTAGATGACCTCCTGAGGCCCCTTGTAAACATATTTTATGAGATTGCCTGATTATACCGAGAGCTGGCAATGCTCAGAAAGGATCTGCATGAGCCTGTTACCGTGGGCCAGGAGTAAGGTGCTTGCTAATGCTTAATAAGATTTAGCTGCTGTGTAACAGATGCCTACTGGGACCTGTTGGTTAAGTCTCTTTCAAAGTATTTTAATATGGGTCCTGTAATCAGTTAAGAGAGGGGATCTCTGATGGGAGTGAGGTTTAGGGAAACCTATGGCTCGTTGAGATTTGGTGCGAGGGGCCCTGCTAGGGGACAGTCCCATGGCAGTTTGGGGCCCTGGCCTGATTCTGATTCTGTTTCCACCACACTGCCTCATTTTGGGGTGCACTTACAGAGGAACAAGCAAAAAACTCAACACGTGTAGCCCAATGAGCTATGGCTTTGAGTCCAGCATGGTCCCCACAGATCTCAGGACAAAGCTGGTGGCCCCCCACCTTCTGCAGCTGGGGACACACACAGCTTGTAAGGCATCCCCATGTCCCTGCATCCAGCTTTGCCCTGGATGGAAAGGGGGGCTCCACGATGGAGAACTGCTTGCAGATCATCACGGAATGACAGGCTCTCATTCACTTTTTGCCTTCAATAACACTGAAGTAATGGACTGCAGCTGGCTTCAGTGCCTTTTCTTCATTTAGAAAGGTGAGGAGACACAGGGCAGGAGGGGACATGGGGGTGATCAGGACCATACTGCTCCTTATTTGCAGTGATTTGCACTATCCAGAGCCCTGGGGAAGCAGAGATGCTCTCAGCCTGGCTCTCAGCAGTCCAGCTGAAAGCAACAGGCATATTTTGACCACATCTCTACCCCTCAAAATCATTGACCCTGGTCAGAGGGCTGGGTGCTGGCAGGATGGAGGGAAGGGGTGGAGGTATAACACAACACCATGTTGCCTGAAGCTCAGAGCGGTCCCCGGGGTGACTCTAACTACATTCAAGCCTGATGGAAAAGAAGCGAGAATCTGGCTTTGAGCCCACGTGTGATCACTCGGAGGGAGGAAACACCCTGGAAGTCCACGTGACGGCGAAAAAAGAGTAACTGGAAATGCAGGCGGTGGCGGCAGGGTGGACTTGCACGGCGTGATCCCTGAGATGGTGGAATAAACGACGTCCCGTGGGCAGGCGGTGATCCCGGGTCTTGTCTGTTATTTCAGACTGTATCCGGAGGGTAGATAAATGCCAGGCCCACTTCTAATTAAGGAAACTGAGGAAGGGAAATGTGAGTGGCTCGTCTCGGAGGTGATTTGTCGGGAGGAAATGCAGCTGAAGGTTTCTCAGCTATCCCGGGCACAGCCTCGGATACCCAGCCCAGACCGAGCTTGGTGAGGTCCCCACCTCTTGTTGCCTTGCTTGAGTTACTCCGACATGGGAGCGAGTGCCAAGTATCTGGTGGGGAACCCATGCAGGACTGGAAGCGAGGGATGAATGAGATGACCTCATGGGTATTTTCCTTCCCTCTCGCACTGCTATGACTCAACCGCCCCACTGAGCTGGAGTTGCTGCCCTGGAGAGGTTGGGTTCATGCAGCAAGACCTCGGTGAGCTGGTCAAAGTCCTGGCCTCTCTAACGGGAGCTGCTTGGAGGGTAGACAGAACCCAGCTCCGTGCTGCAGAGAACAGCACCTGGAACAAAGCCATAGGGAGCGAAGGGGAGCCCCAAGCGAAACAGGCACTGGATTTCCTGCAAAAAACATAACAGGGATGGTGGTGAGGGCTCCTCTGGGGTGGGGAAGCCTCTGGAGCGATGCAAGCAGGCTGAGCCCCGGGAGCCGCTCAAGAGCTGAGTCATGGAGAAGGAAAACTTGAAGTCACCCTCCAGATCCTCCTGTGGTCTAACGTGCCCGGGAAGAGCCTGATGGGGCGGCCGCAGCAGCCTTGTGCGGTCTGAGGATGTCCCATTGACTATGATCGCTGGCTGTCAGGGGTCAGTGTCACCATGGGGCTGGGAGGCAGGGCTCGCCCCAGCAGCAGGCGCAGGATGCCAGGACCCTTTGCGGGTTGCCAGACCCGTCGCTGGGATCCTCGCAGGTCGCTCCCCCAGCCGCCTGGCACGCAGGAGCACGTTACAGAAGCACAACGGTGGGTTGGGGGTTAGGGGGAGGATGCAGGTTCTTCCGCTGATACCAAAGCAGAGGGAGGTCCAGTGGCAACTGCTCTGGGGCTACTTGCCCAGCATTAGCATTGCACCCGGGTGTCTTCTTTTGATCCTAAAGACGACAGTATGGTGCTGGCAACGGCACCATTCCCTGCTGCGGTTACGGCCCTTTGAAATTGTCACTTGAAACGCCAGACTCCTTGGCCACTTGGCTGCTTCGCTCTGGCTGTGGTGTGTCCCCTTCGTCCTGGATATAAAGCACCCTGCTGAAAAATGCCCGCTTAAGAAGCCAAGCAGCCGCCAGCATGTCCACGCTGCCCAGGACAGCTCAGCACTGCGCCTGTGTGGCACTGCCCTCTGCTGTCAGTGGCTATGGGGACACCGGCCAAGGCCACCACCGCTGAGTAGAAACACCCAGCTTTTGTGTCACCCTGAGGACAGCTGAAGGACCTGGAAAGTCACAAAGCTGCCCCAGGAGGATGCTGCACCCAGGACTGGTGCATGGTTCCCCGGGCACGACAAGCAGGATCCGCGGGCAGCAAAGCCCTGGAGGAGTCAGCGCTTGCTTGGGCTTCCCCTTTCCCCCAGCTGAAAGCAGAAGTGGTGACTATTTTTGGTGCTGTCTCACTTCGGAAAGAGTCGTGCATACCCTAGAGCATCACCCTAGCTATGGCACCTTGCTCTGGGCAGAGGAAATGAGTAACAGCGAGGGTCGCGCCGCCTTTCCATGACCCGGCCCCAGCTGCGTGCCCTGGAGCTCTGCCTCGGGGCTGCCCGGCATAACCGGAGTTTCCTTTCACGTGCTGGCCACGCCAGCTTCTTGGGGACGTGCATGAAGAATGACTCTTAAACTGTCTTTTCCAGCAGAGAAACACTCAGGCAAAGCCTCCCAATGATACACATATATAACCGTGCTTGTCCTCCTCTCCCTCCGCAGTCCTTTGTTGCCTTTTCTTAAGCTGGAAGAGCTTGGGTGGGAGGATAAGGACACCCAACATGACCCCAGAGCTGGTCCTCATCTCCCAAACTCTCCTTAATGAAAGGCCTCTAGATGGGGCTTTAAGGCAATATTGCTGCCGGCCTCTGCCGGGCTGGGATCGCCCGCAGAGCCCCAGGGCCGCTCACCTTCCAGCACCCGCGGGGGCACACTGGGTGGTGGCACGACGCCACTTCGCCCCGACCATCGGGATAAGGGAACTGAGATATTCCCAGACCCTGGTGAATCACACGGATTTGAGGAAGCCATTTGCTGGATTGGATCTGACACTCCCCCCCCCTCCCAGGAGGTTTCAGCCCCCAGCCCAAGGGGTGCTGAGGCTTGCGATGCGGAGCTGCAGTGGGAGCCCCCAAACCCCACGCACGGCCACGTGCTCGTGGATGTGCAAAGGTTTGCGTGATGCAAAGCTGGTGCTTTTCCACAAGTCTGTTTTGCAAAGGTTCAGTCAGGGACTGGGCTGGGCTGTTTTACACATTAAAAATTAAAGCAGCTTTCCTTCCCCCTCCATGCTTTTATTCTGAAAATAAGCAGAATCCAAATAGTTTGCACAGTGCTGGGAAGGCTGGAAATGCCCGAGTGCATGGCCAGCGGTGAGAATAAATTCACCGAGCTCCCAGTGCCGCTCAGGGCGCTATTCCAGGACAAAAGGTTCATCCCCATTAACCCATCCCTGCGTGGTTCCTGAATCAGTTTGTCCGCAAACTATCAGGGTCAGACAGACAGCCAAACCCCTCCATGGTTATCCGAGGGTCTCGCTGTCTGGTCACACCCCCAATTGTCACCTGCTGGGCACAGCTCTGCGGAGCTGAACACCTTAAACCCCTGGGGACAGTGGCTTTTGAGATGAGAGTCCAGTGCCAAGTACCTGCGCGTCCTCCTGTCTCTGTCCCCGCGGGGACACGGGGCAGTTCAGCAGCGTGACACACATGCACGCTCAGGAGGGAAACCTTTTTGTTCTTGGGTGGCAGCGGGTGTAGAAATTTGCTCGAGGATGACGGCGAGAGTGACGTCGACCGGACCTGGAACGACGCTGCCACCGAGCAGCGGCCCCGAGCGCTGACATTTGGGGCATTAACTACTTCCCAGCCGGGGTGCTCATCGTCCTGTCCATGCACCCGGGGTCTCTGGGCTTCCCTTCGCTGCACCAGCGATCCCTGGGGTGCATCGCTCTTGCACAGGGCTGGGACTGTGTGCACAGGAGTGTGGGATGCCTGTGCCTTTCCACGTCCAGCCTTTGCACCACTGATCAGCTCTTGCACGCACGATCAGCCCTTGCCCATCTTGCCTTTTCATGCCTGCTTAGCCCTTGAAATATCGAGCGGCATGTTTAACCCTTGGACAACTGTCCAGCCCTTGCACAACTGCCCAGTTCTTGCACGATGGATCAGTGCTTGCACCTGCAGCCCTTGCGTGACCTCCCAGCCGTTGCACGCTTAGCGTTAGCATGACTGATTGGCCCTTGCATGCCTGGTCCGTGCATAGCTGATCAACCCTTGCACGTCTGACCCCTGCATGCTCAGTGCTGGCACGGCAGTCCAGCCTTTGCACGCCTGACTCTTGCACAACTGCCCATCCCTCGCACATCCAGCCCTTGCACACCCGGTCCTTACGCAACTGCCTGACCCTTGCAGCCCTTGCATGACTGCCCTGCCCTTGCACATCTGTCCAGATGTTCCATATCCACCCCCTGCACATCTGGCCCTTGCGCAACTGCCCATCCCTTGCACACCTGGCCCTTGCACAACTGCCTGGCCCTTGCACATCTGTCCAGATGTGCCATAACCACCCCTTGCACACCTGGCCCTTGCACAACTGCCTGACCCTTGCACAGCTGTCCAGATGTGCCATAACCACCCCTTGCACACCTGGCCCTTGCATGATGGCCCATCCCTGGCACATTCAGTCTTTGCATGACTGCCTGTTCCTGTCGCATCCAGCCCTTGCACAACTGCCACGCCCTTGCACAGCTGTCCAGATGTGACATAGCCACCCCTGGCACACCTGGCCCTTGCACGGCTGCCCATCCCTGGCACGTCCAGCCCTTGCACGACTGCCACGCCCTTGCACAGCTGTCCAGATGTGCCATAGCCACCCCTGGCACACCTGGCCTTTGCACGGCTGCCCATCCCTGGCACGTCCAGCCCTTGCACGACTGCCACGCCCTTGCACAGCTGTCCAGATGTGCCATAGCCACCCCGGCACACCTGGCCCTTGCACGGCTGCCCATCCCTGGCACGTCCAGCCCTTGCACGACTGCCACGCCCTTGCACAGCTGTCCAGATGTGCCATAGCCACCCCGGCACACCTGGCCCTTGCACGGCTGCCCAGCCCTTGCACACCCAGCCCTTGCACACCCAGCCCTTCCCTTCCCGCCCGTGTCCCCCCCCCCCCATTGCACACCCCTCCCCGTCCCGTCCCGCCCCGCTCCCTCCTCCCCTCCGCGCCGCTCCCCCCCCGCCTCCCGCCGCCGCCGTTTCCCGCCTCCCGGGGGCGTGTCCCCGCCTCCCGCCCCGCCCCTCCGCCGCAGCCCCGCCCCGCCCCGCCGGCCCCGCCCCGGCCCCGCCCCGCCGCCGGCCGGGCGCTCGCCGCCGGCCGCGCTATAAGAAGCGGAGCGGGCGGCGGGGCCGCAGCGGGCGCGGCGGGGGAACGAGATGAGCAGCGCCGGCGCCGCTGCAAGATGCTGGATGGACACGTCCTGCTGGGATGGCTCTCCTCCTGCGCGCTCCTAGGGCTGCTCGCCTGCGCCCCGCGGCCCTCCGCCGCCTACTTCGGGTAGGTGCCCAGCGCGGAGGCGCCCGCACCCCCGCTCCTCTTTTTTTTTTTTTTTTTTCTTTAACTTTCATTTATTTTCTTTTTGCACTTTATCCGTCCCGCCCGAGGTGGGGATGCTGCTGTGCGCCTGCCGGCAGCCTCCTTCTCTCGGTGGGTGCGGGCATCCCTGCCGCCGGCGCTGACAGCCGGTACGGGGAGGGACGGCCCCGGGTCTCTCCCCCGTCCCTGCGCTCGGAGCCGGGCGACCCTCAATCCCCTCGCCGCGCTGCCCGGCGGGGCCGGGCTCGCCGGGAGCTGCAGGGTGCTGCCTGCCGGGAGCTGCAGTGCTTTTCCCAGGGGCCGCAGGCAGAAACTTTGCGGGCGAGGGAGCCCCTCGTCCTGCCCTTCCCCGACGGGGTGGGCAGCAGTGCCTGGGTGGCTCGGCTCCAGGTGCTGTAACCCCCACCAGCATGGGACAGCCCCAAAAACCTCTATTTCCCCCCCAGTTTAAGCGCATGCTTCAGCACCAGGTGCTGGCAAGCGGCTCCCGGCATCACCCCGGCGGCGTTGTTGCTTTTTTTGGGGGGAGGGTGCATGCTGCAGCACCAGCCCGGGACGCTGCAAAGCTTATTCCCGGCGGAGGTGCGGGTCCCCCCCCTCCCCGGGGCTTGAGGCGCGGAGCCACCGCATCCCGCCGCGCTCACCTGCGCGCGGGGCGGGGCGGCGGCCGGCAGGGGGCGCTACCGGCCCGGCCCGCGCCGCGCAGGTGGATCCCGCTCCCTCCCCGAGCCCCCCGTCCCCCCATCCCCCTTCATCCCCCTTCCTTGGGCCGGGAAGGAGCCAAATAATCCCCCCTCACCCCCTCTTTAAAGCCCTCCCGCAACCGCAGCCGCGTAGCGAGGCTTCATCCCGCAGCGCCGGATCCGCTGGCTCTCCCTCTGCGCAGCCCCCTCTTCGCTTTCTGGGCTGTCAACGGAGCTGCCTCTTGTCTGTCTTTTTAAAAATCTTGTCCCAAAATGGGGTCGGTTTGCGAGGGGGAGTGGGATGCGAGCACCTGATGAAGAGGTTTCGGTGTAAGTTTACTCAAGAGCGATGGTTCTTGCTTCTTTTCGGGATGTTGTGTTGTGGCCGCTGGTAGGAGCCACTGGACCGGCCCTGGAGAATGTTTTAGCAGATTTGAGGTTTTCCCCCGCCTCTTTCCAGTAAAACAAATCCTGGTGTTGAGGCTTGTCCATTGCTTGTGGTCTGGCAAAGTTTGCCAAACAGTGCTACTTACATCTTCTGTTTCCAACTCGAGAACCGTTTAACTTCCTGCTGCTGGGGCTGTTTTTGTGAGGAAACAGCCTGCCCTGTGTGCGTAGGGCTTTAGGAAAAGCCATCTTCTCCCCCAGCAGCACACAGAGGGCCGTACCGAGCCCGTTAGCTCGTGTGTCTGCCGAAGACCACCGGCACCGTGCAGTTGTAGTGTGCCTCAGGGACTGACAGGGCTCGTAAGGAGTTTGGCTGTAACTCTCCCGTTAATCCACGCGGTGCTGGTATCTGCTGTTGTGTAGCAGGTAACTCATTCCAGTCGCTTGCTTCTGGGATTTCTCTTCTGGCCTCGTGCGGCTGGTGTAGATTTTAACTTCAGTGTGAACACGTTGAGCCGAGGGAAGTGTGCTGCTAGGTCTGTCCTGGCTGCTTTGGGTTATTCTCTGTCTCAGTACGGCTGCTGTTTCTGATTTGAGACTCCCTCTCTGGGAGTAAGGAAGGGAGAGGAGATGCTGCCAGATGTGCACCCAGCCAGATGTGCGCTCCGGAGCTGTTGCGGTGTGCAGTGAAGTTTGCTTATGCAAAGCATCCCGCTCTCTGGCTAGAGCCCCGGCGAAGGAGCAGCATCTGCTGCTAATCTCCTCTTTGCTCTTCCAAGAGGCCTCAAGCAGAGATTGCACTTGCTGAGCTGCTGGGGATACGGGGGAATAGTCAGTGCCGAGGTCCAGGGTCCCTGCTAATCCCCAGCGATATGTGATCTAATAAGTGTGTGTGGAAGAGCTGAGCCCTCCTTGCTGCGGACTTCCATATATTGATACGGAAAGAAATCTTACCTGGTAAAAGCTGTGTGTTTCTGCAGAGCTCTCGGTGCTTCTGCAAGTGCCCTGCGAAGGCTGGTATTAGCCCTTCTTGCTATGCCTAGAAAGGCAGCCACGTGCATGAAGGAACTGCTCTAGGTGAGGAAGCACATCTATATTCTAATATAAATCTTCTCTAAAAACCTGGATGCATCACCCTTTGTTCAGGGGCTGAGCTGAAATGAAGGGAGCTCAGTTAATGCAACACCCTTTCTAGGCAGGGGCAGGGACACTCCTTCCCAGTCCAAGGCATCATCAAAGCCACCGTGACACCTTTTGGTGCTAACGCCGGGTGCTAACATCCCCGCCGGAGGTGGTGGTGGGCCACAGAGCGCGGCAGGCGGCTGTGTTAAACAGATGTCACGCTGGAGCTGCAGCTTAGCTGCTCCGTTCCGCAGCCTGGTGGGGGACAGGGACAGCTGTGGATGATCCCTTCCACCCCATCCCCAATGTCTTATTTCAGGGAAAGAATTCAGTGTCTCCAAATGCGTGGCCTGGCGGGGAATTAGTGCATGGGGACAGAAATCGGGCATGGTTACATGATAACAAGATTGTGTCAGCATGTAGTTATGTCTGTGCCTGCCCGCAGGGGCAGCTAGCGACTGGGAGGGGATGCTGGGGTGGGAAGGCCGGGGCTGGAGGCCGCTGCTCCTCTGTATGTCTGGCTCCGGTGTCTTAGAGGGCCGCACAAGCAGCCAAAAATGATAAATGCTCTCTGGAAGTGGAGCTTGGTGTATGTGAGATAAAGCGTTGGTGCAGATGGGGCCCTTGCTGCTGTCTTGCTCCATCCCCAAGCTGCCTGCTTAGGACATGTGCTGAAGGTAGGGAGGGACAGGCTTGTCCCTTGCCTAGGGTTACGCTGGCAGCCTCAGGGCTGCTCCCTGGGTGTTGCTGACCGCCCTGGTGCAGGAGAGAAGGTGTTGGCTTGACCTGGAGCTGGTACACAGCAAAGGCAGGACCTGAAGGATGCTGGTGTGCAGCTGTGAGCAGAGCTGAGTCCCTATAGGCACCTGCTCGGGAGGGGTGTGTTAGCCCTAATTACTGGAAAGCAGCTGGAAGAGGCTGGCTTCAGGGATGTGGTGATGCTACAGCTCCTAAGCCTTGTCCGATATGAGACTTCTTGATGCTAGAGGGGAAGAAGCATGCCTGCAAAACTGAGCAGGACCTGATGGCTTGTGGTAGGTTTAGAGCTGCCCATCAGGATACCCGATGATGAAGGGTGCATTGTAGGGTAGCAGCATGTATGGGAGACTGTTACTGGCTGAGTTGCTACCAAAGGGGGAAGCATTGCCTTGAGATAAGCGTCAGCTGAGACCGGCTTGTTGAGATGCCCTGGCTGTTGTAAAAGGGAGCCTGCTTTTATGTTCAGCCGTCTCCTCTGCAGCTGGGCTGTCTGAAAACTAATTTAATGCACTGTATTACAACTGGCTGATGGGGGTAGCTTGGAGCAGCCCCAGACTGCCGGGATCCCTGAGAAAGCATTGCATTTCAGATTCCTCCCCGCTCTGCTGTTCTTGTGCCTTACAAGCTTTGGGTGTGGGTACCTCCCCTCCCTCCCCTTCCCCTCTCAAATGGGGCTAGGGGGTGGTGAAAATGCCATAGCGGCATCTGGGGATTGCGTTGGGTCTTGCACTACTGGGTTTTGGAAGTGGCAGATGACAAGATTAGCCCTGCTGGGGTGACAGGGGGGCTGATTAACTTCAGCCCTGCTGTGCCCCGGGGCTAGCGGATGGCAAACTGGCCTGTAGGAGCTTGCTGCTTTCCTGAGCTGCCTGGTCTGTGGCTCTGAGGTTGCAACCTGCCCAGGCCATAAATCAAACCCCCTCTATTTCGTTCTGGGTGTTCTGATTTATAGTCTGACTCGGTTTTGATGCACCCCCTCCTTTTTTTCTTGCTGGAAGAAGTGTTGGTTTCTGTAGCTTGGCGTTTGCTCTGCTTTCCCCCAGCAGCAGCGGGAGCCGAGCAGCTCTGCCCCCTCTGCAAACACTTGTCAGGACAGTAGTAATGTTACAAGTGGCTCATGCTTACATAGTGTTTATATTGACAGATTGCAATGTTCTTCATAAATGTAACTGATCTGTACACTGCACGCAGGCAACAGGAACCCTTAAATGCTTGCGTGGGGGAGAGGGAGGGAGGGGAAGCATAGCTTGCCCTAATTTACCAACACATCGCCAGGGAGAGCAGGTTCCTTACTGCATGGTGGGGTTTTTTTGGTGTGGGAAGCGCAATATATTTTTATTCCCATTGGCAGGCGTAGAATAGGTACCCCGGTATGCTTTAGGTGCTGCTGGGGTAGAAATATTACATGCCCTGCAATTCAGGCTGTGATTCTGTTAAAATTACTTAGAAAAGATCTGAGTACTGGACTTGAAGGGGTGTTCAGGGGTTGTGACCACTGGGGGGGTGGGCTCTGAAGGGGGCTGAGAGTTAGCATGAGTTTCTGAACTCTGTTGCTGCGAGCGTGTGGCATCAGCTTGAATGTCATCTCCAAGAAAAGCAAGCCCACTGGTGCCTGCAGGCTTCGCTGCCTGTTTTTTCCAGCCTGCGGGATATGCTAGGTGCTAACGTGGCTGTTGCCTATCAAGAATTTCCGTACCTGTCACTTGATGGTAGTGTGGGGCCACACGCTCACGTTTGCAGCTTCGGCCGAAGGCGTGTGAACTTCTCGGGAAGCTGTTGTGTAGCCAGGCCACAGCATGTTGGCTTTCCAGACGCGCCGCTCGTCTCTGGCATGTGTGAGATGGAGCAGCTGGTTCTCAGCACAACCCAAAAAAACAAAACCTGGACTCGGGCGGTGAGGGAGGAATGCGGCACGCAGGCAAACACAGCTGGAGCGTAAGGAGGCAGCTCCTGGGGCTGGGAGGGCGGCTTTGCCATCCCACCCTGTGGCGTTCTGCTTTTTCTAGGTGGCGATGCTGGTTTTAAGGTGTTGGATTTCTGGTTTTCCTTGCAATAGGAAGGGTGTGCCTGGCTGGTTTTTTTTTCCTGCTCCTTTTAAGCTGGGTGAATTGTCACGTAGAGACTGATCTGTCTGGGTCCAGACTGGCTTCTCCCTCGAAGTTGGCCCCTCTGGGTCAATTAAAAGCAGCGTTTAACCTCCATTCCTTTATGAAGGGGGATCTCCGTGCCCAGAAGAAGCATTTGCTTTGTAGATGCTTGAAGGCGGCACTGGAAATGATGAAGTGCCATAAGGGTAGTGACAAACCCAGGAGCACTTGGAAAAATAACTGTGCACGCAGCTAAGGTCCAGCAGACCTGCATCTTCAGCCCTGGGGACCCAGATCTGTCCCAAACTATGTTGGGAGGTATCTGAAAGCTTCCTCCATCTGCAGCGTGCTCAGAGGATGGACCAAACTTTATTCAGACATGGATTAGTATGTCTTAGACTCATGGACTGGATTGACCATGGTGCTTGAGACTTGGGAACCAGTACCTCGTGCCTCAGTTTCCCTTACTTTGAAAGGCATTGGGGCCATCTTTCTCTGAATGCAACTTGTCAATGGACACAGGGGCTGCATACAATGCTCACCAAATACTGCATGTTTTATTGGCAGGGGTCACCAGCGCTACAGATGACTCCCTGTGGGGAGAAGATGGCTTGTTAGGAGAATATTAAGTGATCCTTGGCAAAGCAGGAGGAGGCCAGTGACTTTTAGTGTGACTGGTGATGCAGAACTAGAGACCGGGAATACATAGGACTCTGGTCTCCTGGTGAAAGGCCTGGTCAATGATTAACTTGCTTTCTGGAAGCTGTGAACAACAATAAAAGGGAGTCCAGCCCCACAACCCCAACACAAAAAGCCCATGAGTGTTTAATAATTAAAGGCCTTGTGCTTTATCGCAGGGTAATGAGAATCGCCTTAAGGCTTATTCAGTGGTAGGTAATTGAATTAGGCTGCGGGATTGGGAAGGGGGAGGGTGAAGTGGAAGGTCTGGAAGACTGCATGGAGAAGCTGATGTGATGCTTCTTAGTTTGAATCTTTCTGACCAGCCTGGGTTTTGTCAGTCTTTGCTGCTTTCTTCATTTTTCTGTCTGCTTAATCCACTGTGCTTACAGACTTGGTGTGATTGCCTCCCAGAGGAGATGTTCCTGTCCCAGGGATGCTCTGTTCCATTCCCTTCACTTAGGGAGATGCTGACAGTGTTTTTATTCCTGTTTTATTCCTTGGTGAAATGTTGATATTAAAGGCTCCTTGAGATTTTTTTGGTGGAAAAGCCAAGCCAGAAGACACTGCTGAACTAAGCTATCTGTATTCTTGGAGGAGTCTCTGGGAGGTCCCAGAGGAGGTACTGAACCAGTGAGCATCACCAGTGCTTCCACTGCATGAGGCAGTTTCTGATGTAGAGCTGACCAGAGCTGCACAGGGGTGGTGGGACCTAGGAAGCTCAGCTCACGAGAGCTGGAGGCCAAACTTGCCTGCCCCGTCTCCCTCTTATGTCTCTGTGCATAGCTGCTCTCTAAGAAGAGACACTTAGGTTGGATAGGGATTTTGAAGCTTTTTTGGAGACCGCTGAGGAGATGCTACATTGGAATATCCCCATGGGGGAGACTGTCTTGAACATGGTCTCCTAGGTCAGGCCACCAGAGGTGGAAGGACTTCAGCTGCCAGAGCTTCATATCGATCCTCTGTTCCAGTTACATGGAGCAATGTGGCAACTTCAGGGCTTGGGTTCTCTGATCGCTTGAGTTCTGTAGAGTACAAATGGGACAGCTCTTATCCTAATGTTTGCTGTCTGAGGCATTTGAGAGGAGAGGGCTCAATGCATTACAACTGTCTTGACCTGCTGTGTGTAAAGGCCCCCTCTGCCTAACCGTGCAGCTACAGCTACCTCCGGGAGGAAGCACTCTTGGGTGGGATAGCACTTGCTTAGTTCATACTAAAAGCCTATGTTAGACACAAACTTCTTTACCCTAAGTTCTCTGACTGTCCAGGTAGCAACCTGACAGCTTCCCAGTGCTTCTCTGAGGGTATGTGTTGAAGCAATCCAAGAAGTCTCATGTACCTGGCTTTCCAGACTGCAAACACGCTGGGCCTCTGGCTTCTGTCCATAACGAAGCAGCCTTTCTCTCTGCAGCCAAAAAAGCTCTCCAGTGGCTTGTAGCATGTTAATGCAATTGGTTTCTCAATCTGAGCAGCCGGCAAGCAGAGGGCCTGTTGCTTGCGCTGTTAAAGGCTGATGGGAGGCTACCGCTCCTCCTGCAGCATGCAGCTGCAGGGAGACTGGTGCTGCAGGTCCTGGACCAGCACATGGCAGGACAAGTAGGATATGTTTTCCTGACCTACTGGACCCAGAGCTGGGGAGCTACCTCAGGCCAAGTTGAGTAGGAGCTAGAAATTATGATGCTGGGTGGAAAGGGTTAACCCTTCAGAAGCTGGTTTTTTTTTTTTACATCTTGTTGCAAGTTTTTCTTCTGTTTTTAACTGTGCTTTTTAAGGTTCCTTCAGATCATGGCTGTAAGTGCTAATGAGTCTTATCTCTTGAGATACTGTCATAAAATACACTCATGAAGTTTATCAGCCCAGTAAGCTTTACATTTTATTGTAATGCATGTTTGCACTGTGCTAAGTGGAACAGGGAGTATTTTGACTACATGGATAAACATAGCAGTTATTTGGATTTGCTCTCGCTGATCGGAAAAAAAGTCAGAACAGATTTTTCTCTTAGCTGTTGCAGAGAACTTTCAAATGGATCAAGCAGCTCCTGCATGTGCTATGTGGTCTTCCAGTCTGCTTGTGACCTTAAATCATTCTTCTCTAAGGTGTGGGGAGTATTTTGTTAATTCAGTTGCTGAAGGATTTCTTTTGGGGAAAGGGGAAATGATAGGTTAAAAAAACTTGAACTCTTCCTTTGGAAAGAACACAGAGCAAAACAGCTCTTCTATACATCCACTGTAGAACATGCAAACTCAACAGTATCTGACATTAATGCTGAGTCTGTGCTGGCTGGGAAGGTAGCATGGAGTGTGCAGTTCATGTTGATGGGATGTCATGCTGTACGGGAGCTGGCATGAATTTTATGAGCATTTTCATTTGGCCTAGCTCATTAAAATAGCATTAATTGGATAGCCAGATGCTTATGCAGTTTGGGGAAACACTAGCTTGCTCTGACTTCGGCATTTGCTGTGCACTGGATGGACAAGTTTCACAATTGTAGCAAAAGTTTCCTTTCTTGGAAAAACTGTCCTGAGTCTTCCAGAGACTGAAGCAGCACAATTGGCCATTTACTGTGCATAGCAGGAGGTAGCTTTTTGTGCTGTGGAGCAACATGTGATTTCCCCTAGATGTAAATGAAGTACTGAGGTGCCCACAGAAATATCTGAGCTTTGCTTAAAAACCTGTCAAATGGCCCTGTCTGGCGAAGGCAGTCCTGGGAGGAATGGGCAGAAGTTTAGCCAGAACCTTGGTCTGCTGTTGAACTTCTCTGAAGTCAAATTGTAGAGCAGCCTCCCAAAGCAAGTAGGGTCAGGCAACTGTTTCTTTCAAGACCAAGTCCTTTTGGAAGAGGTCTGCTGATGAGCAGAAGAATCAGCTTCCATCTGTTCTTGGTCTACTTAATTTTTTCTCCATTGTTAGAGTCCAGCAAAATTAAGTTTCCTTTGAGATATGTGAGGCTGTGTCTAGAGTCTGACCTCTGGGTGATGCCTTCATGTGTAACATACAGGTAGGTGAGACAGGCTGCCGAGATGAATTACTTTGATGTGCAGAGCCCATGGCTTGACACTGGGTTTCCTGCTTCTGTATCTTAAGCACCTCTTTTTTCCCAAAAGGAGCTGGTCATGATTCTGCTCCAAAAGCATCAGTACGGCCAGGTGAGCATCTACTGAGGTAGGCTCACCCATGTCTTCAAGAATACCTGTCCTAACTTCGAGTCAGAGCAAGTTATTACCCTTTAAATTCCACCTCCACAAAGTGCCTTGTGTTCCCTGCTGTCATCAATCAGCTGTATGTGACAGCTTCCCCAGCCCTGCGTGTGGGAGTGTGCTGTGTGTTGCTACGGCGTGCGCAGGAGCACGCCGGTGCTAGCTGACCCCTCCGTAGGCTTGGCTGGAGGGGCCGTTGGTGGGGGGCTGCAGGATCACCAAGTGCTCGTGTTACAGAGGAGTGCCCATCTGCTGAGCTCTGGCATGCACAAGCCTGGCAGGTTGCTCTCATGACTTGCTTGCTGTGATCTTTGTAGGCTTCCTCACCTGATTGCTTAAAAGAAACTGCACAGAGGCATTGCTATGCCCTACTCCTCATGATTTGCCTACGGCTAATTCCCAGCATAGATCTTGCTGTGTGAACCCCTGCTGAGTTGGGTGCATTGGCTGGCTTTCACTATTATGGTGAGCTCAGACCTTTAGATATCCTCGTTGTAATGTCTTCTCTGTGGGTTGATTATTCTTTTTAAAGACTGGTGATCTCATGCTTGGTATTGCAACAAAACAAAGCCAGGCAGCCCTGGGGGGCATAACTGCACTTCTGTTAGAGATTGCAACTGAAGATTGTAGGTAAAGCTGGTTTTGCATGTTGAAGAGGACCTCTTGTGGGGCTTTCTAGCTCTGTCTTCGAGGATTACTGTTAGTAAGCACCTTGCTCTCTGAAGTTGTCAAGGTGAGGTGTTTGATCTTCTGGATGTTGAGGTCGTGCTGCTTGGCTATGCCTGAAGCTGAGCTTATAGGGGCTTCATTTTACCCTGATGACCAATACAATGCCTCACTTTGAATCAGTGCTACGATCTCTGGTAGCTGGCTGCTGGTAGGGTGTTTTGGTGGGGATTTACCCTCCTTAGCCTTAACACCGAAGTCCCTTGCTCTGCCTGCAGGAAGGGTAGCTGTCTTACCTGCGGGAGGTCTGCCAGATCCTTTCCCAGATGGCTTGCTTCCCCCAAGTCTTGCTTTGACTTTCAATGTCTCCTGATTCCCATGGAAAAAGCCAGCCTTGTCTCCTGTGGGTGCAGAGGCTTTTCTAAGGCAGTGCCTTTCAGCATTGGGGAGTGGGGGTGAGGGCACATCAGACAAAGCATTGCAAAATGCTCAGGCAAGCAAAGGAAATGTTTCCACCTGAGTTTAGCCTAGGAAGGCCACTGTGTATTTTGGTGTTTCTCAGCTTCTTTACATCCGACTGCTCCCTAGCCTCAAGCACAAGCATCCCAACCCACCCAGGTCCGAGGAGGCCTGGATACCTCCTTCAGTAGTCTCAAAGGACACTTCTAGCATCCCCCCCCTCAGGTATGGGAGCATCTGTACCCCAGTGACCTGGGGCATGTCACAGCACTACACACCCCTGCCTCTTGCTGTGGCACTGCTTGTAGAGCTGAGCTTCTCCACTGTATGGAGCCAACTTTGGTTTTGCTCAGATGAGAGTCATGATGTGAATGAATGAGCTATGACATGTGCTATGACATCAGTGTCTGGGAGCCATGTTCAGCTCAAGGTAGGGTTTTCACCTGGAAGCCAGGGTGGGACTGGGTACCTGGGAAACAGCTGAGTGTGATTGCACTTAGGATGAGGATCCAACCTGGGCAAATCCTTTTGGGCTGGCTCCATTGCTGCTGGTTACAGGATCTCCCCCAGAGCAATCAGTGACTTCAGTGGATCTTGCCCAGCTCAGTGACACAGAGTTCAGCTTACTGCTCTGCTGCAAGCCCTGCTGAGCTACAGCTCTCCAGGGCTGCCCATCTCCCCTGACAAGGAACCCTATCCTGGAGCCCAAACCCCACTGGGGACAGTTCACCAGAACTGATACGTTCTTTAAAAGAACTGACTTGTTTTGCTTGATCTTAACAAAATTCTTTTCTAGCCCTAATCCTCTTCTAGTGTAAGGTGAGATCTTGAAATACCTGGCAAACTTATAGCATAGCTCTCTTTCTGCATCTCTGGGCCTCTCTGTAATCAAAGGTGAGGGGGGTAGGGATGTTTTCAGCCCTTGCCAAAGATAAATCTCCTGCTGGGAGCTAGCAGGGAGCTATTTCCCAGTCTGTGGTTAGCAAGCTGATCTGACAGGCCAGAGGTGAAACAGCCACTTGAGCTGAATTACAGAGTCTAACCAAAGATCCAACACTTCCTTTGGCTCATTAGCACGGCTGTGTTGCATCCCTGGTGACTATTTCTATCTTCTGGCTTGTCCCATGTTGACTCTGGAAATCCAGAGGCTTAACATGAGTTTGAAGAGAGGACTGAAGCTGAAGAGCTGCTCTTGGGAGAGTGTGAACTGGACTAAAGGCTTTGAGCAGCCCTGCGGTCAGTGTTACATGGCTCTTCTTTGTTTTGCCTGAGTGAAGCCATAATCTCCATGCTGGTTTTTGTAGCTGATGAAAATGTGTTTCTAGGCAGACACCTGTCTCTGCAAAGTGCAGGGCAGATGCTGGACCAAAAGACAGCATTTAGAGGGGAGTAGGACCAGGCACAATCCTAATTTGTCTCCTGAGGTTGCGGAGGGATCAACAGCCACGCGGAAACAAATCTCATTTGATGTAGTGGAGATGCCTTAAATCTAACTACAGTTTGTCTCTGGGGAGCTTGCGGTCCCAGTCTTCCCCAGTGCATGGACTGGGTTCCCTGTGGGCTGTCCCAGACACTGCCTTGCAGGAGGTACCAGGGTAAGAGAAGGGCATCCTCCCTCAGCACGGCATCCCTTGAGACGCTTGCTTGGGCTGCTGCAAGGCCCATGGAAAATCTGAGAGCTGGAGCTGGCACTGGGAGGGGGGAGGTGAGCTTGAAGGCTTGGCCTTTTCTGACTCACTGGAGTTTGGGACTGCACCAGGCTCGATGACCCTGTTACGTGGTGACACCGGCCATATTTTTACCATGTCCCCTAGCAGCTGGCTGGGGTTGGATGCTATCCCTTGCAGCCTGTGCTGTAGGCAGGAGGGCAGCTCGTGGTGTGGAGGTGGGTGGTGACCCCATCTGCTCCCAGAGGCTGACTGCTCCAGCACCGAGTGTGGTATGAGGCTGGGGAGCCGCTCTCGGGGATGCTGTACTTCAGTTGCTGTTGGACAGATCAGCAGCACGGGGTCAGAGGCAGGGGCAGTTGGGTAGCCTTGTTCAAACAGATGCTCTTGCCTGCTTGCGTGGGGCTGTTTACTCTGTTACCAGAGCTCTTTGGAGCACTCCTCTCAAGAGCTTTCAATTGAAGTGACTCCAGAGCTGGTGTCTGATCTGTCTGGATGTGTTCAGAGGCTGGGGTAAGTTTTACCTTGTTGCTACATAGAGGTGAAGGGAGCAGAGAGATTGCCAGGCATCTGCATGGCTTTGGGCACATCCATTAACCTCAGGGTACTTCAGCTTGTAACACAGGGCTGTTTTCAGGGGGAGCAGGCTGTGAGCTGAGTCAGGGACTTGGTGCACATCCCTTGACTCTTCTCAGGACCCCCGAGGGCTGTTAATTATAGACCAGGTCTGAAAGTGTCTTCTATAGGTGCCTGATGAAGCAGAGCCCTCTGGGATTGGAGTTACCGCTCCTGTTGCAAAAATAAAGGGGGTTCAAAGACAAATGTATGGGGGAATCTACTGATGGCTTAGTGAGCTCTGAAATGCTAATAAGCAGGAAACCCTTAGCTTCAGCCTGTGAGGTCTGGATTCAAAACAAGCCGTGTAGCTGAGCCTTCATTTTAGGGGTGCAGAGTTGCACCCACTATCCTTTTCCAGAGCCTTGCTGGGAGATGCACGGCTGGATTTTCAGTGCAGCTGCTGCCCTTGCATAAAGCCCTAGCCACGCATTGCTCTTGCTACTGTCAGCTGCCTGAGCGCCTCTGTTTATGTATCTAAAACTTGAAGGCTGGAGAAGGAAGAAATCTGACCAGTGCAATGGAAACCTTCAATTCCCTGCGGTCCCAGGAGGAGAAGAGCAGCTTCAGGCCGGAGCTAGGAATGAACTTCATTTGTACACTGCCTCGCCTCTCCAGGAGGATCAGCCAGGAAAAATATCAACAGTTCCATTAAAAAGTCTGCTGGTTTGCTAAAGTAGTGGAATAAACATACCTGTAGGCCTAACGGCCTGAACCGCACAGGAAACATTAACTAGAATGAACACACGCAGACTTGCTCCCTCTCCCCCTGTATATCTACCAGATAAAAAACACTGCGCGTCCATGGTAATGTGTAAATCAAACAGCAGCTGGGGGGATTATTCTTAGCTGGGGAAGAACTGGCTTGGATCAAACAGAGGGGCTCGGTGCTTTCCTAGAAAGGCAAAACCTGTGCTGAGCCTGCTCTGTGCTGCTGCCTGGTCTGGGGGGGACCTGCAGTGGAAACTGGGCCAGGATGGGGTTTGGGGAGGTTGTTAGCCCTCTCTCTGATTTTTTTTTTTTCCTTGCCTCTCCTTAGCTTCCCTTTCCCTGTTTCTGTGGGAAGTGTGTGGGGCTGAACTGTTTTTGCTCTAACCAGTTGAGTCCAGTTGAAAAGCTAGTGTGAAACCCAGTGGGAAGTGGGTAATGCCCTGGGAGCTGGCAGAAGAGTGGGGTGGATGTGAGAATTAAATGGGGAAACCAACCACCCCCAGCCATTACTGTATGGTGGAGGTGGTCCCTCCAGTCCTCCACTGAGCCCAAAATACATCTCCTGGCATCTCTGGGACAGGGGGAGTGGAGACCTGTGAACTTGTATTACACATTTCAGTGAGGGGATGTGAGCTTCAAGCATGGCTTGAATGAGAGATGCTGCCAGCACTTTTTGGACCAGTAACCTGGTCCCTGAGCTGCCCATAAAAACAGCTTCCCCCTTGGCCATACCCAGCATATATGGTATGTACAGAAAATACATGTGGAAAATGCCTTCAGTTGCAACCAGATGGCACCTGTCAAGCACGAGTAGACATTTCTATTAGTGTTCTTATTTGAGTGTCTTGGACCACTCCCAGCCTCCGGATAGCAAAATAGCCCTGCTGTAGCTGTCCTCCCAGAGCAGCCCCAGAGGCAGATTGATGTGATTATTGCATGCTAGGGACAGTCCCTGTGCTCCCAGGCCTCATCTGCACAGCCACTTAGCACAACTAATCTGAACTGACTTTTAAAGTGGATTAGTTCAATTACTCTTAACTAGCCCCGGTGGTAACACTCTCCTTTGGGAATTAAAGATCCTTAATTCACTTTAACATACTTGCTTTCAATGCAAATCAGGCTAAACTGAATTAAGGGTACTTTAGAGCCTTGTGTGGAGGCACTCCTTCAAAATTGATGTGGTTTAACCACCCCACTTTGCATTCCTGTGCTGAATTCATTCCAGTTAGCATTGCTGAAGTGTCCCCTTACAGATGACTAATATAGGCAGCCTCTCAGATATAAAGCTGCAAACACATTACCTAGGCTAATGTGTGAACCAGCTCCTGTGAAGAGCTCCTGCATCTGCTGATTCAGTGCTTAAAATTACCCAGCCGGGGTGTTTTAGAGGTGTTTGCTCTCTTGTTTTTTCACTTTTTTTTTTTCCTTTTCCACTTCTTGCTTTTTTAATTCTTCAAACCAAGCTCTTTGCTTTTTCACTTAAAAATGCAGGGCAGTGAGTCACACACCATTTTTTCTCTGCTGTCCTTAACTCACTGGATAAAATGGGAGCACTTCACCAGTGCACTCACCCTCTTAGCTCAGTAATTTAACTCTCCAGCTGAAGATGAGCTGTGGTTGTGAAAGAGATTGGCCACTGTTTCCCTGAAGCTGGAGTGAAAACACAGTCATTACATCTGTGATGCCCTGGGCAAGTGGGCAGGATAATTCATGCTTTGGAGAGAGTTGGGCAGGCCAGGGGTTTTCTTCTGTGTTTTAAGTGTCAGATGATGTGTTTTTTGAAGAGGGGAATCCTTCCAGCACCAAGTGTGGGGAAGATCCATGAGCAGGGGGGGAAAATTATCGCAACATTTTTTTTTTTTCCTTCATATAGACCCTAAACATTTTGGCTCTGCTTTCCGAAGGGGTGAGGAGGTAGTACTGACCCCTCTGCAGATGAGGCTCTCCATCCCCTTGCCTGTATCCCTGCAGACCATAACTGTTTCAATACCATCCTGGCCCCTTGGGCTTCACCTGAGACCCCTGTTTTGCTGCTCTGGGCTTAAATTTAATCCCTGCTGAGTGGCTGCCAGCAGACTGGGGAGGGGATGGCTATTTGGCACAGCTTTGCCATCTTTCACAGGAGTGGTGGCTGAGGAAAGGAAGGGTTAAACCCGATGACCGAAACGAGTGTCGACATTGCTCTTGGTACTGCTTCTTCAGCCTGCCAGAGTGAAGGTTTATTTTGCTAATAGCCCTCTAACTTCACTCTCCAGTCTTTGTGTCTCCCCCTGCTTATGATATTTCAGCTCCTCTTAGTTTAGCATCACTGAAGAAATGGGTGAGCAGTTTGGGTGGTCACAGGAGCAGCTGGCAGCTATATGAGTGGGGGTTTTTTGAGGGGGGGAAACAAACTTTTAGTTTCTTTAGCTTGGGTTTTTCATGGCTCACATGAAAAGTCCCCTGTGCCCTGCAGGCTGTGGAGAAGGGAACAGGCATTGCACACAAACGGGACAGGGATGCCGCTGCCCTGCTGTGCAGGGGTTGTGAGACCGCTCTGTGCTTTGATGCTGCAGCTCTGAAATCCCTCAAAGGCCCCACTGTGCTGCTGTGCAAAGCCTGCATCCCGCTTGCGGCCATGGAGATGGTGGAGGAGAGGCATGCCCAAAGCTGCCAGCGGTCCCTTTCTCGCCAGGCATTTGGAGATGTTCCGGATCTGTTGGGTTTTATTTCAGGGAGCAGAAGTGGAAGGACATAGCAGCCCACCACAGCTGGATTATAAAATGGATCTGGAAAGGCCCCTATTTGCAAGTGTCTGAACAACGGCTGGCAGACACTTTCCCACACTAGCCCTTCAAATGCTCCATGAAAGATGCTCTGCTGTGAGCCTGGCCACTTTCATCAGTGCTTTGCTTCCTAGTAATAAAGGTTTTCCTCTAACAGGTGCTGGAAATTTCGCTGGCTGAACCATTAGCCCTCTTTATCTTATTTTCTTACCACTAAGGAACTCCTCCTTCCCTCTCTGTAGCAGCTTGTGCATGGCTGAAGAACATCACTGTGTTGTTCTTCAGCCCCTGGCCTTCTTCAGGCTTGGTTATGAGGTGGGCACAAACAACGACGACATGGATGTTTGCTGACATAGTTATGCATTGAATCTGGTTTCTCTGAAGTTTCCTGGAGCAGTAATGTAAATCAGTGACCAGGTCCTGGGAGGGTTTTTTCTCTTGCTCAAAGAATACCCTTGAAAAGGAATACTCGGAGTATTCTCTACCAGTATGGGGAAAAAACCAGTCCTGGGAGTTTATTGTATCCTTAGGTTTTTAATTACCTGAGCCAAGACCTCCGTCTCTCTAGGTTTTGGTGGCAAGCCCTAATGAGTTTAGCACCATGAGGTGTTGGTGTTTTCCTCCTTTAAGACATAAGGCCATTAACCTCATCTTTAGCATCTCTTAAGATTTTCTGGGGGCTATTGCTCTAAGCAGACCTGAAAAGAATGAGTACTGAGCACACATCACTTCTTGTATAAGCAGCAAACTTACAACTTCACTCCTGAGAAAACACCAAGATCTTACAGAAAGGAGATGTTTCACCTAGGTGCAAATTTTTACTTGGGGATGATGCTGTCTTTCAACCTCAGGACCTATGAAAAGGTGCATTAATACATCCTGCCAAGCTGTGACATCTGCAAAACCTCCTCCTCTCCTGGGGATGCCTGGGCAAGCCTGGGGGACCTTTCCAGGATAGCTCCTTGAAGGCCTCTCTGTTGAGGCCATGCTTGTATGAAGTAGGCTTTTCAGTAGAAGACAACAAATAGGGTTGCAGGTGCTGGGAGAAAAGGTACCCCAATAGAAAAAAAGAGGCCAGCTCCCCTGAGGAATTGCCATCCCTCTGTGCAGCCAGTTGGAGGTGGGGATCTGCTTTAGCTAATTATTCTCCTGCCTCTGTCGTGGGGGTGTCACCCTTACCCAAAGCCTGTGGCCAAAAGACATCAGACTTCAGTGGCTGAAGGCAGCTGGCATTTGATTGAGTTTGTAACTGTCATCTAAAGGAGGGAGGCTAACAAGCTGCCTTTGTGAAGTGGGAATTGCTCACATGAAAGAGCAACCCAGAGCGTAGCTTTCCAAGCCTTGGGGCTTCCCAGGGTGGGGTGGTGGCAGGGAGCTCCAGGGCTACTCTTGTAACTAGTCAGGAGTGCTGGGAACCTAAATGCAAGACCTGCAAGCTGCATTTTGGGCCCAAAGGAAATGTTTCCGCTTGAGATGTGACTTCTTCCATTGTGCATTGCTATGACCATTGGGCAGAATGGTAAAGGAGCTGCTGGAGTGGCCCTTCAAATGGGTTTTTGGTAGGTGAAAGAAACCTGGCAACATCTGAACTGAATTCTCCTTCCTGTGAGCTTGCAGTCTGAGAGATGCTGGCGGGTCGCATTCATGGGGTCTGTGGGGTTTCCTTGCTTTGTTTTCAGGCTGCATAAATTGACCCCTTTCTACTCCTGCAACCTGTCCATAGGGTTGGAAAGTATCTGCTGTAGGTGATGCCTGACGTCCATCTACAAAAATGAACTAAGCAGTGTCAAAATTGGATTAATGGATCAAGTTAGATATTGGTGTAAGGCTTTTATGGCTTTTTGTGATTTCAGGTTGGTAAGTACAAACCTCAGAAGTTGAATTGCTGCTGTAATCAAGTGATGACTAGGAGGAGGGCTGGGTGGAGGAGCTGAACAGAACTAAATCTGGAGTAGTATCTAGGCTGCCACCAAGTCCTGTCTCTGTGGCTATGAGGACTGGTTTACAGGATACCCAAAGGATAGATTTCTTTGCAGACTAAGCTCTTGTCCGGTTAGATGATGAGGCCAACAGCCTCTCCGATACTTATAAATGTACCTTTAACAGAGCAATGGTGTTCTCTTAAAATCACTGAAAACTCTTGAAATCAATAAAAATCCCTGTTGTGGGTTTTTTATATGTCCTGCTCAATGGGTTCAGACTGGAACTATTTCTTGATCTCTTGCTGCCCTGTTTTCAGCAGCCTCTGGACACCCTGTGGACCATTGCATTTAGACGCCTGTATAATTTGGTAAGGATTTGTCCTTTTTAATGGCTTCTTTCCCACTTCACTTTTTAAAGCTGCTCTAATTCCATATTGCCCTAATTGTGATATGCAAATTTTAAAAGGAAAATCACAGCCAGTGTACTTTAAGATTCTTATGGGCAAGCAGCCCCATGCTTAACGTGATAAATTTGGACAGCTTTTCTCACTAAGGAAAATAAAAAGCCTTCCAAATCAAGATAATTATGTAAGCAAATCCAGTGAATGTGCTCTAAAATTAAACCAGCCTCATAAGCTCTGGGGCCTTCAGTGTGAAACCAATGAAGACTATTTTGGGGAGACTGTAAAGACTTGCCCAGGGGGTGTCCAGTGGTGTCCCGAAATTCTCTCCCTCCATTGATCAACTCGCCCATTTGATGTGACCGAACGTGTAGGAACATAAAACTGTCAGGGATTCTCCTTGCCCAGGACCAATTCCCCAACATCCTAAATGAGCCACAATAAATGTTTAGCCCAGAAACTTCACAGAATCACTGGATGACTTGTCCCCTACCCTCATGCAACTCCCGCCATGCAGCATCCTACTCAAAGGCATGACTCTGTAGGACAGTTATAGCTTGGTGTGGCTTTGCTGTGGTGGAGCAAAGTGTTGTATCATCATCTGTGACCAAAGATGTCTGGTGTGAGCTTCCTAAGCCTGGAGTTTGCAGGCTGTGTTACACGTACTCTGCAAATGATAGTTATTCTAGGTGGCAAACTGAGTTACAAAGGCTTTTACTTGTCGTCTTGCCATAAACCCCTGTCTTCCTTGCTCCATGTGCACTATGAGGATCCCTCTTGTCTTACTGCTGTGTCTTCATCCTCCCTTCTGTTTTGTTACCTAAACTATTCTCCACTTTGCAGTCAAATAAAGCGTGTTTTTCTGTGGTACGTGGCCAAAGCTGCTTTGGAGACCTCTGTTCCCATGCTGTGAGCTTATCCTCCAGAGATTTGAGTGTCTCCATGAGGTTTCCCCGTGGGGACTCCGGTGCCAAACTCCCTACCAGTTTAGGATGGGAGAAGGGAAGACCCTTCTCTCTGCATGCTGTCGTTAGCGCAGTATCTCTAGCCACAGCAGGATTTAATTGACCTCCTTCTTAACCTTTGTGCTGAGACAGCTTTGGGCTGTTGATAGGTTGGGGTGATCTTATGGGGTTCATGGCACTTCTCCTGGCTGAAGCCAGATATAAACACCTGGAAAGTCTTAGCAGGGAGCACCTCTCACATTATGCTCTTAGTTCTCCTTATGGCCAATAGATCTGTCAACTCAGCCGCACAAGGTATTTCCATCTGGGGAAAAATCTCCCCTAATTTTGTTTTACTCTTTTATTTGCAGACTGACGACAGGTTTCTAGCAAACATACAAAGCATTTGTTAGCGTTGCTATCCTTTCCCTCTGCCTGAGTCGTTCTTTCTTTCTTGGCCCTTGGTCCTCCTGAGCTCTTGCAGCCAGGAGACACTGAAATCAAAAATGTGCAAAATACAAGATGGATAAACATCTTAATCTCATGGATACTTCAATCTAAATGTTTTCTGAGGCCCTCCTTTGAGAAGGATTAGCCGGTAACAGTGTCTGAAAGGTCGTAGCCTTGCTTTGACTTGCTCTGCTGCTCAAGATGCTAAACGTGTGTGAAAGCTTCAGCAAAAGGCCTGAGATGCCATCACTGTTCTCTAAGGCTCCAGGGAGCATCTGCGTATCCTCTTGGGCTTTGGATATTCATCTTGGAGCTCTGCCTGCCTGTATTAGCCATTGTGATAGCGTTGCCTAGAGCGCCCAAATGTGACATGTATCAACTGGCATTTTGGCTGCACTAAGTGTAAGATTTTTCCAGTGTAGGTTTATATCTGTTTTTTTTTTCTCTCAAGTGTGTGCATATTACTGTTATGATTTATTTTCAGGCTGTAACTTGGGTTTTATCACTTGAAATACTTTGGAAACTTGGAGAGCTTTTTTAATTAGTTGCAAGCCCTCTTTAACTTGGAGGAAAATTCCAGTGTGAAGAATGCTTTTGATTCATAAAGAAATTAAGTTACAGAGCTCCGGTAGAAAGTTTTCCTCTCATCTTTGCATTATTTGGGCCTAACTTTCCTCCCTGAAGCTGCCATTTGCTTTGATAAAGTTGACGTTGTTTCTTGACAGCTCCAGAATAGATCAGAAATGTCAAGACTATCAACATGGATATCCTTCGCCGGAAAGCTGGGTTGGAAATCATGAGCATGGGAAACCAGTCTTGAGTACTTAAACTCTTTGACAAAAGGTGGAAGAAATGAATTGGTATAAGCTTATACAAATAGTGGTTTTGATGATAAGTAATAGCAATAGTTGTGTGCTAGGATGAGTTATTCTTGCTCCCCTCTGTCCTGAGACCTGTTGGTCAGCCTGTAACAAAAAAAAAAAAAAAGGGGAATGGCTCCTGGTTGTTCCTTTGCTATAAAATAAAATGTCTTTCCCTCATTTTATTTTCACTATTGCTTATTGCTCCAGCTGCATATGCAAGTTATATGCTGTTGGGGCACTTTCAACCACTGCTATTTTGGGGCTGGAGAGGGGTAAACTAGAGGGATTCCTTTCCCCACCACCGAGAAAACAAATGTCACTCTGGGGATTGTGGTGGAGAGAAAGCTGGCAAAGCAAGTGAGATCCTGCCACTCGTGTTCCTGTGGTTCAGCTTGCAGAATTGCAAGCGTAACCCATGCTTGCAGGGTTTCAAGGAAGTGAGGTGTGAGACTTGTGGGTTAGTGTCCCTTGGGGATGCAGGTCAGGGGATGCTGGATGCCTCCGTAACCTCAGGGAGGGCTGAAGGAGCCGGGGAGGTCGGTGGAAGGCTTGGCAGAAGGCACGTGCTCTTGCAGGGATGAGAGACCAAGGCTGGGGGTGGGACAGTTTTCTTGACACGGGGCCAACTGGAAAATCTCAAGTGCAGACGAAGAAAGGGGAAGGGGAATGCGATACTGTCTACCAGGGAAGGACGTAAAATCTAAGAGGAGGTAGCCAAGTTTTGTCGCAGTGCTATAGGGTTTCACCTGCTGCTTCAGCAACGCTATTTTGCAGTGATTTGCTTAAAGCGCTGGGAATTCTAGTTCAGGTTTGTAGAAGAGGCCAAAGAGATCTCCTCTTGGCTTATGTATCTGATTAAACCTAAACCTTCCTTGAATGTCCTGAGTATTTCCCTTTGAATTGCATTTATACCCCTCCTTTCAAATATGCTTTGCCACAGGATTCAAGGGAAAACATAACTCCTGCTAAATTGGAGTGCAAGCGGGGTACAGTTGGTGGTTCGGTCAGCTTTTAACTTCTTTTGCCCTGACTTTTGTCTTCTGCATGTTATTTAGCATTGAGTGGACAGCTCTGGTCCTGCTTCTCATGTATGGTGAGAAAATCTGGCAATTCATAGGCAAGTTGTTTCTTTTCTTGGAAACATAGGCATCTCTTGCTCCAGTATCACTGGTTATAGTTTTTGATATTTCACTATATAGCTGAGCACCTTTCTGACACGTGGAGATTAAGTTAGGTCTTTCTGATTTTTCTTTTTTAGCCTATTGGCTCTAGTTCTGATAGGTTCCATGTAGTTGTGCCCTGTATCATCCTGGGAATGACTCAGTCTCCAGACCCACTGAAAGAGGTGGGAAGTGGGAATTGTAAAGCAAGCCCACGTGCATTTTGAAGACAGATGGAAACTTCATTTCAGGCTGGAGCTGCTCTGGTTATGAGTAGCTCTAATGAGCATCTGTTGATGGAGTAGTCCAGGGAGGGGGTTCTCAGTGTTCTTTATCACTGATCATGTTAGGATACGAAGGGCTAAACTGAAAAGGAAGATACAGGTTGTTCGTGAAGACTTACAGCAAAGCTTACAGAATATGTCCAATGTGTTTTTTAATTTTTCTTTGCCTGTTTGTAGTATTTCCATGTCAGACAAATTCCACCTGCACGAAAGGATTGTCACAAATAGATTTACTATCTGATTGCTTATATATGCCACAGGATTTCCCAGCTGTATATACCCCCCAGGTATAGGCTGGAGTCCCTGGAATTTGCTTGGCCCTTGTAGTGCTGCACGCAGTTTCTGGCAAACGCGTGTGAAAACAGCATAACTACTGAAGTGCACCTGCAAGTGAATCCAGAAGCAGTGTGATTTAATGCCACACCTAAACCATCTGGAGGTACCTTTTAATACACAATTACTGCTAACGTAAGGCTTCACAGTTTAATTTGGGAAACTTCAGAAGCGAGCTGCATGAGTAACCTAAATCATCTCCTTTGTGCATGCACACTGCAATGGAATTTTTTTTTCGTGATTGCATGCAAGTTTTGTTCTGTAAAATCCTTGCCTCATTCAGTGAATGGGCAATTACTAAATGTTTCTTTGTCTCTCATTAACCGCATGGCCCCAAGGCTTCTCTAGAACATGTTATCCAGGTTGTGTACTCGATGGAAAACACATTTGGTTCCTCATGGGTGTTTTTAAGGTACTGTCTGAGACAGCTCAAAGAGAAAGCTACCAAGAGTCCACTTATCTACCGCATCCCTTCTGATGCTGAAAGTCAGCTTTCTTTTTATTACTTCTGAATACTCAGAATTATTATAGGTCATCCCATGTTTAGTTGTCATCACTAGGGAAACCTGAAGATGCAATACCTGGAAAATGAGGCATGCTAATAACTTGTGAACAACTGTAAAAGCTGTTTGACTGAATTTGCCTTCTGTTGTGGCCCTGCTAGAATGGATTTTACTTCTCCAACATGATACTCATAAGATCATAGTTTGCTCTTGCCATGGTCCTCTGCCTCCTTTCCATCTAGTTGTCCTGAGGGAATGAAGACAAGATGGGAGTTTGGAAAAGAATATCTATGTCATGCAGTGCTCCTTTGCAGAATGTGGTCGCATAACCTTTTTAGATAAAATTGATTTCCTAATGCATACACATAATTGTGCTGATATTTCCTGACCCTTGAGTGGCTGAATTGCAAGTCATTTGTATATAACAATTCTGTTCTTTTCACTTCTTCTGCTTCTAGTTCTCAAAGGAGTTCACAAGGAATAATTTAGATACAAAACTCTCAAATCTCTGTCTCTGTTTCACCTATGGACTCTAAAGCATTCTGAATTCTAGAGGAGCTCAGGGATATAAATCATAATTATTTCAAATGAGATGTCAGCTAAATGCCTTTGTGAATCTGGGAAAAACTGATCATCCAGCCCTGGACTGGGAGATGGATCGTGTATTTTCAGACCACACAAACAATTTGCTCTGTAAGACAGAGTATCAACCTGGGTCATTCTTCTAGAGCTGAGTGCAGAAAGTGCACTGGTTGGATTTTGTTCTTCCCTGTTGCTTTTTCCCGAATGTGTAGATTAATGGGACATCTCTCAGTTGGAACTTCTGACCTTGCTATAGTTTCTCACAGTCAGCTGAAACCTTGTGCTGTTCATTCAGCTATAACTTGATAATCTTTCTAAAGGAAAAGATTCAAATTTTGCACTGTAGATTTGTTGAGGAGGGTGGACCCAGTGACACTTCTGGGGTCTAAGGAGCGAAACTATTAAGACAAAGGGAAATGGGAAGTATTTTCCTTTTTCTTCAAGTTCTTTGGGGCTGTATGCTGCATTAGATACATGGACACCATCTTCCCCTTCAGTCCTTGGAAATGGCCATTATATGACATTGAAATGGCATACTCAATGTTACACCATGGCATTTTTATATATCTCTTAATGCTATTCAGTAGTTGGAGATAACCCATCATGTAGTATGTACCCACAGAGCTCATAGCTTACCTCCAAGGCATTTTTGGGTAACCAATAATTTAAGGACTGTCTTTGTGCTCTGCTTGTTTTGCTGGCTGTTGGTGGGTGGTTTAGAAAATGAGAACTTGCACAAATTGGTTGATGGTGCCTTGGATGATGTTTGCATGCTGGGATGACTCTAAGCCTGTGGATCCTCTTCTCATGAGACAGTTTTTCCTCAAGACGGTTTCTACCATGTTTTCTTGCACGTTTTACTTAGAATTGAAAATATTTCTCCCTTTAGATGTCTGCAGGCACTGGGAAAGAGTGGTGTAGGGATTGGCATAGGAATAACCAGGAGCTCTGCGTTTGTTGCGACTTCCTTGTCAAGCATGAGCAAATTGAAAATCAAACGGCTTCCTCACATGGTTTGCTACTTCTGAGGTCATATTTTACAGGCAGTGGTTGTAACTCGAGGCCTGCTCTGAGCTTCTTGGAATCGAGGTGAAACAGTCCCAGCTTCATAAAGTGTATGTCTCATGGAGCTGGGGAACCATCCTCTGCTAAATGAATATGGATACAACTGTGGCATCCCACAATGCTGCATCTTTACGTCCAGTCCTAAAGTGAGGCTCTATCCCCGCCAAAGTAACTTGAAATCTGTCAAAATGTTGTGAAGAACAGCTTTCACATTTGGTGAGGATTGGGCTGGCGAGGTGCAGTGTGACATAATATGCCTTTGCCCTCTGTAATCTTTTACCCCTTCCAACATCCAGGCACACAAGAGCTGATTCAATTCTTAATCTTGGTGTAACGAAACCACCTCGTGGTTTCTGTATTTCGGTTGATCTAAATTGGGATGGCAGGAGTTCTTGAATCCAACAGCTTTAGGCTATTTTAGGTGGTGAAAATCTGCCATTGGCACTATGGAAGGCATTTATAAGTAACAAGCTAATTATGTAAAATGCATACTGTCCACTTGTTAAGATCTTCTTAAAGTTTCGTAATCTAATCAGAATTTGCTATGTATAACACTTGGCTTGTTGTCCTCCCCCCTGCCTTTTTAATGCAACTTAGCGGGGTGGATGGATGATCAATACAGGAAGGAAATGCTTTCCTTAATACTGGTTGGTTGGTTGTGCCCCACATGCCTTTTTAATACAATGCATAAAGGATTTTTTTTTAATTACTGAGCACAAATGCATCGCTTTGAAAATGGGTGATACGTAGTCCTGTCTGCTAAGCAGCACTGGGAGTAAACCTTTGGGTCTCCCTAGGCTATAGTACTTTGGTTAATGTGACTCTTTGTTGGTATAAATGCTACACAGTATCATAAAAAAGATGTATATGCTGAGGTCGCCAAGTATTCTGAGGGTGTTCACCTGAAGTGTTGGCAAAGGTAGGTCTTGCTGAGGTCCTTGCTGATACTCTGTAGTCCAGTCACCTTCAAAAGGTAAGTGAAGGTTCTGCCAGCAGCACAGGTCTGTTAAAGACATCGTGGCTATCGATATAAATGTATTTATCACCTGTAATTAACCACTGTTACAGCATCTGCTTCCCTTCCACAAAACTATGCATGGACTCAATCCTTTGAGGAAGGGTTGCACCATTCCTATAATGGTGTGGGACCTGGGCCTTTCTTGATGGCGGTGAATGGACATTGGGACATTGAGGGCAGATGCTCACATTGTTCTTTCCCCTCTTGCTGGGATAAATTGTGGTGTGAAGGAGTGGTGGTTTGGGGTGCTGGGGGAGATCAAGGGAAAGAGAGCAGTGTTCAATGGATGGCAGTGAAGGAAGGACCATGCAGTGCCCTTGCATCTGGAGCAGAAGACAGTAAGGTTTGTGATGTTGGTTGGTTTCATGGGAACCTGTTCTAGGATACATCAGTGAGAACGTCATTGCCTGCACTGGTGACTTATCCTTATCTGATGAGTTTGAAACCTTCGCCAGAGCTTGTTTGCTTAGCTGGAGATCTGACCATTGAAATTTCATTTGAGGCTTGTAAAACCTCAGGACTGCAAAGCTTCTTCAGAAAGACATTCATGAGGCACCTTTTGTCATGCGATGACCTTTATGCAAGAGCCTTTGAGTATCCTTCTGTTGAGTTTTGTAAGGAACCAGCCTCGATGTTCACAGTTCATTCTCTTGGGGCTCAGATATGAGGATAAACTGGTACCATCCCATCACCATAATCTGTCTCTCATGCATCCTGCTCTCTAGTGCCCAGAAAGTTTGTTTTTTCACCTGTTTAGTTTTTAAACCTGCCACGAGGATAATATGACATTAGAGTGGAAAAGCTATCGCTGTTGTGCAGGGGAGGAATTGCAGAGCCGTAAACTGCTCCCAAAATAGATCAGATGATGTGTCAAACCGGCCAGCCATCTAAATACTCCACAAGCTGACCTCCATGCGATATAAAATAGGGGCTGGGTAAAATGTTTTGAGGGGAGGGGGAGGTAAAAGCCCCTTTCTGCCTGAATCTGCACACTTGTTTCTAGAATTTGTCATTTGTCCAGAAGTTGATCGGGAATCAGTCTCTGCTTCCAACTGGGACCTCCAGGTCCTGAATATAAAAGCTCGGGCTGGGGAAGGAGGAGGAAGCTGATTCTCCTGTTGTTTTTCTGTCCCAATGAACTCGAGGAGCTCTTCGCATTCGCTGTGCTTCCCTCAAGGCTTCTATTTCAACCCCTCCAGCTTCTGAGATTTGTGTCGTCTGGAGAGTAACCTTTATTTTCTCTTTAGCTGCTGTGCTACTTGAGTGTGTGTGTGCATAGAGATATCTCCAGGCAGCGAGGGAAGCTGCTGCGTTGGCTACAAGGAGTTTCTTCCCTGGCTGCCAATCTCTGTGGTCTGGGCAAGGGCAGCTATGTAACTGCAGCATCTGCCGAGAACAGACCGGGCAGTGTTCGGGAGGGACAGCACGATTTATCCGACAGGCGGGCTGCTGGAGGGGGGAAAGGAAGAGGCCAAGTCCTGCTGTATGATGTGTGCTGCGGAGCTGTTAAATTTGGGAGATAAAGGCTGAACAAAAGGGCTGGCTGAGGTGTTAGGGAGACAAACGGGCGATTCATTACAAAGTCAGATGCGTTCCCTGGCAGGGGCGGGTGGGAGAGACTGACACTAACACATGGCTGGCCGTGCTGCCGCTGGAGCCGTGCGAGGCATGCCCACGTCCCGGCGCACTGAGGGCTGCCGTGGGTGGGAGGCTGGCTCGGACGTGGCAGGATTGCTGCTGGGACCGCGGAGGTGGGGGTGCCGAAAGCGAGCGCGGCAGCAATAGCCTCTCCGAGGAAAGAGCAGGGTGCTCTGGCTGTATGAATCCATCAACCCGGTGTTGCAAAGTGTTAGTGCGTGGTGTGTGCTTGACACCACCGGGTCAGTTCTTGCTGTCATCCAAAGGGTTGGAGAGCGCAGGTGGGTTAAATGCTGCAGCCAAAACAAGGTCCTGCAGGTCATCTTACAGGCGCCTGTCTTGGTGCTGAGAACATAACTGCCATACCGGGTCGAACTAAAAGTCTCTTGAGCCAGGTGAGGCACTTGGGGAAGCCAAGGAGAAGTGGGACAAGTGATGTATCTCCTGGTGTGTCCTGCTCACTTCTGGCAGTCAGTGGTTTAAAGGCTTCTTGAGCCAGAGGCTGTGTTCAAGCCCTCGTGTTTCATCACCCACCTGGGTGAACCTTCCTTTCCTGAATTTGTCTAATCCCTTTTGGAATCTGTTCGTATTTCTGGGCTTCACAACATCTAGCGGCAATGAGCCTTGCAGTTTAATGATGCACTGTTTGGAAAAAAGGCTCCATTCTTGGAGTGTCCAGCACTTCATTTTTTTTAATGGTGCTCCTGGCCTGAGTCAGCAGGTCTGATCCTTGCATCGCCCCGAGGAAAGTGTTCCCTGTGAAGCCCCCAGCCTTGGGCAGATCTGCAGGGCCTGGTTAGGCTTCGTGTCAGTAGTTTGAGCCATAGAGAGCCAGAAGGACAGACGGGAGGTATTTTGGGAACTGGAACTGCCCTTGTGAAGGAGTGCCCTTACCCCACGCGTGATGCTTTCCGATGCTGCCTTTGTAAACCTGATGGAATAAATATAAAGCATCAGCAGTGCAAAAAGCACAACAAACACACACCTGTGGGGGTTTTTGGTCCTCTCTGCTTAGACTTCAAATGCTAAATATCCTTTGCTATGTGCAACTATCCCCAAAGAAGGGAAGCTACTGAGAAAGACCACGAGGTTTTGCTTTTTTTGATTTCCTTTGCTTGGAACAGAAAACCAAAACTATTGCTGCAGGTTTATATCGCAGAGAACTTTCTGGCTTTTAGGAATTTGGGCTTTATGGTAGGAGCAGATGTAACAGTTTGCACAGGGCTCAACAGTTTCAAAAAAATTGTGCCATTGAGCACTTGGCCTGTTTCCTTTGGTCTGCTGTCTTTAAAATCTGGTGTAAATTCTTTTGCTGTATTCCATTGTGTGATCCATTATATCTGTGGTCTTCTCCTGGTCCTCGACCACGCCAGAAATAATTCAAAAGTAAGGCAGAGGGAGGGATGGCTGTGTATATTTTCTGTAAGTGTGATCTAGAAATGTCTCTTGTTTTCTATGTCATGGAGAGCTCTCAGGCCCAATTCTAGATTAAAATGAATTACTCTAACTCAATGTCAGGGATGGAGCTGAGTTGTTTTTTACTGTGGCAGGGATCTGAGATCCTGGGATGGCAGGATTTTCATCAGTGTAAAAAAAAACAATTCCTCCCCCTCCCCCCCAAAAAAACCCAAACCCTAAAAAACCCTACAAAAAAACCTAACCCACAAAAAACAAAGAAAAACAAACAAGCAAAAAAAACCCCAAACCAAAACAAAACCAACCCTGAAAAAAAACAGAAAAACAAAAACCCCCCAACAATCAAACAAGCCCCCCTACCTTACGGTAGTTTTGTCTTCCTGCTGTAAGGAGGTGTTACTATAGGGCATAAATGTTGTGCATGTGCGTATCTCTTACCAATTTATTATGGAAAATATTCTGAAAACTGCTCTTTCCTCTCTCCACACCACAGGGAGCTAAACAGGTTAAAACAAGCTTTTTATTTTTTCTCTGAGCTTATTTCTTCATCTTCTTCCATCGCATTGCTCCCCACTTACTGCTTCCCTGCACCAAAACTCACAGCGTTGCCTACGGTCTAGCGGGACCCACGCCAAAAGAAATGATGTTAAATTAAAATAAATAAATAAAAATAAGCAGTGGCTGGGATAAGGAGCAACAGTGGATCGCAGGGTGGGGGGCCGGGAGCTGTCCAGGTGGGAAGGGGGGTGCCGGCGGGGGGGTAATTCCTGGCACAGGCTGCCAAGGGCAAAGCTAATGCCGTCTTAATTCGGGAGCGAAAGCCCCTGTTGCTGCCTGGCCCGTGCATTCCACTGGCACCGCGGTTCACCGGCTGGTTTTAAGTTGGGTTGAAAATCCTTTGTAAATCTTGCTGATTGCTGTTTCATTCTTGAGAGGATGAAGGGGAGAGGAAACAACTTTCTCCTCCTCTTCTCCCCCTCCTCGCCTCCTTTCTCCACCTCTGCTCGCTAATGGGCAAAATGGGTTGTTCTAGTGGAATTAGGTTGCAGGCAGCTCTTGGGGCCAAGCTACCTGGGACCTCCCAGCCAAGGGCAGCTCATAGTCATTGAGTTGTAAAAACTGAACACCACCTCCTCAGAAACCCAGCAGTGTTTTCTAAAGGTGGTTTGGTGCTGGGAACTGTTCAGCACAAGCCACGGGAATTGCAAGGGAGTATTGCAAATGCTTGTAGAGCTTGTCCTGATATTTGCCCTCTCCTTGCATCATTTCCATGCTGGTGAATCTTAATGCTGCAACTCAGATATTTGCCTAAAATAAAAATGTCTTTTTCTCGGGAGGACTGGAAACTTCCTGAACAAGGTTTGTTGTAAGGAGAGGGGGGGAAAGGAGGAGAAGTAGTTCAGCCTTGTGGTTCAGGCACACCACCAAGGGCTGGAAGACCCAAGCTTGGTTGGTTTCTCTGTGATTGCTTGTGCCCTCCTCAGTGGGGGAAGGGAGGCAGAAGGGAAGGCAGCGCTTCCTTACTTCAATGGAGTGCTATTAGCTGTAATTCATAACCTGTGCAAGTCTTCTGCCTTGCATGGGTGGGAAATACTGCAGCAGCCTGAAGTATTTGCTTGTGGTGCTTCTGGTTGCCACAGTGCAAAAATAGCTGTTCCTCATGGCACCTTGGTCCCATAGGTCCTATGCAGGAATGCACCGTAACGAGAACATCTCCAGCCCTCCACGTCTGAACTGAGTCACGTATTCCCTGCTCATTCACTGAAGTATTTTTCCTTCGGTTGCTAAATTTTGCCCTCATATACTATGTGCCAAACTCTTTTTTTGGTAAGTTGTACAGGAGAAGTTGAGGGCATGTTTTGGCAGGAAATTGCATGGAAGCTTATTTATACATGCAGCAACCATCCTGGATCTGGGAGGCAACCATCTGTGTCTTGCCCCATTCACAGAAAAATCCCTTCTGAACTGATGTGACAACTCCTTTGTAAGGGTGTTGTGGTCTAGCTCTCTTCTCAGTGCAGGACAGCTGGCCTGGGGGGGATTTTGCTTGCTTGGGCTGCTGCGTTCAGCAGGCTGGGAGAAGTCCTCTGACTTCTGTGTGAACTTCAGCTAAGGCTAAAATGGGAAACTTGGATATAAATTATCTGTGTGGTAACACCTCGGCCTGAAAAGAGCTTGATGATTTGGGATCAGAGTGGCTGCTGTGAGTGTTAGAAGCTTTCAGGAGAGTGGTATGGGAAAGGGAAGAGCTGGAGATTTGCACCAGCAAATTCTTTCTTCCGGAAGCAGCTGTTTCTCTTTTTTCTGGATGCTGGAAGTGACTCTTGATAGGACTCGAGAGCCTGGCAGATATGTGCAGCAGGATCTTTACATGCCCACTCCTCCATTCTCTTGCCCAAGATGCTCAGATGAGAATAGAGCTCAGAAGAAACCACTGTGTTTCTATCCAGGCAGAGGAGTAATTGAAGAAAATTTAAATGACTGAAGCCTACAAGTGTCTACACCTTTTTGTCTCCAAGAAAAAAAAAAAGAAAAAATCTGTTTGAGTGTACTTCATCAGGAGTCTGATGGAGGCTGACACTTCCTTCCCTGGTAAGTGGGATCTATTGGGTTGGAAATTCCCCCGTGCTGTAGCGTTTCTCCTCTTTATCCTCTTAATTCCCACCCCTCAGAAACAGAACGAAGGACTTGAAGGCATTTCCCTCTGTGAAACACATGCTGTACATTGGAGCATGAGCGTAGGGTATGGCTGCTTTCCACCTGCATGCGGTGAGGTTGCAAGGCCCTGTTGCCCATACCACGTGTTGGTGGAAATGTGTAATGTTGTAGTCGTCTCCGTGGTGGGGGCTGTTACTCGTTTTTTTGCAAGTAGAAGCCGCAACTGAGATTTGAGCACTATTGACTAATGAGGAAGACCACGTTTGAGGGGTGGTCACCTAAAGAAAAGCTCTGGGTGTGTGTACCATGCTATTGAGAGGAAGATAAGGATCAAAATAGCAGTTAGGACATACTTGTGATGAGAATAGCTATATTAATCACCTGAGTTTCCAAATGTGTTTTTGCTTTGTTTAATGGTTTTCAACAGCAAGAGACCATTGCTTATGGAGAATGACATGGAGAGCAAAAAGGAGAGGGGAGCACAAAGCAGAGAGTTGGCTGGGAGTGACCGTGAAGGAAAAGAACTAGCATGTGCGTAAGGGTCATTGTCTGTGGATGATGACAACGGGAGGAAGCCTTGCAAAGTGCCAGGATAGACAGAGTTTTAGTAAAGCTGTTTTTGATTTCTAGGTGGAGTGTAGGCTGTTTAGCTCTGCCCTGTAAAGGCCTGGATGGTCTACATTTCCTCAGGCTGGGAGAAACACTTTTCCTCCTGTCACCTTCTTTGATCCCCACAATGTCACAGTGCCACGCCAGAGGAGATCAGTGGAAAAATTACGTCGAGGAAGGGTTGAGCTAGAAGTGAATCCCTCTGACAGAGCAATCTTCATGAAAGGACTTAACACTTGCTGAGACGGCAAGATATATTGGAAGCTAAGAAATCCTTGCTGAGGTTTGGAGAATACCTTGTGTTATTTTTTTTTTTTTGTAAGGACTTAAGGAGATATAGGGTTTTTTTTGCATGTGTATACATTAGCCAAAGTAGGAAACCTTTGGCTTTGTAGCTGAGAGAATGGCAGAGAATTTTGAAAGTAGCATGTGTGGCTTTGGATTTTGTGGTCTAAGCAAGGCAGCAATAGACATGAATACCTGAATGCTGGGGTGAGCAATGCGTCTTGGAGCAAAAATACTTAGTTCTGACTTTGAGGGGTAGAAAGAAAATAGAGAATTAATTATTTAGTAGCAAAGGGAAGAAAGCCTTCTCTGATCCCAAATGATTTGGGTGTCTGCCAATGCTTCTGACAGCTCTGGGAAGAGCAGAACTGAGGTTGCTGAGCGCTCTTCAGATGATTCCCTCCAAAGGACATTGAGTTAGTGTGAGCACAATGGTGGCACTTGTACCTGTGAACACTTAAACTAAACAACATGGTGCAGAATGAAATACTTGATTCTTCAATGGCCAGCTCTTGCTCCAAATATCAAGTCTTCATCACTCACCATAGAATTCAGAATTTTCTTGGACTTTTGGCTTGTTATACTTCAAACAGTAATTAGTCTTTGTGGGATGGGGGGACCATGGTAAATCAATTTAGGGAAGTTTCTTCACAGTGTGGGATTGTGATAGTGGGAGAGAGAGCAACTGAAGGTTGTTGGATGCAAAAAATAATAATATGGTCCTGGTGCCAAGCATAACTAGGTCTGCTTCCTTGAGTTGTGGAGTCGTTAATTTAGGTATTGCAGTGAAGAAGGTTAGTGTTCAAGTTGTCAACTTTTCAGACGCTTTCTTTAATTATTAAAAGAAAGGAAAGAAGTGGTGGAAAGAGAAGAAAAAGAGTTGGAAGAGTAGTAATACTGCAGGGAAGACATTCATGTAAAAAGTGAAAATAGAATCAATTCGGTCGTTGTACAGGTGTACCAAAGATAAATCTTCTGACAGATAAGGAAGCGCTGAGATAGGAATGCAATATTTCAGCAGGCCTGTCATTCCAGGCGGGTATAGCAGAGACGTTTCCTTGCAAGAAAGAAGCTCACCTTGGCTCCCATCTCTGGCAGCACTTGCAAAGGAAGGTCTTGAGCATATCAAAACCAAGAGTGCAATCACAGGTCTATGCAGGCCTCTTACTTCTGTCTTGTCCCACTCAAATTCTCATTGGGAAAATCCCCAGTTAAACACAGGAAAATACAGGGACATTGGTGAAAGAGTGAGCTGACAAGGCAATAAAAACTCTTGACTTCCAAGATGAGCAGAAACCAGGACCCATCTTGAATTGCCTCTCTGTAAGGGCAATAATTCCACGGTGCTGCTGATCAAAGTTGGCTACGCAGCTATCGGTGTGAGTTGTGCTGTGGCAGCGGCTGTGTTTGGGATCTCTCCCAAGCCGGGGTGATTGGAGTCTGAACTCCAGGAGAGCAAAGCAATTAGCAATGTTTGACATGAAGTTCACAACCAAGGCAGCTGAATGCTGCCAGTAGCATATGTGCAAATGGGATAGGTCTTGCTATTTACAGCTGGTGATGATAAACCACCTCGTTTCCTGGCTTCAAACTAGTGACAGGTTGAACTGGAAGAAGAATAGTGCAAATGATGTTGCAAAGGTTCCTCTCATGTAAGTAGGTATGGCACTGAGCAACCAGGTCCTTCCTGACAGTGCAAGTGTGCCACTCAGAGCAGAAGTCAGGCAAGGCACACAGAAGATTAGGTCAAAGTCTGAAGCAGAGAAACAGTCTCTTGACTTTTGTAGATTCATGTTACTTTCATAGAGGCCAGAGTTAATTTCCAGAGAGTTAAAGCTTCCTGGGCTGTGTGCAATGACCTGTTTGGTCTCTCTCCAGGTTCCTAGTGGACAAACACACCTCATCTAACGCTCAGCCCCCTCTCATCAAAATAATACAATTGCACAGAGTGCTGGCTGGCAGTTTAATCATAACAGTTGTGGATCAGGTGTGTATAAAATAAAATAAAAAACACCCCCTCTTCCCGAAAAATTTCCTTGGAAGGAACAGCTCGGTCTTTGTGAGGAGCTGAGAAAGCATCCGACTCGGACACCGTTGCCTTACGGGACCTCACTCAGCCTAGGTTGCATAAAAGGGCTTTATAGGATTATAAAGGTTCCATGCAGCGGCAGCTCCAAGGCAGCATTTCAGGTGGGGGCACTGGCTCTCCCTGGCTCTGCCTGTGCTTGTTTATTATTGATGCCATGCTCTGAAAAGTGCCACCTCACCCTTCTTCCCAGGGCTGCTGGAACGTGTGTGCAGAGCTAAGGCTGCTGCATTGGTCCCCTGCTGCCGAAATGGGCACAGGTCCAGCGCTGGGGAGGGAAAACGTATGTGTGCATGCACGTGTGCTGCTTTTGCTCATGGAGGTCTTCACCTGGAAGAGCTTCATTGCTTGTTGGCTAGGAAAAGCCCCTTTCCCCTAAATTTACTCCTTCTCTTGTTCTGGAGGTGCTTTCCTAATTCGCTTGCTTCACTCTGATTCAGACCAGTTTGAAAGCCAGTGAAATTAGTCCAAGCAATAAGCCAGGCAGGGATGGATGTGTCTCCATTCGGCGTGCGCATTGCATGACTTGTTTTTCACCATTTTGGATTATCGTGTCCCCTTTTCTCTAATGGGTGAGGACAGGGCAGAGCTGAGTCGGGAAACAGGAGGTGGAAAAAGGTGTTTTTCTGCCTTCCCTATAAGAACATCAAGTTGCTGTCTCGTCTTTGGGTTGTTTTTTTGGGAAGGGGTGAAGCGGGTGTCTGCATGCCGGCCCAGCTTTCTCAGCTTGCCGTGGCTGTTACCCATGTGTCGCAGATATTGGGACTGGTGAACTTCTACCTAAGCCTTTTGTACAGAGCAGTGAAAGTGGCCATTGCTGACAATGGGTCCATTTAATGCTTCAATTTTCTGTTGTTTCCCAGGACTCTCCATCCACTAGTTCTAAGTGGCTGTGGGAAGCCTGTCCTCTGGCTTTGTGCAGCACCATGAATCCTATTTTCTACATTCTCCCTTTCCCTGGCTCTTTATTGTGTTTTTATTTAGGTGACTCTTACTGGGACCCACTTTAGAGATAATGCAATTGGGCTGTGCTATCAGCAGCTACGCTTTGAAGTAGCTCAAATCCAAGCACCTAAGGGGGAGGGAGGTGGGGAAACGGTTCAAAATCAGCAATTGCTTTGCAGAAACCTTGGCTGTAGGATCAATTCCTGTATCCCTCCTCGCTGCGATAGCCATCTGCTACATGATACTTGGAGCTTATGTTTTCCAGAACACTTAGCTGAATAGTACTGGCTCAGTCGGAAAGGTAAACTGGGGAGGGGGAGCTGTAGAAAATGCTTTTATGCCTCCCTCTCTCTCCTTTGCCAGATGAGTATCTCTTGCACCAACTGTGAAATCTTGCAGGAATGAACCTTCATAGCAGAAGTATTGATGATGACCAGGAATGAATGTCCTGGAGATTTTCCTTACTGTTGTGAAGCTCAGACCAAACCACCTTTCTCATGAACCAGCCTGCTCAGCGCTTTGGTTAATGAGGCACCAGGGCTGGGTGATGTCCCATCTCCTTGGGGAGCAGTCAAGCCGAAGTCCACGCTCTGTCCCACTACAGACAGAGCAAAAATGTAAGGGTTAACATTTGTCAGTGCTTCAGATGGAGCTTGCTGTTTGGCCTTTTGGTTGTTTTTATCATTTTGGGGGAGCAGAATTTGGAGAAAAACTATTTTTTTTGAAACTTACACTGGTTACACTAACTTTCCATGTTTCCCAGAAGTCATGCTGACTTGATTTTTACTATTGCAGGTTTTCTTCTTGAAACACTGGTACTTTTAAAGATAACTGAAGGAGAACATTTCCCTGCCTGTATCTGATCTAAAAAAAGAAATCCAACAAAAAAAACCTGAACCCAGCAATTTTTTTCCTCATCTCGTTAAATCATCGGTAATGACTGGATCTGTATGGGATGTTGCTGGCTGAGGCTTAGGTCAGGATTTTGTGCCTGTTGTGCAAGGAGGTTTGGGAGTTAAAGCATCCTAGTTGCTTGCCCTCTGGGACTGTGCTCTTGGCACAATGCACCCCAATTATTAGAGAGAAATCCTCATTAAAAAAAAAGAAACAATAAACCCCTGCTCCTGTAGGACAGGTGGGGCTTTAATGGGGGGTTTCCAGGATCCATCTGCATTCAGCAAAGGGGGTGAGCATGTGCTCCCCTTCCATGCCCTCCCATTTACCCCAGTGGGCCTGCACTGATGGGGATGTCTGAGCCTGTGACCCATCCTCGCCTGTGCAGGATTGCAATGTTACAGCATGTTTTCAATTCTGGCTTTAAGCAATTCTTCCTTTTTGCCTGGGGAAATGTCTTCAGGTCCCTCAAAACCCTACATAGTGATTCCCATTGACTGCGTGGACTGGCACCTGGCCGGAAAAGGGCAGAGCCAGGAGAGTGGGGTGCAGGCAGCCTGGCCAGCAAAACCACTCATGAGCCCAGCAGATGTTCCTGCAGCCTCTCTGCTCTCCGGGGCTGATGCCAGCCTGGTCCTTTTCCAGCAGCTCGTCACTTGACACCGGGAACACTACGCTGGCTTCTTTTGTTGCACATTGTACGAGTCAAGGACCTTGTGCTCGGAGAAGGCAGGGGAGGGGACACGTATTTCTTCAGGTCATTTTTTAGGTTTTGAGCTTGTTCTCCCTTGTAAAAGCTTTTGGCATTATCGCCTGAAAAGTGTATCCTGCTGTCAAGCCTCAGGCTGTGGCTTGCTAGGTTTTATGTAAGGATCTCTTCTGCAGCGGGCAGGGTGGCTGTATGTGCTTTCTTGGTGTGTCTCTTGGGGTCTGGTGGGACGAATCACCCTCTATCCCTTCCCAAGCTGGTTCTGGCTCTGCTTGATGTGCTAAAATGACTTTTTTTTTGTTTATGCACAGGAGAACGACTGTAGTGCTCTTGTGTTTTTGCTAGTTTCCCAAGTTCATGCAGTTAGGTACCTTCAATTATTTCTTTCCTGGTTCAGTTCTCAACGCAGTCCTGTGGTGGAGATTGCCAAGGTCTTATGTCCAAACAAGCTCCGTGAGAGCTGGTAGAGAGCATAAATCCAAATATTGCTTCTTACCCTTCTCTTCTTGCTCCCACGTTGCACACACATTGCAGAGAGCGCTTTGCTGTAAGATCACTCCTTGCCCATGCATCGGCAAGTCCACATAGGTGCTCAGCCAGGGAGAGCCCGATCCCGCCACATCCCCCATTTCTACCATGGGCTGTATTTCTCTGTCCTCACCAGTGTGCCCCTCTGTTCCTCTGCAGGCTGACGGGGAACGAACCCCTGACCATCCTCCCTCTGACCTCAGAAATGGAGGAAGCTGCCGTCAAAGCCCACTACAAAGTCTGTGACCGCCTGAAGCTGGAGAAGAAGCAGCGCAGGATGTGCCGGCGGGACCCCGGCGTGGCCGAGACCCTGATGGAGGCGATCAGCATGAGCGCGCTGGAGTGCCAGTACCAGTTTCGCTTTGAGCGCTGGAACTGCACCCTTGAGGGTCGCTACCGGGCCAGCTTGCTAAAGAGAGGTGAGTGGAGTTGGGGGTCTTGGTCAGGGATGCTGGCACCCCCTGCACCCATCGGCTTCCCTGGCATTTTGCAGAGTGGTCATCTTGGCGCATCCTTTGCCAGCAGTGGGTCACCACCTCCCCAAAGGTCCAAAAAGAGCTCATAGAAGGTAAAGACAAAGCCAGGCTCAGCTCATCCATGAAAGCACACAGCAGGCAAAGGATGTGCTATATGGCAGTAATTTATGTGCTTGTACTAATGAAGCAACCCCTGTCCGCCTACTGTTGCTGGCCATGGCTCCTCTCCTTGGAGGTCTGGAGATGTTTGTGCATGTGTCCGCAGTGAGTAGCTGTGATTGCTCCTCATTTCTGCTGGAAGTTGAGCTGTTGCTGGAGGGGAAGGTGTTGAAGTTCCCAGAGCTGTTCCCTCTTTTTTTATTTTTTTTGTTTTCCTATTTATTATGTCAGCTTTTCAGGAAAGAAATTGAGAAAATGCCTTGTTAAGGGAAATAAGGCAAAATGGACTTTTCTGTGCTGTCCTGTGATTGGGGGCAAGGGGAGCCCTATCATAGTGCAGGGCAAAACCTGCAAAGTGTGTCCTGTTACTGCCCTACCCAGGGAAAATCTCCCTGGATGTGACAGGTGGGTAATTCCCACACCCCTTCCCAGCAGCTTGGGTGGAGATGACCAGAAGCTGAGAAGGGAGTATTCAAGGAGCAGGTAGTATTTTTATCTCCTTCCTTTGTGCTACCTCATATAGTCCAGTTTCCTGCACCCTCTTAGTACAGTCCAGTTATTTCTGGACTGAGGCTAAGGATGCAGCAGGACCATTTTACAGATAGCTTGCATGGGTCTCGAGGGCTTTAATGACTTCCAGAAAGTCCCACACTCAGCGATGGAGCTCGACCTAGAAACCCAGGGTCCGATGTGCTCAAAGATAAGAGCAGAGGTTTGCAAGGTGCACTGACTCGCTAATTAGTGAGAAGAAGTAATCCAGAAGCGCTGGGCCTTAACTAATGCACTGTCACTGACTGCAGTGGAAACAAGGAAAGTCCTTATGAAACCCAAGAGGTCCAGCAAGAGCTGCAAGACATTTAAAAATATCCCTGCATGCCAGAGGAGTCCCTGGATTAGTGGCGCCTTGGGAAAGCCAAGCACTTTCTCATGCTGACACCTGGAGGCCACAGCTTGTTCCTTCAGATGAGCCTGCCCCCACGGGCAGCCCTTGGCAAGGGGGGTTTCAAAGCAGCCTGAAGTTGAGCTGCCTTCAAACACCACCGAGAAACCCTCTGCCCTTGTCAGGACCCCATGTAATAAATGGTAGCTCTGAGGGTTGCAAGGCTCTGCCTGCTGTCTCATTCTTCCATGTTTTATGCCCCTGCAACATCTCTGCTCTCCACCGACGCTGTAAATCCTTCAGACGTTGTTCCTGCGGCATAACACACTGCCCTGTAAATCTTTCCCCTCCTCTCCAGGAGCTGCTGGTTCCTGGTTCAGCATTGCAGCAAGTGATACCCCAGGGCAAAGGGGCACATGTATCACCCACTAAGAGACAGCTATTCAAATACATAATTGTGGGCTTGCTTCTCCTCCAGGACCGTTGCAGCTTTTTAAGGAGAGGAAAAAAAAAGGGGGGGGGCAAAAACCCCTACATTTTGCTTAAGAAAAGTTTCTCCCTCCATTTTTACACTTGGTCACCAGAACAGCCTGGCTGCTGGTTTGCAACTTGGGCTGATGCAGCCTGTTTCTTAAAATAAGGGGGGATTGTTTAAGGGACTTGTTATCCTCTTTGGATACTCGCAAACAATTTTGGAAATGGCTGAAACTGGATAGCCGTTGATGGCAGGCTGTCGATGCACTGGGGGTTAGAATGCCTGCATTGATTTAAAGCTCATTATCTTGTTACAACGTATCTTGGTGCAATCAAATAGTGCGTGGCGGAGATGGCTTTAAATCTGGCCAGAGCCAAATGTCACATGGACTTGCTTGGAAGCTGCCTGAGCTGCCTGTGGGGGAGATGATACCCGTGCTGATGGGCACAGGGAATCTGTGAGGCTTTCAGTGATGCAGAATGGGAGGAATAGAGCTGAAGCTGATGGGGAGATTGATGGAGGGGGAGAATCTGGCAAGCGAACCATTCCTCCTGGCTTTCTGTCAAACCTGGTACGCACTGTGGTTGCATGGCATTGACTTTCTGCTGAGATTTCACAACTCTGAATTCAGTGCTTTAAACCAGGAGGCCTTCAAGCAGGTTGCAGATCTGGGCTGTCTACTAAACTGGACCACATCCAGGCTGTTCATTGCCAATTGCAGCATCGCAGACTCTCAGAGGAGAGTTTGCTTGCCCTCTTCCATCGAGGACCTTCTGTTAGCACACTGGTACCTCTCCATTTCTAGCACAAGTAGTAGTGGTGGCAAGAGGCCAATTCTACAACCCAGGAGCACGGAGGCTTGGGAGCATCTCTTTCTAACAGTGGCATCCTGCTGACAGGCACGTGGGCAGCCTGACCTAGGGTGTAACCTAGAAAAAGCTGATCTAGCCTACACAAGATGAAAGCTGCTTAGAAGGCACTTTCTACCCAGAGGAGTTTGGTGGTCTGCACACCTATGAGTTTTTGTGGTGTGACTTAAGCATTCTCCCACCACTCCCAACAAGAGCGTTTGCAACACTGAAGATATTTCTGGGGTGCCAGAAGACATGGTCTAACTTCAGGGAGAAAACAAAGATGGGAAACATCCCAAGTTTGGTTTCTCAACCCTGACCACTCTTTACGGTGTCCTCAGCAAGTGTGGAGCTGAGCCTCTTTTATTTTAACCTTCCTTCCAGTGAGGGAAGTGTTCCTGCTCTTCTTTTCCAAGTGAGCAGTAGAACGGTCAGACAATTCCCACCACAGTCTGGTTTGAGTCAGCCCCCTTGGGAGGACCAAACCTCAGTCTCCTGGACTGGATTTTCATCAGTCTGCTGCTGAAGTTCAGCATCGTGCACCTGGGAGTGCTCTGGGAAGGCAGGCTCTGGGGATGGGCCAGGGTAGCGCCCCATGAGCTTGCTTGGACTACCCTGAAGCTCCCAAGGAACAGTTCCAAAAATGACCTGGCAGTGTCTCTGCATGTCCTTGGTTGACACACCAGCTTACAGATATATCCACTACTGTCACCATCCACTTGTGTTATTTTTGAGTGGGGGATTTCTTGAGTCGAGTCCAAAGCTGTTCTGGAATTGCATCTCAAATATGCAGTCGTTTATGGCTTCCATAGCCGGAGAATGAGGAGCTATAAATACTGGCATGTTTGCTTTTTATTTCTGGCTTTTATCATTTGGATCAACATCATGGGTCTCTCTGGGCCTCAGTTTACCTATTGGGGGGAGCAGATGCTGTCGCATCCCTGCAGGTGAGCATGGAGGTGTAAAAAAGGGTTGTGTGTAAAAGGTTTGAGGTGTAAACTGCTTTTTGAGGCATCTGAGTGAGGTGCTGCGTTGGGTGACAGGCTGGCTGCCGTGTGCTTCCCAGTCCTCGGGTGCCTTCTGTCGACAATGTTGTTGCACTGGCTTAGGACCCAGTGATTTTTTTTTTTTCAGGGGGAGAGGGAAAACCAAGGAGCGCTCATGGTTTCTGTCCCAACCATCAGTCAGGAAGTCTATGCTGGGTTCCTGGTATTTGGTGTCCCCTTGGTAGCAGTATTGCTGTACCATGGTGATGGTACGTCCATGGCCTGTCTAACTCTTCCTCACCTCTTTCTGTTTTCAGGGAGAGACTGTCTGCAGAGTGACAGCCACAGAGCTGGCCAGATTTCATTTGCATTCTTGAATCCTGGCTTGTGCCACCTCTGTCCATCATTCCTTGCTCTCCAATGTGTCCTCTCCACCATCAGTGATGTGCGTAGAGCTTGCCATGCTTTGACGTTGCTCAAACTCTTCTCACAATGGGTTTTGTCTCTATTTTCTCTTTTTTTTTAAAAAAAATCCCTGCTCTAGCTGCAATTAAAGCCACCTCTTCCTCTCTCCTGCAGGTTTTAAGGAGACAGCCTTCTTGTACGCTATCTCCTCCGCAGGGCTGACACATGCCATGGCCAAGGCGTGCAGCGCGGGGCGGATGGAGCGTTGCACCTGCGACGAGGCCCCTGACCTGGAGAACCGTGAGGCTTGGCAGTGGGGTGGCTGCGGTGACAACCTGAAATACAGCAACAAGTTCGTCAAGGAGTTCCTGGGAAGGAAGCCCAACAAGGACCTGCGAGCAAGGGTGGACTTCCACAATAACCTTGTGGGCATGAAGGTGCGTTGCAGACTGCTCGGGGTGGGGGTTCAAGACGTTGTGGGGTTTGTGAAGGCAATAAGGTACTGCACTTGAGTGTGGAAACAGGAGTGTTGGATGCAAAACACATGGAGTGATCCTTCTGCTGGAGGAGTGGAGTCTCAATTATGGGCCTATGCCCTGTTTTTGTCACTGTGCTTCAAGAGTTGGGCAAAACCATTAGAGGGAAACCAGAGGGAAAGAATCGGGACTGTCCAGGTCTAGAAAACATGAGCTGGGGGGAAAGATTGCTGGTTTTCCACAGGGAGGAGAGGGCCCTCTCTTTTCCACTGCAAAGGGATGGAAAGGCAGGTTCTCCAGGCTTACATGAAGCAGGACAGGGAGGAGGGGATTTATGCTGCTGCAAGACAGGTTGAGGGATGCTTTTCCTGCAGTATTCAGTAGAGCATGGACAGTGTAGTATCTCTATAGCCAGGTTTCTTTAAAGCTGGCCAGACAAACACCTGGCAGGGAACCAGGGTGGAGATATTTCTCTCTGACCTCAGTCCTAAAAGTCCCTTCAGCCTTATTTTCTGGCAGCCTTCCACTCTGTCTAGAGCTGCTGCATTTGCAGCTAACAGTGCTTGGGTGTGTAGTCCCTTCTTTTTTTTCTTCTTTTCTTGCCCTTATCCTCTCAGCTGGAAGGCTTTCTGCTCTTTACCCCGTGTTCCTCCCCTGAGGCTTTACCCTCCTGCCTGGGGGCCTCCCTGCAGGACTGATGTAAAGGACAAAGTGTCTGCAATTGCTGGGTCATTCCAGCAAGAGAGGGGAAAGGAAGGGGCTTTCCATCTTCTCCCATAATCTGCTTGGCTGTACCTAGCCTAGAGTTGCTTGAACACGAAAATCCCTCAGATTGGCCAGCACAGGTGCCTAGGATCAGTGTTTCATTGCACCAACCTCGAAGGGGGACATACTGTAAGGTTATAAATAGCCTTCGAGCCTTGTTATTGTCAGTGTGATTGGATGGAGGGTTGGGGCTGGGATGGGGGACCTGGGTCTCTAGTTTCCCAGGCAAATGCAGCCCAGCCAGTTGTGCATTCTAGGAATCACCACCCCAGCTCAGTTGTTCCTGTGCGTATGCACAAAATGTCATTCCTCGCGACAGAGTTGGGGCATCAGAGAATGCCACCAGTGAGTATTGGCCAGCAAAAAGTTTCCCCCTCTCCTCACCACCAGATGCTCCTAGACAGTGCTGAGATCAGGATTAGAAATATCCTGGATTTAGCTGGTGTCTGGCTTTGTCTGACAGCTTTTCTGCCTCTGGATTAAAAGGCTCAGTGCCCCTGAACTCCTGTTGCAGCTCTTTGGTGTGTGAAACAGGCTCTGCAGGGTGATGAAATTTGTTTTAATCCTTGTGGTCGGTTGTTCCCAAGGGCCTGTCCCAACTCTTTGGAGTCAGCTGTGTGGCAGATGGGACTAAAAATGGAGAAGGTCGTCCATGGAGGCTGTGATTTCATGCTGGAGATTGCTGTGAGATGTCCCTGCTCTCTTCCCTTTCCAGAGTCATATAATACAATCTTGTCAAAACCTACAAGGCTGTGGCTTTAGGTGCCATTGACATGTTCTTGTAACTCCATGAATATCTCCTCTCCAGCAGTGGTAGGGCTAAAAAACTTTCCCAAGGGACTTGACCTAACTCCCAGTGCTCTCCACCCCAGTAGCTGCAGTCAGGATGCCCATATGGCTGAGACTCAGTCTTGGATTTAGGTTAGGTGTCCTTATTTGTCATCTCTGCTCTACACTGTCTATGTGACTTTGAGCTAAACAAACTGAAACTCCAAGGATGAGCTGGAGGGAGTGAATCTCCCCTTTCTGCCTGCACTTTCTTGTCCTGATGCCACTGTGAGTTAGTTCCCAGGGGATGGGGAGATGTCAGGGACTCTCTTGCATCCTCTGCCTCCACTTTACTTGGCACGGTCAGGCTCTGGTCATTGGCAGTGATTTCTAAGCACTAGCGTAATATCTGCAGCTAAACAGCTGAGTAACAGTTGTGACGGTTGTCCAGACACTGAGAGCCCTCATGGCAATCCAAGTCAAAGACCTCTGCTGCAGGTCAGTGATCCAGTGGGTGGACAAAAATAGGAACACGCCGTGTCTGTCGAGTTGGTATTGCTGTCTGACAGCTTTCCTTGCCTATTTGCAGCAGCAGTTGAAATGGCTTCTTTGTTTATGCTCCTAGAATAATTGTGCCTTAGTCTGGTTGAAAGACAAGCCAAGCAGCCCACCGGATTCACATCATCACCATGAAGCCAGGCGGAGAACAAGTGAACTACATGTTGAGAAGGAAGCTTTTAGGAGGATGGTGGTTCATGATCAGGAGAACATTTATCTATATAGTCAGGATATGTGGACCTAAACCATTGGCGCAATACAGTGTCATTAAGAAGACGATGAGAGATGTTCAAGTTGGAGATGAGGACGCAAGCTGGCTTTGTAATTGCAAGGTCAAAACTTGCAAAGCTTGCTTAAGGCTTCAAATTATTGAAACTGATTTGAAGTCCGAGTGTTGAAATTCTTGGTGTGGTTGATGGATTGTCTCTGACATTGCTTACACCTGGGTGTAGATTAATATCAGGTTCAATCTGCTTCTTTCCTCCTGGTCCCGCTGTCAGTGCAGTGTTGGTGGAGGATGAGTTGCTCAGCAGGCAGTACTAGGTTCCCTTGCTGAATCTGTTGATATTTTCCTTGATTAAGGTAGTGGGTTAAATATGAAACTCAGCATGTTTCCTCTACCTGTGTTTCTCCAAAGAAGCTGCCCATCAACTAGCTGCTGCCTTACAGACTTTCCAACTGTTGACTAGCAAGAGATGCTAACCTAGTGGCTACGACAGTCTGAAATGACTTTGAACTAACCTAGTTTGGTTATTTGGGCAATAATTCATAGGTATTTGATTTGATGTGAATCAAACGCAATATAGGAGTGAAGATAGCCTTGATTTGTTCCATTTTGGAACTGAACAATTTTGAACTGGAGCACTCACTAAGATACTCTTCTGGCCTCTAATGTCTTGTATGTCCACGTGGGTTCCAAAAAGATGATGATTATGGCCATTTTGAGCAGGAGCTGAGATGCAAACTAAGTGCCTTTCGCAAGGTTATGCAGCAAGCCGATAAGGGAGCAGGAGACTGAAGCCACATCTCCTGAATTCTTGCTCGGCACCCGCTGTGTTTTTCCTCTCACCAAACCACAGATTTTATGTCTATTAGTGAAGCCATACATGCATGAACCGAAATCTTTGCTGCTATACTACAGACTGCTTTGGACTGGGCTGGGAATGGATGAAGGCTTTCTTTTCTAGTACTTTGTTTTTCTATGGGAGCCTGCGTTGGTATACTTACAGTGCATGTGTGCATTCGCTGAGGGAGTGGAGGAATATCTATCAAAGATATAGCACAAGCTTGGTGGTCTCTCACTGATTCTTAACAACATATAATCCTTCCCATCTAATTACTCCCAACCATGGCAAAATGGATAAATAGTCCCTTGAGACCCAGCAAAAAAAGGACCTGTGCTTAATTGACTGATTTGGCAACCAACCCTATACCCTTCTGGTCAACACAGCAGTTTCTCCATGGTGTCACGCTAGTAAATAATCTACGTATTTCTGCGAGGGTGACATTATCCTATCCCGCCTAGTTTTAGTGTCTCTTGGTAGAAGTTCTCATATAATTATTATTTTACTTCTGTTTTTTCCAACCTTGATGGACCGACTGTAATTTTGCCGCCACCAATGAAATAATCACTGAACATGTTGTGCCCATGATGGCTCACAAAGTTATATGATATGACCTCAATCGCTAATGAAAGGGCAAGCTTGTCTAGTGTGAGGATGAGGTAATTAGACCAGGACTTCTCCAGCCTTCTCTTTATTGAAAAGTAAGAGCTCTGAATAGACCACTTATTAAAAAAGCAATTTCCCTCCCTTTGCCAAATCTACTCTCGCTCATTCAGCTATTCTTTCAGAGGGGACTTGGGTGGAGAGGGTGTGTGTTGGGGGGAGATGTGTGTATGTGTCAAGGGGATGGGGGTTGGTGGTGGTGAGAGAAGTCAACTGTATTAAAGCTTCGTTGCCAGCAATGAAGTTTCTTGGTTATATTAAATGAAGCACAGGCAGCCTTGCTAAAGCTCTCTTCTTCTCTATATCCTCCCCCCTTCTTTCCCCCTTGTACACACAAGTGCAGCCCTCTTTTGTAACCCATTAATGAAAAGTCGGAATATTAGAGCACTCAATTAGTTCCACTGGGCTTGAGTAAGTGATGTTTTAATTAAATTTGCCCAGTTTCTCAGCAAAGTATCATTAAACATGACTTTCCAACTCCCTCTCTGGAGCGTTGCTAAGTTTCTTAATCCCAGGAGCGCTGACCTCTTCCAGAGGTATGTCTGGTCAAGCATGTCTTACAGATCCAAGGGGCACTATTAAAGGGGCCTGCTGTTACCCAAGAAAAAAAAAAATAATTGTCATGTTCTCATTCCCTTTTCCCTTTATCCTTCCAGAAGAAGGGACACAAGCAAGCCTTTGCCTTCAGGACCCTGAAGCCAGGGGTATAACCACAGTCTCCTTGAGAGCCAGGAGTGTTTAGTGCAAAACTATGGAGAAATGAAGAACAAGAAAATTCCTCCCCCCCCGCCCCCGGAAGGTCTCTCTTTAGACAATATCCCTCTTTGAAACTGGTTCCCTTCATCAGGCTTCCTTAATTGCTTTCACACAATATCAACCCATATGTTTTGGTCTGTGCAGACGATATGCACGTTTCTGAAGGATCCTTGTCACCCTTGTTGCTGTAGGGTTCAAGTCCAGACCCATCCTGAGACACATTATGCCTACATTTCTGAAGCCATATGGGATGCTCTGGAGAGGATAGTGGGTGGTGCATGGACTTTTCCTTGCTGTTGACTTGCTTGTTTTGGAAGTCCATGCAAGGAATGGCTTTTCCCCTTTGGCAGTGCTGGCAGGGATCTATCTCAAAGGCTGAGCGTGCCTCCTGCGCTAGAGACGGACTCTCCATATCAGGTAGATGTTTGCCCAGCTATCATCTGTCTGAGGAACTTCACGAGCTATCACATAACATGTTATCAGAGCATACCGCCATCTTCATTTCTGTATCTCCATTTTACAGAGGGGAAATTGAGACCCAGAAAGATTAAGTGACTTACTAAAGGTCACACACAGGCGTAGCAAAGCAGAGACTTGCACCCTGTCTCCTGTTGCAGAGACAGTGTTTACAAGCGCTGCCCATCCTGTCTCATAGAGTTCCTACTAGCAAACATGATTCCAGTCAAACTCCAGAGTTTGTTGAACAGGCAAGCTTAAATGCTAATCCCTCTGTTTTTCTGCACCCTCAAAAAGTGTAAAAACTGCTCTTTTTGATGAGACAAATCAATGAGCTGACTAATACAGCTGGTGCATGGAAAAAAGAGATATGATGCATCCTTTAGGCAGGTTCTTTAGGGGGTGAATCTGCAGTGTGAAATCTAGCATCACACTTTTACCGAGGTACAAATCAAACCTAGCAAATAGCAGCCTCTCAGACTAGGTCTTGAGTTTGTATGTACCGATCACTTTGCAGGGCCACCACTAGTATTAATTGCTCCAGGTTATGATGGGTAGGAATGCATAAGCATGCTCGCTGGATTTCCCCCTCCTTCTTTCAGGCTGAGATTGGCTCAGCCAAAGTCTTCCTGAGGCCTGGAAACCAACACTCTAGAAAAAAATTGCTTGCTGTGTCCCATTAATTGAAGTTGGTTGTATATATGGAGCTTTCGTAACATGTGAAGCACACTAGGAATACTGAAGGAGAAAAAAATACTTTTAATGTTCTCAATTTAAAGTAGGGTTATGTTATTCTATGTTTAAGTGTTTGTATTTTAATGCATATTTCACTAAAATATGAGTGTTCATATTTTTAAAGAAGGAAGGGTAGCGGAAAGGGAAAACTGCTCTAAAAAAAAAAAAGAGTTTGAGAACAGGCTCAAAAGAATGGCTTTTTTAACAAGATAGAAGGAAAAAGTGAAGGGAACACAAAAGAAAAAACTTCTAACAATCTGTGAAACTTTTATAATTCAACCAGTGGCAATGGCCAGTGTTAAGGAACAAGTCTGGTCTTCTAGTCGTTTGGGCACTGTGGAGAAGTGGGGACCATGGCTGCTGTCCAAACAAACAGTAATACTTGAGCTGAGAGAATAACTAAGCCTCTTTAAATATGTATGTAGAGGATGGAAGAGATTTGATTTATAAAGAAGCATCCCAAAGCCCTTTCTGAAGTAAGACAAGACGAGGGCAGGCTTTTTCCTGGATGAGCTGACTCTAAGGAGGTTCATCTGCTCCCTCCTCTCCCCCAAACCATAGCGAATGGTTTGAAGCCTTGGAGCCGCAGACCAGCCATGACGACAGCGGAGCTATAACCCAGGAATTCCCACGGCTGCGCGTCCGCTTCGGACTGCTGCTGCCCAGACAAGAGTTGTCTGAAAACCACCGCCAGAGCCCCGTGACCCAGCTGGGAATGAATGGGAATCTGTCCTCAGCGTTTCAGCTAAAACACTGAGAAATTGTGTGTTGCAGCATGTCTGAGACTGATCATTACGGGGGCACTTAGTCTGAGCTTCGTAGCAAACCATTGTTGTGAGGAAGGATTACATGTTGCATAGCAATGCTCTGCTGTGATCCCTTTTCCCTATGGCTCTTGTAAAGCCATTTGGGCAGGCGGTCCTGCAGTGCTATCTAATTTCCTCTAAGCAGCAAGCACCAATAAAGACGGTCAGTCTTGCTCTATCATAATTATTGTCCTCCTTGTGCCTTTGTCAGTATTTGGTATTCTCACAACAAGATCAATAAGAGTTTGTGTTCCTACGTCAAACTAATTTCCTCAAAGAGCTTTATTTTCCTCCCAAACTGCTCTCCTATTTGTGAGACTACAAGACCAGGTGTTTGTTCAGAGAAGGGTAGGAGGACATCATTTCAATGTATGATGCTATCCCTGATCCACTGATTGTTTTTGTTCAACTTTGCTTTCATGGTAGAAGCTCTCTGCAGCATATGACACAATAAGGATTCAAATGCACACTTGCGTTGTTACTCCTGCTTTACTATGACTCTAATGTGTGGTAGCTATGGTGTTCAGCCCATGGGGAGCATGAAATATTTTGTGCTTTGGATTTAAGTGAATACATTTTGCTTCACATCTGTGACAAGATAGAAGCATGCATGTGGTGACTTACCATGGTGTAGATGAAATAGGATTATTAAATAAGTGGTGAGGCTGTCTGTGTTCAAGAGAAGTTCAAGTCTATGTAGGATGGAGGCAGATCAGGCTCTGAACTGTGATGCGCTTTGAAAAGAAAACAGGAGCTACCTATGGCCCTTGAAATGATAAGCTGGTGTTAAAGTCTTATTCTGCCTCGTGTGCCCTAGACTTTTTTGGTAATAAAAGCTAAGTTTTTCTGTCCTGGAAGTCCCTCCGCTTTTGAAAGCACGATCTAGACGTTTACCTATTTGTCCCAGGGCCCAGCCAGGCAAGGTTTCTCCAGCACTGCTCCAAGCAACCTGCTGACTTGGATAAGTCTTGCTCTGCTTCCTGGAGGAATGAGGTGGATTTAAGTGTCTCTGACAGGAGCCTGCAACAAGAGGGGGAAGGTCTTTGTTGAAGCCGGGGAATGAGACGGGAAACAGAAGGGCTTTGCCAAGATTCATTTTGGCTCGTGGGTGGTTAGGGGCCCGTAGGCAGCAGTTCTCCATCACGCATCGCCTTGAGTAGCTGCATCGTGACTGACAGCAGCAGGGGAGGTTGGCTGGGGAAGAAATTTTTCTAGGATTTTTACTATAGCTGCCTCATAACATTCTTGAGCCCTTCCCGGCCCTTCAAGGAGAAGGTTTATGGGGTGGTTGGGATGCACCACACTTGCATAGTGGCCATATGAAAATCCACATGCTGGATTTCATGAACTGGTGCATTCACAAGAACACAGACAATGGAAAGCTTTTATGCTTTGGTTTACCAGTACATGCTATCTAAGCTGTCCTAGCCACTGGTTAACAAGGAAATAAAAGTGGATCAGGAAGAAAACAGACTGGGATTCATTAGGGGCTTTGTTCGTCACTGTTTAAACACAGACAAGGAGAATAGGACTCTTCTACCTAAATATACACATTAGTACCCTTTGAGAGGCCTTTATTCTCCTGGAGGGGCAGCAATATTTTACAGTACATCAAATAATACTAGATGCTGATATTTAGGCACCTGAATTCATGTCAGAGGGTGGGATTCTGCTCAGAGTTTAAGATATCTAAACTGAGGTGCCTCTGTGTGAGCTGGGTCCTTAGGCTCCTCTTAGTGAGTGGAGATGTGGTCAGCACAGTTGGTGGAGCCTGGAGAGCTGTTCAGCTGGGTGTGTGCTGGTGTCTGCTTCGCTGTAGGATCCCTTGCCTGCTTTGGCTCCACTCAGTCAGATGGGAGTTTAGAGGTGTTTCTCAGATGTAGGTATTTAAACTCAAACGTCTGCGTCTGTGAGGTCAACCCTGGCTGGATGGTGTGATTCAGGTGCCTAAACCTACATGCCTGTTCCTGACAGAATGTTTGCTGTCAGTCCATCAGGATCTGGATTTCCAACGTGCGTTGTGCCTTACCTACCAGCCCCATGTGGATGCCTTGGATATACTGCACCTGCAAGGTCAGCTCTCCCACTGAGCTCTGGAGAGGTGCCTCCTGATGAGAACAGCCCTGTGTCCAGGTTCCCTTCCTGCATTTCATGACTATGCCTTGTTCAACCAGCTCTAAATCCAGCCAAGCCTGTGCACGGGAGCGTGTCTACCAGCTGAGCCAATTCCTGTTGGTTTCTTGCTTTCCCATCTCCTGTACAATGGTGGTCGTCTCCTTTTCCAGGTGGAGCAGATGTGAATGGGTTGGGGGAAGTCGAAGGGGTGAGAAAAGCCTGAACTGATGAATGACTGCAGTGTGTAGCCCTTCTGCAAGTATCTCAGCAATTTTGCCCAGTTTGCTGATGGTCTGGGCGTGAAATCAGGTATAGGAGCTTTGTTTCACATGAACTCAGCTCTCACTTCTGGACAACCAGTGAAATGTGACATTACATGAGGGACAGTATGGGTGAGGGTGGTTTTTTTTCTCGGTGTTGAAATGTGTTCTGTACGCTCTTGTCTAACATTGTGGGATTTCTTGCAGAGTTGGCTAGACACTTTGGCATGCAAAGCGTAACAGCCCCTAACCAAGCCGGCCCAGCTGAGTACTAAAAGCAGTAACACATCTCTCTCTGTAACCCGTCACTTGTTTGAATGCTACTGTGTATTATTGGATTGCATTTGAAAAGGTCTTGGCTGTCACAGGAATGAAGTGTGACCATTGGCCAGGCTTTGCTGAAGGCCGTATTATGCATAGTGTCTTTCTAAAAATGTCTCTGTAATATCAGGATTGGGCCAGACCCCAATTCTGAGTCCATGACCTATTGCACATTTGCACATGGTGCTCAGCAGGACTCATGCAGCCAAATAATTAAGAACCGGATGGTCAGAAAATGGACGGGAGCCAGTCCTCTGCTGTCATGAGGCCATAAAGTTGGCAGATGCCATGATGGGCAGAGGGGGGAGGGTTTTTTTTCTTTTTTTCAGATACGGTAGATGCCCAAAGGAAGGGCACTTTCAGTAGTACCTTGACAGGAGGCAGCTCTATAAAACAGGCTCTGTTCTAACTTGCTATTTTAAGGGGTGGTTATACGTTACCCATTTAAAGTCAAAATGTAACCTATTTTTGGGGAAGGGGGGGGAAGGGAGAACTAGAACTATAAATATCTGTTTATAATCTGTGGACAAAATGCAGGTTATCTGTGACTGTCCAAATAACGCGTCTGCTCTCATGTTGCCCACGGAGGATTCCCAAGCGTAAACCTATCTCTGGAGAAGGTGGGGGAGAACATTCAGATGGCATTTATGAGGAGATGGGTATGCTTTTGTGCCACGAAGCATCTTTATTGCAGTCTGATTTGAAAAGGAGAGGATCCTTTGTTTAGTATCAGTCAGTTTATGGGTATGGGGTCCTTTACAGCACTTGGGGGGCTCTTACCACCTTTGTCTCTCTCCAAGATGAATAACCATTGACTTTCTCATTGCTTTCTTCTCTTCCCAATACTGCTTCTCCTTCCCATGCTGCTTTTTCTGTTGAAAATAACCTTCTCTTTCTGTTCACTCCATCTCATATGTGAACACTGTGGTTCCGCTGGCTCTGCTCTTCCGTCTGTATTTATGCTTTGTGGTGGTCTGAAGAGACTTGTTCCCAGGCAGATCTGGACACCTCCCTATATGGAGATTGACTTTCTTTTGCCTTGGGAATAAATTAAACATATACATTTACTTTCTGATATCTTGAACAAGTTATTTCCCTCCTTTAGGAATCTGTGAGATGAACCTAATTTCTCATTTAAAAACCCGCTGCAAGTGTTTGACTATTAAAATAAATAAACTAATTAAGAAAGGATTTGAAACCAAACCTTGCCATTGATAGTTGCAGTCAAGAGGCATAAGCAGGCACAAAGTTTAATGTGAGAGTCCTTATGTGGAGGGGACATAATCCACTTCAGTTTCCAAAGGTTTAAATGTCTTCCCTTTCTTTTCTACCTTGAGTTTGAAGACCTTGGTCATAAATGCTCTGCCTTTTTTGTGGAGAGAATAAAATATACATTTCCATCCTACTTGAGAACACCCTATAGAAGGTTCTGCCAAAACATTACAGAACTTATGCTAGCCTGGGATTTGAACTTACAATGCGTTCCTTCCTGGATGGTGGCTTGCGTAGACAACATTTGGGCGCAGCAGCCCCTGAATGCCTGTGCGCTGCCATTTCCCTTTATCCCCTCACCAGAATCCCTACACGGTGTTTAGCTAAGTGGCTTTTCCACCCCTAGGTTAGGCTTTTTATAAACACTTGTGACCTTGCTTGATGTCTTGCCTGGTCAAATCTCAAGATCCACTCACCCTGAGGTGCTGCTGAAGCATCAAGGCAGCAGTTGGGGTTCCTCATCCTGACGTGGGGCAGCTCCTGCTTGCTCATGATGGGGCAGATGGTGCAGCCTTTAGTGCAGGGTGTCTGTTCCCATGGCCAGAACTGGAAATTTAAAGTCCCCTTATCTCCCTGCAGAGTGACTGCCCCACATCCTTCCTCTGGTTGAAAATTGAAGGCTGCTCTACAGCCACCAGCCATGTTGTAGTCCCCAGGGGTCACTGCCTGATGAGCTGAGGGCTGAACCCACTGGGATGGACACTTCTCACTGCAGCATCAACCCAGATTTCATGTTTTTCCCCTTGAAACCCTCTGTGTGAGAAGCCAGATTCCCCTTCCAAGCTGCCTACAGCTGGTGCCACAGGCAGAGTAAATCCTGGGGGCTGCATTAAAGCACCTGGAATTACTGAACCCTTCACACAGGGGTCTGTTTTCCATTTGTTCACATCTTAATTTTTCAGAGAAAGAGAGGGCACAGAGGAGACTGAGGCAGCCTTGGGCTTTACCCTGCATCAAAATGTGCTTCATTAAACATGCATTTGGCCAGCAAGCAATGGCGCTCTTCGTTTTTAAGAGCACGTGCAGGCTTCTTCGTTGCTAGCAGAAAAAAATTGGTAGGTCCTTTTGGACATACTGCCACGCTCCAGAATAGGATCCTGAACACAGGTTGGAAAGGCAGAAGCTACTTGGATGCTTTTGGAGCTGATGGTTTTGGTGGTGACAATTCAGGCTGTTCTCAAGGACTTTATATATCATTTCAGCTACGTGAAGGGTTTTTCCTTAATCACAAAGTGAACTGGGTGGGATGCTATACCCAGTCACTACTGGTGGAAACAGCACAGCTTAACTGTGTTTCCACTGAGCCTGTGCTGCTAATTGGGAGCTGTGTGAGTTTAAGGTGGTATCCTGTGTGTGGTGATGTGGAGAAGGTTCCTACTGTCCATGCTCATGTTCTGGAGCATGTGCCACCCCACCTGTGTGTTCGTGTGTGTTACAGCAGCGCTCTCCCTCTTCTATTTGCTAAACTAACTCCTTCCACTTTTGTTACATCTTATCTCCTTGTTCTTATTAAAATAGATGAATAGGTGTTAAAATATGTATTAATCTCTTAGTTGCATCACAGCCTCAGAACTCTGTCCACGTAGATGAGTGCCAGCACCAGACAGCCTTTGTACACCTTACTAGTATCGTTAACTAGCCAATAAAGCAATATTCTGGCAGGTGAATGTCATATTCCTGGAAACTGAGACCCTTCTAAAACAAGTATTTCCTGTAGTGTGTATTTTCTGTCCTCTTCCAACAGACAGGTTTTGTATTGTCATCAACTTTGTGTTCCAGGAGTGTCTTCTAGCAAATGGTTTTTTTGCTCTGTGTCTTGATTTCTTTCCCCATAACTGATTTTCTTTTGGGACCATGTGTGTCTGCAGGTCATTAAAGCTGGAGTGGAGACAACCTGTAAATGCCACGGTGTATCTGGATCCTGTACTGTCCGAACGTGCTGGAGGCAGCTCTCTCCATTCCATGAAATAGGGAAGCAGCTGAAGCAAAAGTACGAGACATCGCTCAAAGTGGGCAGCACTACCAATGAGGCCACAGGGGAAGGAGACATCTCCCCACCCAAGAAGTCCATCCCTGGTCACAGTGATCAAATCCCAAGGACTACGGATCTTGTCTACATTGACGATTCCCCGAGCTTCTGTATGATGAGTAGATACTCACCTGGGACTTCGGGAAGGAAATGTTACAAAGACAAGAACTGTGACAGCATCTGCTGCGGGCGAGGGCACAATACGCAGAGCCGGGTGGTCACCCGTCCGTGCCAGTGCCAGGTCCGTTGGTGCTGCTATGTGGAATGCAAGCAATGCACCCAGAGAGAAGAGGTTTACACCTGCAAAGACTGATGCATCTTCTGCTTGATGGCAACCCCTGGTGACGGGCGATGGCGATCTATGAGAACTACATATGGAGACAAACAGGGTTTGATTGACCTTCTGGGATCTGAAAGCTATGTTGAGACATAAGCACTTTGTAGGGTACAGGTGACCCAGCTGTGTTGCTGTTTTGTTTTTGTTTTGTTTTGTTTTCCTGTAGACTGAATTTTAATGAGGTCCAACCATGTGGAAATAAGTGCCTGTCACACTGGGGTTAGACACCAGCTGACCTTCACCTTAGTCGTCCACGCAGTTTGACGGATCATTCATCCTTGGAACATCCTGATCGTTTCACCAGTCCTCCATGAACTCCTGGGCTAATATATTCTCTTTGGCATAAATAACCTATACTACTTTATTCCTGAAGCTTACCTAACTGCTTAGAGAGCTAAGCAGATATGAAAGAAAGATCTTTCCGCTTTGAATGCAATGGTACGGGAAGCAGTCATTTATTTCCCTTTCTAAAACTGGAGAGAGGCGTGCAGGGTAAGCAGGAACAGCCCTGATGGTTCCTCTAGTGGAGTTTCTGCACATCGAGCAAACACGGCTCTGACAAAGAGACCCACTGGGAGGCTAAGCTTTTAAACGACAGCTCCGTATCCACATGCTTTGATCACCAAATACAGCTCAAAAAATGTTGGGTCCACCATGTTGCAGACAGAAATATATCCAAGAAAGAGGTTGGGAAGACAGTAGAAAACCAGACGTGCCTGTCCTCTTCAGTCCAATCACGTGTTCTTTTTTAAAACAATGTCTTCAAATACAGTTTCTTTAGCACTATCGCTGTCTTTTTTTTTTTTTTTTTTTTAAAAAACCACTAGATACTTTTGTTTTATTTTCACTTTGTGCATGATTTATTTTTCTCTCCTCTTCCCGCCTCTTGTTGATCAAATTCACCCTGTGGTAACTGCTTCAGAAATCTGAACTGGAACTTTTTAGTCTTATGCCAGCTTTTGGACGTCTGTTTCTGAGTAGGACAAGAGAAATTCCAGTGCATCTTGGAACGCAGTGCTGTCTTGCATTGTATAGCAGCCGTTTTGGACTGGATCAGACCTCTGGAGGAGTTGACTTTTCTTGTACTAGGTCATCATTCCATTTACTCTAAACCATGGCAGTGGTACATGACACAAGCTGTATGTAAACCCTATGACCTTAAGGTTTTTGTTTTTTTTTTTTAACCACTAGATCGAGAACTGTATTTTAAAAATACAACTGCTAAATGGTAACCAACTATTGGATTTGGAAAAACCAATCGATGAAGAGACAAACTATCAAGTGGCCAGAGACGCCAGGAATTGACTGCAGTGGTAGATCGCTCTGACGCTGTGAAAGATGACAACCTTCAGCATTTTGTTTTTCCTTTGAAGAGGATACTTACAATCCAGGACTTGATGCAGCAATATCCTTCAGTCATATAAAAGCGGATTTCAAGCAGCCAGTGAATGCCTCAACGAAGCTTTCTAAGGAAACACTGGAGAGCGGAGGGCATTTTATTTTATTTTTGGTAGCAATTTTTGATTGGTCCAGTAGTAGCAGTTTCCACCAGTTTTATATGAGATCTGGTTCTCGAAAGAGGAAAGCTGGCTGGATTTTTTCAAGCAGTAGTAGATGTTAGTCAAGCAAAAACAGAGCAAAAACAGTTTTCCAAGAAGGACCATTATTTTTCAAGGTGTTTTTTTCTTAATTTTTTTCTTTTTAAAAAATTTTTTTCCCCAAATAGTAGCCACTAATATTTAAGCTGTTCATGTGCATCTACTGGGAGAAGAAAAGATTTTTTTTTTTTTTTTTTTACTTGTTAACGAAGACCTGCAGTCCAGCCTGGCTCGTTGGCATCAAATCTTGAGGTGGGGGCATGGGGAGGGACAGGATGTTGCTGTTAATAGCGCAATGGTCCTGCAAAGTGAAGCGTACTGTCTCTTTTTTGATGTTTGCTTATTTGCTGTACAATTCTGGAGGTTGGGGTAGTGCTGGAAAAGGAGGAATCCACACATGGTGTTTGTCCCTTCCACCACGGCAAATGCGCGTTGGTGCGTTCGACGCAGAAAGTTTGCAGGAAGGTCTCGCGGCTTCTGGGAGATGCACCGCTTTGAAAGTCACCCACAAGCAGTTTATCTAATGGTTTAAAAAATAAACTGACTAGAAACCTATTATTCAGTGTGTGCGTGTGTGTATATATATACACACACGCTGACACGTAAATATATATATAAATATTGAACGAACATTTATTTATTGTAAAGCCCTTCAGAAGGACCTTCTTATGGTTTCAATGTGGTATTATGTTAAATTCTCTTTCTCCCTCTCTCTCTCTCTCTCTCACACATATGTGCAAACTCACTGTTACATTTTTGTGTGTGTGCTAGAATAGCTCTTCCCCTCCAAAGTAAGGCCGGATCCAAACCTGCTCAAAACATGAGGATTTTTGGGTCTGAATTACTATTTCTGGCCCCATTCTTTTAAAAAAAATATTTGTTCTTAACTAAAGAATGGGCTGCAATTTATGTGCATTATTATTATTATTAATTATTATTATTATTATTATTGTTATATTTAAACCATGGGCCTCATTTTCCTTCTTTTCACTGGTGTCTCTGTCTCCGTTGACCTCGCTGGAGTAACTCCACATTGCACTGGTGTGAGAGGAGAATGAGTCCCTAGATGCAGAAGAGAGGGCAGTGTTGGCATCGATATTGCAGAGAAAATGCCTGGGTCGGATGGGATAGGGTAGCTCGGTGTGTTTGGCACTGGCGGGGAGAGAGAGATGGGTGGGCAATAAGGCAGACTGTCAAAGCTTGACTAGAAGAAAGAGGCAAAGAGTGAATGAACTACTGAGTGAAAGAGCTCTTCTGTGTATTATAACTTACGCACTGAAGCCTGGATGCTTTCTGTAAGTATTTAAAAAAAAAAAAAAAAAAAAAAGAAAAAAAAGAAAAAACACAAAAAACAAATTGTATTTATGTTAATGTGGATATATTACTTGCCTGTTATATATTGTAAATAGCAAGGTTTATTCTCCTGTGGTTAAAAAAAAATTATAAATAACTAAATAGTAGCGAGGCACATGTGTTAAATGTATAGGTAGTGTATAAAATATACTAACACTCTGAAATCAGGAGAACTTGTCTTCTTGGCCTTTTGACCGAGGGTGGTAAAACATATGTGGGTTATTTTTCTTCTTCACCCCACCATGTTGTGTGTGTTTTGGGTGGGGGGATGTTTAGTTCCAGTGTTTTCCGATGTTTGCCTTATCTTTGAAGAAAGAATGGGGGCAAAAGCCTCATTTTGGAAAAATCCAGTGGAGCTTGAGTGGGATGAAACGAGTAGAAAAGATGTCAACCCCTCTCAAAAACCCCCTCAAGTGCTTGACCTGGGTTTTCTGCTGGTGATGGATGTGTGTTGGAATCGAATTAACCCATGGAGCAGGAGCTTCTGCTTGTGCTACTCCATACACGAGTTCAGAAAACCCTAGATAAGAGACCCTGAAGTCCTCTATAAAGCATTGGGTAGTGTCCTGTAAAACCCTTTTTGTTCCAGCTGTGTGAAACTGGATTTTTCCGGAGAGGCTAATTCTACCACCACACCATTGGATCTCCAGTGCAATTCAATGAAATTGCTCATTTTTGTAAAACTACTACAAGAGTGGATTTGGGTCCCTGAATCTTTCATGGTGTCATTTCATATATATATAAAAAAAAAAAAAGGTGCAAAGCAACTTTTCCCTTTTACCCCCAGAGAAACAGGTTTTTGCAACAGATGTAATTGGAGAAGGATGGATGGGTGTAGGGGAGGTCTCTGATTTCTGATCCCCTTTCACCCCCTGTCCCCCCAAAAGTGTCAAAGTGTTGGTTCTCCTAAGCTGATCCAGCAAGATTTGCGAGATCAGTTTTGGGGTGGGGGGGTGCAACCATTATTTATATAACTTTTTTATTAATTTTTTAAAAGAGAAGTTAGCTGATGGAAGAATATTTTTATTGAATAGTGCATTTAGTTATGTCAGAAATATAAAAAAATATATATAATATTTTTGTAAACAAGGCAAACTGAAGATGTTTGCTGTTTTATATTAGAATTTTCTATTAAAAGAAATAAAAACCCACACAAATAATTGTTGCACCCGTCATCTGTTTTTTAACAAGCTTCTATTCTGTGTGACTGACTCATATATGCCGGATGCGGAGACATGCAAAACAAGTCCTAAACATTACGTTCTCATTGTCTTCCAGCTCTCAAAAGACTCCAGTTGGTGAAACGAGCAGTGTTTTTAATCCAAAGGGCTTTTTTTTTTTTCTTTTTTTGATTCTTGACACTAAAAATGACTTATGAAGAATCAGTAGCTTGTAATTAAAATACGAAAACCTGCCTCAAAACCTGAAGCTTACCCTTTTCAGTTGTGCATCCTGGTCTTGAGATGGCTCTGGATGGAGGAAATCTGAAACCTATTTAGAATAACTAGATATTTGCCATTGATCTCAGTTGGCCTGGGAAGAATGACTCTTAAAAAGGTGGTTGGGGAAAAAAAAAAATAATCTGAGTACATGGGAAGGTTAAATGAAGAGGACCAAATTCCAAGCTTGATCTAACACAAGCAATTTTTATCTATTTGAATGAGGCAGTGTAAAACTGGGGAGCTGGGAAGTTGGTCTGCTGTGGTTCAGGAAGCCTGTCGGTCACCTTTGGAAGCAGGGGATGAGTTATGGACCATCTGTTTTCAAAAGAGCTTTTGGGATTGCTGGTCTGGAGACTTGAGCAGGGGCGAAATAACTTCTGAGGATTTTTTTGTGGTCGGCCAGCTCGTACACATCTGCCTTCCTTCAGCCCAGGTCTTGAATTTCTTTGTTAATAGTTTTTCAGCTGCCCTATTTTAGCCAACACATGAGGAGAAATTAGGTTGGTTTGGCTGTAGTAGGGTTGGATGAGAACCCAGATGAAGGGCCAGATTTCTCAAGGGTACTTTCATGGAGTAGATGCTGCTTAAGGTAATTTTCTGGTGGATTATAGTGCCTGTGAAAAATTCCTCAGTTGATGTTGCAGTAAAATTAGGTCTGTTCGGTACTCGATAAAACAGGTGCAGCAAAGCTCTTCATTCCTGGTTTATTCAGCTCTGTGCACATCTGTCGGGTTGAGTCTGGCTTCCATGGTCAGCTCGTCCTGGCTTTCGGTTTTCAGGATGCTAACTAGGTGATGACTTTTGGAGAGCAACATTTTCCTGCAAAAGAAATAGTGCCTTTTATGACCATTATTGTCTGTGTAACTTGAAGGAGGCTCAGTATGGCACAGGATCAGGCCTGTAGAGATCTGGTCATTGCTAAATCAGTCAAGCTTAGGGCCGTGGATATTACCATTGAATAGCTTTTAAACCTATTTTTCACTGATGAACATTGGATTTGACCAAGCTATTTACACGTTCCAGGAAAAAGAATATTTCTGAACAAAAAAAAAAGGGGAATCTTTAGTATTTGTGGGCGGGGAGGAAAAGCAAATGGATACTGCAAGCGCAGTTTAGCTCTGGCATCATGGTAGGCTTCCTGCGACTACATTTCTTCAGGGGCAGGGAGTGAGTAGGATGTAAGTTACGACCATAAACGATTCAGACACATAAAATTCAGCAGTCTATCGGGGACACATCTGAATAACGCATTTTTCTCAGTTGTTGCTGAATGTTTTCAGAAATGGGCAAAACCCTTCTCAGCAGCAATAGGGCAAGGTGACCCAAAGGGTCAGGAAATTCCTTCCTCGCCCAGTCCTCCCTTTCATCACAGGGTTGCTGAGGAAAGTTGGTAGAGATGCTGACACACTTGGGGTAGTGGGGCATTTGCAATGGGCCTGGAATCATTCCCCCTTAGATAAGGAGCCTGCAGTCTGCAATCAGTGTAGCCACCTCTAGAAGGTGTTTTGGCCCATGTGGAGGTGCCAGTTTCTCCCCACTGGCAATAGAAGGGGATAAAGACATAGACAGCCAGGTTAATAGAGGTGGGGATGAATTCAGGACTACTCAAGGTATGTGTGGATAACCCTGCCAGCTCCCCTTGGGCATGGACCCATCTGAAAGAGCAATCACCAAACTAGCACAGGAATTTTCCCTCATTACACCCCGCCCCAGTCTCTAACAATGCCCTCTGAGGCCTGAATGTAAAGTCTAGGATTTGTTTTGCACCCTTGGGATGGCATTTCCTTTTAAAGGGAGGTGGGAATACTAACATGAAGGATTAATATTTTTCTTTTGTTTTTTTGGTTTTTTTTTTTTTTTTTTTTTTTCCAATGTCTTATGGGAGCCTAAGTTATTTTTCTCTACCTCATATGTACAGCTTGTAGGTATAAATCTGATTCTGAGTGACTGTTGAGAATGTATTTAAGTTATTTAACATCTTTGTATAACAAAAAAAGCCAGAACAAATGAAACAATAAATGTATTTTAAATTATACTTGAAGTGTGCTCCTCTTTCTTCGCATCTGTTGAAAAAAAGGTCTACGTTCAGTGGTTGCAGGAGCCCCTGTGCCTCCCTCAGCACTACTCCTGACCTCTGGTCCTGGAGCCAGCCTGTACCTGTGGCTAATATAAGCCTCAAAAGGCTGTTAAGCCTGGTAGGGTGGCAAGTGTGTTGCCTAGATGAGTAGGATGGTGTATTTGCAGCCTGAGGTTGCATTATGCTTTGGGAGAGGTGAAATGATCCCCATTAATTGGTTGGGTAGTGGAGATCCTCATCTATTTGGTCCCATTGCAGTCTTCCCCACTTTGAAAGCCCCACACTTTGAGGTGAAGGGATGCTCACAACCTTCATGGGAGAAAATGTTATCCTTTTCTCTCTGCAGTAATTATGCCTTCAGAAGGCAGAATCAACAGCTCAGGAAACAGGCCCTTAACAAGCCCATCCTTGGCATCAATAAACTCTTACCAAACGAACTCTGAGATCTGTCCACCTTAGGTCCTTGAGCTGGCCCTCCGATCACAGCCAATGTAGTGCTTCAGAAGTTTAAATGTCGTTGTCCTCCTAGTATTACTGGGAGCTGAAGAAATGCCTCTATGCCAATTTTGCACGATGATGGAGTGACCTGTCTACAGCAAGGCCGAAAACCCCAGATTCCTGCTCTCCTCCTCAGATCTTCTGCTTTCCCAGTGAAACAGCTTGCAATGTATTCATTGACTGTTACAGAGTGCTCTAGTTTGGGATGGTTGCTGTGCCAGTATTTTGAGCAATACAATGTTAAACAACCTCAGGAGGTTGAGGGACTCCACCAGCTTTTCATGGGATTGCATTAGTCATCATACTTTGCTGGAGAAGTCATGATACCTTGGCAGAATGTCACTGTCATGAAGTGATTGCAAAGTTACTCCGATCAAGTATCTGGCAGGAGGTCAGAACAAGGGGGATGTGGCCAAATTTAGTCTGGCTGAATGACAATAATTAAAAAAATTGGCATTGGACCAGGCTACATATTGTCTTGCCTGATCAAATGTCTTTTTCTTCACAATGGCCCCCTGGAGCTATTTAGTACCTACAATTCATTTCAGCTGAGCTTTAAATAACCAGAGCCTGTTGCTGTTCATCTCACAACCTACTAATGACTTGAACATGGATGATTTGGGTTTGCAAAGCCTCTGAGGAAAAACATGGTGCCCCCATACGTGGGTGCATGCAATGAGATGCTGCTTCTCTGGACCACAGCTGTGGGATGGTTCACAGATGCTGCTTTTTCATATCGATGAGGAGAAAGCTAAGAAATCAACCAGCAGCCACCTGAGGTCCAACTGCTCAAGATGTTTAAAACAAACAAAAAACCCAACCCAAACCTAGCCCTGGAGTAGACAAAACTTGTGGTTGAAAAGATCTTATTGAGACAGCAGATGGTGGGCTATTAATTAGGAGACTATTTAGGCTATTGGGCTACTGTCTGTTGAGGCAGGCAACCAGGCACAGGCATCCTTGTCATCTCCCTCAATGGTCAAGTAGTCACATTACCATAAAGCACCTTCATGAGGCGGGGTAAGAAAAAACACATACCAATAATGGTAGTTCAGCTGGCAAGAGGTAACTTCCTACCCTGCAGTAACTTAATGGCTTTCATGCATGTGTCCAGGTACTCCTTCCGAATGGTTTGGCATCCTGTCGGGGCAGCTAAGAGTGGTCCAGATGATTCAAACAAGCAGACAGCCAACCTAAGTTGCTTGGCAGGCTGACTGGGCATGTAACAGAAAAACTGAGCTTGGAAAGAGCTTTAGCTACAGCTGTCCTTTCAGTGTACCCAACAGACTTCTGTACATCCCAAATTAGACTATTAAACAAGGGCTACTATGTTCTTGGTGGTGTGCTGGAGGACTTTGAAAACCCTGGCTTGTGTCTCCAAAGTGCTTCACAAAGTTAGAGGTGGTTATCTATTTCTCTCCTTCCCACGCATGAAAAATTCTTGCACTTATTTTACTTTCCAATCTCATCTTCCACTGTGGTGCAGCAATCACATCCAGGCCTTTAACCAACCCTTTAAGAGATGGCTTTACATAGAATCAGCACTGTCCATCACCAAACAGAGACAATGGTATCTTTATCCAGTATCATACTGACGTTAGTATCGTATCGCGCTGTTGCACTTCTCACAGCTTATTATCTGCAGCATCCACCCAAGGAAATGTTTAGTAAATCAGTGAGAACCCTGCACAACCAAGGCACCTTCCACTTTTGTTTTGCTTTGCCTCTTGTTGTGATGAGAATGATCAGCACCAGGCTCCGAGGAACCAGGCAGATACTTTGGCTGATGTTTGGTCCAGGTGGTTTTAAGCAAGAAGAGTGGATGATTGGAGATGATGGGATTGGAGATGGGGGATCCATGGAGGTCTACCTCCCGTCAAACCCTGCAGCATACCTCCCTGCCTTCTTCAGCTTCCTATCTGACCTTGCGTTACACTTCCTGGCAGTTGGGTAATGAGAAATCACAGGCTTGAAACCTCACAGCCAGCCTCCGCCAGACCCTTAAAGAGCTGCTAATGTGAGTCGTAAAGCCGCAGTAGCCTAGGATGTAACAGCGTTTTGACAGCTGTTCCCACAGAGGAAGTGGGTGAAGCTAGAATGTGTATTGTAAGAATTTGGGATTAAAAAAAAATTTAAAAAATGAGTATCAAATGAGAGACTTCACCTCCAGAAAAATAAAATGGGTTTCCTTCCCCCTTTTCTCCCATTGCTTTCCTTAGGGCCACTGCTAGGTCTTTGCAAGAAGGTGGTTTCAGCCCGCATCTGTGGATGTGCTGAGCAGGAGGGGAGCATGAGAACTGAAGTAAAACCCAATAAACAATAGAGATGCTTAAGCTTAGAAAGAAGTAAGGACTTGCCTGAACCTCAGATGTATAGGTCATCCTTCAGCTTCTAGCTACACATCTGAGGGATGTGTTTTGTGTGGAACTGTGTGTGTAATCCAGCTAGGAAACTAAACTAATGACTGAGCACAGAAGAAGGTAGAAGAGCATGTGCCTTTGTGAGCAAAAAAACAGAATGAGGAGGAAGAGAGAGAGAGAAAAAATAATAACGGGAAAATTTTATACAGAACTTCCTCTTACATAGGCATGAAAGATGAAAATCTGACTGTTACTTGGACAAAAATAAAATTAATCACCATGAGATGCGAGAGTCTGGTCTCAGATATTGATTCATCTTCATCATTAACATAGCTTGAGCTGTGTAGGTGCTTTTGAATATCTCGTTGGAGAGGTCCTAAATGAGTTACTTAAGAGACAGATGCTATGCCTACTCTCTTTCAGTCTAAATAGAAGTACAGACACAGAGTCAGAGAGATGAAAGAGGACTAGAAAGGAGATGTGAATTGGCCAAACACATGGCTTGGTCATTTTGAGAACCAGGCCTAGAACCAGGTGGTTATAAATGCCCTCAACACTATTGGAGATGTGAGGGTACTACTGGTGGCCAGGAAAAATACAAAAATCATGCTACACTTCAGTGTTCATATCCTGCCTTTCTGCAATGGGAAGCAGACGGGATAGCAGCATGATTTGTGTGTTTTCCTATGGATTTGCTTCAAGCCTGGCTCTCCAGGCTTATGCTAGAAACTGTCCCCTCCACTTCTGCCAATTACCAGTCTTGCACTGGGACTCGAAGCTGGCTGGAGATGATGCTAAACATATGACTCCCTTGTGTGCTGTTGGCTACAGTACTGGTGGGCTGTAGCCAGGCTAATAAAGGGTATAGCTGCTGTCAACTGCAAAATGGAGCATTTCCCTCAGAACCTGGGACATAAAGATAGTGAGAGGAGATGCTGCCAGTTGCTTGGAAAAAAGGAGGAGCCATTTCACTGCCTACGTCCTCTCCCAGGTCATCTCTGCTCCTACTTCCAAGAGTCACAGTGTCAATATAGGGAGTGGGTTAGGCTTTCTGGCTGCATCTCCACTAGTTAATTAAACATAGCTCTTATGCTGATGCCACCTGGCATAAAACAGCCCACATCCAACCTGTTAAATACTCTTGCCTTCCAGAACAAGGTGGCTCTATGCAAAATGTCTCCTGGGAATGGCCCTTGGCCCATGCTAACTCTTGAACCATGCCCAGGAATTGCTTGGGAGTGTGCTTTTACCTGAGCCAAAAGCACGCTGGGGATTTTCTAATATTTTAACAATATATTCAAGCAAGTTCCAGTGCCCAGGAATGTTCCTTGCCACTCTTTAAGTCTGCTAAAATAGATGTAGAAATTCAAGTGCTCTACAAATAATCCTCATACACTAAGCCCAGAGTATTTGTTGGTCAGTTCTCTCATTCTGCTCGTGGGGAAACAACATCTCAGGGAAGGCTGGCCTTCCCAGTTGACAAGGACTAAAGCAAGAAACAAGTCCATCACAGCTGCTCCAGCACATCAGCCTCCAGATACCCCTGAACTGATTTCTGTAGCATAACTATAACTGGACCTCACACAACTCATCACTTTTTGGATAAGACGTGGCCAGGCCTTAAAAAAGACCTCATGCAAAAAGATGACCAAAGCAGAGGTAATCCATTTGTGTGCTTATCACTATTGGTAGGCCCTGCGTAGCCTTCTGCTGCTTCTTCAACAGGCTCAAGGACTGAACAGCCACAGCTTCCTTTAATTATTTAACGAGGTACCTATATAAGGAATGTAGGCAGTGCAATCTCTACCTGTAGTTAACAGAGAGGTAATCACACCTAGAGAATAGCAGAGAGGGTAAGTGGTACCTCTCATGTGCTTCTTTCTGTGTTGACTATGTATACCTTGGGTTATTTGTATGTGTGTATGTGTCTGTGCTTGTACTCGTATATTTACATTTGCATATCCTATAAATTTAATGGCTGGCAGGATTCACTGCAGGAATGCCAAACCCAGGGACTGATATAAGAACTTCTGGAGTGAATAGAAATACGCTAATGGGCTCTGATCAGAGTGTGAAATCCCACATCCATAACATAAATGATGTTAGAATATTAGAATATCAGTTATAAATGTTATAGCCAGAGCCTGTGTTTCAATCCATTCTCCACCTCTCCTTTGATGATGAACTACCCATACAAAGTCTCTGATAGCAGCCCCTGTTTGCTAAGTGCACTCTGGCCAATAACTCCTGCCTTAAAGAGCTTGATATTGCGTCAGGTAAGGCAAAGGGGGAAGAGTTTCAGAGCTCTGGTTGTCCAGGGCCTTGCCCGCATCTCTAGGCTGTGTTTCCTTTCTTCTACCACCTCCAGCTCCTACTGGCTTTAATCAGAATTTAGACTTAGCATCAGAATAACACTTCTGTCCTGGCTACACTTTCATTTATGGCCTTCTCAGCTTCCCCAGGCAGCGTTATTTTCCAAGGTGCTAATTGCAAGGGCACTTATCATAAATTATCACTCATTTCTCCCCCTCACTTGCACGGAAGAATCCCTCAAGGGATTATGCTTATTAAAGCAGGACCAGGCTCTCTGTGAGCAATGTCCCAGGAGAACTGGGCAGCCTGCTGGGAGGACTGAGGGAATAAAGAGAAAATAAAGGTGGTTGGGCACTGAGGTGTAAATGGGAGGGATCTCCAGTGCTAGGGAATCCCCCAATATCTGCTGCAGAATTCTACCAGCTAACCCTACCTGATGATTCAGACGGAAGGACAAAGGATTCTGTGTGTCTGAGATTTCACTACTTTTTGTAAGGATTAAAGAGGGAAAAAATGGGCTTAGTTACTTCTACCAAGGTAGCACTTAAATTGAAGTCTTGGACACAGCTTAAAAAAAAAAGCATAAAGAAGACATTTGAGGTATTAGTGGGTGGCCTTTACCTGATTTTGTGTCTTGGCTAATTTATAGACTAGTAAATTATCCCAAGCATCAAGGCTGGTCTGCTATCATGTTTTCCACGAGCAACCTCTCCCTTATTCTTCTGTTTATTGTCTCCTGAGGTAAGGAAACCTCAACAAAACCCAAATTTTCCCTTCTCCAGGTGTGAATGACCTCACTTGTGCCTGTTAGCCTTTCTTTATTCCTTGTGACAAGTCACTGGCATATGAACCCAGCTCAGAAGCACAGGCTGGCTGTACAAGGACACAGTGAGGAGGGGGTATATTTATAACTGAGTTTTATTTCTGAATTGCATTGGCTATTAACTTTGAATTTGCTTTCTTTTAAAAAACTTACTGCTACTAGCTGATAGCTGGAGGAAAGAAAAAGAAGCCATTCTTAGGTTTTTTGGATGCTCTGGGCAGCCTATCTCAAAGCCCTGGGCTGATTATGATCTTGCCCAAACCATGCTTGGTTGACTCTACCATGATTCCCTCTCCCTGCTGGGCTGGCTCATCTCAGTTGCTACAACTATAATGGCACTGAAATGTTATTAGTCATCTACCATCAAGAGAAATTACTTTACAGAGAGTCAAATAATTTGTTTTCTAATTTCCAGGTCACAGCAAAGTGTGCGTGGAGGCTGCATACAGCACGTAACAGCAGACATGATGGATTTGGCATGAAGGTGCTTGTCCTAAATTGCTTCTCCTTCATGGGTCTCCACATTAGAGGTGTTGGAAATCTTCAATCAAGCAATCCTGTGGACTCCCGTGGGTGTCTCATGCTGTTGATTCCCTCAAGGATAGTTAGTGGTGTTTCTGAGTGAAATGGAAATGACTGTAAATACTGGGTAAGTGAAAGGAAAGATGGCAAATGCCTGTTTTGTGCAGATCTGGTTGGTTTCATGCAGGGAACTCAGCTGTTTTTTTTTTTATTGTGGCAGTAAATTGCGCTGTGAATTGAAAGTGCTGCTGTGGAGTGACCTGCAGTGTGAGGGCTTTGCTGTGGAGCAGCTGGTGGTACCAAGCAAGCTTTGTGTTACCTGATGGAGGCAAGGTTTTCACTTTCAGTCACGGCTAGAAACTACAAAGGTGGGGAGAAAAGGCACACATGAAGTTTTCTGAACCTTTGGGCAAGATTTGGTGACAGAAAATGAGCTCGAATGGGTTATTTCAACAGCTTAAACAGGCCGTTGGTGCTAGTGACTACAGCTGATGATTGGATAAAGTTTTGTTTTGTTTGTTTTTTTTAATCTGTGCAAAAAGCAATTTTTTGTCGGAAAACTGAAAAAGGATAATTTTTTAAATTAGAAAATGCAACTGTGATGCCTTATGAAAATCAAAGTTCAATTTCTTCTATTCCCACTCTCCTCTACAGACTGGCCTCCTGGTCACACCAGACTCCCCTGATGCACAGCATGTCCCCCCAGGGGCACTGTGGGGGATGAATTGGCTGGGGAGCTTGGTCTGCATCTCAGAGCAGGGACAGGGAGGCATTGGATCTATAACTCTCATAAACTAGCGCGGGGGAAAAAATATATTTTCAGTGCATGGAAGTACAAAGGAAGGGATGGCAGGGAGGAAATTTGATGAAAATAGCAGTATTTTCCATGGAAATCAGAGCATATTTGAACTGAATTGAAACCAAATTCTCCACTGAAAGCAAGTATTTATGGGAATATTTTACCCATGGTTATCTGCAGATAAGAGGATTCTCGGAGAAGATCATTATAATACTGAAGTCTCCTGATTCCACCTCTTGGCTCCTGTTGCCAAGATCAGCCTAAGGCCAACCTTACCCACACCGCCTCAGTTTTACACCTCGCTCACCTGATATCACTTGACATATGGGATGTGCTAGACCACTCTCAGAGAATGAAGGTTGTTTACATGTGAATCCATATTTCAGTTTTATTTTGGGATTCTTTATTGTCGAATCCTGATAGAAATCCATTCTATCAGATTTTACTCATTTAAAATTCAAAACAAGCAGCTGTGTGAAAAACCTTCTAATTGAAGTATTCAAGAGTTATAGAACTGAAGATATGTTCCATATTTTAGGAATTATTTATTTTTAATCAGATATTTAATTGGCTTAAAAAGTGTCATCTTTTTTTTTTTTTTTTCCTGTTCTTTTCTACCCAAATAAACATTTTGGAATATTCTTGCTTTTCACAGGGCTCTCAGTTCACTGTTTAAAAGTATCTGTCTGGTACATTTGTTGTAGGAGTCACTAATGGAAGGAAACAGATGCTGTGATATCCAGTTAGTCCTAAAAATCTGAGTCGGTAACAAATGCAAACTTTTTATTAAATCCTCCCCCCTAAATGCTCTGTCAAGCCTGCCTCCCACCTGAGCTGTAATTCAACTAGAGCTTATGGGAATTATTAAAACCACTGTCAAAGTTGCTTTGGAATTAATGAGCAATTACTGACTTCACCTTGGTTATTTCCAAACATATTGTCTGATTCTGGAGTTAGGGGAGACAGTGTGGCTCTCGTCCTTCCTTTTTTGGGTTGGAAATGCCCTCTATGCTGTCTTCTGCCCCAGAAGACAGCCAAATGCGGATTTCGTGTTGCAGCCTCGGTGCTTTGCTGCTGTTCGCATCGGCACCTCTCCCTTCCCAAAGGGATCTGCCCGAGTGGGTGGAGGACACCAAGCCACAGCAAACTGCCCTGTAGATCCTGATGGGTGGAGGTTAGATTGGGACATCTGCTTTGCTGGTCTCCATACGGCTTTAGCTTAATATATACTTGGGCGGTTTATGGAATAAGTAGGATTCCAGTGGGATGCAGCCTTTTTGGAAGCGTTGGCAGGATGACTTTTCCTCCACATTTTTCCCCTTCCCCCTGCGTTATGCTGTATTGTCTCTGTATAGCTTCATTAGTGTTTCTGAACCCAGCATTAGCCCTCTATAGCTCCTATAACTTCCTACCAAGCCTTCACTTCTCACACCCTGATGTTTCTCATACCAGTGACCTCAGCTCCTGGCATGTACAAGCCAGGCCTGTTATTTGTAAGCTTAGGGAAAGATCCCCAAAGGATACTCGCAGCCTTCCCGAGAGTATTTTCAGCAACATAAATAACAGTACTTGTAATGAGCTTTATGTTAGAAGTCAAAATATTATGTGCCTGCGTCTGTAGCATCTTAATTAGCTCTGAGCCAGGTCCAGGACTTGTTGCTAGTTCATGATTTTTGATAATTTTTAATGTTTAGAAATTAGATATTTAATATTTAGGAAAAAATGGAGACTTTTCCATTATTCTTTTTTCTCTCTGTTTTCTCAGGAAATACAGTTTGTTATATGTTTTAAAATATCAAATTTCTAGCATTCAAAAAAGAGCTGTAGTTAAATCCTGCTTTTAGGGGAAGGATGCTCTGCACTTGGTCTGGAACTACTGGGCTTTTCTTTGCTTTCTTCTTTCTTTCTTCTTGGTTTCTTTCTTTCTCTTTTTTGTTCTCTTTTTCTTTCCTTCTCTCAGAAGGTAAGAGCAAAAACCACACCAGACAACGATGTTGCTGTTGCTGGAGAAATTTGTGGTAAGGCCTGGCCCAAGCTGTATTTTGGACCAGGAGGTGACCAAATCCTGGTGCTATCTTGATCAAGATTTGTTAACTGACTCACTCAAAGGGTCAAGGCTTTGAAGAGTCCTGGACTAATATAGTGCTATATCGGGATGTCTATATCTGTATCTTATCCTTTTACAACTCCTTACGTTTGACATTATGGTCATGTCAAATATACTGATGGAGCTGAAGGTGACTTCACCAGCATGAGGTAGTGGTGCAACTTCCACTCCTTCATGTGAGAAGGAAAGCAGGACAGGTGAGACACTTCAGGTCATCTCAAAGGACATGAGATGCTTATGTCTGGGCAATTGAGTTCAGCCTTGGACCTCCTACATGCCAAGCTAGAAGGTATCACTGCTCTAACCACACTCAGAGAAAACTCTTCATGGTCTTTCATGATCTTTGAAAGTCGGGAGTGATTCAGCCCCAAGGCAAATAGTGCAAAGAGCTGTCAGCTCTGCCTGGCTGCCGGCCCAAGGCTCCCTGTGCTTTCTTGTGAAGTGCCTTCTTCCCAGCTCTGATTTCCCCACCATACCATACTCACCACACAAGCGTGCAGGAGACAAGGTCTACTTACCTATGCAGTGAAGGGCTGTTCCCACCTCACGAAAGGAGGCAAGCCAATGCCATACAGAATATGGGGCACTCAGGCAAAATGGCAGCAGCAGAAACTGAGTCCCTGTCCCCTTGGAGCCCAGGCCGGTGCCCACAGCCATAGCCCAAACGTCCTTTTTGCCACCAGGTGGAGCTGGGAGAGAGCTCCTTGGAATGGGCCAGCTGACAACATCCTGGGATGATTGCACAATCCCTGTGGCTAACCGAAAACAGGAATTTTTGTTTGGTTGTTTCCTCTGCCCCCCCCAGCCCAGGAAATTCATGTCTTTCGTACTGAGAAATTTACTCCTGAAAATCAAAGAAGGGGGAATCGGGTGTGGTTTTGTTTTCAAAGAACAAAATCCTGCTGAGATGTAAATCTGGCCACTGCAACTAGACCTTGGCCTGGCTGACCGTTGGCTGGGAGGAACAGCTAAGGCAATGCTGTTGTTGCTGTTTATTCTGTGCACAATTACTAGGTTGGCTCCTTGCTCCTGCTTGTGGTCACCTTGTAGCTTGGGACTGCCCACCCAGGCTTGCTGGGAACAAGGCTGGGTTCAAGCTTGTCTGATGGAGCTTCTACCCTCATCCCTCAGTAGTTGCTCGGGTGACGGCTGCAGCGTTGCTGACCGCTTCTTTTATTTCAGCCCTGAGCTGAAGTGTATGGAAACGCTCCGCTGACCCACTTCTCCCATCTATAAGAGGCTCTTAACCACAGTAGACACTGAGGCAGCTTCTCCCACTTAACAGCCTATAGGAGCCACTTAAAGTACCCTGCCGTGCCTCTCCTTTCTCTAGGCTGTACATTTTTCCCTCCACCCCCACTGCAGTGCTAGTGTCCAGTCTGATAGTCACACACAGGTCCAATTTACATGAATAAAATGAGAAATGGCCATGCTCTGCTGGCCTCATTCACTGTTATGAGCTGCTGCTTTGTGACTTTCACCCTGGTGTTGAGGAATCTTAATGAGACTTAACACTAATATGCATTATCAACAGCGGAAATCTATTGCACGAGGTTTGCCAGGTCTCCACAGATGAAGTCAGCTCATATCTGTCTGCCCCAGCAATATGCTGGGGAGGTCAGATGGTAATGGGCTCTGAGCTGAAAGCCATTTGAACACGTGAGCATAATGCTGTATCTATCTGTGCTAATATCTACTGCCTCTGAACAGGGCTCATCCCATGACAGTCACATCTGCTGTAACATGACTATTTGGGGCCCAGAAAGACTCAGTTCACCTGCAGCAGGTCAGAGGATGGGTCTATTGCTTGTATGTACTGTTAGGGGTTCAGTGGATGGATGAGGGCAAGCAGCTCAGCAGGCTGGGCTACCGTTTGGAGCCAGGATTGTGGTGCTGTGGTCAAGGCTATTCATGGTCAGGAGCTGGAGAAATTGAGGGTGAAACCAAACTAAGGTTCAGGGCAGGAGGATGGCTCTCGTGTTAAACTAAAACACAGGAAATAAGGGAAGGAGATAATAAAGGGGAAGGCAAAGGAAAAGTGTGGCCCTGGGACAGACCAAAGGTCAGAAAATACATTACACAAGGTCAGGACCAGGAAATGGAGCAAGTGTGGCTAAGGCAAGGTCACATATTGGAGATCATTCGAAGAGCCACTCTACTCTTATGCACGTTCTGCCCAGGCAAACCTCCGTTCCTGTCTGGTTAAAGAAGTGGCAGGTTCAGCAGCTGATGGAGACAGTTGCATGGATCTGGTCTGTACAGGTCCTGGATAATGTGGTGCCCTGTTCTCAGAGGGGGGAGACCCCACCCTGACCAAATGCCATTTGTCTGGCACCCAGGGTCCAACCGCCCACCTGCTAATCATCTGCTGCTCTTGTTTTCACTCTGGACTCAATATAAAATAACAGCGTAGGTGATTTCTTGTCTGGGCTGGTTCCTGTGTGATCTTTGCTCCAGCAGCAGGCAGAGCCTCTGCTCTTTTAGCGTGGAATGAGACAAGTCATTTGATGGCTTGTTTTTATTTTTTTAAACTGGACTGACCCTGAGATCTCTTGACTTCACCTCATACTACACAGTTCCCCTCCCTGTTTTTTTTTTATTATTTTTATTCCAGTGGGATTTGCTTTCCTTCTGTTATATTTTTTAGTGCTGTTGAACTTTAGTACTCCGTTCACAGGCTCTCATTTGCTTCCTTTCAGCTCACAGATGCTCTTAGTGCAAAGAGATGAAAAAGGAGACCTCTAAGGTGGAGCTGGGCTCTAGAAAATGGCTGTTGGGGCTTCCCTAGGCTTTGTCTCTGGGATGCAGACCACCAGTTTTCCTGTTTCACACGTTATGGTCATATCTTGTGGCCACAGCCAAAGGTCCAAATTTTGCAGTAATAAAAATGCTCAACTGTGATTTCAACTAAACTGCGTTTGGGGGACTCTCTCCTCTGATTGCATGTAAGGATGGTACTTCCTTCGCCAAAAATAACCAGCATATTTCACGTGAGCTGGCAGACAGGCTCTGCTTCACATTTGCAGTGTAGTGCAATGGCCTGACCCCCCATTTTTTGGTGCTCACACATCAGGCAGGGCTGATCACCTTCACCCATACCCAGTGCTGGCAGTGCCTGGCGTGATTGCTCCTGGAGCAGAAGTTGAGCTGTAAGCAGAGGCTGGTCCCTCAGAGGAGCCTCTCTAGATGGGACCTTCTCACCCTGAAGCCTCGTCTCAGGCCCCTTCCCATTAACACGTCTCCTCTATTTGCCAATGCCCAACAGGTCCATGATGGGTGCATTGTAAGGAGGAGAAGCGAAAGGTCTCTTCTCACCACCTTCTGCACCTCCCCATCACCAGTACAAATGACCCTCGCTGGTCAGCTGACGCTGGGCAGAGGAGAGAAACCTTTTCTCCCAGAGTGTCCACCCACTCAGTTTTATGTACGCCCAACCAGTGTGTTTCTACCCTGTATTTTTTTTGTTTCACCCAGCGGTGCCATTCCTTCCTCAGGCTGGTTTATTTCTTTTCCATATGCTCGGCATCCTTCACAGGGCTGCTGGAAAGGCTTTGCAAGCTAGCATGGAGGTAGCATAGGTAATAAAATACATGTTACCGAATGCTATGCAAACAAGTGAGGTCACTGTGTTTAGTAAATCTGTTTTTCCCCCGACTGAGGATAAAACCTTGTTCTCTCAGAATGCTGGAAAGTCTAACGCCTTCCTTTTTTTCCTCTCCTTCTTCTTTATTCATTTTTAATTCCCTCTGTTGGTTGCCCTTGTGAGTATCCCATCTATTTATCCAATGCTTATTATTGTTGTTAGGTAACTGGCAAAGATCAGCATCTTGGTGAGCAGTCTCCCAGCCTACAATACTGCCTTTTTCTCAGCCCCAGCAAAGAAGCTGAGGACCACTAATACCAGCCTTATTTTTGTTGGCGCTTTCCAGAGCTGGAGCCACCCAGTCTTTCCTTGCAAAGTGCTTCTTAATCAATACTAAACAGCTGACAGTGCAAGCAGCTTCCCTCTGCAAACAATTATTAATCAATGTCGGGGGGCTTTGGTGGCGAAGGGGATGCAATAAGCCTTTAGGATGGGAGTGAATGGGAGGTTGCACGAATTGGGTTTTGGCAGAGGGGATATGTGTTTATGTCAGGTATATGCTTACACGATCTCGAGAGCAGAGGGATGAACGCTGCCCTGTGTTGGTACCCAGGACCTGATGTCACTTGTGCCAGTGTGGAATGGGAAAGATTTCTTCTGGTTTTTTGGGGAGGTTTTTTTGGTGTGTTTTTTGTTTGGTTGGTTGGTTTGGTCTGTTTTCTTTCATTTTGTTTTGCTGGATTTTTTTCCTTTCTCCAGTATTTGACAATTCACATCAAGCCTAGACTTAATTTTAAGTTTTGGAGTAGCTCAAGTTGTGTATTGACACTTTGTCTAATTTAAGGAACATTTAGGTTCTTAACTGGATAAACATGGTTAGAAAACAAAGGCTTACAAGAGTTAAAATTCAGAGAAAATAAGAAGAATTGGCTCTACCTGAAGACTGTTTGAATTTAGCCTTAGATCCTGAACCGCTTCTGAATGCACTGATTAAAATATTTAAATTCCTTCAATTTAAAAGGAATTCTTCAATTGCACTATAATCATTTTCTGTGAAATGCATCTTCTGGGAAAGGAATAGTTGGGCAGTTTAAATTCTTGGAGAGCAGAAGCAAAAAGCACTCTTTCTGACCTTGATATTGCAAAGACCTGTCTGAGAGCCAATGGGAAATATTCTGAAGGAAAGTTTTCCTGTTGGAAAAAGCCAATTTGATAAAACTGAAATGGTTTGCAAATGTTAATCCTGATGAACTTTCATTAAAAAAAAATTTTGGTTTTCAGTTTCAGAGAATGTGTTTTCATTTCCATTTTTTATTTTAGGTGCTGTAGCATATTGGTTTTATAAAAGCAATAAACCTCGAACTTGGTCCAAAAATTTGTCTTTATTGAGAGGAACACTTTTATCAACTGCAAGTGTCCTTTATTCTCAGAATTGTGTTTAGTAGGAAATTTTGAAAATATTTTGCTTTCCTTTGGATCCAGACTGGAAAGATATTTGAAAGCATGGGATTTACCACAGAATGGAAAATTTGATTTGTCTCCAGCTATGGTGCTTGCAGGTAACAGGCACTTTATGGTGTTCTTTAAAAAGGATATGGGAATAGATTGTGGAATAGACTTTCCAGGAACATGGTAGAACCCCCTGTTGCTTGAGGAATGCTAAAGCTGATTTGACAAAGCCCTGGAGAACATGTTCTTGAGGGCAATTTGGTATTGGCAGGCAAGTGGATGGGTTGACTTAAGACATTCTTTATGCTTCCATGAAGGGAGGACAAAATGTTTATTTTGGTTTCAGGGTTTAATAGGTTTGGAGATTTTTCAAGCTACTGGAGGCTTCAAAATTAAAGTATTCAGCCCAGAGAATTCTCCATATTTTTTTTTTTTTTTCTTTTCAGGAGGACCAAGAGCAATCTGAGCAGTAACAAAACTACAGTTACCTGCGCAAAACCTTTCTCATGTTACACTTTGGGCCACAAAGCACTTTTCCACCTGAAGGATGAGCTTTTATAGGGGAATGTTTTCTCCCCTCCATAACCGCACCATTGAATCCCCTTCAACCGTCAGTGAAATTGACATGGGAAAAGTTTAATCAGGGAGAAATAAAATTCCTCAAATGAATATTAATTCATCAGTTGTTTTCTACAGTAGGGATAACGTCTCATGGCTTCCTCTTCTTCGTTTCCGTTGGCTGTTGACATTTCCCTGGGGCTTTGCAAGCAGCCGTGTTTTCTTCAGAATGTGAAGGCTTTCTTGCCTTTCAGTTTTCCAACTGCATGTCAGGAAGCCAAAGTCCTTGGAAATGTCGACTCAAAAGGGAAACAGGTGATGTGAACTCGACATGAGTAAGGCTGGAGGATGGCTGCAGAAGTATGCCGTTCCAAGAGCTTTATATATAGATGTTGATCTGCTGGAGCATGAAATGACCCTGCTGGTCTATTTTTTTTCTTTTTTTTTTTTTTCCCCCTCTTTTTTTTTTCCCCCCTTCCTTTCCTGACTCTTTTAATTGTGAGTGTGCTTTTCACTGTCCAGTGGGTTGTGTGTTTTGGATGAGGAGGCACCTCCTGCTCTCTCACGTGATAGGATTCAAGGACGGGTCCACCAAGAGCATTAGGAGAGCAGATAAAACCTCGGGAAATCTCTGAATCCAAGTGTGAGTCATCAGAAGAGATGATTTGAAAGGACAGCTGTACTAACATTGACTAAGATGCCTATTAAAAATATTGGCAGTCAAAGAAGGATCACTCAGTATTTGATCATCCATTTTGGAAATTAGCAAAACAATCCACAGAGATTCTGAATAATATTTTCATGTCAAGATAAGGACTTTTCATTTGTGGGTGTTTTTTGCATTTTATGATTTCCTCCCAGTTTTACTCAGGAAATCGTAGAAACAGAAAATACTCCTTTGGTGGGACTGATATTTGAAACAAAACCAGAAGCCTAGAGTATGTTTTGCAAGCCTAATTATGATTTCCCCCCATGATCCATTATTCTTTTTATTAACCTGTGGCAAACTGCCTGAGGGTTCTGGGAAATGAGCAGTTAACTCTGTGTCCTCTGGCGCTCAGTTTGTGGGTGTTTTACTGCCTGGATAATGCATGGGGCTTTTGGGGCAGTTGTAGCTTTTGTGGGAAAATCTTCAGTGAAGAAGACCCCTTTCCCATGGTATCTAACAGACACTGCAAGATATGCTCTGTCTCTGCGAAGCCCCGTGTTCAGGTGTGGTTTCAGGACCACTTCACAAGGTTTATGCCTGCACATGATGGTCCTAGGCCTACATGTATTTTAGCTATCAGGAATGGCTTGCTAAGTCCAGTAAGGTGTCCATTCATTCAGAGCATTAGTACAGCTAAGGTGAGGGGCAATGTTGAACCTCAAACCCTTGAAAACAGAAGGAACTGGCTGTTTTTTTGTGTTCATTCCAGGGTGGGATGAGCCTGGTGCCTCCCATGCCCAAAGACAGGTAGAGAGTTAGGATGACTTTGGTGAGGAAGGACCCGCAGCCAGATGCCTGGGACCAGGGTGAGCTTCAAGCAAGGGATTTCCCTTGAGTTTCTTTCCAGGGAATCGCAGCCTTCAGCTTCTGTCAGTTGATCCTTTCTACTGTCCCCCTTAACGCGTCACCCTTGCCAGAGCAGGATGCAGCAGCGTAGGAGCTTTGCTGGGTGTCTGCTCACTCCAGAGATGTGAGGGTATTAGGACTGGATTCAGTGTGGAGACCTCTTGGGACCTCTTGGGACCTATAGATGTAGCATCTCTATATTGGCCCACATTTCCCCACCTGTCTGCTGGTTCAGGGCTTGTTGGATGCAAGGGTTGCCTTTGCTGTTTGTGTGAATACAAATGATCTTTTTGATGCGAACAAAATAATTTTTAATGGGGAAATCATCTTTAACTGAGGGGATAAAAAAGTGTATTTCCCTTTTTTTGCCAGAGCAGAGAGGGGCAAAACCTCTTTTGCTTTTGTAAAGACCTAGTCCCAACATTTCTTTAACTGAATGAATTAAAAAGAGAGCGTGTGAATTTTTACTATGACTCTACAGCCTATTCTTTTCATCAAAACAAGCAAGCAAATGAAAGTTTAAGAAGGAAGGTACTTAGACGTGTCATTTTATCACAGCTAGATTTGCTTATGCTTTGTCAGTGATGCTACAGTAGCTCTGCTTTCTGATGTAAAAATACCCTATACGGACGGAGCTCTGCTCATTGCACAGAAAACTCAGCAGAAACAGGACCAGAGACACAACCTTTGTTCCAGTTCTGTGCCATGAAGACCTGACCTGCATGTTTGTGTGAGCTTATGTGTAAATGAAAGCGTGAATACAAATAATATGAGCAAGAAACAATTTTTCTTTCAAGTACCATAGATGTGCTACTTTTTTGTGAGCTTTCATGTATTTTTTTACTCTGCATCAAGACAAAGTTAAGCTCTCTGAGTCATAGAATCATAGAATTGTTTAGATTGGAAAAGAGCTTTAAGATCATCAAGTCCAACTGTTGGCTCTAAGTGCTTGTCACAAAATAAAAGACACATGCAGGAGGCCCATGGTGGAACATCCAAAGGCCTGGTACATTTAAGAGTGACCAAAGATATATTGAACTTTGAATTTAGACCTCCCGTGTCCAAGATGAGGTGCAGCCCCACACATGACAGATGCTGGAGGGAGGGTGACGGTCTGATGGTGCTCATGCCATGACAGCTAAGCCTTTGCTTTTTGCTTCATCTTCGCAGGTTATCTTCCAAACAGGTCCTCAGTGATTGTATGTGATTGCTGTAACTTAATGGTCCTGATGTTGTCCGCCCTGTTTCAGAGGAAAGGAGCAAGGGACAGGAGATCAGCATCCTTTCATTCCCCTTGCCTGTGCTAATTCTTAGAGAAAGTCACTCTTTCTCCAGAGATGCTTTACATTGCTCTGGCTCAAGCCAGGCTTTCAAAACCTCTCTTCAACCATATGTCCCTTGCAAAAGCAGGGGATCTTTCTGCCTTTCCAGCCTTTGAGGAAAATGGGAAGAGCTGAATGACTGGTGAAGGAAACCATCAAAAGAGAAACACAATTTCATTCTTTCCCCAAGGTACGTGCTCTTTCCAAAAGTCATCCTCCTGCCTGCCACCATAGTACCAGATGACATTCAGATCTGTGCTACTTTCTAATGAAAATCTATTTTCCCATAGTGCTCATGTTGACAATCTGCCAGCAAAGGTTATTAGATACCATCCATAAAGCCTGTGGCACATTGACCTGTTCTGAGGGAATCAAGTGAAAGCCTATCCTCTCCCCAGCCAGAGCCCACCCAGTGAGAAGCAGGCTGGTGCGTTGACTAAACTCAGATTATTCTGTCCAGAAAACTACGCTTTTAATGGATTAAACATCTCTGTGTTTTATGGTTGCCTTCTTAAGAGAGAGAGTCATTACAAGAAGAAAACGTTGAACCAGTGTATATTTTCATCTTTTGATTCAGAGTAATTTTTCTTTCCTCCCTCCTCCCTGCCTTCCTCCTCTTCTGCTTTTCTGCATATAGAGAAGTAAATTTTGTCTCCGTGATATTTCTTTGGCTGAACATGATTCAGCACCGCAGGCGCTCTAAATCAAGGTAATCAAAATAATCATGTTCTTTTAATCCATCCACTGGTCCCAACCCTGTGTACTACATATATATTTTTTTCCTAAGGTTTGGCTCTGACATCACTGAAATACTTCAGCAAAATATCAGGACTAATGTCGGGAATAAACCAGCATTGTTAGTTCCTCCTTTCATCCAAAGCCAAACACCTGCAGCTCTCCACAGGCCTCAAAGAAGGCCTCGCTGCCTAGAAATGCCCAAACAGGACTCCTTCTCCAATGCTATGCTGCTGCAAGAAATGGATTCATTAAGGGGAAAAGCTCAAGTCATAGATTCCAGGAGAATTGCAAAGAGGAAAAAGTAAAACCCACAATAAAAAACAAAGAGGAGGGCCAGATCCTCAGCTGATGTCAATTAGGAGAGCTCTGTCAATGTCGAAAGCTGTCCTGATTTACTCCAGCTGAAGATTTGGCCCGGGATCTTCAATCTGAGGCTCCCAGTGGCTATGCAAGGATGTGGTGGCAGCACTGCTTTTTCTCATGAAGACCTAGAAATGGGCTCTTGGGTTAATTTTCTCCATGTTCACTGAACTCAGCTGATCTGCACCAAGGTCTGCTCAGTAGAAAGCAATGTGCTCACTCTCCCTCTGCCAGCCCACCCAGGCTGCTATATGTTGCTTCCATGGGTGGGGATAGTGATGGTGCAATGAATTTGCCCCTTGAGAGGCTGCGAGACTGATAAGGAGTATGGGAACTCCACGAGGAAGGCGGGTAATATCAGATATCTGAGACTTTGGTGAGGCCAAAGCAAAATTTGTTTGTGCTCTAAATCTGCTGTTTGCTGTCTGAGTAGCTTTCTCCTATTGCTTCCACCGCTCTGTGTCAACTAAATCTCCTGGAAAACAAAAATTTTCGGCTCGGGTACAATATTTAATACCATACTCATGCACTATGATCTTTAAAAGACTGAGGTATCTCTACGTGGTGCCAGACTGGATTATGGGGAGACTAGCTGGAACTTAGTGCAAGACTCTGCACCATACTCCACTGCTCAGTCTAAATGTTCCCTAGCTTTGGAGCTTCTTATGTAGGAAAAAAACCCCGGCTGACCTCCATATGACCACTACAGGTGGTTACCACTGCTAAGAGTGGAGGCTTTGGTGCCTAAATCTTGATATCCAGGAAATTATGCATATAGATGCATCTAAAAATACATGCAGCTTTTTAAAATTTTGTGCCTGCTCTTCCTGCATATGTGTACCTTGAGAATATGAGGTCTGGGAATCAGCAAGAACAGTTAAATTTTACACCCAGTCTCTGTATGCTGGTATCAGGGAGACTACATCAGTTCCTCATTTGAAATGTTGGCTTTGGGAAATCACTAAAAGTTCCTGGGAAGTAACCAGCTTGAAGTTTCAAGGAATCTCACTGAGAGGCTCTGACTAACAGAAAAAAACAAAGGCTGAAACTCCTTTTCCAGCTAACCATTTATTTTCCCAGAGAAGTTCCTTATTAATTTTTATGGTGCACAAATGCCAGAAAACCAGACACCATTAATTAGTGACTGGTTTTGGTCTTCATACTCAACTCAGTTCAGCCCAAGTCAAACTGGGATTTTTTCTTCTCTTTTTTTTAAGGTTTAGAGAAAAATACATACGTGGATAGATTGATTTTGTTGTTTCTTTAATTTTCCTGAACAAGTCTGGTCCCAATTTAAATTAGTGCAATTTTTTTTATTCCTATCACTGAGACCCTCTATCATGAGATGTTGTTCTTCACCTCTACTCCATGAGTTCTGTTAGTAGCTGACACATGCCATAGTGCTTTATGGATAGATACAGAATCTTGAAGACTGAAGTCCATTTGTTTTAGATCTTGACTCAACATGTATTGACCCAACAGATGCTCTTCCACTGATTTCAATGGGTGTCTTTAGGGTGGTAGGCAAGAACCATTTTGCGAAGTGCCTTGCTGAGATGATAGACACAAGGCTGGATGTGCAGTGCCTCTCCGCCAGCTCTTCTACTCCAAAAGCAGGAGAAGAAAAGCAGGAGACAACAGATCCGCAGCAGATCCCTGCCCCATGTCTGCACAGAAGGCTCCAGCAGCAGTAAGCATTTTGGCTGCCAGAGTGGCACCAACAATATGTTCCTCCTCTGATATAGGGGTCCTTGGACTTGACTTTCATCCCTCATGCCTCACAGGGACTGTTAGCCAGAGGATGGATTTGGATGGGCCCCTCTGTTTTGAGCCAGGTTTATCATGGAAGGCAGAGGTTCTCTTGACCTTAATCATCTGGTGTTTGAAGAAGGCATGTGCGACAGACATGGTGACTGTCAAGGACTAATCTGCAGTTTATCTCTTTGCTGTCAGTTGCTGACAGGTTTCTTCCTCATGTGGAGTTTGTTTTAAGGCTTATATAGTAGGTCCATCCTTTAAAAAAGCAGATAAATGCACCAAGAATCCGATCTATGAAATTCTTGAACCCGAGAGGATTTGAGTGTAATGAGTTATTGTCCATTGGGACTGGTAAAGGATGATATTTTGTTGAGTACTGCATCTGCCAGTAAATCACACAGAAGTCTAACTTTTAATCTTTTTGTGTGTTGAAAGCATGCCTTAGGTATTGTGTTAACCCTTTTCTTGTCAAACTCTATTGCAGCACTGTCTGTAGAACTGGACCGTAGCTAGTTGGAGAGCACAGCAGCCATATAAAGTTAGGGCTTCCAGAGGCCCACAAGAGGTGCAGAAAGGGCATTCAATGAGATGTCAGTGCCTAAAGCGCTTAGGCCCCAAGAAAAAAAGTCGAGCCTAAATATCTAAGCCCAGTTTGGTTTCAAAGCCTTGGAGATTGGACCTACAGGCAGCATTACACAATGGGGGTATGGCTGTATAATACACCATCAACCCAACCCAATAATATGCTTCTGACTCCATAAGTCTTGGGTTTGTGTCTGGGTCTTACTGCAAGTCCAGCATTTCTGTTCCAATTCCCACAAAGTCAGGAAAATAAACCTGCCTTACAAGGTGTTTTTCTGTATCCTCTACTGTCAGGTTTGGTGATAGTTTAGATTGGTTACATCTAATGTTGGTTTTAGGTGTAAAATTCATTAAAATCTCTTCATTCACTGGGAAAAGATTTGCTTCATTTATGGAGGGGGTATTAATGGTATGTAACTGGTCCCAGCTGAGAGAAGAGCCCATTATGCTAGTCACCGTGCATATGGTGGCTAATGACTGACAATAGCCAATTTACAAATTTACCTCCCAAATAATCAATTCCTCCTTTTTTTGATGACATGAATGACCTCCTTGGTAGACCCTCTCTACCTATATTATCTAGAGGAGTGTGTATAGTTAGCTTGAAGAGGTGGGTAAGGCTAGGGCTGAAAGTTGCAGACTTCTTCACCCACAAAAGGGGGAGGTGGGAAGGAGGTAGGGTGGCAAATTTTCCGCTTCACTGTCCTGTGGTTTCTTTCATCTGCAGTTCTCAGCATCCCACCTCATTCTCACTCCCAGATGCTGTGCAATAGTCATCAACCAATGTTGATCAATCCATCCAGGTAGGTTTGTTTGCTTTTTTTCACCACTTTCTGCTTAATGAAATAGTTATTAAATAGATGAGCCAATTCCAGAAGCCAATGTAAATCAGAGCACAGAAACACAGTGGACTGAAAGCGTTTTGCCTACAGGCACTGCCAACTCTTTTGAATGAGAAGACAAAGTGAAAATTGGAGATCTGTGTGTTTAGACCACAGAGCTGGGAAAATGGAGTTGACTGAATGTATGTTGGTGAGAAATGGTGTGAAAATTACATGTCTTCCAGACTCAAGCACAGCTGTAGAGCACCCAAGGGTACGCGCTGCTCTGGGTTTCTGCTATTCTTGGCTCTCTTAGTACCTCTTAAGTGGCAGATGACATCTTGAAAGTCTCCATACGTGACATGATCCGTGTGCTCTGTAAAAACTCCATGCAGGATTAACATGCTGTTTGCTTAGGAGAAAATCTTGAGGTCTTGGAGAGGCTGAAACTCAGTGTCATTCAGGGGAATTCGCTCACAGAAGTTGCCCGAGTGGAGCACGCAGGAATTTCAGAGCCTTGGGAATGGCTTGTGCGTGTACAGCTTGACCTTATGTACATAGTACGCGTGATATTATACACAGCAGATGAGCAGATTGTGCAAGGAATGCCGTACGCACTTTTAGTGGGTTGGTTATTACAGGGGGATAAGAGGAGTAAATGGTCTCTCTGGGAACAGCCTGCCTTGCTTTTCTGTTATACGCCAGTGATGAATAGTACATGTGTGGGCACGGAGATCTCTAAAGAGGCTGGTTTATAGCCCAGCGACTTTACCAGTAATACCTCACTCTTTTTTCGATGTTTGCCTGAAATCTCTGTTGACATTACAGTTTAACTGAAGGCAGACTGGCTTGTGGCTTAGGAGATCTAGGTGCAAATCCCAAGTGGGTTTCTGGACAAGCCACTTTAACCTCCCCATGCCTTGGCTTTCCTCTCAGAAGTGAAATGTTTTTGTTTTAAACAAAACACCCCCCCCCCAATGTTTTTTTCACTCTAGATTTTATATTTTAGATGGAAAATTTCTAAAAGTATTTCCCCACCCCGGTTCCAGTTGGAAAACATTTTTTTTTGTGGAAAACACAACTTTTCCCATAAATTGTTCTGAACTCTACCAAAGGAAAGTGCAATATAAGATCTATTATTCTTGTGGTGCGTTTGGGGTCAGGATGCATTCATTGGTCACGTAGCCTTACCCTGTGTGCTCTCCTGGAACGGGAGTGCTGATGGGAGAGAAACCCTCAAGGACATGGTTTTGGGTTTTTTTGGTCTATTTGTTTTTTAAACATTTCTAACCTCTTCTTAAATGCAGGCTTCTGCTCCTTTTTTCAACTGTTTCCAAAGGGAGGCATCCCAAATCTGTTCCTCAAGACTTTTTTTTCTATCTGGAAGTACCACACACAGCTCTTATTACCCTCCTTTACCTCTCCCCCTCCCCACTCTTCATCCTCTCCCCCGGATCCCTCCCAAACACTTGGGTTTGGCTCATTCCTGAAGCCAGTTTGGTTTTCCTTCAAGAAGCCTTTCCGCAGCTCTTGTTGCAAACCACACATTAGCAAGGCAACGAACTTCTCCAGCCCACTTTGCTCCTTGCTAGCTGTTGTGAATCCAGGAAAAAAACAACTGTCCTCAAGAATAACAAACATGCTTTCCCTGTCTGAAGACCTAGGTGAAAAAGTAGGATGTTCACATCCTGAACCACAAAGTCATCAAGTCAACATCCCTGAAGTCTGTAGCATGACGGTGATTTGCAAGGAGCTGTGCAACTGAGCGCCACAACGCTGAACTCTTTTACCTACCCTTTGGTGGATTCACTGTCTGGTTTGGAGCAGAACCCATGACCTGGATGGGAACGTTTAGTCTAAAAGGGAACCTGGAGTCTAATTGTCCTTTGGTTTTGGCTATGCTAGAAGCAAAGCCCTGGTGTGTGTCTTGCAGAAAAGGAGCAAACCCAAAGCTAGTCAAAGCTGATTTGCTTTGGTTTATTTTGTTTAATTTGCATGTACCTAAACCAAGAGAAAAATGGTTTAAAAGTGGGGTGTTTGAGCAGAGAAGCAAGAATGTGATCAAGGAATGTGAATAGAGAGCAATTTTCCAGCAGCTGGCGGTGATCGTTCAGGATGTGTTTGTACCCAGCTCTCAGATCTCAGGCCAGGACCTCTGCTTTTCTCACTTGCTATCAGACTTGATGGGGAGTTGGGACTCTAAGCAAGATGCAAGGAGCTTTCTTGAGACTACAGTAATGAAATCTAATTATTAGTTAGATGTCTTGGTTTATAGATGGGTATGTATCAGTGCATTCATCTGCAGAGAGGCAGACTGGAAGGCACGCAAAATGTGTGGGATCTGACTTTGGCTTTGAAGAGAATTCTGTAGTTTAAAAAACACTGTAAACTTTACCAAGAAGCTAATCCCCTTCCTTACCCTCTCTCCTCCAGATTGCTTGAATAACATGAATCATTCCACCCTGTAAGTGTCAGAGAAGGAAATTTTCATCTTAAAGCATTAATTCTTTTTCTGGGACAAAATGTTATCAAAATCAATTTATTCCCATGTGATATTTCCATCTCTTTTCCTGAAAAAGAATATTCCAGAGTAAAACCTCCCAGAAGCTCAACAGCTATCTAGATCCTAATAAATTTTTGGCAGTTCCTTGCTTTGTCACTGCTGCTGGTTAAAAAGCACTGATAAAACCAACCAAACCATTGTCAGACAGTGTTGTAGTACCCCACTCTGCACCACTGGAAAAGACTGTGCTGGAGCCATCACTGAGTCAAGCTCAGGTTCTTTTTTGGTACACAGCAAAACCTTGAGATGTTCTTCAGGTCACAGCTGTCAATGTTGACTTTCAAATGCAGGTATTCTCAAACGCTGACCCTCCTTTCTTCTCTCCTATTCCTCTTGTGGCTGATGTTTTATTGTTTACTCAGGGTTGCCTGTTTCTCCTTCCTGTGCCAAAATCCCTCTTTTTCCCACTTAATTGTGTGCATGCATAGCAATACCCTGAAGTAAGACTTATATTGTCTAATGATGTTATGGCTCAGACATGTATGGTCTCATGAAATCAGGCTCTAACATCCGTACAATGTACAAGGAGTGAAATATTTCAGCAGGGAGATTGGGGGACAGAGCTGGCTTGTCCTAGACACTGTCACCCTTTGAGATGGACTGGTGGGTTGAGCCTGCTGGCAAGGTAACACGGACAGAGGGAGAGCTTTACCTGTCTTGCGGTGTTATCAGTCATCCCACGCTTCATCCAGAGGGGAGGGCTGCTGAGAGCCGTTGTGAAGCCCTATTGCTCCCTCCCTCCATGCTGTGGGACTTTCCCATCCCACCACACAACCATATTGCTGTCCGCTGCGTTCCCAGGTCCTCCCTGGCTCTGGTGGGGGCAGCTATTGCCCTGACCCCACCACCTGGGCAATAAATGCTTGGCAACAGTCATGAGCAGATAACTTTTGGGAGGGCATGGGGAGTTGTGTGAAGCCAAGGAGAGGAGGTGAAATTATCATTTCAATATATCACCCCAGAGCCCTTCTGCTCTTTGGAAATGTCCGTACATCCCCAGAAAAATCCACCCAAATCTATTTTGCTTCCATTTTTTCCTGTCTCTTTACCTTCTTTGCAATGACCTCTGTTTCCTTTGGAGTGGATGCATTTTGCACAATGAGTGATATTTTATTTTCTACCCATCCTTTCCTCATTTTTCAGCCTGCCCTGGAATGCAGGATTAGACGTTGTAATGCGGCATTAGGAGCCATAAAGGTTAATATCCTGTCTTCCAAAGTCACTTTTAGGCTCACAGGCTTTGTTAATGAAAGAACCCCATACCCCTCCTCTGCTTCCCCCTCCTCCCCCCAAAAAAGGATTTAGGAAACAGGTCAGGGTCTTGTCTTGTCAAGGGTGAGAAAGGGGGAGGGAAATAATAATGATAAATAAATTAAATAAAGACCAAGCCCTGTCCTGCCATACATAAGAGTCAGGAGCCTTTTTGCATTTGAGACACCCAGCAATTACTAGCTAATCCATTTGGCAAATGCAAGATGGTGCATAGATCAATTCTTCCCAGCCCAGTTGTTTTGTGTGGGGAATGTTTGCTGACTGAATTAAGGGACAAGCAAAGAAAATACCCTCCTTGTTTCCCTCAAGGCAGCAGAGTAGCTGGACAAAGCCGCTGGCTCCTTGGGCTGTAGCCTTGGGAGATGGAGGCTGCTGAGCCTCTGGATGTCTGGGAAGGCTGGAGGAGTAACGGTGCTTTTGGGGAAAATTCCTGTCTGCACTTTGGCCCTGCATTGGCCCCCTCTGTGTTGGGGGCAACTAATCCTCTGCCATTGCACCCATGATTGGCCACAGTTCAAGGCAGGCTTAAGCAGAAGGCAGGGAGAGGAAGGAGATCGTGGTGTAAAAGAGGAGGGTGGGAAAGCCTGTGATGCCACACTGTTGAAGCCACCTCTCACGGTAACTCAGGGACTTGATTCTGGAGCACTCTGGACTGGCAAGGACAGGCCTTGGCATGGGGAGGTGAGTCCAAGCCGGTGAGGTTCATTTTCTTGTTCCCTGGGGGTCCTGGGAAGGCTAAGGCTCTCCAGAGCACCTAGGAGGGATGTGCGGTCTCATGCTTCCCTGCTGCTGGTGCAGCTTATTGCACTCAAGGGTGGGATGGATGATTCCTTAGCGCTGCTCTGCTCATTCATCCTCACCTCTGAAAGGCAGCCATCTCTTAGGACTGAGGACTACAGTTGCACGTGCCCTTTGGAAAGAAGCATGCTTCATACCCCTGGCTGAGCCGCATGTGAAAATGAAGCAGGTTGAATTTGGAGTTAGCATGCTGGTCTGAATCATAGGAAATACAGGTCCAAGTTCAGCTTTTTCCTTAAAGTCCATAGAAGTCACACAGAAGCTTTCAGTGTGTTTTTGTGTCATACCTGTAAAATCAAGAAATTATATATTTCTTTGTCTAAGGAGCTGGTCAGCTGAACCATGCAGGAAGCCAAAGAGCTGCGCAGGCCAGAAGGTGGGAAGGAGAGCTGGCTATGGAATAAAAATTCTGTTTCATGATAAATCTCAGAAATTGATCATTGACTCTGGTTTTCTCATCCAATCTGTTTTCCCAAGCACCAACCTACAGCTAACTTCATGGGAAGCTTTTTCAGGCTCTTATGGGAAATTTTACCCTGAATGTAACAGACTCTTAGGCAGTATCTGCTTGGAAACCAAATAATTTTTTTTTGCAATGAAATGACATTTTCCCATTAAAAACAAATAATCAAGCAGCCCTTTGAAACCAAGAGGTGCCCCACCAACAAATGCCCGAACAGCCCTATCTGAGTGGCAAACAGGAGAAAGCATTTACATGTTACCTACCTATTTTGTTAATTGCCACTGAATTTGAGCAGGATTGACAGGTCTACTGGGAAGTTTTGATTCTGCCAGGTCAGAAATTTTTTAAGGGAAAACCTCCAATAAATTATAATATCTCCAAAGCAGAATAATAGTTCAGTCTGCTCTAGTTATTTCATGAGTAGTTTCATAGAATAAGAACGGTCCTTACTCCTGCTCTGGACTAGATAGCCCTCATGCCTATTTTGTTATTTGAATTCCTATAATATTCTTAGAAAGACATGTTTAAGTGATCCACATCTCTCTGAATATGTTCAGTAAAGTGTGAGAATGAGTAATTGTAGGTGTTTGGAAAAGCCTTAAACTGATATTTCAGGCTTTTTCCTTGTTTCTTTTGTTGGTTACAGTATTTTAACATGGAGAATATTTCCTGAGATAATCAGTAACCTCAGCACTGATTTCTAGAGCTGTGTGATAGATAAATCAGTAGATAGATAAATCAGTGTACTTAAAAGTGCCCAAGATGTTAGCACCATGTCCCACAGACTCCCATCTATCACTGCCCTGGGTTTTTGTGGAATATGTACATGCATTTCTCCAAAAGAAATGTCCACAGTCACACTTAGTTACACGACTCCTGTCCCAGCAGGCACCAGGACAGTTAGTTTTACACTAAAGCTGGATTGAGTTGGAATATTTGAGAAGTTCTTTTTCATTCTCAGATTTCTACAATCCTCATCAGGACTAGTCCTCATCAGGAATCTGCTGGAGTCTCCGCTCTGGGTATTAAAAATAACTTAGCACCCAGCTCCGCAGCTTCAGTAAGCTGCAGCGATCTGGCGGGAGTGACAGCATTTCTCCTACCCAGCCATGGGAAGTGCCATAAAAAAGTAGGGAGAGTTTGAAATGAAAATCCACGATTGATGGTGCTCGCGAGGGCCATATACCTAGAATTACTCTAGTGTTCATAAACTTAGGACATTCCACTCAACAGCTCAGAGGAAAGGTGTCCCTTTGACACCTTGGCTGTCCTCCAGCTTAAACTCCAGAAAGACCTCACACAGGGCCACAAAGAAGCTAAATGAACATGAAATAACCTGAGCCTGAGGCCATGGCATGTCAAAACCCGAAGGAATGACGGAATGGTTATTAGTCTGGGAGAATTATCGTTTCCATGAATGTTGCGTACAGTGTACATTTGTGAGTTTGATGCTATTCGTAATGTGAGATTATAGTCCTGTATTGATGGCTTGGAGACCTTAAACCCTCTGATTATCCACAGGACTAATAGACCATAGCGACAGCAAAGGAGCTCTCCTCCATCCTCCTCCACTGTGGCTGATTCAGTCCTGCTGCAGCGGGACCTGAACTGCAGGCAAAAAACCATGTTGTTTTTCTTAGTTTGCTCTACCATTGCTTGTCCACTTGGATTCCCTGGCAAGGGCACTAGTCAAATCCTGTCAGGGTTACTAATTGGGCTACTAGTAACTAAAAGGTTACTGCTTATCTACAGAGAGCAGAAGTTTTCCCCCATATACTTCATCTATCGAGGTCCTGGATTTGACCTGATGTGGGTTATTGACTGGTTTTCTCCTTGGGAATTTACTAGCTTATTTGACGGGCTACTGAAGACACGTACAAATAGTTTCAGCTGTGATGGATGAAGGTAAGTCCTGTAAAAGGAAGAAGACAGAAGACACCCTGTTTTGTCTTTGAAACAAATTTTGCAGTGGTTTTTTTTTCTGAACATGGTTCATGTGTTTTTAGGGGACATTTGTGAATCTGGAACTGATTCCCATAAAACTGCAGCATACAGGAATTGTGTAGGAATGTAAAGGTGAGAGGGTATATTGAATGTGTTAGGGAGTTACCAGCACTGGGAGATCTCAGGAAAGCATGACTTTGTGCAGCACATCCTGGTGATGATGGATATGCTTTGCCTGGGATGATTTTAGGCATGGAATGTCTGTATTTGAAGAGAAAGGGTATGGAAAGATCCCGAATGGAGATGGAAAGGAGGGTCAAAATGAAATGTCCAAGAATGTGAGCAGAAATGGCTCATCAGACACAGCTTCCATCAAGGGCCTCTTCTGCTTCTACATTCTCCAGATCAGCTCCAAACTCCATATATCTTTGCTATTACTGCAGTTCCTAAATGCAGCTGAGTACATCAGTGCACAGAGCACAAAGCAATCGAATGAAGTGATTTACAGGGTTCTCTGATCGCTTTACGTGGAACTTACCACAGGCCTAGCGGTTTCATTGTGGATAATGGAAAGAGTGAGATGAAACCTTTGCTTTCATCCTGATTGGTCCCACGCTTCCCATAAAACATGGAATTTAAGAACTGATTCTCAAGAACCAGCTCTAAGTCTAGTCTTAGGCCTTCTTTTGGATTTGCCATTTTGCTCCTTTGTTATATTTTTGTTCCAGCCCACTAGACAAACAGAAAGGATTGCCTTTGGGGTTTTTTGCACAGCTCCAGAGACCTGGTTACTACCTTGGATAAATTGGTTTGATCACACACAGTGTCAGTGAGCTGGGGACCCAGCTGGGGATTCGAGGGTTGGATCTGGTCACCAGGACAGTTCCCTCTAACCTGCTCCATTTGCTTTGGAGAGATGGCTGTGAAGGCAATGCATGGAGTCCAGCAGCTAAATACAGCCTATCATTTGTCTGGATTATAATTGGCCAGAAACTAAAGGTCAGCATTTGCTGTTATCCCATCTGTAGAGCTTCTGAGAAAGGGTCCCAATATTGACATCCAATCCCTACCACCTAAGAAGTTGGATCCACTTGTCTTATGGAAAATGTAATGTAAAATACCCCTCTCCTATTTCTTCTAGATGGCTAGTTTGAGAGCAGTCTATTTTGGCTGCGGTGGTCAAAGGCTCTAGTGTGCTAGCGGTGAGTGACATGAAATGAATTTGTGGTCTCAGCCCATTTCTCAGTACACTCAGGGGCTGCGTCATCCTTTACAGCTGGCACGAATTGTCAGGGTATTCAGCAGAGAAGCCAAACCCTGCTCTGTGTAGGGGGTTAATTAACGGTCTTTACAAAGGAAGATGCAGTGGTTGGGAAGTGGGAAGAGGTACGATGCTCTGACCCTGATTAAGTGTGGGTTTGTGGATAAAGCCATCTCCATTTCTGAACCTCTAGAAAAACCAAAGCAAACCGAGTAAAACAAAGCAAAGAGGAGCCATGGGGAAAGTCACTGCTTTAAAATTTAAAATAATCTCTGTAAGAGAAATTTGTAGAATGCAGAATTTACCATTAGAGTCTGAAAATGCTTCCCAAGATAAGGCAGTCACTAACCCAGAACCAGCAGAAACTGAATTTCTGCTTGTCTGTCAGCCCTCAGCTCAACCTGTGTGCTATATCCATGGATGCCCATGGACATTCAGTACTTGAAGTCTTAGGTGAAGCTCAGTGAAGTCAATGAGCAGTTCTCCAGATACATCAAAGGCCATGGAGGTAGAAAGCTATCTATGGCCTAGGCTCCCCAGGCAAGAAGAGCTCCTTTGGTGTGTGCTCCATGAAGCTCTAAGGGGACTTGAGCGTCAACACAAAGAATGGAAAGAGATGTTTACTGTCTTGTGGTGTCTTTTTTATACCTACATCAATGCCTAAGTACTTTTCCTTTACCCTTTTCCCATCCCCACTTACAGGTCAACCCAGACACATGACAGTTTTGTCGCAACACCTGCTTTTGAAAAAAAATGCTCCAAAATGCTCATGTCACCCAGGAGCTGAAGGCTGATCTGGTGTAAGAGTCATGGGCTGAATTAAACACTGGTACTGGGAGGATGGAGCGGGGAGCTACCCACCTGGAAGTCATGCTAAGAGACAGCCAGCAGCTCCTGCTTCCTTTCTTGACTCTTCTACTGACCTTCCACGCTAAGGATGGGGTTGTTGTAGAGGTGGAACATGGCTGTTCAAGCCTAATTTTGGTTCTCAGCCCAGCCAGGAGTGAGTCTTTTGTCATCAGCAAGATTTGCCCTAAATTTACCCCCAAGACAGCTGAGAATAGATTTTAGCCCCTGGTTCTTTGGATGGGTGATGTGGTTAACAGCTGATATGCTCAGGCCATTCCCAGATTGTGGCTGGTTATTAGGGCAACCACAAGACTTATATGACCTGTCTGTATTGCATGCATCTTGGAGGGCTTTGTACTCCTCAACCTACTGCCTTGTAAAGGCAGAACACCTTTTCTTTGGCCCAGATTTTCCCAGGGGCTCTTCCAATGATGAAATTAGAAGAAGTAAATGTTAGTAATATTCCTGCTCATCCATTTAGCATTTGATTTATAATGAAGCTGAAGGATTTTAGCGCACTGGAGAGATTTTTAGCTTCTCAGACTGGCACAACACCCTTCTGATAAATCAGTTGTCTTGCCTCAGTTTCCCTAAAATGAAAAAAATACGCATGTGCTGTCATCCTTGTTTTGTAATATTGTCCATGACTTTAAAGGTCTTTGCTTCATTGTCCTTAGCAGCTTGCATGATGTGGCAGAGGGCACAAAGTGTTAAGTCCCTCAGCAGTACACCAACTCTCCACACTCCATGGTGACAAACATATCTAGGAAGTTGGGCAAGAGCACTAAAATGCCAGCAATTTAACTGACTCCTGTCCTGTCATTTCAGATTTCAGGAATTATTGGTCTGCTGTTAAACACTTCTATGATAAGCCTGCTCCACTGGGTGCCAAAGGCTTCCAGCCAGTGATTTCCAGTGGAAGGGAAGGAGACAGTTTGACTAGGAAGATCAAAATCAAACCTGGGATTCAGTCCAATATAGAATCATATCTATTTTGAGAATTTGATTTCTAGTTTTAATTAAGGAAATCTTTGGATCATCAAACAGCCCTGTGGCTTTGTAGCAAGTACAGGAGGCTCTCGATTCATGGGTTGGAGACCTGACCCCCTCCTCTGTGGCATGATGGTGGAATGGGGATTCTTTCAGAGAGGAGTCATCTGCATGTCCTGGGGGAGCTGGTTTTGTGGGCTGGCTCTGACCACCAGTGATTGACTGGAGGGAGAAGGGTTTCTGGGATGGTGTTGGGAGGGAGAGGTTGACAAGCCTGTTGTGACTGCATGGGGAAAGGGAAGTGATTTGTCAGAGCTTTAGTAGAAGGGACAGTTGACAGGGATCCTTTGTGCGGTTAAATACCAGCCAGGCTTTGCCTCAAAGGGGGAGGTATTCCGCTTGGGAGGGAACCCAACAGCATTAGTAATGTTGTATGACAGTATACACAAATCATCCGCTTCTGGTATGAATGGTCCTGAAACCCTTGACAGCAAGTCGCTGCTGTATTTGGAAACGGTCTTACTCATGCCTCCGGGATGCAAATGATACAACTCCTGGCTCCCCCATCACCCCGTATCCTTACGTTTCATGGGGCCAGAGGCCAGGGCTGTGCTGTGCCACTGCCATGTGGGGATGGTCTAAGTGACAAGCAGCGTGCGGACCGGCTGAGGATATGATGCGAGGGCAATAGCATGTGGAAGCACTGCTGATGGAGGGAGGCTGAAGCTCTGCGGCCGTGCTGCTGTGCCTGTGCCAGCTGTGGCTGGGGTGGATGCATGGGGCAGTCAGCTGTTGCTTTGCTTGGGAACACACTCTCCTCTCCCTCCAGATGTTCCTGCTCACCGGCACGGGCAAACCCAGCCCTTATCCTCCAAATGGATCAATATTCCCTGACTCCAGTACTCAGTTCCCAGGGCCCCTTTGCCAGGGTGGCAATTGGGAAATTAGCTGGGTGGATGTTTTGTTTAATAATTAAGATATATATGTATAATAACATGATCAGATCTCAAATAATGAGCTCAGATTTTTTCCCCCTTATTCCTGCTTTCCAGGGAATGCTGGCAGGTTTGGCTCTCTGCATCATACCACAAAAATCTCACTCCTCCAGAAGAGGGCTAATACACGAAGGAGCTTTCTACCAGGCTGATGTATCACACATGCTTTATATATCAGCCTGAATTTCTTTAGTCCAGACAAAAGGATCAAAGACATAGGGAGGGGCAGAGGTTTTGGGGAGCTTTAATTCTTGTAGACATGGAAAGCAGGGCAGCATATCATGGCTAGAAAGGCTCAGACGTAGCCAAACGTAAGAAATAGTATTTATGAGCTGTGCTTAGAAATTGCCTCTGAAGCTTGTAGAGCAGCTGGTGTCCCTTTCAGCTCACATTCGTACAACTGAAACACATACAGCACAGGCAGGAGCAGGAAATACAAATTATGGACAAAGAGTTGGTAGATGCAGGACCAGGAAATACGTGTTGTGTGGTCCAGCTTGCCTTTTTATAGATTTATGTCATATTATCTACATGAAGCTAAGGCAGGTATTAATCCCAAGACAGAAATGCTGCTAGGGACGGGAGTAAATTTAAATGTCTTCAGCTAAACTGTTCCACAAAAGGATACTATTATAGGCTCTGCCAAAGGTGTCCACCTTTCAACAGGTGAACTTCTGAGATCCTGCCATTCTTCTCCAGCTCTGAGGGTGTTCTACAGTCACACTCTCGACTTGGAGAAGTTACCTCTGAAGGATTGTCAGTGGTATATATTTAACAGCAGTAGAAAGAAAGATGTCTGGAGGAGTTACCCAATAGTAGTCATTTAAAATTTATTGCAAATCCCAAATATTTGAGTTTTTCTTCCAAACATGATTTATAAGGGTTTCTATGCTTATTAAATGCTTCTTAAGAAACTGCATGGTGCCTTGTCTTTGAATTTTTACTAGAAATCATTAACACCCACTCACTATTGTTTCACATACCAAGCTCTGGATTTTAAGCAAGTTTAATATATTCAGGAGAGTGTAGGAAAAACAGACCTGCAGCCTGCTGTCAGCTAAGCTGGTGGCAAATAGTGACTATCCTATTGACACACATACCCAGTCTTCTGCCTGGCCGCTCAGAAAACCAGAGAAACATCTTTTTAGGGTGAGGTATGGTGTGAGGATGAAAGACTCAGCAATGTACAAGGTTGCCGCCAAACTAGCAATGATGTGACAATGTCAACAGGATTTGGAACAAGACACTTTATTTCCTTTCAATGTGGTTGATTGTAGTGTCCCTCCTACCCACAAAGTGGCCAGTAGGTTTTTAGACTGGAGTCAAAATACCTTTGCATACCTTTGCATGGCAAAAGGCTGTATTACGTGGCTGCACTAGCTCACCCCTGTGTTAGCTCGGGCCCCTGTGGATTGTTCTTTCGTGGCTGGAATAGGCACCCCCACCTCCAAAACTGCCAGCAAAATCAATCATGATGGATGCTCCAAAAGTGGAAAGCCTGAGCTAAGTCATAGCCAGCCTTAAGGGGGGACCTGTCCTGCCGTACGTTGAATGGTACAGAAGGACAAACTGCAGAAGGTCACAAGGCTGCTTGGGGGTGTATAGTGGCCTTTGGTCTCAGGATCTACTCATTCCCTGGCCCTAAGAGCAATAGTCTCTTTCCACGCCAAATGGCCACATTCCCCCTTGCTAGGTCACTCTTGATCTAGACAGGATAAGAGGGGTCAGCATGTGTCTGGAAAAGTCCTGGGGATCTCTTGACCTTTGGGTTCTTGATTTTTGGGCTGTAGGAACAGCTGCTGGCTTCTGCTGCAGAACTGCCTCCTCCTCCCCCAACCCCTCGCACAACAGATATAAATACATATAGCTTTCACGTGTGCCAGCTTTTACTGGGGACACGAGGCTCGCTGGAGCCCAGATGAGACTTGCCAAGTCCAAGAAGACAAAGTCAGACTTGTGTTAGCAGTGTGGAAAGAGGGGTGGGAGGTCCTGCTCCGCCTCATCCCCATCAGCCCAACATAGGTTTTACTGTTCCTTGATGACATATTTTCATTACAGGAATAGCTGGAGAGCGCGGCACACATTTTTATTCGCTCTGCCACTGCCTGGGTTGGCAGGAGATGTTGCTAAGCAGTCATTGTGAGTGTTTGTATACACTCGGCACCAGGTTACCATAAAGATTTGGGAAAGACCCATCCTGAAGGTGACGTTCTCACCGCCATGAGGTGACTCCCTGAGCAGTTTTCCACGGGTGCAGGGAAATCGTCACTCTTTGCAAATATTGATCTGATTTTTTTTAAACAGTGCCAAAAGTTTTGCTGTTCTTATCACCTCCCATATAATGGAAAGCTGATATGATGTCAGCAGGGATATGATGTGAACAGGGATAGTGGCAGCCCTGCTTGGAGTAAAAGAGGGAAGGAGCTGCGCTATCAAGTGCTACATCATCATCACACAAATTCATTTATGGCATCACCCAGGGACAGGGAGTGTGCATGGAGTAACTTTATCCCTACCATTTGTCTGGAAATTGGGAGTGGATGCAAACATAGCACCTCTCTTGGGTGCTTTCAGGATGGGAGAAACCAAGCACCCCCTGCTCCTCCAAATCTGACCCAACTGTTGCTTTATAGGGGTGTCTCACCAGATTATGAATATCATAACACCACTGCCTTTAGAGGCTTACTGAGGTCAGAACCGGGAGGTGGGAAGGGATTCTTAAAACAGAGGCTCCTGGACCCATGACAGGACTGAGTGTGAGAGCAGTTCAAGGGAAGTCTTAACCAGCGGGAGGCCAGAACAACAGTCCTGGTGCTGTATCCTGATCTTGCTTCAGTGGATTTACAGCTGGTTCCTTTCCTGGAATGAAAAGATTAGAATCGCTAGAGCTGCGTGTGCGTCTTCCAGCGAGGAGAACTAGGTATGCAGCAGCTGTAAAAATAAAGGGCCCTCTCAGGCCGTCGTAGTAAAAAGGTTTGGAAACTGTTGAAAGTGGGGTGGGGTGGGAAAATCCTCAAATTTCCTACTTTTTTTTTTTTTTTATTCCAAATTTCAGCATGTCAGTTTTGAACTTGATTTAAAAGAAAAGAAAGAAATTTACATGAAATTGGGGGGGAGTCTTAAGATAAAAAAAAAGGTTTCAAAACTTCCTTGAAATCTCAAAAAAATTCTAATTAGTTTTGTCTCATTTGTCCCGTTACTACGTTTCCCAAGAGCGCTACTGATAGAGAGAGATTGGAGAGCCCGGCTGCAAGAAATCAAGGATACAAAACCTGACGAGAGGAATTTCAGAACAACTTGACAAGATTAGACTGTGTGCTTAGTTATGTGGTTAGTTCAGCTTATCTTCATGCTTTGGGATGTCAGCTGAAGACCTACAGGAATCGAGAAGGGGGCATGCAGGTACATATCTGCAGGTGAAGAGAGTTTTGCCTGGGACACTGAACTTGTGATTTCCACTGAAGTATCAATTTCTGAAGGAAACAGAGTAGAAGGGAAAACAAATAAGAAAAATAGTGGCCTGAGGCTGGCAAAAGATTGTATTAAGAACTGGAAAAGTGAAACTTCATCTGTTTCTTCTGATAAACCTTTATGTAAAATGGATTGAACAGAATAGCAAATGGCCATTCTGCAATTCAATGCATAGAATCATAGAATATCCGGAGTTGGAAGGGACCCACAAGGATCATCGGGTCCAACTCCTGTTCCTGCATAGGACAACCCCAAAAATCATACTATACTCTGAGGGCATTGTCCAATTGCTTCTTGAAGGTTGTCAGGCATGTTGCTGCAAAAACTTCTTATTCTCTTCACTAGCCTAGAGACCTCATGAAAGCTGAAGTTTAACACAATGCTTGGGTGAAATTAGAGTGGGAAAACTCTTTTTTGCTCTCTCTTTGCTCTGACCTTACCTGGAGTGTGGGACCTGTTCAGAGGACCTTTCATCTCACAGTACTGGCATTGGTGAGAGATGACACTAGGAGCTATGAGACCTCTTTTTCATAGAATCGTAGAATAGTTTGGGTTGAAAGGGACCTTTAAAGGTCATGTAGTCCAACCCCCCTGCAATGAGCAGGGACAAATTCCACTAGACCGTGTTGCTCAGAGCCCCATCCAACCTGACCTTGGATGTTTCCAGGGATGGGGCATCTACCACCTCTCTGGGCAACCTGTTCCAGTGTTTTACCATCCTCACTGTAAAAAATTTCTCCTTATATCCAGTCTGACTCTACCCTCTTTTAGTTTAAAACCATTACCCTTTGTCCTGTCATTTTTCTTTCCCTCCTACCTGGGTCTGGACAACTGGTAAGGCAGCACTGCCACAGACTTTCTTCCTAGCCCTGAACTGGCTGCAGATATCCTCTTCTGGCACTGTCATGAGCAGGACCAGGAGAAGCACTATCTCGGGAGATTCACAGCCCATGGTGCAGATAGCGTTAGCTCCAGAGAATGGGACAGTGCCTTGTAGCACTGCCAAGCAATGCAGGTTTGCTCAGGATAACCACACCACTAAGTTCCTGTGATAGTGTCAGTCATTAATTGGGGTGGCTGATTTGTCTAGTGGAAGAAGGCTTGACATTACTGGACAGGAGAGCTCTCCACCTAACTGCAAAAGCTTAAATCTCAGACTCTGAGCTCTCGCATCTGTGTCTGATACCAAAACCAGTGGAACTACAGGGAAAATAGGGTGGACTGAAGATGGCTGCTTCCTAAAGACCATTTTATTATGGAAATATACCTCCTGCCTATCAGTAAGTTAACTCTGTTAATGTCTTTACTCACTGAACTGAAATTGTTAATTGCAAACTTACTGCATCATTTCTTCTAATTTCACACCCTTGGTCTTCACGTACCTTTTGTTTACCTCTAGCCATGCCTCTTAGCTCGGGTGGCTGTGGTCTGTCCTTCCAGAAAGGTGCTTTTCAGTTCTGAGCCTAGCGAAGCTTCACGCAGGCAGGAGAGCATCGCAGCATGTTGCACATTCGATTCCTCTCATCTTTGTTCTATTTGTTTTCTGGACATGGAGACTGCTCTCCCAGCTCAGACTACGCATCCAGAACCTGTTCTGGATCTTGAGCAGTGTCAAGTGCCATCTGCTACAGAAAAAAGCACAAAAACCTCCTAATGAACAATTATGGAAAGCTGCCCTTGGAAAGTTTCTTCCTGACTTGCATTAGCAAGAAATCCACTTATTCTGAGAGTTTCCATGCCCTCTCAAAAGTACATGTTAAAATTCCTTATTACTATTGTTACAATGTCATTATTGATCAACATATATTTTAAGTACGTAAGGACAACACCAGGATTTGCAGAATTATTTGTTGTGTAAAGATTTTTCCCCCCTTAATAACTTTTCACAGCCCCTCATAGAATTTGTTGAGCAACCCCTGAGATTAGAGGCTGTTTTGGACTTGGTCCTAGAAAACAAGCCAAGTATGATAAATAAAATAAAACATCTGGAGGTCTAGTCATCAGAATATCATCAGATATCCACTGATTCTGAGGGAATGTTATGTATGAAAGGTAATAATCTGAAGTATTGGGCTTTTCATAAAACATAACTCTCTGAAAGAATGTAGAATGAGACAAAAAATAATGTTGATCTGAGTTGATTGTCTAGAAAATTTACTATGGAAAATCATGAGGTCTGTAATGAATAGTTGGATCGCTTTAACAAGCGTCTGTGCCAATAAAATCTAAACATATATTTAAAAAACAAAGATAACAGAAGTCAATCTTGCTAAGCAGAGATGCAAGGAACAATGCGAAGGATAAACACTGTTGAAAGGGGAAAAAAAGGCAAATAAGGTTCTAATTAGTGGGAGGGACTGAATAGATTACACAAAGAAGATAAAAGCAAGGAAACCTAATTGGAAACACAGCAATGTAGTATCAAACAATCCAAAGTATGTTATCTACTACAAATGGGTTTTCAGCTCTTTCCACAGGCAAATGGTGAGTAAAAAGGTTGATGCTCTTGAAGTTAGGAGACAGGAAGCAGAGAGAAGAAAAGATATTAGTCACAACTAAAATGCCCACCTCCCAAACTGAGTAACAGGCACGTGCAACCCTTCCCCCATGGTGAAGACTGCAGTTTCACTCCCAGCCCTCATGGAAATACATGAGCACGGACCGATGTTAAATGTTCAAGGAGTTCATCAAAGACCTGCTGTTTCTTCATGTCTTTCAGTGTTGGTGGAAATAGAAACCTAAGCTCAGCCTGACCACTGCTACCATATCATCTCTCTGTGGTGGCCTGTGTAGAAAGAGTATTTGAATTTGGCCGACCCACTGAAGATATCAACTGTAGACTTTGTAGTGTGGAAGCAGGAAGCATCGATGGGTCCTCTCACGCCCTGGCCAGAAAATGGTGTGGTAAGTGCTTCTTACAGGGTTAAAGTGGTTGGAGAAAGACCTTATGTTCAATTAGGCATGGTGTCTATGAAGAGACACCTAATCAAGGGCTTTGATGCTCCTTTTGGGAGTCAATTCTAAATCCAGATTGTGAGGAAGGATGGACAACTAAAGGAGCAGCAAATCACTCTCCTGAGTTTATGGTGCCTGTGTCTATCTTATGTGCTGCAGCTGGGGGCTGCAATATGGCCATTTGTTCTCTATGATGTGCAGGCATCCTTACTAAAAAAATCTAGCAATCCTCAGTGCCATGTGGAATTGCCCTCTTTGGTGTCTGTGTTGCCAGCCTCAGAATTAAACGCACAAGAAAAGTGGCCCATTTTTTCCCCAAACTCTTTGTATTTAAAGACAAAGGAAGAGAATAGAGCTAGGAAAACACTCTGGGGTGAATAACCTATTGGCTGCCTTTCATCACTTTCTTTCATCATAACCAATCATGGGTTATGATTTTCTTGAATTGATGCTCCAGCTTTGACTCTCAGTACATTGAGAGTGAACACTTGTTGTGAGAGGTTGGTTATACGGGCTTCAGCAGTCCCTGTGGGTGAGCCGCTTTGGTTGGGTGCCTGAGTCACACAGCAGAGGTTTCTGTGCTTTGAAGTGACATGCACAGCTTTTGAACATTGCCTTGTAGAAGGAAGATCACTTTTGCAAATGGCTTTCTGCACCATTGGCTCAGATGCCGGGCATTGCTCGGCAAATTCACCCCTTACAGAGACGGCAAGCATGCCTCGCTGCAATTGCATAGATTTGGCTGCTCCCTTTCCAACCAGCAGACTACCAGACAGTGCCAACTCCTCTAGAATTTAAAGCACAGGCATATTTGTGGTCATTTCTACTTCTTATTTTGTAGGGTACTTAGCAGTACTTGGAACATCTTGGCCTCATAGATTTCTGGCAGAAGACTGTAGTGCTGCGATCCCTTCTATGAACAAAGCATCTGCCTGTCTATGTATTTATCTATATATCCACCTATCAATCTATTCTATCTGTCAATCTATTCTATCTCTACTCTAAGCAAGCTCAGTTATGCCTGGAGTGCGAAATCTGCCTTTCCTTCTCAGGGATCAGCACGCAAAGACCCATCCCCTCTCTCCAAAGCAGCTGCCCTGGTTTTCCAGATTTTGCTGTTTATTTTAGTAAACTAGACCACAGGACCATCTTTGCTGTGAGTCCCCTTCAACCTGCCGCCATAGACAGCTTATTTTGCTTCTGGATAGAAGCTGCCTTGCATTTTTGAGCTTTTAAAAAGGAAAATATAGTTAAAAAAAATGAACTTGGCCTTTTCCTCTGCTGTGATATTCCTAGCAAAAGTGTCACAAATGCTTTTCGCTCCTTCCCCGCCTCTTCCTTTTTTTTCTAAATCTTGATGAGTGAACAGATGTAAAAAGAGGACAGTTTTAGCCTTCTCTAGTGACTAGTGTTTTTAAGGGTCAGTGCATAATTAAAACTTGCCAGCACTGTTCACAGTACCTTTGGTGTTGTAAAGAGATCAAGCATCTCTGATTAACAATGTGCAAAGAAAGTTTCACAGCCTTGACTGCTTGCCCTGTGAGCCTGACGGCACTAAGTGACCTGACCACTCAAGTACTGACCAACACAGCAACAAGCCAACGGTGAAATATCTCTCTAAATAAGGACAGAAAGATGGCTTCAGAAAAAGAGTGCTGTCTCATCTTAGCATGTGGTAAAATTTTGAGGTTATTGCTGGTGGCCAAATATAAAAAGCAGGTCTGCCATATGTTTTCTTGACAAATTTTAAACAGGGGACCGTGCTGTGGTTGAGGTTTGCATCTCAGATATGGAGTGATAGAGTAGGAGAAAAATTTGGCACAGCAGCCAAAGGTCAGGAATGGCGGTGCAGACACAAGCGGAAAGTTTTGAGGCAGGACAAAGGTTATGAAGTTAGCAACGGGATCAGACAGCCGCAGTAGCAAGACTGAAATGCTGCGATTGGAGTGACTCATCCACGCACAGTTGTTCCTCGCAGGAACTGGGATGGGGTTTGTCCCCTCGGTGTTCAGTCTTACCAAGCTGAGCTTTGCTGGATTACTGATGGGAGCTTGCTTGGTTTGTCAGGCTCCCTGCCAAATCACTGCATGTGTGAGCCTCGTTCTCCTGTGGTGATGGTCTCCCTTTCTTCCCCACTTCCAAGACAACCTTTCCCCTGAAAGCCATACCATATCATAGGCAAATTCAGGTCAGAGGTGACTGCAGGTCACCTTGTCCAACCTCTTGCTCAAAGCAGGGGCAGAGATGAGGACAACCCATTGCTAGTGAGAAGTTGGGTGAGATGAGCTCTCACCTTAAGCTCAGTGCTGGAGAAAGAGCAATGAACCTTCTTTAGCAGCTGACATGAAGGACAGACTTTCTTGAATCAAGTGGCATGGCATTTTCCTTTTCATCCCCAATGCTGTGATGAATGATGACATTAATCTGGCAGGATTCCTGTTCTGGCCAGCAGACCCTTTCATCCACTGAAAAAGACACTGATTTCAAAATGATCCAAAGTTGTGAAGAACAGCCCTTGTTTCCCTGCTTTCAGGGGTTCATCTGAATTGGCTATCATTCCCCATTTATAGAGAACGAAATAAAAAGATGGACTTCTGCAAGCAGAATGAAAGATCTAGAACAAAGAGTTAGCACTGAAGACAACGCTGCTTAAGCCTGGCTGCTATAGAAAGGATTTTCAAGGTCCCCACTGCCACTGCAATATTTTTTATGGCTTGTAACCTTCCAGTACACCATCTGAAGCACGGCAATGCCAATATCCTCATTTTCCAAGTGGAAACTGAGGGTAGTATAAAGGAAAGAGTGGGATTCATTTCAGTCAATATTAGCAATCTAAAACACGATATCTTGTCTAAGCTGGGCATTTCAACTCTTTCTGGAGTAGCTGAAGCTAAATATGCATATTTAGAGGGCAAATTAACTGATTTCATAGGAACCTGTCTTAGATGAATCCTTGTCAGACTTTGTCAGAGAATCATTCTGATGTTTAGAAATGAAATTGAAGAGGGATGATGCAAACTGAGCTAAATACATCATTTCCAAACATTGCCTTTGACTTGAAATACCTGTTTTGCTTGGAATTCCTATTTCAATATTAAAGAATTAATGCATTCAGTAATAATAACAACAACTACATAAGCATCCAAATTAGTTTATTGTTTTATTAGTCCTTGGACACTCTAGATTCTGATATAACCTCATTTTCCAATGAAAAACTTCCAAGGCTGTGATTTCTGTTCACTGCTCTTCATCACAGGCTTCTTGCTGGGGGCAGAAGAGACTACAGAACTGTTTACTAGGCTTGGTGTGATGGGTGCCCTTAATGACTCCTGCTCAGTGATTTTTCTAACTTCCTTAACTCAGCTTGATGTCCTGACCTGGTTGTACCAGATCTACAAAGCTGCCACATCTTCAGGATGACTTTGCAGACAGCTCCTCTAGGGATTTCTCTGAAGCGAATTATCAGCTGTTTTCTGTCTGATCTAGCTTTTTTGTTATTATTATTCTTCTTTTTTTTCTTTCCTCTGCTTTTGTTTAGATCCAGAAAAATCAATAAATATCCCAGCAAAAAGCATTCCTGGAAGGTTAGGGTGCACGGAGCCACATTAGCCATTAAAAGTGTCTGCAGGGCACAGTTCCCAGTCAGTAGACGTGGGGGTGGGATTTCTCTCATTTTAATATCAGATGTCTGCAAATTATTTAAGTCTGTGCTAGTCACTCAATTCTCTCTTTATAGTGAAGGCAGCCTCCAGACCCCCACTCACTCCCTGGCCTCCAGGTTCAATTTCATTAAAGGCCTCTATAATCCTGTTTAAAAGAAAAAAGCAAAACAAACAAACAAAAAAACCCAAACCTCAAAATGAGTCCTCCTTTGCAGCAGGACAGGTAGAATTTGAAGACTGCCAGACAGTACTTTCTCTGAGTCTCTCAGGGATTTTGTAAATCTATTTTACGTCCAGCTACTCCCTCCTCTCATAGGTTTTTCTCACCAGAGACTCTCTTAACCCCAATCCATTGCAGCTGACTTAAACCCCTGCAAGTCAAATAAAAAGCAGTTAAATTTTCAGCAAAGTAGGGGCAGTTCCGGTTTCATTCAAAATGTAAAACCAGGTGCTTTAAATGCACTTTGTAAGAGAGGGTTAAGTTACAATAATAAACTTACTTGCACTGGCACTAGCTCACGTAGAAGGAGAAAAAGAAAAATTATGCTCATCCAATTCTATACAGCTTGGCAGGAGATGGGAAAAGCAGAGCAGAGTTTCTAGGAAAGCTCAAGGAAAGTCACTGCTTAGAAAGCTGATCTGGTGAATTTTGCTTTTTTAATATTTTTTTCCTGGATTCTCACAAAACCACACAAGCCAGGAGGGATTTACTTCAGTGTCTGCCACAGTGCACGGTAATGAATACTGGTCCAAAAAGAAGCTTTTTACAGATGATGTTATATGTGCTGAGCATTTCTGTGGCCCTGTTCAATTAGATGAGAAAGAAAACCCTGAAGTGCAGAGTACCAAACATGCTTTTCTAAAGCCTCATCCATGTAAAAAGCCAGACTGCAGTTCATGCATATCTCTGTCTATACTGGTAGTTAAACATATATTTAAGTTATGATGACCTTAAAATGATAATTAAGCCTCTACATATCCTTATAAAGTTAGTCAGTTGGACAAGAACAGTTCTGCTTGATTTGGAGGTGTGAGACCCATCCTGTTCCCCTTTGCCTCTTGGGCTCTTCTCGTCTTGCAATATGTCTGGACCTTCTCCAGGTGCGCATGGTCAAGGACCTGGTTATCCAGAAGCACTCATCCAGTTCTCTGCTCCTGCTTGTCAAAGGGTTTGGATGAACACTAGTAAAGAGGACTAGGATCCTGGTGGGATTTTGCTCCACTTCCCTCAGTGCTGGCTGATTAGGCTGTGACTTTTCCTCTGGTATAGGCATCTACAAACTGTGGTCCTCTGGAATAGGTGACAGCAAAGGGGACAAGGATTTCTTGAGCTTTTTTCCTTCATGACCCCAAGAGGAAAATGGAAGCTCATGGAGAATTCATTTGTGGATATTTGATGTTTAGAAATAAGTACAACACGAATAAAAAAGTAAATGCTGATGTTCAAAATTAAAGATTGCTTTACAGAAAAGTAAGATGTGATTGGTGTTTTAGGGATATGCAAAATTCTCAGCAAATTAGTTCAGTAACAACGTACAAAGAAAGCTTTGGGGAGACTCTAGATGAAACCTCGTCGTGAGCACAGGTTCAGGGCTTTAGGAGCACTGCAGTGGAATGGAGACTTTCTCTCACTGTCTCGTCACTAATGTAAAATGCCAGGATAGTATTACTACTAACATATAATTTGTATTAGATAAGCGTGTATATCTACTGCTAAAATAACATTCTTTTTTTTTTTTTATATAAGAGAAAGTATATACTTCTTTGCTGCTTTGAACAAGCTGCCTTTCTGATCTCTGCCAGGGAAATACTCACTTAATATTTTCCTTAAAAATGTATTTGCTGGCAATTATTTATTTAGTTTAGTTTAAATTTTTTCTTTTATTTTATTTAGCAGTTTCATCTGACATTTCCTACTACCATATCTAAGGAAAATCTAAGCATGTGCATCTATTATTTTCATTCATGTTCTGATTGCTTTCTTGCATTATTTTCAATGATATTTTACACTATTTAATACACAAAAGCCTACTAAATTAGTTAAGATTAACTGATACATCTGCAGTCTTCTCAGACAAGTTTGGCAGTGAGCTAAATCCATAATCTACTCCAAAGAACTCTAAGAACAAAATTCAGGATATATTCTTGTCATTCAAAAAGGATGGTCCAGCTCACCATGTGATGGAGCCCTCTGACGGGTCCTGCTTTCAAACTGGTTAATGGATGGGAACTCTGTGGCAAACTGTGGCTCTGAGCAGCCATCAGTCTAAACAGTCCAGGAGATACTCTAATCTACATGAAAAAAAAAAAAAAAAGGCTGTATTGGGCAGGGTTTGGGGAAGAAGAAAAGCAGCACATCTTGAGTTCTGCAGCCAAGAGAACATGACTGTACACAACTGTAGTCCCTCTACTGAGAAACTTGTGGTTTAAGTACTTGTCTAACACAAGCTACACTGGCAGCAGCAGAGGCAAGCTCCCAAATCTGTCCAAAGGGGCTTTGCAGTGTTCCCACAAATAAGAGAGAGACATCTCCTTTGTTTTGACACATGGGAGAGGGGGAAACGACTGTGTCACAGAAGTTTCACAGATTGAAATAGAGATGATTATTTGGCCAAAACACCACTCCAGCAAACACTTTTTCCTGGGGACTGGGGGCAGAGGATTGTGAAGGGTTTAGTACATTGTCCTGCTGTTGGATGAACTGTGGTAACTTGACCACAAGTCCACTGTAATGCAAAGTACTAATTTGCTTAAGCCATCTTCAGAGCCCATTTACATGGATCTCACTATGCTGTAGAAAGGACACACAGTTCCCTAAAAATAGACATCTAGTGCTATTCGAGGCTCTTCGGAGTCTAAGACATCCACATGGGGCTGGTGGATACCAGACAGGTCTGGCAGAAGACTCATGGTCTTCCACAAGCTGGAGACCAGCTGGAATATCCTAGAGCATCTCAGATGGCATTGGATGCCTATGTTCAGGCAAATTAGTAATGGCCCTTAATCACCATGGCCAGCTTGGAGGAAGGAGGAATGACTCTCCATTTGAAAAGTCTGAAAGCTTTCAAATTGCTCCAGCATACACTTATGAGGGTCTGACCATGCCCTCAGTCCCACTGCTATCCCAGCTGGGAAGACGAAGCAGTAATCATAGTATTTACTTGCTTGCATATTCCACGTAATAAAAAAAAAAAAAACAGTTAAGACCACATGGGTACAACTAGAATGGGGAAATCCAAAGACTGTATGATGCTTTTGTCCCAGTCTTTACCTGGAGAGTTTTTTATGCATCCCTCACTCTGAAAGACAAGTAATTATGAGGCAATCTCAGGCTTGTTTTGAAAAGAAAATAAAGTAATAATCTTCAGAAGTGCAGAAGAAACCTTAAAAAGTCAAAACAGAAACATTTCCAGTACGAGAAGGCAAATAAAAAGAGCCTACATTTATTTTTGTAAAAGTCTGATGAAGTTTAAGTCGATAATATGCCTGGGATGGGAGGGGGGAAGGCAGGGAGAGGGCTGACTCATGTTTTTTGAATGTTTGGGGTTAGCACCAGTGTGTTTGGCAAATTCTTGTGTGTACTTAATATGTGTGAAGGAAATTATAATTGGTCCATAGATGATTTGTTAACTAAAAATAGGGCTAAAGCTGTAAAAATATTTGTAACATAAAATTTCACCAACTCTTCATCATTCTTTAGTACTTTTCTCAAAACACATTGCTAACTATGGGGTCTCTAAACACCTCTCCATGGTAATTTATTTGAGGGCTGATGGCAAAGTTGAAGATGCATTTCAGCACGTTGAGCGAGATCTGCAAAGGCAGTTAAACCAGATGAGGACCTACCAAGCTAATGGAGCAACTCCTTCTCAATCACAACATTGAATTGCCTCACTGACTTCACTGCCTTTACCCTCCCTGTGCCCCTTGTTGCGTTAGAAACTTTCTCTGGTCCTGTATTTGTAAGTGAAGGAGCAGCAGCTGAGGTTTGACTTCCTGGCTGTCTGAGTAGTCTCTCCTTAGTGGCTGAAAATGTCCCCAAAGCAAGGAATTCATCTCAGGATTTGCTAACCACCTTATTACCTTTCTAGCCCTAATTTTGTGTGTTGTCTCCATATTTTGAATATCTTCCTGCCGGTTAGGTTGTCTTGGCCACTTCTTCTTCTGAGACAATAGCAAAAAACCTACTAGGACACCCGTTTTTCATGTACCCCAAACAGGAATGTTCCCAGATGTCTTCGGCAAACTTGCCATGAGAGAGGAATCCCAAGTGAGTCACCCTTTTGTGGTCCCACTCATTACATGGCACATCACCTCATTTTCTTGGGTACATGCAGGGAAAGTCTCAGTCTGAACCTGGAACTGATTGAAAGTCCAGTTGAAATTGGTGGAAATAATCCTCTCTTGACCTTCATGAGCTTTGGCTGGTATCCAGACTCATGATGTTCACACCTCCTTAATGCAACCTCCGGCACTTGAGTCATGTAAAGCTGGGTCGGGGAAAATGTCAGGTAATGCAGCGTAAGCAGCCACCCCAGAGGAGACGAGCTGGTCGGCTTTTCCCAGCTCTGCCGTGGTTCAGTGCAGAGTTTATGAAGTGCTCGTTCTCCGAGTGCATCCAAACTGAGCCATGGCTTTTGCTGTGCCTGCGACCGGAGACAGCAGAACATGAGCTGCCACCAACACCTCGCCGTTGACCTCAGCCTTGCTTGCCTCTCTCTCCTCTCCACAAGCTCTGCCCCCTCCCATTCACCCCCCTCTTCTTCCTTTCCCCAGCCCCATGACAGCACCGTGGCTGGCTCCAAAAATCTGTCAGCCGGAGTTCCTACTCCCTGAAATTATAGACGATGGTTTGTGAAATGGTGGAGGCCTGCTCAGTGTTATCTCCCTGTCACTCCTCATTTGCCCTTTTTTAATAGGTGGATGAACTTGAACAAATCCCACAAATTCCTCTGCTTTCCTCTTTTTGTCTTCCCATCTCATCTCTCATTTACCTCCCAACACACCCCCTTCTTCCCCTCTCAGCCCAAGTCAAAAAGCAAGAGTAAAACCAATGTCCTTTCCCCAGGCTGTTAACCAGTCGTATAAGCTTAAGCCTTGTTGCAACAGCATGCAACTAGAAATTAGAAACTATATGTGCACACACACATATGCAAATGCCCATGCACGTGTGTGAAAGCACTGCCTTCACATCAAGGTTTGCATCTCGTTGCAGAAGAGGTGAAGAGCTTGGGAGGAAATCTGTCTGGGAATGGGAATGAACTGCAAGCGTTCAGTTCATTTAATTTTTTATTTCAATCTCCACCCCGGCTCTCTGCATTCAGTTATGTATTTTTCCCTTAGGGAGCAGAGTGCTGCTGCTCACAGGCACTAGATTGAATTACAGGTCACATCTCTGCTTGGTGTGAAATCAACAGTTACATGGGTCCATATGAGCTAACAAGCTAACTTTCACTTATTTGGGTAATTATGTGTCTGTTCCCTTCTCTTCTTACCAGGGGATGCCTAGCATGGTGTTGTTTGAATAGACGTAGGTGACTGATGTCAAAAAAGAGATGAACAATTTGGAGGAGAGTTGGGATCATAGTTGCCACGTGCTAGTGGCCCTGTGGAGGGCTTATGATAGCAGTGTGGGGACAGCATGGGAAGCCAGTGTCCAGCAGTGATGGACAGTATGTCTGAGTCAAAGCTTTCTTGAACTCAGATATCTCAGTAAGCAGCAAAGTCTGTTTTAGATGGATCCAGTGGATTCTTTGTTATGACCCTCAGGTTACATTTATGCTTATACTCTAGCATAGGGACAAGTTGTGATGGAATAACTTCTGCATATACTGGTAAACACTCTTACCCTTCAAAATTGCTTGGCTGCATGGAAACTACTTCCTGGAAATGTTTCCTTTCCATGCTAAATCCTAAACAGCACCTAACAGTTAGTTGCAAGTTTGCTGGTTCATCTGGGCTAAAATTGTCCCGTGGGCAGTGTTAATAAATGAGTTGTATGGACAACCAACTCCCAGCCTCCAAAGACAGTCCTGTAACTCTTTATTTTCCTGCTAGTGGAAGCCTGAGATACTAGGAAGCAAAGGTAAATCTTTGTGTAAATGGTAGCTCTCTCAGTTAAAGTTGTGACTTCTTAAAATTCAGCGCTAATTAAACAGACTTGGAGATACAGGTTTTAGACTGAAAATAAATGGACAGTTTATTAGATAAAAAATGTCAGCTGGGACTTTCTCACATTGTGGTCTTACATTTGACCCATTTTTTCGGGAAACAAGGTCACCGTTAGCTACCTTCTGTGCATTTGACCTCGATAAGATTTTGTCTTTTTCTTTAGGAAAGCAACATCACTCAGTCACCAGTTTCAATGTCAGCATCGGCATCGTTGGAGGCAGGACCTCAGTGGTCTGTGCTTCTCTGTATAATGGCTAGGCAAAGCTGGACTTGTTTTGACATATCCCTGTGATTAGAGCCAAAAAGACAAGTTTCACCGAAGGTGACCAGAGTTGTTGCTCACTTTTCCTGCTGGAGGAGCTTTGCCTCCCAGTCTGAGAGCTGGATTCACCCGGATCTTGGCTATTCTCCTGGGTTGTTGGGCTGGTAGTGGAGTCTGGTCAACTTTAAAATAAATATCGCACTGGCTCTCTGGAAATGGTCCCTGGAGGGAGACCCTGATTATCTCTTGTTGTAGACCACTGTGAATCAAGGGCTCCCACCCATCTGAGGGTCTTAGGAGACAAGCTATTGTCAGCTGCGCTATTGAAATGAAGGAGGCATGCCTTTCTCTGGAAACAAAACATACAGCAAACACCCTGGATATTTTTTTCTTTCTTTCCAATTTTGTGAGTGTTTGAGTGCCGGATTTGTGCCAATTCTGCACACAGCACAGCAGAAAAAACAAAACAAAAACCCTAAGGAACTCAGCCCAGTGGAGCAGTCTGGGCTTCAGTAGCTGCTGCAGCAGCAGGTGGGCAAAGTTAACTGGGCTTGGCCGTCTTCAGCTGTTTTGAACATTTGCTGGTGGAAGGAGATGATCAGAGGTCATGTCTGTGTTACAGGGGAGCACCGTTTCCAGTTTGGGATATTAGTCATTAATTAAGAGCAGGTGTTAGTTGTCTAGACAACTATAAGGGCTGGCCAGAAAAAAAGTGGGTTTTCAGGTGATTATTGGCAAAAGGTTGGGAATTAACCACTTAATGATCTTCATTTTATTTTGTTTTAGTTTACAGTGTTTAACCATGGAATGCCACTTTTTTCCCAGTGAGTCAATAGATAATTTTATAAATCTAGAGTGTTACCTTCAGGATTCACCCTGATTCTCCATCATGAAATGCAGATCAGACCTGTATCTGGTAGGATTTCACTCCATTTGAACCTTCAAACAGAAACATTGCATCTCAGACCGATCTTGTCTGCCTAGTTATGAGTTTTTACGGGAAGGAAACAGCTGGCATTGATGGGTTTAGAATGAGGCCAGTGAACCCTTGCTCACTCTCCCATGCAGAGCTGCACAAAAATATCGTTAATAGCCACAGGCAGTTGAGAAATGAGCATCACCTAATCCTATGATGCTTGGATATTGGTTCGTCTACCTGCTAAATCTTCATCCTCTTGGAGCTGTAACACCTTGTAAGTCCTCACACCCTCTCAGCTGTGATGTGTGTCTTTGCGTACGTGAAGTATTTTGTGAAAGTATGGTTATATGTGGATAGGTGCATGGACGTATGTCTGTATGTACCCATATTTTTCCCTGTATTATTCTAAGCTAGCTATTATTGGAGAGGAAGAGACTACATGGCCTGCTGTTTTGGCCATTATGTGCTAATTTCTATGTTCCTCCATTTTACTTTGTTGAATCTGTTTGCTTACATGGTACTTGAAGACAAATTTGTTTGGAATCTGTAAGATGCACGTTCCAATAGGTTACATTAATAATACTGCTCTGGATTAATCTCATTTTAGATTCAGTTTCCCCTTAGTGGTATTTGTATGCTGTCTTCATATCCTCCTTAAATGGCTTCATAAGGGACATACAAATCCCTCGGCATTAAAGGTGGTTTATAAGTACAGTAGTTGGTTCTGGCTTTCTGCTGTCTTGACTCATGCAGAGCTCCCATCCCATCAAGTGATTTCACCACTTTCCATACATGGAGGAAGGGGGAAATTCAGGCCATGAAGTTTCTCCTTCTCAGCCAGCAAGAGATTGTTGTCATCAGGAATCTGAGCTCATTGGATGTATGTGATGGAGGGCATCAGAAAATCCATTTGATACTCATTGTAGAATTTATAAGGGGTTAATAACTCATCTTGGTAGAAATCAAATCTTATACCATGTTTTGGAAGCACTGGCTGAGTCTGAAATTGACTGTTTAATGACCCTGGTTTGGATTTGTGTCTTCTAATCTTAGATGTTTGAAAGACAGGTGCCTCAGCCTAGCCTGATCACAGCAGGATGCCTTTGTACTGCCTCACTAGAAGACACTTCCCAGTGTACAACAGTACATATAAGACCTACTAGCAAAGACTCAAGGCTATAATAATAATGTGATTGTGAGAGCAAGAGAGAGCGCCGATATCCCGTGATTCTTTACTAGAACCAACCTGGACTCTCCATGGAAAGGGTTAAGGCTTCTGACTCAGGTGCTTTCTCAGTGGAAAAGGTCATTAGTTTGGGCATTCTGGCAGTCTCGGAGCTCTTGAAACCTTTGAGGTACAAATCTCTGTGTAGTGGGAGAGCATCTTTGAGCTACATCACTCAGCGCTTGCCCTGGGCTCAGGCTCTACAACTATGGCAGTTGTAGGAGACGTGATGCTGGGGAAAACAGATATCTGAGCTGGGCAGGTACGGTTGTCCCTTAGTCATTTTCCTATTTCTTTTTTCTGCTACACCATATGTTAACACCATGTAAGTGCATATCATTTTCCCTGCATCTTTAGACACCTCTCAACCACATGGAAGCTGCGAAAAAATAAATAAATAGTTTTCTTAATCAAGAACAAGAATTATTTCAGTTCTTTCAGAATAAATGTGAAGTTTTCTTCTGTAATTAAGGATCATACTTGACTTGCACGTGTTTTTTTCCAGAAGGACTTAAGCATATGCATAACATGAAGCACATTCTTAGATTCTTTGCTGAACAATGGCTTTGATCTCAATTATTTTTTTGCTTCCCCTCATCCTCTCTCATCCCTTTTCTCATCTGCTACTTCTAATCTAAGCTTGCCTTGTATAAATAAATCCTAAATTGACGTCATTTGTCTGTGGTATGGAACACTGTTTATGTTGAATCACGTTTGCTGTTTTGTTAGCATGGAAAGCAACCTGAATGGTCCAGGTGCAGAAGCCCAAAGCTTAGTGGCTTGAAACGAACATGTGGATTGATCCGGTCAAATTCTTAAATTCTTACATTAATTAACTGTACTTCTTAACTGTTCCTTTATTTTTTTTTTTTTTTTATCCCCTCACCCCACGCTCCTTTGTTAAATGAAAACATTTTCTTGATTCATGCAGTATAGATTTGCTTTTGGGCTGACACAGAACTGAAGTGGGTTTTGCTTGGCAAAGCAAGGTATTGCAAAGGTTGCTGAAAACAGTTTGTGATCTCTATGTGATTTTTTATTCTTTTTTATTTCTTGCCCTTGCAGGTGAAATCAACATAGATCTATAAATGAGGTGTGTCTAATTTAAACTACTGACTACTTTATCGGTGACAAATTTCCTGTAACTATTTCCTGAAGATATTTGTTTTCTTTTCCCCACTTATGCTGAGAGTTGGGACATTATTTTTCTATAGAAAGGCCATTTAAAAAGTCTGCTTCCAGCTGAAACAGCTCTAGTCTTTGCTAAAATATATATTTGTTTAAATTACTTCTACAGAAAAAAATAACAAAAATAACCCCTGAAAAGTATAAGTCCTTGATCAGAAATTGGTTGTTTAGGCTTCATTAACAGCTTTGCCACAAATTTCCCCTGTAACTTGGACATGTTATGTTACTTCTTTACCTTATTTATGAATTGGTGGAAAATGTGAAAAACAGTCACCTTGTCTTATCTCTCAACACTGGCTATTCTGCATAGCAGATTTAGTACAGACTTTATAATAGCTATCTGTAGTTGAATGTCACTGAAGGGTCCCTTTACAATGCCAGAATACTGTACACATTTTTATGTGTGTATATATATATATATAAGAATCAAGCCTTTAATCTGTTGATGCCTTGATCTGTAATGACCATGATAATACTTGCTTTGTCTCTAAGCTCTTTGATGCAGGGTGGTTTCTGGCTCCATTGCTGTGGGAGTCCCTTGCTGAGTGAGGACCTTGTTCTTTGTTGGACCTACTACAACATTCCCTATTTCCTAAAACACAGCATGTGTCTAAACTCTGACTGGTATTGTGAAACCATGTACTTGCCTGTAAGGTAGGGCTAGAACAACTCCTGAACCATTCGGTGTCCAAAAATGAATGGGTCCCTCTTAGAAACTGGCTATTCAATGTTATATATTATTGACACAGTTTCGGGTTTTGCCCCTGGCTAATTTTCTGAAAATTAGTCCTGCTCAAGCCCTGATCTGAGAACAGAACAATCGCTTTCCTTTTTGACTTCTCTGTGACACTCATATTTCACAACAGCAACATGGTTGCTTTCAACCTTTTTGCATGTGTGAACATATGGAAAATTTCCAAAGCTGGAGCATGCCCTGAGCAGAAAATTTAGCTATGTTAACTTGCATCTTTTTTGTGCACATGAATCAGAAGCAGAAACCCCATTTGACTTCGCTCTCTTGACCACATTCACTCTCTACAACTACCTGAAAGGAGGCTGTAGCGAGGTGGGGGTCGGTCTCTTCTCCCTAGTAACAAGCGATAGGACGAGAGGAAATGGCCTCAAGTTGTGCCAGGGCAGATTTAGATTAGATATTAGGAAAAATTTCTTCACGGAGAGAGTGGTTAGGCATTGGAACAGCCTGCCCAGGGAGGTGGTGCAACCACAGTCCCTGGAAGTGTCCAAAAAATGTGTGGATGTGGTGCTTAGGGACATGATGTAGAGGTGGACCAGGCAGTTAGGTTCATGGTTGGACTTGATGAGCTCAGAGGTCCTTTCCAACCTTAATGATTCTGTAATTCTATGCCTTTCTAGAGAATTCACATGCATGTTTGGGAAAGAGGAAGAAGAATCCCCAGTAAGGAAACGAAGGGCTGGTTCTTTAGCAGGTGTCACTACAGACCATTACAAAATAATAGTAAACATATAATAATACAAATTCTGCACTCACCTCTCTTGTAGATTAGACTAACAGGGTTGGATTAATCTCTTCTCACTTTATACATCTATAGAGTAGACTGCTTCAGCCGAGCTACTCTCTCAGCTCCAAAATCATACTCCAGGCTTCATCAGCTCCCCTGCCTGCACTCAAATCCTGCTGCCATCAAATCCCGAGGGTATTCAGATAACATAGTGACATACCCTAATCTTAGGGTATACCCTAATCTTAATTACAGATACTTATACAAGGGAAGATAGTGATTGTACAGAAGGTACCACAGTGACCGGATCCTTGGAATTAGCTGGGTGCTAATAGTAATAATGACAGTAACGTGGTGCTGCTGAAGTGAATGTGAATTGGCCAATCACAGATGGAAAAATCACTAGCTTACTTTTAAACCTTTTCCTGTATTTTTTCCCTTCCACCTAAATATCAGAATATGAAATAATAATTAAATTATATCACAACAATGAAAAGAAAAGCAGCTAAGTACAAATTATTTTTTTGTTTCCTGTATTTCTTGCTGCTGAAATTAGGATGCCATTTGGGGAGAGAAAAGAGGGAAGGAGATAATTTTTTCTGAGTTTTCACCAATTTAAAATAATTTTTTTTGAAGTAGTTGGGACCATGCAACACAGCTGAAAGTGAGGAAGATGCTAAACATCGCTTCGCTATGCAGATGATAGAGATTTGGCCTGTGGACATGGGTAAATCCCAGTAGCCTAATGCAAAGCCTGAATAATTATATGCTAAAGCGTACCTGAAAACTATTGGGCCACAGACAAATTCATGTGTCCATGGCTTAGTGACACAAGGGAAAACAGTCTTGTCTACTGCCCCAGATTTCTACCTCCTTGTGATTTACCTTCCTCACTGAGATGTTATCAAGCCAGCTCTAACTCCTCCCAGATTTCCAGATTTCTGTTGACGGCGGTCCCTTTTCCGCTGGTGCTTAGCAGCTTTGCTAGGGAGTGTCTCAATAGGACCGTCTCTGTGCCGTAAGCTGATCCAGCCATCAGGGAGGAGGTTTTAGCCTGCCTGAAGAATTTGGAGAAAGGGTTTCTAAACTTCTCGATGCATAAGACATGTGAGCATATGGCCATAAATCCTATAAGCTTGGGCACTTAGTGGTGATACAATAGCACTTGGTGGACTCCTCTGTATAATGCTGCTGTAATGTAAGGTGGATGCAGCATGGAGAGACTGGAGCCTCAGGGTCGGATCTATGGGCTTTGCCGTCTTAGGCAATGTGGCAAATGTCCACTGTACACACGGACAGCTCCAGCATGCAGCAATACCTCTGGGCAACTGCTTGTTGAAGCCCCCGACACAGAGACATAACGCTCTGCATCGTCTGCCAGGAGGAGTTGCTGGGAGAGGAGGCTCGATGTCCTCGCAGCAGAGCTGAGAGCTTCCCCCTTGCCTCCTCCTCTTGTCCCCTGGCTGAGGACGGAGAGCATCTGTTCAGTCTTCTTGTTCCTTCCCTTCTCCCCTGAAGCATGACTCATATTAAGGCTCCGGTTTTTCTGTTGGATGCTGTGTATACTCCATGAGCATCAGGGCTCCGAAACGCCAGCCCTTGTGCCAAAACAAGATATTATAAAGGATTTTTCTGATTTGCTTCTATCTGATTACAAGTTGATTGTGGAGTTTCCTACTGGGGCTTACTGAGTAGTGCCACCCCCTTCCTCCCCTCTCATATGTCCCAGGGATGAAGGGGCTAATCCTTTACATTAACCAGCCCATTAGCTATTGTGCCTGTAAAAACACCCAGCCTGTCACAATTACTTCTGGCTCTGTTCCCTCCTGCCCATCAACTTGATCGAAGATAATGTGTAATGGGATAGCACAGCGCTGCATGCTGTTGACACTAGGAAGAAAGATCCCAGGGCTGAAGTGCCACTCAGGTTACAGATGAGCTGGAAAATCCACCCACTCATGAGAGTGGTGACAGCTTTGTATACAAACTCTTGCTGCCTGCGATACCGAGATTGCAGAGGCTGAAAGTCTGCAAGTGCTTGACAGACAGGACTTTGATGAGAGCCAACAGGGAGAGGGGCTGGGTGGATGTTGCTGGAGGTCAGCTGGGTCATCTCTTTTTAAACCTTGATGCTGTAGCATAAGTGGAATAAGTTATCGGCTTAAGATAAATCAAACGAGGATATCTGCTTACCACGCAGCTCATCCTTTTTGTCCATCAGCACAAAGGGCAGATCGAGGAGCTGAACGCACAGCTCCATTTTTGCGGCTGTAGGTTGCTCTTGCATGCTTGTGCACGTCAGGCTGTGGTTGGATGAATTCCTGCAAACCATGACTGAGATGCCTGGCAGCCTGCTGCAGTAGCTACGGCATTGAAACCAAGGCATCGGGCATCAGCAGAGTCACACCCAGCAGCCCTGCCTTGTCCTCTTGGTTCTGACATGGGCATTACGTACTCCACTGCTTTGTCTCATATCAGTAGTTTTATAAATGCTTCAAGGCAGGACCTGAATATTGACTTTTTTTTTTTTTTAATTCGCCCCCAAAAAAGTGTGGGTTTTTTTTTTTTTTTGGTTTGTTTTTTTTCATGGGAAAAGGTTAAAATGTCAGCTTCCAACCTGGGGTGGCTCAGCCCAAAGCAGAACATTTCAGTATTATCAGCTGGCACAAAGACATCTGTTTCAAATAATTTTTGACAGCATATTGAACTGTGTTTCTATCTCAGCTTGAAATTGGCCTGCCCATTGGGCCGTTCCCTTTCTCTAGAAAGCAACATGCTTTCCTCCATCTGAAAACCAGGTAAAATAATGGTGAAAAAATGGGTGACTCACTGAGACATGAACTTGGCTCAGAGGAGAAAAAGAGGGACTAGGATTTTCAGAATATAACACCAACAAAGGAGCAGTTTAATTTTCACTTGATCTAAAAACAGCCATTGCAGCCACATTTGATAAACTGAAATGCAATATTGAAGAAATCCTGCAGTTCACTTACCGCTAACATTTATTTACCAGCTGGCACAGCAAGACTTCATTATTGGCTGGGACTTTCCATGAAAGTGTAGCAGTAATATAAAATAAAGGCTTCTGAAGTACTCTGGGTTGAACTTGGTTTCCTAGGAGGGATGCAATATGCTGGGACTAGATGCAGTTTTTGGAACAGAAGCTAACATAGAAAGATTATCCATATTGGGATGGAAAAAGTTGACCAAAACTGTCTACATGTTTTCATACATAGCCCTTCATAGCTGATGTGGCATAAGGCAGCTCCTCTTACTAAGAGAACGGAGTAACAGAAAATTGTTTGTCACTGGGTTTCTGGGGACTCTGCACCAGCCATGAAGGTTTATTTCCATGATTTGGGCATTTCCATTCCTTTTTGGGGTCCCCAAAACCTTTGAGACATCTTTCATAATGCAGCAATCCTCTTGAACTCAAAGTATTCTGAGATTAAAGGGAATTCTGCAAACTAGTAGTCACAATACCAGCACGGATGATGTTAATAGTTTCATTATGAATTAATAGTCATAACAGTAATTGTTGGGCTGAGGCAGGATGAAAAGTAGGGTTCAGCAAGACAAAGTGAGTTTATGATGCCATGAATGTTGCTTGACCTCAGAGGGATGACTCTGTCAGAATCTCCCGTTTCCAGGGTCAACTTAGGAAGTAAAACTCAGAGCACATTTGAAAGAACAGCTCATGGGTTACTTGTCATGGTCAATAATTCCTCACTCAACAAAGGCAGGTTCAAATGGCTGAGACTGTGGAGTCTAAACCAGATTCCTTCCTGTATGCCTAAACAAGGTGAACACCCAACAGATTTCAGCTGATATCTTTTCTGCACAACTTTCCCTGTTCACAGTGTCAGGCATATTCTGGATGAAAATCCTCAGGAGACTTTCCAAACAAGGCAGCAAAAGCAATGAGAAACCATAATAACCCAGCAGAGGCAAGAAACTCTCTAGATAAAAAGAATATCTAGGAAAAATAAAATTATACAGACTCTGCTTATTTTAAGCACTTTTGGAGGCCTCTAGGAAATGACACTGGGTTACAATCTATTCAGTTAAAATATCCAGACTTGACTTAAAGGGTATGGGGACTGTTGTGACTCTAGATGTGGGAGATGGGGGTAGAATTTGTGTTGAGATCTAAGCTTCTCCAAAGTTCAGAAATGGCTTTGTGCAATGTCTACCCCCATTGATAATTATGTTAAATCCTTTTTAAATGATGCATACACAAATAAAAGGGACTGACGGTAGATGTATCATTAGCTAAAACAAGATGTCTCTGTTTAGTTGCTCCTAACTTTATGTCAAGAGCAGGAGCAGTGTTTTCTTGCTCCAGCCCCATCACCCGTGAACAGCTAATGGTTTGTGATATGATGCCAAACACTTCTTTTCGACAGTTTGGATGCAAACCAACTGCTCAAGTGAAGTATACTTTAGAACCCAAGCACAAACTTGCTGATCCTGCTTCACCCTCAAAGAAAGGTTTGCCTTGGAACTTGTCTGTTATTTGCCTTTCCAGTTTTAGTTTTTCCTCAGCTCTTTGTGTCCAATCTAATAAAAAACACTGCCTCTCCCTGCAATCTTTTCTGATTGCACTGTTGCAGCAAGATTGTCTTTCCACAAAAGCGATGAAACATCTGGAAGCTGGTCAGCAACCGTTGCAAGTGAGATGCACATGGCTGATTTCAACACCTTGCTTCCCTCGATAATGGGTGGTGAGGAGAATTAAGCTCCTAGAATGAACTTCCTAATGCCAGAATTGCAGGTGATGAGATACCTACCCTTATCAGACGGAATTAATAAAGGGAGGGATGTTGGGAGGTCATCGGAGCTGTTTTAGGGCTATAACTAGTGAAAAAGACAGGTCGTAAAATATTTTCCTGCTCTTAGTAGCTTTCTGGGAGATTTTTGCAAAGGGTATATTTTATTTTAGACACCAGAACCCTTGACCAGAGACCACTAACCACTAGATTATACAACCAGACTTCCCTCTCCTGCCTGTTCTTCAAGCCCCAAGAATCTTGCAAGCTTGATGCAACATTAGCAGGAGGGAAGATGTGCGTTGACTTCCAGACTACAGCTTAACTTTTAGGGTGCTTTTCTAGCTTGTGCAGATGTTAGTCCACAAGTTTGACATTAGTCATGGAAGCTTGTTGACCACTACAGTGGTCTTTCTTTGAAAATATCTTGATCCAAGTTGGCTCCTACCTGGGGAGGTACCTCTGGGGAGATAAGTGCTGATATCTCTCTTTTCTTGCCTTAAGGAAGAAAATAGGTGCTGATCAGTCTGTTAATATTTGCTGTTATCACTTGCAATTTATAATTCAATGAACTAAGGACACCAGGCAGTATGTGCATAGGTAATAACACCAATTTAGCTTCAAAGATCTCAGTGTGCAAGGTTAGGAGAAGGAAGAGTGTGTGTGTGTATGTGTGATGGGGGGGATGGATTTGGAAAAATGAAATAACACAGAAAGCAGCAGCTTTGCATTACAAGCCCTTCAGCTTGGAGTCTCCAGAAACACGGAGCCTTTTGCTTTTTAGCTGTCGGAATTTTACTTTATCATTGTTCATTTCTATTTCTTTAATAAGGAATCCTGAGTTGAACTCCTTGCATGCTTACTGCACTCTGCCTTTGGCTGGCTTACCCAGGCTTTCCCTTGCAAACCCTGGAGTGAATCATTTAATCCCCTGGACCGGAGTTAGAGAAACTCTGGAGCAGCTCGTTCATTCACTGGCGAGGCTGCACTTCTACGCTGTGGTGGCTGGGACAGCCTACGCGTGTTCCTGGACTCAGTAAGCTATCCATTTCACCGGCTGGTTCGAGCCGCGTGCTCCCTGCATTCCTTTGGTCACAGGGGCGTAGGAAACGATCTTACTGCTCAACTTATATAATGAAATGCCCTGGCAAAGCTAGCCATGATTTTGTCATTAAACTTCGATGCCTCCTCTCTCGGCCCTCCCCTCCTCCCCTTTTCTGCCTTGAGTCTACACTTGTAAAACCAGCAATGAGTTTACCACAGAAATCATTAGTCCAGCGAGGCAGGGAGGTCTGTATGCATATGTTGCTGACATGGGCTTTCATCAGTGTGTTTGCATGGCTTTGCTAGCCTGGACTTTCCCCTCAAGGGCTTGGGACTGAGTGGTGGTGGATGCAGGCGAGGACTTGGCCTGACAAAATGTAGGGCTTGGTGGTTCCAGTAACCACTGGCTCCAAGCGAAGACAGAAAGCCAGCGGGGGAGGCATCAGAGTGAGGAAGGAATTTCCACCACAGCATGATGTTGGCTTTATGATTCAATACAATCAACACGTGGGGTTTTTCTCTTTCTTCTTCTTCCTTTTTTCTGCCTCAGAAGAAAATGGAGGTGGTCACACTACAATGGAGAGCAAGATCACTCCGCAGAGCCAAGGGCAAACTGCGACCAAGCTCCAGCCTGCCACAGCAGGAAAAGCAGCAGATCAGAGACTTATAGCATGCCTGCAGCCGGGCTCGGGATTGCTCAAAAAATGCATCCCACTTGTACAGTAGAGCCAACAAAACCATGGGCTTAAGGAACAGGTAGGCTCCCTCTTCTCCAAAGCCAAGGTGCTGGTGGTGGCTGCATATAGAAAAGTTATGGAGAAGCTGTAGCCTCACCCATTACTTTAATTGTCCATACTTACTCCAGAGTATGTAGAGTTTTGGGGTAGTTTACACCATCTAGAACATTACCTCATGGTATGTTGACTTTAAAGAACAATCAGGTTTACTTTTCTACCAGTGTATTCACTTGTGGCTGGAAGTTTTCTGAAGAGGTTGTTTCTGTGTTGAAAATAAGATTTTTAATTTTAAATATTTTTTTTCTCAAATAAAACTTTCAGAAAAAAAAAATGTGTCTGTTAGCAGGTTGCATTTTGCAAACATATGTGTGTGTCTGTGCATATGCAAATGTAGCATTTTGTAGGATGGAAACATTCTGTCTTAATCTTATCAGAAAAGAGAATTACCAATTTTCATGTCGCTGTGACTTTTCATTTTGAAATTGCATTATATGCTGTAATAGCCGTTATAATTTCTGAAATCATTATAATAGGCTATATCTATTTCATACATGTGGAAGTTTTTGATTTTAACCCAAATTGTTGTGTCCTCTTCCCTCAAAGAGTCATTGACAGATTATTTCGATCTTGTTAACAGTAATGTTCTTTTTGAATATTTTGAACTATTTCAAAAAGAAAAGTTCATATTTTTATGCAGCCTTAGAAACATCTCAGATGCAGACAAGATATATGCCACTTTTCTGCTTATGGTGACCATCAAAACCTCATTAACAGTTGGGTGCAAATTACTCCACATGGTCTAAGACTGTGCACTTTTGCCACGTGTGCACAATAAAAGCTTTATTTGAATACTGCTGATGTTGAACCTATGAGCTATGAGGTCTTTCTAACTCTCAGCAGCACGAAGTAGTAGAGTCAATGGCCAGCAATTGCTCCATTCTACAGAAAAAATAAGCAATAGGAAGTAAACTTTTACTTAATGGTAGAACATTACCAGAGCTGTAGGATCTACTGAGTAAGGTCACAGGGTATGGAGAACGAGCAGAGTCACGCAAGGTTGTGGCATATAGAAATCCTGGTCTAGTTAAGGGACCAGAAGCAAGGTGATTATCTAAATGTGGCTTTCTGCCATAGTGGACTTCTTCTGCATTGTGTCATGAGGACGTCTCCCAGTTTCCATCCTGAAGAACAGCGGAATAAAGACTCAGGGTCAATGAGGGACTGTGAGAATGAAGAACCTGAAAAACTAAATGCCACTTGATCACGTCTGAATACCATTTTATGCCTTCTGGGACATGCCATCCTGTGGAAAAAAGGCTCAGTGTCTGATGATTCTGGAATGCTGTATTGTGTATTTTAAGGAAGAGAAATTACCATGGATGTCAGGAGTGTGGCTCTGCAAGAGGAGATGTCTGGTGGACATAGCTGAATGGTAGAAAGGGCATAAGGAATATGGTGGGAAGGGAACAAAAGACTTCTCCGTGCATGAGGATGCTTGAAGGGATGTGAAGATCATCTATAATGTAGATGTGCATGTCTCAGCAAGACACACCAAGGTCTTTACTAATGACCAGAGAACTAGTCAATGCAACAAGTAGCATCTAGAGTGCAATTCGTCTCCAAAACCAGGTCACATGAATCATGGTCCGAAAGAACCTTTTTCTCTCCAAGACTGTAAAAACAGTTGAGGGAGACTAATTCAGATGGAGATATAAACACTGAAAGTGATGGGAGGCAAGCTCTTAGTCTCATATTTCTCCTGGATAAAACAGAAAGATAATTAAGTAGCAGACAGACACAGGAGTAAGTAATGTGGAATAAGCCAGAGCAGAGGTGGCTTTTGGGAGAGATGGAAAGGTAAGGGAGATAAGAAATCAGGACACATGAACAGTGATGTTGATTGACCTCTAGATGGAACAGAATTGAAACAGTCATGTGTATTCCAGCTTCAGCAGTTGCTGAAAAGTAATTTTAGCCAAAATGCAATTTTAGCTGAAATACTGAAAATTCACAGAGCTCTTTACAGTGCTGATAAAGACTAAAGAGGACAGTGAATCTGAGACTTGAGTCTGTCATGCATTTGAAACCGTCTCACTGGTATGATTCAAGCCAGTACCTGTAACTTCTCTGATGTGAGGCTGAACTCACCCTCCTTAAGGTTCTCCGAGGAGAGGTTAGACATCCCTTATGATCTTCTGAGACACTGCAGAAAATAAACCGTTTATCTTGGCCAGCAGATGCAGGAAAACAACTCTTAATATCGCTGATGAACGATGGTTACTCCTTTCATTGACAGTTTCTGTTTGAGACACAAATACAGGGTTTTTGCAAGCAAATAAAATCCCATCCAACGTCCCTTACTACTTGTGGCACATTACTACTCATGAGAAGAGACTTTGACCATAAAAGCTTCCATAAAAAGCGACATTATGGGGCAGATTAGTGACTGGTATAAATTGAAATCTCCAGAGAGATGCTGATTCACTCAAAACTGAGGATATATCCTTCTATTTTCTGCTTGGAAAATCAGACAAACGATGATGTACGTGAAGGCCCAGCCCTGTCTGGAAATGCCATCTGGTAAAGGTACGGTGGTGCACATGGCCATAGTTCAGTGGGTAATCACAAACCACACAGTGATTACCAAAGGGAAAAAGGTGGCCTTCCCTTTGCAAGGATCTTCTGTTGAGTTTTGAAACTGCTGCTTTCTCGTGTGCCTTGAGAGGAAAATGACTGTGAAAGAAAACATTCATGTGTACGTCTGTCTGTCAGTCTTTTCAGGTAAACAAGGATCTCCCGGTTTTTCATCTGTAGCTCATTTCCAAGTAATTTAACAGTAGCCAAGCCTGTTTGTGGAAACTGTGCTTGTTTTTCTACCACTTCTCCCCAGAAGCACTCACAAATCCTGATTTCCTAAACTGCCGCGGCCGTGATCCTGGATTAAAGCATTGCTAAGCCTCCCATTCGTATCAGCACCTGACTGGGAGCCCAGGCAGCCAGAAAGCTTTCTTCTGGCTGCAGATCTGAGCACACGACGGGTACAGGCTCAGCAATGAGGGGGTCCTCCTAGCATCCCCTTTCCTACCCCCTGACCACCGTTGGTAGAGGATTTGCCTCCTTTCCTTCTAACAGCAATGTACAGGGTTGCACCGTCCTGCTGTGAGCTATCCCGTAAACAACAACAAAATGAGCTTATAACTTTAAGCCTCCAAATGAAATAAGAAGCTAATTTGCCCCATTGCAGTGCTTGCCATCTGTAAGAATTAGTCCCAGGGGGAAATGAATAGAGCCATTATTCCTACCGTGCTCTTGGCTGTGTAATTCCTACAGTGGTGAAACAGTAGACAGCGAGAGGAAAAACATAATACTTGTGTGACCAACCTGCCATTGGCTAAATGAGGTTGTGTGTATCTTGTTCGTGAAATGAAGAGTCGGGCAGACAGCTTAAGGGGTGACAGACTTTAATGTCCAAAATGCTTCTTAGGCACCAAGTAATTAAAGCACTGTGTGGAATGGGTAACAGAGCTAGGAGGCAAGTTAAAGGTTCATTTATTGATGTCTGAGGCTTGTGAATGACTCTGCTGCAAACCATGGAAAATATCGGCCTCTGACTGCAATTATATTTATGCTCCCTCAGAAAATCTCTCGCTCCCTTTCTATGTCTCCTGTGTTCTCCTTTTGTTAGAGATGATGTTAAAAGTGAAGCATGACGGCCCGTTAACCCTCGCTGGTTGATCCGAGCAGCGTTGCTCTTGCCAGGGAAGGCTGGATTCTCCCCTGGTGGAAACTGGCTTGATTCCCGTTTTATACTACGTGAGGATGTGGCCTCTAATTTTTCAGCTGAGCCGAGCCCAAGTCATGAAGTAAAAGATTCATAAAGTAAGATTTTCCAGTCTTAAGTAAATGTTACTTTATCTGAGAGGAATGAACAAGAGTGAGCACAAGCACAAGGAGCAGGAGATCGATGTGTGAGACTCCTCTCCAGGGTGAAAAATGGTCCCAGGAAGAAAATGGATGCTCTCTCTGAGCACAACCAAGCAAACACTGCCTCCCGGAAAGGTAAATGTTATGGCTGAGGGAGCATCTAGGAACTCAGCTGTAATCAAAACTTACTATCCAAACAAATAGAAATGCCTTTATATCTTATTTCTAAGTCAAGGAGTGAGGCACAGTTAGCACAACTCATTACATGTGTTAAAGACCTTCCCAATATCATACAAGAAGTCCCAGTTCAGGGACTTTGCTCCCAAACCACTTGGTTTTCTCTCCCCCATTTACTTCAATGCTTTTCGCACTTTGCCAATGAAGAAATAAGTGAGTCTACTCATTACAGGACCTTCCTGATTTGGATTAGGTGCACCAGTTCTGCATTCACAACAGAGAATCATTGAGCCTGGAGGAAAAAAAAAAAAAGCATCATGGGAATGTCACCCTTTTAGCTGAGAGAAAGGTTTCTGTAGTAGGAGTGAGGGAGTCAAATTTGAGGGCCAAGTGATTCTGCATGATAATCAGCTTTTCTTGTGCAGTCCAGCACCGCTCAGTGCAGGCACTGGTTCCTGCCAACTTTTTGCTGCTGACACGATTTTCATCGTTTAATGATTTTTTTCTGTCTAGAGGCACCCTGTTGCTGTTCAAAGACAATAACATCTCCATCGATGCTGCTGACCTGTCCTACTACTACGGTTTGTCCCTTTCCTTTTCTGTTCTGTTTGGCTTTATAATGTATGCTGGGCTATAACTGGAACTGTCCCTCTCTCCTCCCTTCCCATCACCCTAAATCAAAGCCTTTCAGCATCATGTGTTTATCATGATCTTTCTTTCCCAATACAAACCTTGAACCTCTGTGCATCACACCCTTGGTATTTGCTGTGACGTTGGCCTTTTTTCCTTTTAATTTAAACAAAAAGCACTGGGAGTATCAAATCATCTCAGCCACCTTGAGGATCTGAGCAAGAAGATGCAGCAGAGATTATGTGTCCTTAAATAAATTGCTTCACCCCACGATGTCTCATTTCATTCACCTCCCTTTCTCCTAGTTTATCTTCTTGTATTGTCTTTGGAAGCTCCTCATCTTGAAGACTTTGTTTTGTTAGTAGTTTTTTTGTTTGTTTGTTTTTTTCCAATTGGGACATCATTTTATACAGGACCTCTCAGTACTTCTATAATACAAATTGCAATACACCTGAGGGACTGCAAAAGATAGGAAAAGTATGTCTGAATGAGGGCATGCCAGCTACCAAGCCCACGATGGCTTTCTGGTGGAGAAAGCAGACTGAGCCTTAGTATGTCCTGAATCTACAGTGGAGTTTGACTCTAATTTTGAGACCTAGCACCTTAGACTCTGAATTAAAGAGGAGCCCAGAATTTGCACTGAGAATGTGGAATAGGAGCATCAGCAGGAAATCAGCAACCCTTGCTGTGTTTTACTGAGCTGAGGCACATTTTGATGTTTTCTTTTTAACCTGTGGTGAGAAAGAGGATTTGAATCACGGTGGAAATGGATCTGCAGTGTTATGGCTTCTCAGAAAAGGGCCTTGTAGCATAGGGTCCAAATCACCCGCCTACCCAAATCTTTTCCTGCTCTAAAGATCAGCAGAAGAAATACCTTTGACGCAGAAAAGGCTTCTCGGGCATGGTAGACAGGTTCAATAGGCTTTGCAAGTTCAACAGCTGCTCTCACATCACTTGGATCTTAGTGTCCAAGAGGCGAGGTGGTGGTGTTCTGCATGAATGGTCTGGTAGAGGAGAGAGCAGATTTAACATCTCCTCCAAGACCAGCAACTCTAACAGCTTTAGCTCCTTAAAAAGGGAGCCTTAGCCAAATTAATTGCTTATCACATTGGGAGCTGGTAAGGGGTGTTTGGGGGGTGCAAGTGTATACTGGATGTCTGAAGAAAGAAAAAGTATTGTGTTACTGACTGAAGAAAAGCACTTTGCAGCCAATTTGCACAGTTTGAGCTCGTTGCCATGGTGTTCCTGCAGGAGTGGGAGTAGATAGGAACTTGCTGTGGGATTTGCAAGTGCTGAAGCCCTGAGGTCTCTTTCTCCATCCACCCCACAAACTCATCCAGCTATTAATTGTGCAGGAGAAGCTTACCAGATCCACTAATGGTGAGCCAATAGTTTACTGGGAAGGGACCAAGACAAAGCATGGATTTTATAAAAGGCAACACCAGTCATATTGATTCCATGCTTGCAGGCAAAACCACATGGATGTACATATGCACACGCAGTGGAAAAACGGAGGCTGGATTGCTCTGAGCTGCCATTACGTTAACAAGATGGCTACCCGCAAGCCTGTGACCCAAAGTCATATGTTCCTACTGGGAATATCATAGCACAGAATATTACGTCAGCCCCACACAGTTCTCTAAGAACAGCACTGCCTTTCCGCTCAGCGCTATATATTCCTCCCTTTCGTCTCTTGGAGAATTACCAGAACCGCTAGTTCTAGGCATGGAAATCTGCCGCCAGATCCTAAAGCCAGCTAACACATCCCACAGAACACTTGTGTTCAGATGGGTGGACAACATCATAGGTCAAGGAAGTCTGTCTTGTATTGCGGCCTCTGTGCCAACCTGGCATGGTGACGGTGACCTTCTCAGGTCCCTGGACTAAGTCCACAGTAATGAGATGAAAAGGAGGTCAAGGCAATTGAAAGCTAGGTGTGGAGAAAGCTTCTTGCAAGAGAGAAGTTCAATGAAAATGGCACAAATGTCCCCAGAGATGTGGTGCAGGCAGGGCTGTATTGCCTGCATTATTTAAAAATAGACTGGCCACAGGATGCAGAATCATAAGGTTGATGGTGTCAGAGAAAGAGAACCTCATACCAGCCCTTTGGAGAGATGAGATCTGTTCATATTGAAGAAGGCCTTACCCTGATCCATACGATGTTCCCAGGTGGATGGTGTGGGTCTATCCAGCCCATGCGTGTCTCAGGATCAGTCTCCTGGGCTATATTGCTGCTGAGTCATAACATATTTTTCTGTCTCAGACCTGTCTTTGACAAGCCCCTGCCAAACGCAGGCTTGTGATCCAGTAAACAGAGATTCAAAATGTGTGCTAAAATGCTTTGCTGAATCAAGACCTGGATCTTTTTTACTCAACATCCACATGCTGTTTGCAGTTGCCATGAGGTCTAGATGCAGACATTGCGAACCCATGTTTGTAACTCTGATGCTCTTGACATCACCCTGACTACTTGCCCTGAGGACTGAAGCCAGGGGACAATGGAAAAGGTGTCCACTTCCACCCCTCAGGAGAAAGTTTTCCTTTCCATGGTAGACATCTGTATCCCGTACATGAAGAATGGATTATATTCAGACCACCTATTAAGGTGCTTAAATGGACGAAGACGCCCCAGATGGTATTTCATTACATGGTAGTGATGAATAATTCAGACCACCCACTCTCAAGGTTTCTAGATGCTGCCCCTGGGTCTATGGAATGAAGCGGTCAAGACAAAAGAATTACGCTCCACGAGTAGGTGGTCGAAAGACAGTCTCATCTTCTCTCCATTCACTGGGAAAGGAGCCAGCCTCTGGTAGCCCTGGCTGCTGGGTAGTTTTGGTTCTCATCACACTTTTCATTACCAGATTAGGAGCTCGTATCTATGAAGGGCACCACAGTGAGCTGAACGAGTATTGTCCTTGGGGGAAGCTTCTCTGCCACCTCTGAGTTTCTCCCTCAGACTTCTGAGGGTGATGAAGCTTGTCAGCCAGCACAGACAGAAAATCAGCCATTAGACCCCCTGTGATTAGGGCCACTCATTATTTTAATTTTCGTTTTGCAGTGAGACAAGTTGGCAGCCTTGCACTGTGCTTGGCACTACAGAATACTTTAATAATCACCTAATAAAACTTTTATCATAGAATCATAGAGTCATAGACTAACAGGTTGGAAGGGACCTCGAGGATCATCTGGTCCAACCTTTCTAGCACAATCTAGACGAGATGGCCCAGCACCATGTCCAGCTGAGTCTTAAACATGCTAAGCATAGCGGAGTCAACCACTTCCCTGGGGAGATTATTCCAGTGATTGACTGTGCTCATTGTGACAAATTTACCTCTCGTGTCCAATCGAAATCTCCCTGGGAGTAACTTGTACCCGCTACCCCTTGTCCTCACCATGGGACTCCTTGTAAAAAGGGAGTCTCCATCTTCTTTGTAGCTCCCCTTTAAGTACTGGTACATGGTGATGAGATCACCTTGAAGCCTCCTTTTCTCAAGGCTGAACAAGCCCAGCTCTCTCAGCCTATCCTCATGCAGCAGGCTGCCCAGACCCTTGATCATCTTGGTGGCCGTTCTCTGGACCCCCTCCAGCCTGGCCACATCTTTTTTGTCTAACGGGGACCAGAACTGCACACAGTATTCCAGGTGTGGCCTGACAAGCGCTGAGTAGAGGGGGATAATGACTTCTTTATCTCTGCTGGTGATGCCCTTTTTGATGCAACCCAGCCTCCTATTGGCCTTCTTGGCCGCAGCAGCACACCGTTCACTCATGTTGAGCTTCCTGTCCACCAGGACCCCCAGGTCCCTTTCCACGGAGCTGCTCTCTACCCAGGTGGACCCCAGTCTGAGCTGCACTGCTGGATTATGTTTTCCCAGGTGCAAGACCTTACACTGATCTTTGTTAAACTTCATAAGGTTCTTGTTAGCCCACTCTTCCAGCCTATCCAGATCTTCCTGCAGGGTAGCTCTCTCTTCCAGAGTGTCTACTTCCCCACTGAATTTGGTGTCATCTGCAAACTTCTTCGGTCTACAGTTGATCCCGTCATCCAGATCACTTATGAAGATATTGAATAGCGTTGGGCCCAATATCGATCCCTGGGGGACACCACTTGTGATGGGTTGCCAGTTTGAAAAAGAGCCATTTACCACCACCTGTTGGGTGCGGCCCATCAGCCAATTCCTCACCCACTGCACAGACCACTTGTCCAGGCCATAATGCATCAGTTTCTCCAGGAGGAGGATCTGGCTTCCCACATCCCCTCCCTTTCCCAGATCCCTGCCCTTCCCTGCACTCTCTATGTATACAGGGTCTTGCATAACACACATCACTGCTATAGCAACCTTCTCACTTGCTGCTGCTGCAGGTATTCGGGTATTTGCAGATATCATAATATTTTCCCTCTTTTTAACACAATTGCAGCCAAAGCTACTATTTGTGGTCTGTCTTCATGAGTTTCCCCCCATTCTGTGGGGTTCCTGGTTGTGTCCAAGGGTAAAGGAGAATCTGGATGTAGATTTTATGTTTGTTTGGTCTATAGCACTATGGAGTAGTTCAGTACGAGTGGTCCTTATACTGAGATGGCTCAAGCTGTCTTGATAATCTTGACTGCTCCTGGTGGTGATGCTCTAATGAAATCTTGAACTTCACAGTCTTCTTCCAAGGAAGGCATGGAAATAAGATATCAGGCAACAGATGTTAAAGAGTGCCTAGCAAAATAAATCACTCTCCTCCAATAGGATTCTGGATCTTTTTTGTAAACATTTTTCATCTACTAGAGTTCTGATTGCAACTAGCGTAGATTCTGACCTTGAACAAAAATCACAAATTTGTAGCCTGGAATGCAGATCAACAACAGCATGGGCTGACCGAAGTCACAAAGTGACTGCAATCATGTCTTGTACGGACTAAAGTGGATGTATTCACCAGATTACATGCATCATGTCCTAAGAAGACTTTTTTTCCTGTTGAATCTAAGAAGAGCTGAGGGTTACAAGCTCAGGCAGCTTTCTACACTGTAGACATCTATATTTATGTGACTTGAATCCCATTGAACACAGTTCAAATCCTGAAATACCAGTGTGGATGTTGCAACAAATGTGTGGTTCGAATACAGCAATTGAGTTTGATAGCATTACTCATGTGCTGAAAGCAGAGCAAGCATGCAAGGTTTTTGCTGGCCACGGAGCTCTCTTGATGCTGTATCTCCTCCCTGGCAAAGTGAAGTCAGTAAGATGCATATTGTGTGGAGCATTTTATTTACCAAAGACATTGCTGAGTGGTGGAAAAAAAGTTAAAAATAACTTTGACCAGGCCATTTGGGTTGAAAACTCTCAACATTGTGCAAAGTGTACCAAGTCTTCAACAAACAGGCAGTCAGAAGGACATGGATTTGACCCATTTTTCAGAAGAACAACTCCAGCTGTTCCCAGCTCTGGAATAATTTTTGACTGAAAAAAAGTTCATTGCCGATTGATGGAATTGCACCATTTTTGGTGAATAGTGGGATTTCACTAAGAGGAATCTTATCCAACCTCTGCCCTCCGCTGACCTTGCTTGGTTTGTGAAATTGGAGAGGATCTCAGACCTAGGTGGCCCAGCATGTGTTCAAGTGCACTTGAGGAGTGCCAGCAGGCAGATAAGATGGGTAAATGTCTAATAAGGCAAAATTTCCTGCTCTGTTATTGTTAAAAACATATCTATAGGATCCTTTTCTTTAAGAGGTCATTTTGATTTGTTTCCCATGTGCTTTTTTAAAAGTCAGTGTTTGGCATCTGATACCTTGTGCAATGTATAATCCCTATGGTCCAAAGAGATTTAGAGCGCCAGGAAATCCAGAATCTTGGCATGAATATGGGGCCAGCTCCCATAACACATGGCTGCATGACTTTTCTCTGTTTGTGGTATCTTTGTGACACCGTGGTACGTGGTGTACTCAGAAATCAGCTGTGTGGTTTGCCTCAGAGACCCTGCGAGAGAATCCTCCCCCCACCCCCCCACCCCGTCTAGTGCAACTTGTAGGAGCCCCAAACAAAGAAGGCTTGTTCTTTCAAAAGAAATAAATGATGACTGGAAAGAATAAAACACAGAACATTGCCCCCCTGAGGGGAGGGGAAGAGAGGTGGTGGCCAAAGGAGTGATTGATTGACCGCAACCCTTTGACACCTAAATGCATTCTCTACAGTGGTATGTGTGTGCATTGACGCACCGTGCAGAGAGACAGGCAGCCCTGGAGGGTCAGCCCCGTGCAGATTGTGGATCCACAGATAAATTGCATTTATTATGCAACTTCACTTATATGAGCTCACTAATCCATCTTCTCTAGACTGACAAGCCCTCTTACCTCTCAGCCTTTGAGCAGTACATTGGCTGGGGAAATATCTAAGTTACTACTCTTTCCTCTCAGCTTTCCCAGATAAAGCCCTCTCCACCTTTTCCTCCCCAGAGTGACCTGAAGCTCAGGATGGGATCCACAGTCTTTGCACAAATGATATCCATGTGTGAGTAAGAGCTGCACCACACAGGTAGCACTGAGCAGGATTACTTTTGTTTTAAGGAATACAGACATAGTGCCTACATTTAAATTGTTTAAATTAACATCTCCTTTGGGGGTGGGATAAAATATTGCAATTACTTGAGCAAATGCTATCTCCTGTTCTAAAGCAGTAATAAATTCAACTGCCAATATTCAGTGATCTGGTAGGACCAGACAATGGAAAATGGGCTTTGGACAGGTGGCAGAACTTCTGATTCCCAGCAGCTGAGGCTCTGATCCCTGGAAGTTTCTAGTGAATACTAACTGTGAAGGAATCGACCTCAGAAGAGCCCAGTCACTGTGGATCCCACTGTGAGTCCCCACATATACTCCTTGATGGACCTGGAACACCTCCAAATGCTAAATGGCATCATCCTGCGGTCCATTTGCACACACACACTCATTTGCACCAGCATTTCACAAAAACAACACAAAAACAACACAAAAACTTCACTAGCTTTGATCTGTGTTTGAGGTATTCTTTTTCTTCTTACTTTAAAAATATTATTAACTTCTACATGTTCTCCCTGCCCCTTCTTCTTTCATGAGAATTACAAAGCTAGAATCCCTGACTGGAGGGACTTTATTTTCCCAGTGGAATAATAGCAATAACAAAAAAAAATTCCCGAATTATGAATTATGTCCTTCTTCTAGAAAACTTTCTTGTAACCATGGCATATGAAGAACACTCAAAGGAACAATGCGATTGAAAAAAAATGGTGCACATGGAGAATTCTCAGTTTAACGGTTCTCTGAGTAATATGCTCATCAGAAATTCTCACAGGTAAATTTTCTCACTCTCTATACATCTCTAACCAGAATTAGAGAGAGGAGGCTTTCATAGAAGGCCTGGCATTAAATAAAGGTGAGACTGGCCACTGCCAATCCTAACAAGAAACTGGTAAGTGATAAGAAAGCAATCAATGAATGATAAACAGTTATTCTTCACTAGTCAGTTAAAACTGGCAACTTGGGCAGAAATGTGAGTCTAAAAGCTTTGCTATTTTGGGAGAGTTAAGAAGTTATTGTAGAATGATGAAAACTATTTTTGCTTAAGCTAGAAAATGGTCAAAAACCAGTATTTCTGGAAATGTTCATCTCGATATGTGGATGACATTTAAAATTAAACACAACCTCAATTTCTGTTGGGAGTTGGATCCTAAATGTGGGATTCGTCTCATCTGACTTAACTATTCATCTTAACTAGTCAACCAAGGTTCATTTGATAGTCTATGGGATGGGAGATAAATCTCTAAAGGGTGTTTCCTCCTTTCTGGAGGTGCCTGTTTCTTTCCACAGATTAAGAAGAAAGCCAAAAGTGACTAGCTAATACTTAAATGTCCCATCTAGATTACATGGTTAATATCCAAAGTGACTTTCACTGGAAATGACGGGGCAATAGTCTTTCTTTATGCAAAAATGGGAGAGAAACTGGTGAGTAGAAAATTCAGGGTCTGGGATGCAATTAAAAGTAATCAAGATATTGTAGCAAAGCAAGTTATTGTTTGTACCAACAGTATTCAGGTTTCTAGGCTCTGCTGCTGAAGAAGAATTGGTGATTTATGTTAATATGTGTTACTTCTTAGCTGAGGTAGCAAAAGAATGTGTGTATAGGCATGTCTCAGTTCAGCTGCTCACACATAAGTACTTCATGTCAGTTAAGATGCCCTGAAGTGTCTTAGACACAGGATTACGGGGAGACCTGCGGCTTCTGGAGTGACAATTAGAGGTTGGTTTGGATAACGTGCAACATCCAAAACAACGCTAAATGCCTGCATGCTGGCAACTGAATCCGATTGCTGCAGTGAGGTGTGCAAGGTACAGCGAGGCATGGATGTTTGCAGCGCTTTTTTTTGTCATATTGCCAGGGGCATCCTGTGTCATGTAATGAGATATGGAGAGGCCTCACGCTGGAGAAGCTACTTGGGCATACCAATCAAAGGAGGCAGGAAAAGCATTTAATTAAGCTGGTGAATTAAAAATGAGGTCCCTGACAAAGTCTTATGTTAGGGGGACCACCTCTTCTACTATCAATTTTCTTGTGTCATGTTTGCTTTCAAATAGGACAAAATAAAGCAGTAAGGTAAAGTGAGGAGTAATCACCAGAACAAAGGGAAGGAAGTCTTTTATGAATGAGCATCTTCTATTTTAGCAAGGATCCAAAATTACTCCCTTTCTATGAACACCACCTGCTCCAAACTCTTACCTGCCTTAATTCTGTAAGGCTGCCATAAAAATGACTCTTTAGCAAGCCCCTTGTTCCTTATTACAGGTTTTCCCCCTGATTTTTCACATTGTATTTTAATTAGAAGTGCACCTGTGGTCAGAGACCACCCAATTGCAAGCCCCATTTTGCAAGGATTAAAGTGAGCCCTCAGAGAGGGCGTACAGTGCACCCTTAAGAACCAAATGTAATTACAAGCCCTCCAGATGTGTCCAGTGCATTGCTAAGGTAAGACTTGTATATGGCGACCAACCCAGGATACACCTGATTTGTGCTGTCAGGGAACTTTATTTAGGCCACAGGTGCATCTTCTTCCTTCTATATTGCTGCTAAAAGCTATTTTTTCATGCTGATAGATGTTCAGAAACACTGAGCCCAAGTTCTCAGCCCTGAAATCCAGAGGAACCCCAGTGAATCCACCAAAGCCCTTTTCTCTCGCCCTCAAGGACAGACATCGTGTTTTTCAGAACTCAATACCCCTTTCAAAGCCAAACTTTACACCGTGTTGAGACTGGTGGTGTCCTGCTGAGTGTCTGTACCCCCATGGAGGACTTGATTACAGGTTCCTCACTCCTAGGCAGCATCTGTTCCAGACCCAACCTCCAGGCTTTTCCTGTTCTTCTCAAATGTCTGAGTCCTCTCACTGGTAGCAGTTGCAATGAGTTTCTTTTAGCACAGGGGTGGGATGCTAACATTTTTAGTGCCAAGTGTTCAGAAGTTCCAGTGTCAGATTACAGTCTTCTCACCATGTCCATTGTTTGCAGGATGTGGCTTTGTTACCCACTGTGAAGGGAAACACAGAAGCAACATACCTTGGGAAAGGCCATCCCGACAATGTTTCCTGCATCCTGGGAAGAAGAGACCTGTCTACCTAGGTTCTTCAGTTGTTGCCAGTAACCACCATGGAAGATTCTTAGACCATTTCCAGATGAGTGTATTTTCATGATATTTTCATGAGCTTTTGCAGCTCTGAGTTTTGTTTGGACCTCTGAACTCTCCAGAGCCTGAAACATGAATAGCAGTTCTGGCTTTCCCATGGTGGCCCATTATTGCTAACAGTATGAGTCTTGTGACATTTCCTGACCTGGAAATGCCCTGATTCCAACAGCTGGAGTAGCTATTTCAGGCAGTCCCAAGCTAAAGTTGTCCCTTTCCTTGCCCAGGTACAACCAGATACATTTTTTGTGTCTGTAGGGTCATCTAACCTTGTGATATCTTTCGGCTTTCAACAAGAGAATATAAAGACCATGAGGAATCCAAGAGGTGAAAATTTTACCCCGAGGCAAAAGAACCACAACCTGTCCTTTTAATACCAGTTTTATTGTTTTACATATTCAGGAGAGCTGAATCCCATGTTCCACAGCTTAACATGCTGAGATAAGGAGAGACAAAAGTGGAATGATCCCATATTTCATCTGGAAAATCCCAGACATGAATCCCATTCAGATATGATCATGCCTGCCAGGCTGTTCATAGGCAGTGAGCCCAGGATGCCCAGGATACACTACCATTATGGTAAGAGCTTTTACCTGCACAGTAAGTTCAACCCTTTCATGATGTGTCAGATTCTATGCATATACAAATCATCTGTACGATATATGTGATGTGAAACCACAATGTCCAGGCTGTGTTAGCCTTCCTTTTCTAGCGCAGTAGTGCTGGGGCTTGTTTGTCCTAGGACTGGACATTCTGCAGCCGCTGCTCTGGTGCAAAGTCCTGACTAAATGGCCAAATTTTTCTTTTCCCCTCTGGATGAAATTTCAGGGCACCAGAAAAAGATATCTTCATGGAAAAGGAGCTGTCATAGCCTTACAAAATTGGCTTTTCAGGAGGCACGGAGTATATGAGATACATGAGATAGAGGGGTACATCCTTCCCAACTGTAAAATTGCTATGTGGGATGAAGATTATGACTTCTGACACACTTTCATCCCTGGTGGCCTGCAAATTAGTATCCTTTCAGGATATGTGTCTGATACCCATGTCTTTGGATCATGAGAGCGCAAGAGTGCCTCCTTTAAAATGCGCCAGAATGGCCAGCAATGCAAATCCTCATCTAGCCAAGCTATGGCAGCATGGTGTCATCTGAGGGGTCTGCATCACATAGCGCTAAACTCCTGTGGCTGCAGTTTTAACTTTGACAGCAGAAAAATCAGTCTACCTTGACCTGGTTAGTATAGGAAAGAACTGGGAAATCTTTGCAATATAGCTCTCCCTCTGTGCTATGATTCATATGGCTATGGATCTCCCTATGCATGCTAGGACGAAGCAGCTCTGTCAGCAATGTCAGAATTAGTTGCAGTTGCAGGAGGAAGGGATAAATGTGCTTTAGCTCAACCGCAAGTCATTGGTAACATTCCTCCAGAGGAACACAGGAACCAGTCCATGACATCCAGTGCTCTGCTATCACAGGCAATGTGATACCCATAATCAGTTTATTAAGCCGCATCTTAGAAATGTACTCACATAGTGGGGATAATTCCTTCCATTCCAGGAATCACTGGGTAAAGTTTCTAGACTGAGTTAAGAAAGGTCAGGTTAGATGATCATAGGGTGTCTGCTGGCTTCAATGTCTCAAAATCTCTGTAGGGATTTAGAAGGAGCCAACACATTTTCACTTGTAAGTTAGGATTTAAATAGAGATTTGTTAACGTGCTCCTCTCTTTCTCTCTCTTTCCTCTGTGTATCAGTTAATCAACATCAGTACAGAAATATTCATCTTCTTTCCCTTTCTTTCCTTCATTTTGCCCCACTCCTCATCTCTCCTTCCTCTGTCTTTCAGAACTGCATAACAAGAGCAAAACAAAGCAAAACAAAAAACCAAGCCAGACTAGGGAAGGCAATACAGTTCCATTGCCCCCCTGCCTCCCTCCCTGCCCCCAGATCCACACCTACCAAACAACTGAGGATGAAATATTTCATTATGCAGCAAAGAGCAGAAAATTGTAGGTTTGAAGTGTAATGCTTACTAGCATGTTCAAGTGCAGTCTGTACCGCACCACCGTCCTACAGAGCCAATGTTCCCCCACGGGAGGCACAGAAACCATGGCAAGGCTGGGCAGGGTTACGGATTAATGCTGGTTTTTTCCTGTGCCTTCAAGGCTGTGTAGGTATGGCTGCCATTTCCCCTCTCTATTGGAGATTGCATCTGTCTATGGAAAATATGAATAAACTTTCTGTTCGCTTCAGTTAATGAAGATTCATGGGTACCTTCATGTACGGCCGCTGAGGACTGAGAGAGGGCAAAGCTGCACAAACTTCATTCATGTTGTGTAGTAGTAGAGTGTTTGCAGTCAGGGACATACGTCTGGAGACATAAATGTGGGATATTTGTAAGATTTGCGCACTTCTTATTGATAGGATAAATGCTAAGCTGCCCCTGCTGAAAACCAAGTGCCTTTGAAGGAGTGGGATTTCATTTTTTTCTGAAATGAGCTGAATTTCTAGCTCATGCTTACATCGGGAAAAACTTAATAGCTTCAGTTTGATGCCAGTGACAGTATTGAGCAACTTGGCAAAGACTCATGGAAAAAAGCCAAAGCCTTTAAAAATAACAACAACAACAATAATAATGCAAGATTCCAATTAAAGTGCTGTGCCACTGCTTGAGAGTAATGCATTGGCCATGCGCTACTGTGAATTTATGGAGCAACTGATTGGTCTCATCTGATTTATTCAGCAGATTATCCACAGTCACTTTATGACTGAACACCAAGTTCTTCGCTTGCCCTCAAGTTAAATTATTATTGAGGTCAGCAGAGGTATACTGATCCAGGCCAAGTGAGAATCTGGCACAACAGTACCTAGTACTACAGCTACATTTTCCATGCTTTTTTTTTTTTTTTTCAACAGAGAGTGCAAGTTTCAAAAAGAAAATGCTACTTTCCATGAAAAACTAATGATTCAGCATATTAGAGGCAGACAGATAGGTAGAAAGACAGATAATATGGTTGAAAGAAGGTATGTCAGATTTGGTTGACATATATTGGAATATTTCTCTGTCTTAAATCGGTGAATTTTTGGTCAGTATGACACAAACATGATGAGCTGACACTGATGAGCTGTTTATTTTGGAAGCCAAGGAGTCTCAAGCACTTTCCTTGCTCTAGATTTTCAGGTGAATTCTCTAAGCATTAGGCTGCAGATTCAGCCTCCTTTTTCCTGCCCCAGGTAACCTTTCCTCCTTTTCCCTGCCCAACTTAAGAGACAGAGAAATAATTTGTTCATCTTCCTTTTGTCCAAGCCTGGTGCTAGGACTGCAGTTCTGAATCCTTGGGACTGGTGTGGGAACTGAAGGCAGCTCTCCTGCTTTTTTTCTGTGACAGATCCGAAGATTATGTTTTGGCATATCAGGATCACCTCCTCTGGTCAGTCTCTTGAATGTAGTAGTCCCTGCCACTAAATTTCACAGGTGTATCCGATAAAGTAAGAGTACATGCCTGGCACCAAGTCCTCCAAGGGATTTGCCCCATCCTCCAGACATTGGATGGGGCAAGATGTGACTTCTGGGTCAGCAAGGAAGATGCTTGTGGAAGTAGGAAGCACTGAGAAATAAATTTTATTACTATGATTTTTTGTATGGGTATCTGAAAGATTTGACCCACTCAAGGGAAAGTTCTTCCTCGGAGGGATGATCATTTAGTTATTATGCATGGTCACGTACTGGTCCTGTATATGGGATGTAATAAAATTTTGTTATGCGGTTCCCTCCTGCTCTCAGTTACAAGGGAAGAGGTAAAGCTGAATTTTTTGGTTTTCTCTGGGTTGTTGTGGGTGGAGGAACAGAGGATGATAAAACAACCTGTGTTTGGGTTTACCCCTCTTTTTCATGTTCAAGTCTGATCTGTTCACCCTAGACCTGTGCAATCAGTGGAGAGAAATGTGCAGCCTCGGGGGCTAATTCACACAAAATTTGAAACCTGTTTTAGGCTGCAGTTTCTCTTTTCTGACTATTACGTTGGCGGACGTTGACTAACTCAGATTCAGATGTCTAACTTTTAGGCGTATAAAAATAGGGCAGATGAATGCCAGCCCGTATGCCTGATATGTGCGTGGGGATTAGCAAGGTAATGAAATGTGCCATCTGCTTTTTGTCTTCCTCCCTGCTGGCAGCATTAATGGAGGACTTTTATCCCAGTCTTCAAGATGATTTCACAGCAAATAGGTGTAGCCATTGGCAGAAGGAAGGTGTATGAGAGATCGCAGGAAAAACTTATTTTAGTAAGAATGTTATAACCTTATTAGTACTAGTATTAAAAATGTTCTGCAAGTAGTTATCAAGGTGTTTAGCCTCCCGAAATTTGGATGTATTGAGATTTTGTAACAAAAATAATTTTAAGAAGTGAAATTAATGACTACTTTTATTTAAAAAAAAAGAAGAGGATAATTGTCTGAAAATTTAGAAAAGAAGAAAAAATAATCTATATTGAAGCCTGGGAAATGAAAACAATGGGGAAATGTCAGTATTGCTTCAAGAATCATTTTTCAAACCTCCTTAGAACACAAACAAGATTTTGCTAAAAGTTTAACTAAGTCACCTTTTTATTTCAGACTTCTCGAAACTTTCACCACTGCAGGTTTTCTGGGGGATCTGGAAACAGGACAATTCTGCAGGAGGGGCTGTTTTTACAGTATATTTGGACTTGGGAAATAGAAGCCTCCAAATAATCTGAGCTCATGTGGATTTCTCATGTGGATTCCTGACCCACCTTTCAGTGTAACTAAGCCAAATTCTCATCTGGTCTATATCAATGTCACAGGGGTACCTCCAACTTATACCCACTGAGGACCTGAGTCAAAATATTCACACTCCAAAATGCAGATTAATCATCTACAGGCACATTAGTCGGCTACTGGTATTTCCCAAGAAGTTCTGTAAATTTAAAAGTTGAACAAGAAGACATATTGCCTTAAGTTCCAAGTCCTCTTTCTTTCCATTATCTCAGTGCATTGCCCAAGTGACCCTCCAATGGTAATACATATAAATACATCAGAGACGTGCCCAGTCCGTGATTAAATACCCTGATAATTTCGAGGCCCTCCAACATATAATATTTCACGCTATCACAAACACTAATGCAGTCAACCAGTAGCCACAATCAATTACTCAGAGCGGCTGCACTCCTGTTCCTTCTCCAGCGTTTCTTGATTAGGTGCCAACTGCGTTAAAGGCCTATCATTTTCCAAAGCAAGGAAAAAAAAGAAAGCTCCCACAGCAATATCCTCTAAAATAGATATAAACACACTGCCTGCATGACTAGCTATGAAACAGCCCCTGACCAAACTCGTGTGTCCAGGGCTGCTAACAAATAGTTAACCCTCTAACCCATTCTGCATCCCACTGACGGACTGAGAGAACAAACTTGGATAAAGCAACCAAGTGACTGGGAGCCACAACCAGTTCCAAGAACACTCCGGGACCAGAAAGCTCTGGCTGGGTAGGATTTCAAGGTCTTGTCCACAAGGATCCACAATTAAAATTTCTTGTGCTAAAGTTTCATGGTGAAATAAAAACCCTGAGATTCCAATGCTTCCCCGCTCCCCCCCCCTTCCAAACACCACTCACAATACAGCACGGTGCAAGGAACAGAAAACCTCCAGTATTTTGGCAATCAGCACTGCCCTGTTTTACATATTTCAATTCCATCTTTTGGAAGAGCTGTAAATCTTTCCTCCTATTTTTTCTCTTGTTCTGTCTTCAGCTATCTCGGCTATATAATCGCAGTGTTCATGGTACTTGCATATGTAGGAAATGATGCTTAAAGGGAAGGGAACTAAAGGCCTTTCTCTTCCTTTCTCTCCTCGGCTTTAGGGGTGTATTGATACATGCAGTGAAGTGATAACGTAACATGGCTTGTTTCCTTCTCTCTACCTTAGTTTCTTTTTGTTTGTGGTCTTCAGCTGTCATGGGGTGTTATCTGACAGGCAAAAGCTGGTGATTGTAGATGCTATGAATTACAAGCATCACTCCCAGCTTGGCAGCCTGTGCCTCCTCCAAAGATTATCAACACTCCAAATAGAGCGGGCAGAAGGAACACCTTGGTCTCATGCACATGGCTTGGATATGACTGAGGTGGTTTGTGATGGAAGGGTTGAGGCCTGTCACTTTCCACACTATGGCCATCTTTGCTAGCAGACAGAAGGGACATGGTGCTTGTCCTTTATTCAAAACACACATTATACATTCCAGAAGCACTGGGAGCACTTGGGGAGCAACACCTGTACTAGAGCAGCCAATACCTCACTGCTCTGTGGGTGGGGAGACCAAATTATGGGACAGGAGTCCAAGCTGCAAATGGCTTATGACTGGTGATTCAAAAGGACACCAGAGGGTGAAGGTCCGTTTGCCAGACAGGGTAACCTCAGGCCTTGTCCCTCACTTGTTAGTATACTTGAGCTGTTGCTCTCCTTTGGAGCTCCACAGGTGACCTCTGCAGGCAAATCCTGCGCAAGTGGTTCTGAGCAATCAAGCGATGCTTTTAAAGATCTGTCGTTATTAATATTCAGGATCCGTGGGCAGAAAAAGTGAAAAAAAACCACCTTAAACTTTTAGGAATAAAATATTTTTTTCCTTCCCATTTATAGAGCGAACAAACTTGAATCCTCTCAAAACATGATGGGATTTAATGCTGACTTTGGCCTTGTCTTTGTGCTCATATATGACAGCTAGACAGGAACTGTTGATCAAATATCTTGTGTTATTTCATTGAAATGTCAAAAACCAGAAGACTTTTTCCCCAGAAATGTTCCAGTCTCCATGAAATTTTCAGTGGGAAACTCTTCTGCAGTGCAGGATGAAGTGGCCAAAGAGAGAGAATGAGTCATGTCCCCTCCATTTTAAGGAGTGGGGTCAGGACAATTCCGTGGGATGTGGAAGAATGAATTTCAAGTCCCTCATTGGCACTGCTTGGACTTGTGTCCCCAGAAATTGCTTTCTGCACCCCCACAGTAGTGAGTGCCTGGCTATTGTAGGACAAGTACTCCTCAAATGCTTCTCAACCTGCTGTGATGATACTACGTGTTTTGAGGAAGGTACAAGCGGTGTCCTTTCACAAGCAGACAGTTTCACTCCCACATTAGCTGTCTGTGGGAAGTTCATTCCATAGCCTCATCCCTCTTTGGCAAGATCAGAAAGGTTTCTGGCCAGCTCAGTTACTAAGTGGTGGATCCAAGGTGTTTGGATTTGCCCTTGGCCTTCATTTCACTCTGACGTTCTCTCTGCTTCCCTTATTAGCTGTGTAATTAGGGAGGGTAAGAGTGCCTACAGCTGCAAGTGTCTTTGGAGATGTGATAATTATTTCAAAGAAAATCATGACAACCCATAGCTGGAAACTGTCTTTGATGGAAAGAAAAATCATTGTAGCCTGTTTCATTGAGCATGTAAACATGTGCTTTGCTGATGCCCTTAAGGACTGTCCTAATTTTAACCTTGTTTAGCCTTGAAACTTGCTTTCGACTTTGCTTGGAATAGAAGCCTGTGGTGCAACATGGGGGAACCTGCCAATGTGTTTTGTTGAATGAAACATTAAATAAATGGAATGAGGAGGAAACAAGAAGGTGGGAGAAATCAGACCACAATGGTTTGGGCCATGGTAAAATAACACATTGTTTGTGACAATCAGAGAGCACATGTACTGGGGAAATAAATGGGACCATGCTTCTGCCAATTAAAAAAAAAAAGGACTTTTTGATTGCAGTATTGCTGTAACTCCCCATTCATCCACATGGTCTGATGAGCTTGAGAAACAGATCCATTTAGAGCCTGTTTTCTGGAAGAACTGAATAGATATGCTGGATGCCAGATATGCAAATAGGCAATTGTCTCTTTCCCCTCCTTTTGGATCAAAAGGTCAAAAATACCCATGTTTAATTAAGCAGTATAAAATGTAATGACATTGACTACCTATAAGCTTGAGGAAATCAGTCAGCTCGTCAGAGGATGGAGGTTTCCTCTTAATATCTCCGCTGAGGCAATGGCTGCAGTTTGAATTCAGCCTTTTATTAGAGACCAGAGAGCTCAAACGTGGTGGCAGAAGGACAGGCAGAAAGCCTTTGAAGTCCCAGACAGAGCCAACAGCCTTTTAGACTCAACATCAACAGCCTGGTATTGCACAGCTGAAAAAAATGGGTGGGATTCATCTGGCTTCTGCAGCTGAGCTCATTGCTTCAGGCTCCCTTTAAAGCCACCATCACCAAAGGCATCTAGCACAAAATTTATCTCACCTGTTAGCAGAATCCTGCAATAGGTCCAAGGAATCATACTCTAAAAAAACTGTGACTCTCTGTTGGGTATAAAGGAAGTGCAAAGTGAACTAGAGGTATAAATGATAAACTTTTAATGTGAGGTGAGATACTTTTCTTCTTGTGCTAAAGACTGTACCTATTGCCCCTTCCATTTCACCCTTCACATCCTCCATCAAGGGCATCTGTATGTAGACAGAGCTTCAAAACTAAAGGGAAGAGCTGATGTTACCAACCTTATTCTTGGTAGCAGAGAAGACTTCCACACCAGTCATAGCAAGGCTTTACCTAATCTGGCTCCCTCTCGCATCAGCCACATCTGCCACAGCTGGTGTTTTCCATCCTGCTTTCCTCTGGGTGGGGTTTATTCCCAGAAGAGGATAATCAAGACTTTCCAGCCTCCTTTCCCAGCTGCATTTAGGCCTCTCAGTTTATAATGGCTCAAAACCCTTTCCAGGTCTTTATCAGAGCTTCCTCGTGTTTACAGCTACAGTCCAAGGTAGCAGGTCTTTCAAGCCATCCTAGCAAGGATTTCACTGCCCAAAATTCATGCTACGCTTCCCATAATCTCTCTCTCTTAACTCCCAGCAATCATTTGAACTAAATTTACAAACATGCCTTTATATGACTGATGTCAAGTGCAGGGATCGCTCACCACCCGTACATGGGAAAACCATGCATCCCCCTGCAGAACAGCATGCAGATGCAGTGATCCCATTGCCTTAAAGATTCATTTTCCTTAATTCTTATAACTCCTTAGTAAACTGTTGATGAGTCTTCCGGATGGTCCTGTAAAATGAAGAGATTAAATATGCTAAAAATGGTAAATATTTTTAAAATCAAGCACGCGTATGCAGACGGAAATTATATTGTGATGGTGTTGTGGGGGGTGTGTTCCTCTGGTGTAAAATTGTGCTTTTTGCAAGCATTTTTACCCATTTTACTCATTTATACACCAGGACACATCGTGGTATTTGCAAGTGTTACAACTCTGTATGAAATAAAATGACAGGGGGTATTGTCTACCTTCATTTCACATGAACTAAACATTGTAAGGAAAGATTTCTGCTCAGGATTTGCGGCTTGGCTGCTTTTCAGTCCATGCAGCATGATGGGAAATCCTAGGTGCTGGTCTTAAGTGTCAGCCCAAGCTTCCTCAAGGACCTAAACTCAAACACTGGACTCAAGTTTAAAGAGAAACATTTATGTGTGGTCACTGTTGTGTGGTTTCTGGAGGCTGAGGAAAGCTAAGCTGCCATGTAGGCATCAGTTATATTCCCAGCAGACCCGATTTCTTAATCACCTTCTCCCGTTATGTGACTCCATGACTCCTTTGCTTTACCTGGGGAGGCAACTACACCTGAACCAGGTCTAACTGTGCTGCAAGCTCCTTAAAGAGCAAACTCAGTCCAAGACAGCAATCACACCTCTCTTCTAAGGTTACGGTCTTTGTATTGCTGGCATGGAGAGCCTATTAGGAATGTAGCCAATTGTAGCATTACATGTGCTATTTGTCGAAGAAGAATTTTCTTTGCTTTCTCTTGTTTCTCTAGGAAGTAGCCACAAATGTCCAGTGTAAGGTTACTAGGCCCACACAAAATTTTATCAGATTTTAACAGGTATTCCTGGAATTATATATTGTTTTGTCTTTTTGAACTGAAATGACAACAGCTCAGGTGTTGATTTTCATATCAGAGTCTGTTTTTTCCCTAGGGCTGCTTGAAGAGTTCAAATTTTACTAAGACACCAAAATTAGAAGTAAAGGCTTGGAGACTGGGGGATCATTTTTTTCTTGGTGACAAAACAGAATATTTTTTTCTAAAGTTCAAAGCTAAATAATTATTAAAGTCCTCTGGGAAAAAAAGTAGAATCTGCTACAACACTATGCTGGAGGAAGAAATCAAGACAGACTGAAGGCTTTGGCAGTGCCTATGTGTCTGAAGTAGTTTCATGGTGGTGCTCTCTGGAGCAGATCTAATCCCAGTGATGTGGAATTGCCGTTGATAACTTCCCCTTCACCGCTCCCTAACAAAGTGCGCGTGTGGGGACCCAACTCACATTGACTCTACCAGCCAAGCCTCTTTGCAACTGCTCAAAGGAGAGAATAGGACATCACCCTATATTAGGAGGACCTAAACCTTTTGTGAGACTGATGCAATTAACTCCCACCCTACATCTCCTCACACCCAGGCTTGGATCTCCTGTCCTTGTAGCATAGTGCCCTGCTCTCTTCTTTGCTGTCATCCCAATATGCCAAATGCACCTTTTTGGCCTGACCTGTGGTTCAGGTATATCTGTGTTCAAGGCCAGGTTGGATGGGCCTTTGAGGAACCTGATCTAGTGGAAGGTATTCCTGCCCATTTCAGGGGGCTTGGAACTAGATGACCTTTAAAGGTCCCTTCCAACCCAAACCATTCTAACCATTCTATGATCATTCTGTGATCTATGATCTATGATCTGGAGGGTGGAGGCACAGAGCAGGTGATGGACGCTAGCTTTTAGTCCTCAGCTAGCAACTTCAGGAAGGGGGCATGTCTACAGAGCCCCAACAGACGTCCCTCATTGCTGTGAGCCCTTTCTTGTTATGTGAGATGCATCAAGGGTGCGACATTTCACGTCTAACTCTGTGCTTCTACATGACCACTGAAAATCAAATCTTCAAGTCTTCCTCTGTGCTGCTTTACTGTGAATAAAATAACAAGTGTAGTGCTTTGCCCATCTCTGTAAAGAACATGAAATATGAGGTATTGGTCTTAATGTGGCTTACCCTTAAATTTCAGGTCAAATTAATTCTACAGCTGAAATGTTGAGATACCTTGAGACATGGAGTGAAACTCATCTCACCTAATTTTAGCCATTAGCTGTTAAACACTGAGTCTCAGTTAAACTAAGTCTTAGCTAGACTAGCTAAACACCTAGTCTTTAGCTAAGCTGAGTTAAACTAAGCCATCTTATTAGAAATGTGATAAATCACCTTCTAGAAGTGTTTGTGTGTGTTGATAGAGAGGGATTATGAATGACTTAGGTTAGGGTAGATGCCTACTTTCAGATGACTGAGATGTATCCCACTGCCGTCGTAGTTCATTTTCTTGCATTGTTTTTAATATTAATCTTGGAAAAGCAGCCTACTGAAGAGGTGACTTGATGTACGTGAATTAAAACTCTTGTAAAACACCTCAGGAATATTTCTGAGCTGAAGTTTTTGCTTTTGACCTAATTACTCTCCTTCTTACTTTTTAATGAACAAATCAATCATTGATTTTTAAGAGATTTTATGCTAGACAGGGTCAATTAGCCAAGTGCATGATATTGTATGCTTTGATAAGCAGCTGTCGTTCTCAGAGAAATGAGTTATTGTGTTTGCTTGGGACACATTGTCACATGGGTATGACTTGAGTTCACCCATTTAACTTTTGGCACAAAGCTGCGATGTCCTAATGAGGAGGCTGTTAGCTTAGACTTTCTGCATAGCAGAAAAAGCAGGAGAAACACCTCCAACAGTTGCCTCTGCAGGGGCCTCTTTCTCTTCAGAGATTAGAGCTGGACATGGAAATGGCAATGTTCCTAATGGATAACCCTCAGTTTAAAATGGGATGAAGCTGGTCTATTTACCATGCAGCAATCTGCACTTTGGGAAATGTGGGTGAGCACGGGCAGAAACAGTGCCCTTTAGTTTAGAGGGTAATCTGACTTCTCTAGAGCTGGGATGGACTCCAACTGTTTGAGCTGCCTTGGTTTGTTGATTGCTGGTTTCATTTTTTTCTCTCTTTAACATTTTTTTCTTCTTTTTATTCGCTCTCTCAAAGTGAATCTTGGCAAATTTAACAACCACCCCACCACCCCACCCTCACCAGCTCCGCCCCCCCCCCCCCCCCCCCCGACATAATTTAAATGCCTGCCACTGCTGCTGGTACCAGTGCTGTAAAAAGAACTGGCTCCTGTTCAAGTTCTTCTCCTCTCCAAATGTTTAGGGATTTGGAGCCCATACACACAATTACTGCGTGTTTCTCAGGAAGAGAAAATAGCCAGCAGCTGTTCAGTGTCTGATCAATTATGAGCTGAGGAAGAGGAGTGAAAGAGAGGGGAGTTATTGGTTAGAAATCTGCACACAATTAGGAAACAATGTTAAGAATGGGTGCTTGGGAGATGTGGGGAAGATAGACACCCTGACAGTGTATCGTTAGGCTAACAGGTCTGCAGTGGTCTCCCCAGCATGGAGAGAAAATTGCCCCTAACCTGATGTGGGTATTTTTTCTGAAGGTTTGGCAAGATGAAGGAGGAAGAGGAGTCAGTCTTTGTCTGTGGACATGAACACTTGAGAAGGAGCCTGGTAAGTGGGTATCTTGGAGTAGATCTCCCTGCCCCAGTAAAGCACTGTACTGACTTTGATGGCAACTTAGACACCCACTCCATGTGGAGACATATAAATGTAGGCATCTTGGTCTGCAAGATTAATCCTGTCTTAGGAATTCAATTCCGTTGCCCCCCACATAGGTGTTGCGTGTCATCAGAGAAGCCCAAGGCTACCTGGGAAAGTTATACAGGGCTGGCAAATATTGCAAAATACCTTAAAATATTTGCTCCTTAAATGTCTTTGAAAGGGAGTTTTCACTCCCCTCTGGAGTGAAACGCAGAGACTAGAAGGTTTCCCAAACAGCAGTAGACTCTCACCTCTGCACAAACTAATTTAGCATAGAATCCCCATTGCATTTGGTATAAAGAAAATATTTTGCCATACTTAGTATCTTGTCTCACATTTTACCTGAGGTGACTGGAGAGGGTAGTGGGGCGATAGATCCTTCACTTATTAGCACTATCCAACACTATATGAGCCCTTTAATTCACAAGACATGATCTGTGCAGCCTCCACTTACTTACATCGTGACTGAAAGTAGTTTTGGGTGATGCTTACATTTACCCAAGATCCAGGCGACACCTCCTTCCCAGGCAGTCTGTGCTTGGCAGTCAAAGGATGCTTGAGCATTATCTTATATCATGGCTTGGAAGTTTGGGATGAAGCAGAAGTGAAGTGTTTGTTAGTGACTAAATGAACCCATACACCCACTGTTTACAGAGCATATGGGTCAACCTTGAAGATGTCATGTCCAAAATTTTGACATGTTCTAGAGCGTTTTCCTGCACACTGTTGACTCCAGATCTCTGCAGTCTCAGAGAAACTAAAGCTGTTTTCCTTCAAAGTCTGTTCAGTAATCTGTGATGAAATGGGCATAGGAGTTTGTATCCAGTTTCAGTGAATAAGAATAAATGGAAAGAATTGACTTACCATGGACCTTAGGGCAAAAATGAAAATGTTTTCAAAATAAGTCATTTGTAGGGAAAAGACTTGGTAAATCCTGACAGTTGAAAATGTGTCAGCCTGTGGTTATGTGGACTGAGATCTTTATAGCTGATGAATTTAACTACATCCAGCATCCAGTAACATGAGTCTACAGTCACTACATGAAGCTGCATAAAGACTGAGTCTATCCTTTCTTCACACAGCAACAACAGAAGCATTTAGTAAGTTCTGTTCAACAGTGTCATCACCATGGATACGTTTACTGTTTGTGTTGTGACACGTGGAATTTTACCTAAAGTCTCCGTTCCCTTGCAATTACATAAGATTTTTTATCCTCATTAAGATTATTTATTTTCATCATGTATAAAGTACTTTTGATCAGGAACACCTGAAAACATGACCCAAAAAACTTTCAGTGTTTAAGAAAAAGGTTGCCCTAAAATGGATTTATTATTTCATCTAACTACAGTAACTTAAAATTTAGATGTCTAGTCAATATAGCTCTCTGCATCACATATGTATTCAGTGGAAAAAGCAAAAAAGTATTAATCTGAACCTAAGACATATGGGATGAGCCTTCCTCTGGACATCCCAGTCTTTCCATTGACTAGACAATTGCAGATGATTAGCTTTGAATGGACATCTAACTCTTAGATGGATAGACTTAGGTGAGAATCCAGTTTAATGTCAATACACGAAGATGTAATTTCTTCACAGGCTCTTTAATGATGGTGTTCACCTGTAAGATGTCAGAGTAAATCTGCTGAAACATATGTCTCGTTTAGCTACGTGATAGCTCAAACGTATTGTTCTCTGGAGCCACTGAGAGATGCTGACCTCAGGGCAATAAAACTGCATGTTCACAGCACAGTGGTTTTTTAGATTAGAACTGCAATTTAATCAAAGCTTTATTCCAGGAACACTGATAGAGTCCTCCTTGTTCTGCCAAGTGAAATTCAAAGGTCATGTTCCTCAACTGGTTCTTTGGTGCCATTCAGCTAAAACCTACAATGTTCTAACCAGTCAGGTATCTCCAAACGCTCAGGGTGCTCCAGCCATATATAGCTATTTGTGTAACTATGTTCTAGTTCAGTTGTGACAATGCAAAGGGGAAGTCAAAGATGAAAAATTGCCTTCCCAGATGTCCCAGATGAGATTTTTCCTGCATGCTCTTGCAGTTTCCACCTTCCCCAACTGACTGGACACTACCTATGCCATTCCTCTTCCCCGTCTCAAATAACAGGGCTCCCAGACTTTTTCATTCCACCTCTGAAATGACCTGGGCCTCCTTCCACTTCTTGTAAATGACCTGGGCTGCTTTCATCCACTCCCCAGAACCTCCCAAAGAACTATCACAGACCTCCTGGCCTCCAAATTTTTCTTTCTGGTCTCTGAGGCCTAAGCCCTAGTTTTAACTCAATAAGAAGCACATGTTCTTCTCCAATCCTTGACCTATGAACCTATTTTTGGAGACTCACAAATGTTAACACCTGAAAGTCCCAGTGCATGGCTGTTTTCTGACCTCCAGGATCAGCACAGCCTGCAGATACTCAACCAGGCACTCTTGCAGCAAGTAAAATAACTGCCAGTTGAGCTACCATACCTGCTGAGACATTCCTGACAGCTTTTCCCAACACAATTGTTATTTTTTCCTGACTATTTTTCCCTGAGTATTTTTCCCTTATCACTCTCCTCTTTCTCTTTTCAGTACAGATTTAATTTTTGTGTTTCAGGCCTAAATGTGACTGTCATATATAATTGGTCCAAAATACAATATTTTTTTTAGTAAACAGCGACTGAAACGTTTCTTTACTAGATTATGAATAGTTTCAGCTGGAGATCTGCTGCTAGAGTCAATCAAGTTGACAACAAATACTATTTCCTTTTTGTGTTTCTCATAAAAAAAGTTGGGTTTTGGGGAAAAACAAGTGAGCATAACTACTTTACATTCTTGATTGGTTACTGAACTTGTGAATAGAGTATTTTAACAACTTTATTCAGAGCCATGCAATGACCATTTCTTGTAGTCCTTTTTTGAAAGTCGGTTCATATGATCTACTTTTGGCCATCAAAAAATGGTCAAAATCCATGCCAAGTTTGTTGTTTAGGGTCCCTGGGTAGTCAGTGGAGCGATAAGCACCTCCAGAAGATAAGTCTCCCCAGCTTCCAGTAGATAACTAATATAACTAAAATGAAGCAACCTTTAGAGATGTTTCTTTCCAGTGATTGTCCAGGAAGCCTACGTGACCAGTTCAGACCACACATCTATAACTGAAGAAGTCCTGTGACATTCATCACACGCTCTATGAGAAGAGTTTTTAGGACCATTCACTTAACATGAGTGAAATATTTTTCTTCCAATGTCTTTGACTTATGAAGCACGTTATGCTCCCATTAACATCAGTTGTTGTCTGTCATGATCTTCAATAAGAACGACAGGTCCTTGAGGCAAATCCCACATGGGGTGATTCGCAGCAGTTTAGAAAGCTGGGCATCCTGCAAAGTAACTCCCTTGCTGTGCTATGCTTTGTGAACACTTCCTCTATGGTGTTGAACTTACGTACACTGATTGCTGCTTCCGCATCTCTTACTCTCTGCTTAGTTTCAAAAAAATGCCAAGAAACCTTCTTCTCTAGTTGGTGAGATCCTAGATTTTCATCCCAGTCATCTGGTTAAGTTGTCATTTTCCTGAGATATGTGAATCTGTCTTTGACAGTTGACATCTTGTCTCCTTCTGGCTTGAACATATAGATGCTTATTAGCCAAGCCAGATTGTATAGAGCAGGCAGAAAAAAGTCCCTAAGCTTTCAAATTCAGATCCATTCCTTCTCTGGCTGATCCCTCTCTTCCCACAGAAGAGGTTTTGCATATGTTTGGCTGCTTTTGCTATTCAAAACCATTTGATTAATTAAAGTCCCCCCTGTAGGTTAATTTACTTTGCACACTACTTCAGGAATTTTTCCAGTCCCTCCTCCTGTCCTTGTGCTCTCCAGCAGATATTTTCACCAGGTTCTTCTTTGTTCTCCATTATTTCCATCTTTAACCAGAGAATTCCTCCACCAAGACAACGATACAAATGAAAGGACAAGAGAAGCTTTGCGTACCTAGGATAACACCTGGTATTACAGGCAAAGCCTGTCCAAAGGTTTTGATTATTTGTTTTAAAGCATAGTAGCTTCACGTTCCTATCTCACTCTTGAGGCTTCCTCTCCATCAACTAAATCCCATAGTGCATCAGCCCAGTAATGCAGCTCCCATGGGTCTTGTCTTCATGGTTCTTCATTGAACTTTCCCCATCACTTCCTGCTATGACTGCTTGAAAATGTTTTTACAGTTTGTTTCCGCTGAAAAATGGCTTTCACTTCTAAAATAAATTAAAGATTTAGAAACAATGAATTCAGAATACTGTAGGAGGTGCCCAAGTGGGACTAATTTTTTGTTTCAATATTTTATGTGAAACACATGAGGCAATGAAAATAAATATAATTTAGTTGGTTCACAGGAATTCTTTTGTGTTCTGGAGCAGAAACATTTCTTTCAGTATGTGCTGAGAGATTTGGAAAACAACAAACATTGATCTGTCTTCCCTGCAAAAAAGAAGCAGCTTCAGACTTTTTTCCCCCTAAAAAATGTTTTCTCATTTCTCCTCACTTCCACTCTCTCAATGGCATTGATCTGAACCTCCCAGTACCAGCGGAACCCCCGACATGGTCATGCTTTCTTGAGCAGCTGTGTGGAGCTGGTCAGAACTCAGTGAGAATACACCATTGGAGTCTGGTCTTTCAGAGACCAGTTTAAGCACTTTGTTACTAAAGAACACATGAAGGGAACAGCTTCAAAAACATCTGTGTGAAATTATGAATTGAAAATGGTCTCCTCTGAGATAAATCCCTTACCTGCTCTTTTGCTTCCAATATACCCTCCTTTGATGACCTGAGGCATTACAGGAGAAAACAGAGTAATTGTCAATGCACTGCTTGTCCTGCGGAAAAAAAATATGAGAGCATTGATTGTGGTCCTTTGACCTTCTTTGGAAATGATCCTTCATTCCTTCTCCCCACCAGACTGCCTGGGCTACAGGGCAGTTCAACACTGAGTGACTTCCCAGCTGTGGAGACCTCAGCATTGATGTGTCCAGGCAATAGCAGGGAACTTGAGGGGAAAAATAAAGTAGCACAGACACAGGCACTGGAAAAAGCAACACCTCCTGAATTACCACCACCACTTCCCGGAGCGGTAGTGGTTGGGTCTGTTAGGGAATAGGTCTACCTCCCAGCCAACTACTGACTCAGCTTGTCCCCATTTTTATGTCCAAGACCTAATAAGATCAAATTGAAATCACTTGCTTTGGGGTAGCATATAGAGTTTCCAGCCAGGATCACCAAACCCTTAAAATCAGTGCACTCTGGATAATCATGGCACAGCCCATTATTAGAGGTTTACAGTCAAGGTGTGTTGAAACCTACCAGTGGGTTCAAAGTTGACATGGCATGGCTGCAATTATGCAAAGAGTCAGCTCTGGCAAGTGGAATAAAAGTTGTTTGAAGCTGAGTTTCTCCCTTCACGTCTGAATTAGTACATTCAGACTGAGTACAGCCTGAAGTCTTCCCAAAAGCATGACCCTGGAGTTAGTTTTAGATATGCCCACAAGATGTGCTTCCTTTAGTAGAAAGCTTTTGGCTCCCTTACAGATCAGCAGTTTTAGTGCAAGCAAAATTCATGTGAAAAGTAAAATTTGTTCCTGGGAGTAACAATTGATTTATATTGTAAATGTTAATGAACTAGGGCTGTAGATACCACCTTTTAATTTGACCCATGCTGGTATGCCAATGTTCAGATTCTGACTGAACCAGTATTTAAAGATCTCCATTCAGTTTTAGAGATGCTTTATTTCACGCTGGGCAAAGCAGCTTTTCACTTTGTTTCCCTACTTTTAATAAGAAAATCTACTTTTTCTCACTTTTTTTCTGTCTCTGTAGCAAAGTATGTCTTTTACAAGTTTTTCTGCAATGTGCGAAAGCACCATTAGGATCTTGGTTGAAAGCTCCCTGGCACTGCTGTAATATCGGTAATAAGGTGGCAATTTTTAGCAGGCTTATTCTGCCTAAGAAAGTTCAATTTGTCTTTTCATGTTCGGTCAGAAGACCCAGGTGAAGGCTGAGCAGATGAATACCAGGACCTTTCTAGTTCGTGGTTTAAGATAAACTTGGAACTGTAATAGCATAAGCCCAGAGACTCTTTGCTAGTGGAATTGTAATCTGAAAAGAAAATTGATGTATGGAAATCATATTATCACTGTCTTTCACATGCACATTCTCAATACTCTTTTATTTAAGATTTCTTAACTCTTGACCTCATAAGAAATTTATCCCTCATTTAATACTTAAGATGTTTAGACCATTAGGTAAAAACAGTATTGTTATTTAGGTTACGTGTTGAAAGTCATAGCGCCTGGAAAGAATTCTGCTTTGTGGTTTCCAGGCTGACTCTAGAAAATTAGAATTGCAGTGAGGCTGTCCATGCAGTTAAATTTAAAATAAAAATCTCAAAACCAAATCCAGACTGAAGCAAATCTTAACAGCATGAAGAATCATTGCAAAGGTTTAAAAATCTTCATTTCACTTCATCAGTATATGCTGTGTCCTGAAGGAAACCAGACAGGTTAATCATGTGCAAAATATATATGTGTACACATATATTTCACACATATACATGTGTGTGCATATACATGTGTGCATGAGTGTGTATATATTAATTTTTTTCCCTTTCTTTTTCATATCAGACTTCACCATATGGCACTAAACCCATCATTTAATGTGGAATTATGAAGCTAATGGAATGTGGAGAATGAGGTCTTCCTTTCCTATTGGTCACCAGGCTCCTCTTTAACTGCTGGGGGAAGATCAAACCTATAAACAGAAGTCTGTGACCATAGAAACACCGAGATCAACTTTTAAATTTCATCACATTAAAATAATTGGCTTAATTTTTTTTCTGTGCATTGCACAGGAAAAATGCCTGGCATGCGTGTGTTCGAATATATAGATTGTTCAAATATATATATTGCAGTTCAAAACAGTGACACTGACTTACAAGTCAGATAATTCATCCCAGTGAGAGATGCCAATTTTTTCTCCATACAGTCATTAGTAGCTCATTGAAATAAAAGAATTCAGAGCAAAAAGCTCTGGTATCAGTGGAAGTTTTCAATTTATTCCTGCTTAAGGGCTTCATACACAGGGTCAACAGACTTGTTACTCACTCTTACTGTATTTTTCCCATCTACTTTTCCAGCTCTCTATCCACATATGTGTATTTGAATCACTATGGGTATGCTTTCAACAAACCCTCTTACCCCAGCGGGCGAATGGATTTGCACAAATTAGAAATCAGTTAGAAGCTGATCCTTTAGAGTTGAAAATTGCTTAGTTAAAGGCTTTGAAAGTCTCATTGGTTTCTCATAATGTCATGAAATCATAAACATGTCTAGTCTAAAAAAGACCTCTGGAGGTCCCTAGTCCAAACTCTTGCTCAAAAACCTGGCTATATCCAAAGTCAGGTTGCTCCCTTGTCCCATTGAGTTTTGGGCAAATTTTTCATTATATCCAACTGTAGTTTCCCTTTCTGCAACTTGTGATTCATCATCTTCCTGCTGTACATCTCTGAGTAGCTGCATCTCCTCCACCAAGCCCATTTATGTAGTGGGAGTCTGCAATTTGTTCTCTCCTTTTCCCATGGCCAAATATCATTGAAAGTGCTCACTGCCAGGGAGAGTAAGAGGTACTGATGTGGATGCTTACTATAGGGTCCCAAGCTTTTTCCAGACAGAGTGTTTGCAACTTGTTACTTCTCAATGTTTATCCATGGGCCTTAGCGGTGTTTTGGCCTTACCCTCTACACATTCTTCTCTGTCATTTTCCTTGATCTCCAGCATGACCATGTCTTCCACTTCTCTTATCTTATGCCTTCCCTTGTGTCCTTCCTTCCCAAACCTTATTCTTTACTCAAATAAAGCTAAAATTGGTAAACCCAAGCTATTTATTTTATCAATATTTTATATAAAAAAATTTCTTTTCCTTTCCATACTTCTATCATAGCTACCATAGACTTTCTATATAGCTTGACATTTTGCCTTCAAATGACCCATCTTGTTTGATACATCACAAGAAATGCATCAGGAAAAATGTGAATGCTGTCCACTCTCTTTCTGTCAGAAATGTCAAATCTGACTTTCCATTGTTGCCCTAAAACTAATCCTTTCTACCAGCCTTCATTATGTCCCCAGCTCTCATCTAGCTTCTTAACACTCATCCAATCCTCCATCTTTGCCAAATTTGTTTACTTTATGTTCCAACTTCCATGGTTTCCTCAAAGGGAGTCTTCCTACTGAATATAGAACCCTAACTGCCTGTGTTCTGTAACTTCATCTTCTGTCTTCATGAAGCTCTTCATAATTCTGCCTCTTTGTCTGATTTTCCTGTCTAGTGGTTACGCAGATATGTCCTTTCTTCCATATTTGAACATTAGGTGTCACCTATTAGGTCTCCTGTTCTGAAACTAGCCTTACCTTTGATGCCTGCAAAAAAATGAACATCTTAGCGTTGGTTATGCAAGGTCAGTGGAAGGTAGTCTAAATGCCATGAAAAGCTCCATGACATTTCTACTGATTTCTGCAGACTCTGGGTTAAAGTTCTCATTTAGGACTATTATGATAATGTATTAATCAATATTTCTTTAACCTCACTATCATCACAGTCCTGATCAGTTATTTATTATTATGATTAACGTTTGCTACAGCAGTGGTGCTACGTGACCACAGGCAAGATTCATCTCCTGATGTGACCTATATGAATGCACAATAAGAAACAGACTTTGCCCTAGAGAAATTATGAACTGAGTAGAGAACTCAGACAATGAAATAGAGAGCTTTTCCAAAGTTGGCAATGTCAACTTTACAGCCAGGGACAGGTCTAACACCCTGTGTACCTTGATTATGCCCTGGAACATCAGAATACTTAGCAGTTCATAGAATCATAGAATCGTCAAGGTTGGAAAAGACCCTTAAGATCATCGAGTCCAACCGTTAACCCAGCACTGCCAAGTCCATCTACACCATGTCTTCAAGCACCGTATCTATCCGTTCTTTAAATACCTCCAGGGATGGAGACTCAACCACTTCCCTGGGAAGCCTGTTCCAATGCTTGACCACCCTCTTGGTGAAGAAGTTTTTCCTAATATCCAACCTAAACCTCCCCTGGCGCAACTTGAGGCGGTTTCCTCTCGTTCTATCACTCGTTACTGGGGAGAAGAGACCGACCCCTACCTTGCTACAACCTCCTTTCAGGTAGTTGTTCCAATAGAAGTGATCATTCACCCATCTTTAGTTTTTGCATAAAAAAAGAAGCCCAACGAGACAAAGTAGCATTTGGAAAGCTTGATACCAATAAAAATTCCATGTTCATTTCAAGTATATATACCACTACCATGTCGACATCAGCTAAGGAGCTAGTTCTTGGATCTTTTATAGCCAGTGGACACTATGCTTAAGCACAGTGTGGTTAGGGAATGTCAGCTGACTTGTCTAGTTTTCTACTTTTGAATGGGATGAATTGCACCCAATACTCTATCAATGGTTTTGACTAGAACTCTACCAATTACAAAGGGAGCCCAGAATGACTAATTTCAATGGAGATGTCCAAATTAAATGCCAACACTGTCTGACAAACACTGCTTCCCACTCCTTAGTATCTGCTAAGAGTCTACAGTTTTCCAGCTGTGGTGGCTTGCCATCAAAAATCCAGTCAAAGTTACCTAGACAAGCAGCAGCAGCATGGCCTTCTCAGAGAGGAGGCTTTGCTCTCTAGACAAAATTTCCTCCATGTGATCATGTTGCAAACAAGTTCTGCCTCAGAGAGTCAGGGCACAAAGAACAAAAAGGGATTTGAGCAGCTGGGTGGTGGGAGAAGGGAAGCGGAGGGAGGAGGGGGCTGGAATAGGAAAGTGCAGAAACAGTTTTAAATATTTGGAATCTGCAATTGTATTTCCCCCCCTCCCCCTCCCAGAGCTTCATTTTTTTTAGCCCAGATTAACTATTCCCCTACAATGCTTTTTCATAAAGGGATCAACTCCATTGTTTATAGAATTTGCTAATAACAGCCTCAGTCGCACTGTCACAGCAGAGTGATTCAATTACAAGACTGGACAATAAAAGCTCAATAAAGAAATTCAAATCCTTATTAAATTCTTTTTTTAAATTATTATTAAAAAAATACCTAAGCAGGCTAGGATTGCCACATTGGGAATTTACGTTGAACAGAAGAATGATATGATCTCTCTGAGTAGCACGGTGCAAATTAAAAGAGGTTTAGCATTAAGTGTTCATGGCACAAAAGCAATTTTAAGTACCTGCAATCAGCTTAGGTTGGCTAAGCCTAAATATGTACAAATCGTGTAATGGGCAATATCCCTGGCAGTACCATGCAGAGCTCTGACAGATGCGTTATCCAAGGTTGGAGAACAGCTCACTCAGCTCACGATGAGTGTCTGCATGTGCACGCACACTGCTCTGTGTGTGTGTGTGTGTGTGTGAGTGTGATTGTGTGTGTGTGTGTGTGGTTTGTGGGCCACCTAGTGTCCTGGTGCTGACTAGGCAAAATACTTTGCTCTTCATTTCTGGTAGCACAGATTTTAAGGCAAGAAAAGAACATTGCAATCACCTATTTTGACACCTTGCCAACCACAAAACAGGATAAAATGATCCAGGTATTGCTGCAACTTTCTCTTAACTGCTGCTGGAGACTCTTTCATAGAGGAGCATTTGATCTTTATTTAAATCCTTCCATTGGGAAATCCATTATTTCCCTTGCTAGTCATCTTAATTGCTAGTTATCTTTGCTGCAAGGAACTTACGTTTTCTGGAGGCTTTTTTTTCCCAGTCTGGCATAACTAGATGCCAACCTTTTTTAAAGTCTTCTACACTAAAAAGCTCTCCATTATAAGAAAATTTTGTCCTGTATAAACACTTAGAGACAGTGACTGAGACACATCTTAATCTTCCGTATGTTTAGCTTAACGCTGGGAGCTTTCTTAGTTTCTCAGTGCAGCGTCTGATTTCCAGGCTTTAGTTCATTCTTACAGATCTCTGAATTCTTCCAGTCACACTGGTATTCATTTCCATCCCATTCTCAGTCCTCTGATTTGTCACCAGCATGGTTGTAAAGCTCATTGAAATAAAAAAATTGTAATTCTCCTCCTCTCTATTTGACCACTCGTTTTTGTTAAATGTCTATGAACTTAATGGAATGTTCTACTGTTCTCAGAAATTTGATTAAAATTGTTGCACACATTAAAATAATTTTTGGAAGAATTATACAGTCACGTATACATGTACACACAGCTTGGTGTCATAAATGTCATGTTCTTAAGGTATAGGTAATAACATATGGCAGACAAAAAGACTACAAAGAGAGAGCGGCATGGAAATCACATGTAGTCCACTTAAGTTGATCATGGTGGGAGCCTGAAGCATTGGCTTAGCTTAGGTGTCATTGTAATGCCTTGATGAAGAGTGAATTCTATGCTTTCAGCTTATCTTTAATGTAATAACATCTCCCCATTGCTGGCCCTACAGGATGAAAAGATCTGAAAGCCTGAAGTAATGGAAGTCTAATCTGCTCTGCACTTTCGTGACCTTAAGATGCCACAACAGCCATAATGCTTAAGGTAGGTATCAAAAATGGGATCAATCTTGGACATGAGCTGGCAATGTGCACTCACAGCCAAGAAAGTCAATTGTATCCTGGGCTGCATCAAAAGTAGTGCGGCCAGCAGGCCAAGGAAGGTGATTCTTCCTTTCTACTCTGCTCTGGTGAGACCCCACCTGGAGTACTGCGTCCAGCTCTGCGGTCCCCAGGACAAGAAAACATGGACCTGTTAGAGCAGCTCCAGAGGAAAGCCAAAAAATGATCAGAGGGCTGGAAGACCTCTCCTATGAGGAAAGGCTGAGAGAGTTGGGGTTGTTCAGCCTGGAGAAGAGAAAGCTCTGGGGAGACCTTATTATGGCCTTTCAATATATAAAGGGGGCTTATAAGAAAGATGGGAAGAGACTTTTTACCAAGACCTGTAGTGACAGGACAAGGTTCAACGGTTTTAAACTGGGAGAGGATAGGTTTAGATTGGACATAAAGAAGAATTATTTTATATGATGAGGTGGTGAGACACTGGAACAGGATGTCCAGAGAAGTTGTCTCATCTCAAAGCCCCATCACTGGAAGTGTTCAACGTCAGGTTGGACAGGGCTTTGAGCAACCAGATCTAACAAAAAGATGTCCCTGTCCATGGCAGGAGAGTTGGACTAGATGATCTTTAAAAGTCCCAAACCGTTCTATGATTCTATAATTTTAGCAGTCTTAAAAAAAAAAAAAAAAAGTGTCTTGCTTGTGCTGGTAGTTTTGTCTCTATCTATAGTCAATAGAGGGAAAAGCAACAGCTGCAGGAAATGCTCTCTATCTCAGACACTAAGGAATGGGATGAACTACCTTCTGGCAATGTCTACTGGAGGGCAAATCATCTGGGCTATACAGCTGTCCCTTAAATCTCCCTCTCAGGTGCTTTGCTCTCTTCATTGACTGTACAGGGAGCTTGATCATCTTGCTTTGTCTAATTGCTTAACCTTCAGACAGCACAAATTAAGTGATGTGAAGACCACCTCATCATAAATTCGGTGGAAGACCGGTAGTCTTCCAAAACAACACAACGAGAGGTGTGAAAGTTTCATTTGTGATCTGACCTGTACTCACATAGCCACTGGGAACCATGGTGTGCACAGCTGGTCACTGCTGGATCCACTGTTGGAGGAGAAAGCTGTTGCAGTGCCAGGCAGAGGACAGCAAAACTGGAGAGCCATTCTAAGAGGCTGAGTGGTTGTCTGAGCACTGCTGCTGGTGCAGTCACCATAGTACATGTAGCAGCAGGTCCATGACAGAGGATGTGCAGATGTTAAAGGAAGTTGGAAAATGGCAGAAATGAACAAGTAAGTGGAGGTACATGGTGCTGGAGTAGAAGGAGGTTGCTACAGCTGCAGTTTATGAATGTTTCCTGGATGGAGATCATGCTGTATCTTGGAAACATTAGAGGTTTTGTCCTTGAATGGACACAGCTAATAATATAAGTAAGGAGAAGAAAATGATACTAGTGCTAGCCTTTGGTAGGGAGATCATCACCCAAAATTTCCTCTGTTGTCACAGACCCCTCTGTTGGATTCACCCATCCTTAGATAATTGTCTAAAATAGATCGCATGAGATGTCCTCTGAAGTGACCTTTCACTGATAAAAGCAGGAAACCTGGCTTAAAGCGGGGGCTTACATTTTAAATGGCTATTGTTAAGGGAGATTAATTCTACCCTCAGCACTCAATCTAAGTTAATCATCAAGGCTCTGCCTGTCAGCTCTGTGAAAACATGTGGAGCATCCACCCCATCTTAGGGTAGTGGTTTATGATTGCTGGGATAAACCGTCCTCCAAAGTGGCAGTTTATCTGCACTGATTATAGAGAGTGTGGAACAAGAAAGCTCTTCAGAAAGGTGCTTCAGTGACTTTCCTAAAAAAATCAGGCAGGATGAACATGGGCTTTCAAGTCTTTGCAACAGGGGCCCAGAGATTTTCAAGAGCTGCAGCTGGGTCCTGCCTTTATCACAGACTGACTGTGGAATGATGGATCTCCCCCACATTTTAGGGATACAATGGGGTGTTCATTCCTGATGCTAACAACAGCTAAGAAGCATTTAGTTTGGGGTTTACCTCACCTAAATGTTTACCACCTAAAACTTAAATGTTGAGTCCTATCTTGAACTGGATGTCTAAGACGTAAAGTAGAATAAGTCATCTCTAGAAGTACCCATTTCTGCTCATGGTTCGTTTATTCCTAGCTTGAATTAAACATCCATTTTTTAAGTGGCCACCTGTAAACAAGTGAAGTCTCTGCCTTCCAAAGTGTAGATGAGCATGACTGATGTCTGCCAGATGGAGGTAGAGCTCTTAGAGGTATTGTCATATGCCTTAGGTACACAGCAGAAGGTTTCTTTTGGTTTCAGTAGTGAACGCTGGCGCATTTGAAGCAAGAATGATCTGAATCCGTTCTCTTTTCTCTCCTGAATTAAGAAACGCTCACAAAGCATGGTAACAGTGAGGCAAACGTGGCTTTTTTCCCCCATTTTTCACCCACTAAATAAATGTAAATGATATAGGCTGATCAAATCCAGCCGACTGCTTTGGACACTTTATGAATTTTCTAATATAAACTTCTCAAAAGCGGAATGAATTTCTAGGCTAGCAGGCATACGTTTTTTAATTAAGAGAAAAGCATTTATTAGAAGGGATAAGAGCGCTAAATCTGATCAATATACCTTTGAAGCTCCCAGCCCCCTGCTTTATTCTGTGAACTTACACTCCCTGAAATGTGGCATGGCTTTATATTTCACAGCATCCATAACACGGATTTATCAAAGGTCACTATGGCAACATCCAGGCAGTCCGAGACAAATACGTGTATGAGCATAGAAACAAGACAAAACAAACTGAAATCGCCCTGTTCCCACCCAGTCTTCTCCCCTGTCCCTTCAACTCCAAATTTAGATGAATGCTATTATTAATACTCCAGTTGATATTACCTCAGCAGAGATTGAAAAGCAGGAGAGAGTTCACACCGCACATACGGAGAGGAATATCAGCGTTGTATAGGCGCATTGCACGCATAGGATCACTGGGGCTATGGGTAACTCTGCCGAATAATTGTATTGGCATGTGTGAATTCTGGGAATCAGAACCGCCTAATATTTGTTTTGGCTGTGTTTCCATGGCAATAAGTGCACTTGCTATTAATTCTCTAGTTTATTACTAGTCTTTATTCCTAGTATTTGAGGAAGGGGGTTATTCATATTCACTTTGGAATTCCCGGCCATATATATATGAACCTGAACTTACTAACAGTAAATAAATATATGTATAAAATATATAAAATGAGGCACTCAGAATCATGAATCTCTACGCTGACAATGATAAGCATTTTCAGAAGTGATTGGGAACTTTGAGATATACCAATCCTCTTCTACTAATAGTATTTGAAGCTGTTCTTTTGGAGACATCTAACCACAGCTGAATTAACAACATATTTTTTTGCTTTATTTTGCTCATTTTGGAAAAAGGGCCACTTTTAGCATTTTATTCCCTGGAAACAAGGAAAAGTGTCCAGAAGGTGAAAGAGTTCAGAATATTTTTTTACTTCTCTGTTCACGTAGATATTCATATATTGTCATATACTGCACACACAGACCAGTACATGCGTACAAATCTATACGAAAAAGTATCAATGGGACTGCAGTTGAAAAGTGAATTTCTCAGTAATTAAGATAAGACAAAACAAAAGTTTATTGTGAAACCTTACCTTTCTCCCTTTTATTACATGTTATCTTGCAACTTAATGATATGGTAGACACTTATATTTAAATGGGAACCTCCCATGGTGAGAACCATGCCCAGATAGCAGCAGTTATTCGTTATAAAATTTTAGCTTTATTCTGCAGTAGTTGCTTCCAGGATGTATTTTCTGCCCGTAGTTCAAAGGCTGCTCTAAAGACAGAACTGTTTGTTTCCTCCTGGGCTTCTTTTGGCATTTCTGAGTGGTTTTCCAATGTTAATCATCTTCAGAATATCCCTCTGAGATGGGAACATTGTCTTTATTTTAATAATGGGAACCTGATAAATCGATTAAGATTAACATGAAAAGTGTCCGGTTATTTTGGTGTCCAGGCTGAGCTCTGAGTTCCTGCTTTGGCAAAGGTTTAAGAATTTATACCTTCTTAATCTCTTCCAACTTCATCTGTCTAAAAGCAATTTCTTTCTTTGAGCTACTCATTTTCTCAGTCAGTGGGGAGAAACAAGCACATTCAGAGGTGCTTCATCTAATGTGTCTTAGATGACGATATTGGGATAAGATGAATTGCCCTCCAGAGGGACTAGGGCAGATAAACCCCACATTATTTATTTATTTGAAGAAGTTTCCCTTGATTTCAGTTGCAGTTAGGCATGCTTAATACTTCATTAAGACACTGGAAAATAATGGTGTCAGGGACTTGAGGGAGATCATCTGAACCTTGTCTATGCTCCTGCCCATCAGACCTCAGAAACTCAAGTCACAACACACAAAAAAAATCCGTGAGTGACCACTTGCGTGAAGTTTGCACTAAGCAACTTTGCCTGAGTCATCCAGCAGCTGTAGGAAGAGCCAGAATATAATCCTGAAGGGAGGGTTTAATTTATGGAAATGCCTCTCAAATTCTGCAACAAATGAGGCGAGGGCCGTAAAGCTGGCAACCTCATATAATATTTGCTCCCCTTCAGCTGTAGACCTTGCATCTACTGTTCTCACTGAGGGAAGGGTATCATGGAAAAAACAGCACTATAACATGCAATAAAAGCGTGCATCGGGTATATGTTTGAAGGAGCTGATAGAAAAGTTTTCAGACTGTCTTAATTTTGGCAGTTTCTAACTTTGAAGAACTTGATTTTGCAACCATAAGATTGTCCTTTCAGTGCTTCCCAATGCAATTTTCTATTAATTATTTTTTAAAAAAGGGGAAACTAAATAATAAATTTTGGCATGTTGCCTCGTATGGGCACCCACACAGATCTTCCTGGGATTTGCTGCATAACAAGAATTCCTGGAGAGCGGGGCTCTCATCCCTAGTTCAGGTAGGGTAACCCTTTCTTAGCAGGTCACAGGGGTACTGGAGGTGCAGAGGACAGCATGGGAGTACTGTGCTTTTCAGCAGATGGAGATTATCCCGCCTGTCCTTATGCTCCTAGGCAATCCTCATCCCTGTGCCTCTATCTGTTAGCTCCAGGCTTTTGTTGCTAATTCTTAATCTTGGTGTTTATCATAGCCAGTCACAACGGGAAGGGAAGGGAAGGGAAGGGAAGGGAAGGGAAGGGAAGGGAAGGGAAGGGAAGGGAAGGGAAGGGAAGGGAAGGGAAGGGAGGGGAAGGGAAGGGAAGGGAAGGGAAGGGAAGGGAAGGGAAGGGAAGGGAAGGGAAGGGAAGGGAAGGGAAGGGAAGGGAAGGGAAGGGAAGGGAAGGGAAGGGAAGGGAAGGGAAGGGGGAAGGGAAGGGGGAAGGGAAGGGAAGGGAAGGGAAGGGAAGGGAAGGGAAGGGAAGGGAAGGGAAGGGAAGGGAAGGGAAGGGAAGGGAAGGGAAGGGAAGGGAAGGGAAGGGAAGGGAAGGGAAGGGAAGGGAAGGGAAGGGAAAGGGAAAGAAGGAGAAGGGAAGGGAAAAAGAAACAAGATTCTGAAAATTTAATCCCAAAATTTGAAAGATAAAGAAAAATTTTTAAAAAGTTTAAAACAATCTTGACAGCCAGTACTCCAAGCCTGCCCTATAGATCTATATAATATTATGATCTTTTTAACTTTTCCCTGCTTGTATCAGCCCATTCCAGAACAATAGTGTGCTTTGATACACACATACAACATGTTCAGAATTTCCTTAGCCACTGTGAAATGCATGAAAATATATTCAGGGCTGTATACTAAGGTATTTAAGACATGCCATGAAAGACAGGAGGAGAGGAAGTTACTTGGAAAAAAGTAGGGTACATTTTTCCACCAGGAGAAAAAGATAATTCTCAACCTCTTTTCCTGGAAATTGATTTTATTTTATCTCATTCTTTGTGAGAGCACCATCAGCACAACATTGTTAACAAGGTATTGAAAATTAAACAAAATAATAAAGTGGTGGTAAAGGAATCCAGAAGTAAGTTCTACCTCAGTGGAAAAAAGAGTGAAACGGATATTAATATTTAATGTGGTGGAGGTGACAAGTGAAATGAGTACTCATTTCCCCTCTCCCTGGTACTACGCACAGAGATATGCACCTCCTCATTCACACATATGCATTGATGCCTACTTTAGCCATGGATAGGAAAAGCTTTTCCTTTTACAGGTTCCGAATTAAACTAAAGACTTCATTTAGCAAGCACATAAACACATGGTTACCCCTATGCAGGCATTTAAATCCCAGTTTTCAGTGAGTTTTACACATGTATAATTACACAGTTATGTAGTTAATTGATTTGGTTGTTAGGGTCATGTCTCACAAGGTTCTGAGTGATCAAACCACTTGAGAATGGGATTACTTTTGAGGACATGAAATCATTAGGATTAGTTTTGAGGCATTTTATAGACTGAAACTACTCCTAAGGAACCATAAATCTTTTTTTCTGATCAGATTAAACACAAGAAATGGTTGTACCACAGATATAAATAAATATAATCCAGCCACTGCAAATGAGATTGTTGGTCTTGTTAAAGCATGTAGAAAAGATAGAGGCCATAGGACCCATATCAATAAAACATATAAAACCTTGCTGTGCACTTGTTAACTAAAGTTTTACTTGGGAGAAGAGGAGGGCAGGGTGTGACGGACTCAGACAACTGCTGAATTCAGTGTTGGCCACTGGATTTCAAGAACAAGAGGTGACCCGACTCTACAGAGTTCAGAGGAAAGCAGCAAGAAAGATCAGAAGTCCAGCGAACGTGGTCCAGGAGTGCAGACTGAGGGAATTACACTTACCTATTCCAAAAGAAGGAATATATGTGTATATACTTGTGTATAAATATATATATACACAGCATTTAGAAAAATGAAAAAGTTTTTTTCCATGAAATATTAATCTTATTACCAAAAGAATCCAATTCCAAATCTTTTCCAAGGATGACAAAATAATAAGGGTCCTTGTCTCTGCTATTATGACATGTCTCAAAAATATGTCATGATTTCAAGATAAGACCTCCAGAGCTTATTTTTTTTCCTAATTCTGCATCTCCTATACTACCAGAACGAATGATGGCCATCTCAGCCTTTACAGGGAAGGACATACTGATGTTCAGGCTTAGGGAGTATGGGTTCAGACAGTAGATGTGTAGGTGTACTCTATGACTTTAGTCATTTTATCTAATCCCATTCAGTCTCTTGGTCAACTCATCTAATTTCTTTCTGCCACTTTCTTATTTCTTAGATGAACACAGTGTTCCTTTCTTCTGTGTCTGATCAGTTTTATCTGTTCATATGGGAAGACTCATGAGATGGGACTACCTCTCCCATGCACTTAAACAGCACTTAGTATAGTGACTGGAAGTTGTAGAGCAGTATAATATATGTACCTGTGCTTGCTCCCCAGAAGAAGGAATCAATCCTGCCCCATCTCTTTTGCTTAGAACTTAATAGTCCTGACGGATTTTTAATGTCCTCTAGTCTCGGGATGTGGAATATACCAAATTCTCCATTTTAAGTTCTCCAGGGCATTGTGTCCATAATGTTCTGGGCTAATAAATGAACAGGATTTATTAATGTATTTATCTATTTTATACCTCTTCTCAATAACTCTGTGCCTCACAGTTGACTACTGGTTGCTCCCTTGAAAAAACTAATGATGGGAGGAATTTGGCTCCAGGGTTTGGTTGTAAAAGTTTTACTATATTCTAAATCCAGAGCCTCTTGACAGCTGGCAGCATGGATTTCACCCTCTGACAGGGTATTGGTTTCCTGGCATGTTGAAGCTGATTAAATTATTTTCATATTATTCTAAATGAGTCTTAGAGAGTCTGTGGTGATTGGATGTTTCAGCGATGCCATAAACTTGGATACCTGCTAAGCAGCTATGAAATATGAAGAATTATGGAGCAGTTTTGATCAGTACAAGATGAGAAAAATAGCTGGGGCAGGCAAAGCTTTAAGAATTCCTCAAAATACCCACTTTTTCATTATTAATACAGTGCATGACCTGAGAACATACTCCATATTAATATCAGAAGGTGGAGATTTATGCTGAAGGATAGAAAAGGGACCCCAGAATGGGAGTCATTCATGTTCTTCCTTACATCCTCGCCGCCCCATCCCATTTTCATTAAAGAAAGGTCTGGGCTCACCTTAGCTTCCTGTATTGCTTTCTTGTCACTCATGCCCTGGCTAAATGTGCGAACACAGAAGCTGGGCATTACTGTTTCAGGAGATGAAAGACAAGAATCATGACCGGTGTGTGGAGTCAGAGTCATGTAAACTTTGAGTCTGTGTCCATTGCACAGGGAAAGAGGAATACAGATTTAGTGAGAGGATGCACACAAAGGATAATTCTTACACGGTTCTCTTGGTACCTTACATCACATTGTAGATTTTTCTTACATGCAAGCCTGGTTAACACCACATTTGCTATTCCTGAACATGATTACTGACCAAACAGAGATGCCTGCTGTAAAGTAAATGTTTCAGTCAGAGCTAGTCATCTAAGCATATGTGGTCTTCACTGAGAATCCAGCCAGTATAGTCAATGTAGTCTAAGAAATAACTCATCTTATCTTAAAGTCTTTACTCAACATAAATCAGATGAATCAATCCTTAAAATGCTTATTCCTCTGTATTGAATGAAATGGGAACCTGGGTTTTGAATTGAGACAGAGATACCTAAGGTAAAAGGATGAAACACAGTCTGATGAAGCTCATCCTTCCTGTGAGCCGAGCTATGAAGCCAGCAGTCTTTCCTGCTACCTTCTCACCAGCTCCTTCTGTCTCTCCCGTTGGTGCAATGATGCACCCAGCCCAGCAAACACTCTAGTTTCTCCTAAGGGCAGCTGTGTGCTTTCCTTCAGGTAAGATAAATCTCATTAGTGTTCGTCTCTGACATACAAGGCCAGGGAGCTACTATTAATTACTCTATCTATCTGTATTATCACAGTACTTAGGGTACTGCTGTTTGGTGTGGATATCTATATAAGAAGCTTGTCTCTGCTTTAAAGAGCTAACATATTGTTTTCATCAGTGAGTCCTGATAAACAATGCCTGGATCAGGTACCTGAGGTGGGAGGCATGTGTATGGCCAAGTTTGTTTTTTCCACTAGCTCACCAGAAGCTACATCATTATATTTTTTTTTAAATTGCTCTTTGTTGGTTTTCCCTCTCCTCCTCCCCTCTCTCCAAAAACCATCCTGTTTCCTGCCTTAATGAAATGATTTGAGGGTCTGCATAGACTCCTAATCACAGAAGACACACTTTGAGAGAAAGACCATTGCAATTGGAAGTGAATATGGCTTTCAGGAGCCAGTTGCCACAAAGTGAATTGGGCCAGAGATAACAAACTGTTATTGTGAGCCATGACTGTGGACGTGTGTGGTATCTCCTTTCTCAGGAGATCTTACAAAGATGCTGATTCTTGTGCTGTCTTCCTCCTTTGGCTGAGCAGAGTGCCAGCCTTTGGGGCTGTCATTTTACAGTGTGAAAGACAGACATGAGATGCGCTGGCAAGAGGTTTCCAGGCAGTAGGGTAATTTAGCCAAAGAATTCAAAGCCACAGTCTCTCCCCTTCCTACCCACCGGATTATAACTGCAGCCAGAAGAGAGATGCAGATGAAACGAGAGAGCAAGAGAATGCGGTTACTGTGCCGAGAGGTATGGTCCAAAGAAACACATTAATTTTGTTAGGGCTTGGGCCAGCAGAAGGGGCCCAGAGTGGCAGTGAGGGAAGAAGATGAAGGAAAAAGGGGGGATTATGAAGCCCATTGCCTAATGCACATTGCCTGGTGTTGCTGGTTGCCTGCTTCAAGGCCACCCACATGGGGTAAGTGACACTCGTGAATGACTTAGTAAAACTCACAGGGCCTGTCAAGGCAGCGAACAGGAGTCTCTCTCTTCGTCAAAGAAGGAGTCATTTAAAAACAGAGCCGTGAAGGGGGAATAGGAGTGTGGGGGGGTGGTAACAGAAACACAACAGCAATGAGAAAACATGAGGTTTCACAAGCAGGGCTGAGGTGGTCGGCACTACCTTGCTATCAGCACCCGGCACTGAGACTGATGGGGTTTTGTTCTCCCCAGACCTGGTGGCGGATGCCAGCTTGGAGGAATGAGTCAGGCTCACCGTTTTAATTCTTTGGACATAAAACTCAGCGTGAGGTACGATGGCGAGCTGCAGTCGCGCTTGACAGAGGCCACCTAGAAAAGCCAATGTTGTTCTTAGTGGGGTTACCTCATCCTGAGCCAATAAGTGGGAAAAATCCCAGAATCTCACCCTTCACCAATGCTCTGCATCTCCAACTGCTTGCTACAGTCCATAAGAGCTACAGAAAAACATTTGAAAGCTCTCCAAGCTGAAGGAGCCTCATGAGGCTTTCTGAAAGTAATAAAGCTACTTCTTCCTAATCTTTGTTTTTCTTCCTTTTTTTTTTTTTTTTTTCTTTTTGGCTTGCTGGTAAGACTAAGAAATGATAGGCTAAAGTCCAGATTCAGGTCACATCCAGTTGCTTGTGTACTGATTTTTCAACTTCCAAAAGAAATGGGAAGTTCAGTGTGACTACTGATGCAGCATTGATTTTATCAGAAAGGACTTTCCCTGTCTCATTCCACAGAGTCATTTCCTTTTCAAGCAAGCCCAGAATTTCAAGGATTAATATTAAATTTATCTCAGTCTTCGCATAGAAAGACATGACCTGCATAGAGGCATTGTCGCCAAATTCAAACCTGGTCTAATTTGACAATGAAAAGTCAGAGGATTTTTAAATGGAGCAAAACTGTAATTGTGTTTGGGTCAAAGTGTTCATTTTCTTATTTAACTGTACAATAATGACCTTTCAGTGCCATGTCTGAGATACACAGATTTCTCACTGTTCAACAGTGCACTAACTCAAAATAAGAGTTTGCACTTAAAGCTTGAAGGACCTTGCAATCAAAACAATTGAGAAAGAAAGAATAATTTTCCCCCATTTTGCAGGAGCTAAGGCACAAACATGAATGCATTTATCCAGGAATCATTGACACATCTGGAAAGTTGCTGACCTCTACAGGCCCCAACCAATAAGCTGGTAATGAAGTTTCCTTCCTCTAAAAACATATCTGTGACTTGTGAAGTACAACTCAAAGGCAATAGACCCTTTTTTGTGAGTTCACTAAAGACAGAATCTCTGAGAAACTCCAGAAACGCAAAAAGAAGCATCAATTTTTTTAAAAAAAATTTCTTCTTTCTTTTTTTTCAACTTTGCACAGCCTCTGAGTTTTTGATCTGCCAAGTTTCACACAGCTCTAGTTAATTCTTGTTCAAGAAGCAAGTCTTCTGACTCAGAGTCATATCCTAAAATTCTTCCTTATGAAGGTTTCACGCTACTGAGGGCCAGCAATGCAGATCCATTTGCTGATGTGATTTGACTAATCCCCCTATAATGAGGAAGTGGAACAGCTGAGATGAAAGCCTGAGCTCTCACTGTGCAAAGGTATGAACTAATAAGCAAAGCTAAGCTAATATGGGGATCCGGGCATTCCCGGAGGGGATTTGAACCAAACTGACTTTGGTGGTTTTGATCAAAATGGATGCCAAAAAAGTTATTGAAGGATCCAAAAACTAAAGCAAAAAGTCAACAATACTACCGCCTGTCTGTTCATTCATGATACTATTAGCCATTCAGGGGCAAAAAAAATACTAAACTTACCCCAAATTTCAATACATGTCAGAACTTTCATTGTCCCGTTCACTTATTTGCAATGGACAGCAAACATCTGTGGACTGCATTCGTATCACTGAAGAAATGCATACATCTGTGTGCTTGCTAGGGGTATTTAAAACTGCGCACAGAGATGGGATCACGCAAGGGAGGAATGTAATGAGATTAATATGGACTGCAGTTAGTCTGGGATAAACCCTATGAAAAGTGAGATTTATTAGCCCGTGGAACTGAATTTCTAGAAAAATTGACCCACTAACTTGAGAAATGTAAAACTATCCCAAAACCACATGGCAGAGAATATGCTGCACATCCTTGGTGAACAGATATATATCTTTCTGAATGGCATTTTCCAGTCTCTGAAATGTAAGAATAATGTTTTGCCTTTTACGTTGCTGTGAGGCTGCAGACTTTATAATGATGGTGCTGTTCTCACAAAATAAAAGACAGACTTGACCCTAAGGAATTTCCTTTCTCAGTCATCAATTAAATACAATTTTTAAGCATGAATTTTCCTTTATGTAATATGCCTAAATCTATCCCTATTAAACAAAGTATGCAGACACAAGAAGAACTTTATAAGGATTTAGTGCTTGCTTAAGCAGTTTGGTGGATCAGAGCTTAAAGAAGTAGGGTTACTCTTAAATTAATAAGAATAGGAGAATGAGAAATCAAGGCCCAGAGAGTTCGAAGTATTGATGTCAGAGATGCCAGTGATGAGACAAGAGGGACCAAATGGAATTTGCTGCAAAGCCAATACACAATTGATTAAAAGTAAAAAAGACATTTTGAAAGAAGTTTCAGTAGGTTACTACCAATTAGATGGAAAGCCTTGGCATGTCATTTTGTGATTTGGTATTTTTCTTCATACTGAGAGATGGACACATGGAAAATTCCATTGTTTAAGAATCTTGTTTTCCTCTCAGGGTGAATTACTGGTTGCAGAGCACTATTACTGTGACAGCTAGCTAGTTAGCTAGCAGTTTCTCCCAGGAACGTAAATTAAAGTGCTAAGCTGCACTGTACTGGGTATGTGAAGGGTACCCAATTCAACTGTCCATGACTGGTATCTAATGCCATTTAAGATGCCTCAGAGTATCCTCTCTGGCATCTGTTTCTCTACAAGAACACAAGGCTGGTGTCAAACCTGCCAGGAGCAAGTAAGTACTCAAAATATTTATATGTCTCAAAGGACTCCAGACACCAATGAACGGATGACTGAATCAAGCCGACATCCTCCTCCCTGAGTGACGTTTCTGGTGCAGAATCTTGAAAATAACCCAATGATGGGGCATGATGCTGAGGTGGTGATGATGGGGGAGGATGAGGAAGATGGAGAAACAACAGTGGCTGGAGAAGCTGGGAGGGCTGAGAGGAGAATCTAACAAACAAGTTGCTGGAAAATGAGGTGGGAAGAGAACTGGGGAAAGCTGATTCTACAGAGTGCAGGGAGGACAACTTTCCATTACGGTGATGGGACACAAGCACTGCATAAGATCATTTGGATCCTCCAAGTTGATAAAGAGAGATTGTGTTACATCACAGTCATCTTCTGCTCCTCCAGCATTTCAAAGGGAACTACTCTGAGCTCATCCCAGCTAAAATAAGTCTTTGGCATGTGTTCCAAGGCCTTGATTCCACCCCGGTCTGACACTTAGAGCCACCCACCAAGAAGGAAAGCAACATCACCAAGCGTAGCCAGCTGGGTGCTGTCAGAGACAGCCAAAACCTTCATGCAGACTGCAGAGGAAGAACCGCAGCCCCATCCCAGGCCAAGAGGAAAACCATTTCTCTGAATTCATATCCTCCACTGACATTATTAATCAGGCTGACATGGGGCTGTGCACATGAGGAGAGGGCAGAGAGCAAACTGCTTTTACTCGAATAAAAAAAAAGAAAGAGGAAAGATCTCCTAACAGCATTCTCACAAGTTATGTCCACAGACTTGCCAAATCTCCAATAAGACATGTAAGCCTCATCCAACTAGTTCTGGTTTCAAATGCCCCCACAATTACACCTGTATCCGCTATGTTCACATTTGCCAAGGCCTTCCAGGACTCTGTGTTGGTCACAGCTGGTCAGATTGCTCTGAGCTTTGCCAGCCATCTGTGCCGGGGTGTTTGGAGTCAGGCTATGAGAAGGAAGCAGCCAGGGATCTGGAGAGAACAGTTTTATTTGGAAAGTGCATTCCCCAGCTGCAATACTTCATTAAAGGCCTTTCCTCATGATGTGAACACAGCCAGCCAGTCTCCATCACGGGACCCAGAGTGAGCCTATCTCCATCATGTGCTGTGCTGCTCTCAAAGGCAAACAGGCTTGAAAAGTCAAATTCTTGTCCCCAAAGACCACATTAATTTTCCCAGGGAATGCACAGAAGGGTTTGAGAAAAGTGTGCAGGTGTAGCTAGAGGGTGCTGGTTGCTCTTCATGGGGAAGTTTGTGAAAAGGAATCCTAGGGCTCCCTGCCTGAACTGGGATTCAAGTTGCAGATTGAGACACAAAAATGTGGGTGTCTGCAAGCAGGTATAAAGTCTAGAGAATTCTTCAGTTCATTCTGTATTAGTTATCTGGGTGTTCTTGCAGTTGCCCACTCACAGGTATCTTCTGCACTTTGAGTTGGCTTATGGAGTCTGGCATGAATTCTGGAAAAGCACAGATTTCCTACAGGTCCTGTGACACATCTAGCAACTTGATTCAGATATCCCAGCTATGCTAGAGCATCTCAAATGGCCATAGATGCTTCTACCATAGGAAAATGAGTTGAGCCCACTTACTTGGTGTGCTGGTTTTGGCTGGGGTAGAGTTAATTTTCTTCATAGTAGCTAGTATGAGGCTACGTTTGGGATTTGTGTTGGAAACAGTGCTGATAACGCAGGGATATTTTAGTTATTGCTGAGCAGTGCTTACACAGAGTCAAGGCCTTTTCTGCCTCTCACCCCACCCCACCAGCGAGTAGGCTGGGGGTGCACAAGAAGTTGGGAGGGGACACAGCTGGGACAGCTGACCCCAACTGACCAAAGGGATATCCCATGCCCTATGACATCATGCTCAGCATATAAAGCTGGGGGAAGAAGAAGGAAGGGTGGGACATTCAAAGTGATGGTTTTTGTCTTCCCAAGTAACCGTTAGGCGTGATGGAGCCCTGCTTTCCTGGGGATGGCTGAACCCCTGCCTGCCCATGGGAAGTAGTGAATGAATTCCTTGTTTTGCTTTGCATGCACGCACAGCTTTTTGGTTTACCTATTAAACTGTCTTTATCTCAACCCACAAGTTTTCTCACTTTTACCCTTCCAATTCTCTCCCCCATCCCACCAGGGGCGGGGAGTGAGTGAGTGGCTGTGTGGTGCTTAGTTGCTGCCTGGGGTTAAACCACCACAGTCCATTTTGGCACCCAATATGGGGCTCTAAGAGTTGAGATAACAACAGATCTGACCAGGGCATGTTAAAACAAATTTGTTATAAGCATCTATTATGAGGTTTATAGTCTCTGGTCACAATATTTGCTCTCAGAGTTGTATTTGTTCTCAGAGTTTAGTTATGTGACACCTTACGTGCTGTATACGTTCCCTGTTGTGCTGTTTATCATCTCTGGGGGCTGGATTAAGGTTATCATTTTGCTATACTGTGTAACAGTAGTTTATGATATGTTAAAATTACTGGTTGTGAGACTAATCTGGTATTTGTACTCAGCATTGCCATCATCTGCATACTTTGGGAACCGTCCCTTGGAAACTATTAATAATTACACTCTACCTTTTCTCCTCAGAGAGCCAATTTATGGTGGAGACAAGGGGGGACACTTTCGCCTTTTCCTTCACCTTCCCCTTCTCCTCCTAGCTAGTTACAATAGCTCTTGGGAATTTTTAAAACCCCTGGGATGTTCAAACCAGCACGTTCCTATTGCAATGTCTCCTGAATGTGTTTCAGGTCTTGTTTAAGGTTAAACAACTATTTAAGAATACCACCCAGAGATCTGCTCTGAGGCTGGATAGTTATGAGTGGCAGGATGTGTGGGATAGTATGGGCAAGTACTTAGGACAGTGGGCACCTCCAATGTTTTGGAACTTCACCCCTGAACAAGTGTAGAATCCTGAAAAACTAGGAAAATATTTGGAAAAAATATGCTGTCACCCTGGCAATTCCAGAGCGACACAAATCATTGCAACATGCTGAGGCCTGGCCCATGCCTACCTGAGCCCTGCTCAATGCTACTGAGTACCCTCAAGGGGAAGAGAAGGTCTCTGGGTCTGACGACAAAGCGACAGCCACTGCAGCTACTCCAACCCCCGGCAGCAGGCACTGCGGCTACCTCCCCCTCCTCCCCCTAGTTTAGGTAAACATCTCCCTAGTCTCCACTGGCTGTATCTCCATTGGCTATACTGAGAGCCTAGATACTTTACATAAGATTTATCTAAACAGAGGCGTCCAATGTTCTTTCAGGTGACATCCAAGACATATGCAAATATAGTGGTATTTATGACACAGGACTTGTAGTGCCCTTGCGCTCCTGTGAACTGAAGCATTAAGCAAATTTCTGGACTCTATTGACAGTATGGGCTAGATCGTCAGTGATTATGATAGAAGTTTTAACAACTGCTTCACATGTAGAAATCTATAGTAGGGTTCAGCAGCTTGAAGACAGGAACTGAGGCTCATCTCAGTGTCAAAACATGGATGTTTGCAACCATTTGGGACACACAATGCATCTGAGAACACTGCATGAAGTTATCACAGTAAGCATGGACGAGGGATGGATAGTCTCCAAATATAGTGAGTAATTCAACTAATTTCTTTCACTATACAAACCTTAAAAAACATCTATAAAGGAGAACAAGCACCCTAAGTGTTCTTCATCAGCAATGCAGAAAGAGGTGTTTCTATAATGTAGTTCAGCTCACGAAGACGTGACTGTAGAGAAATTGTAGAGGAACTGAGCTCTCAATCCATGTTTTCCAGTGAAATGCTAAAGGTAGAAGGACTTAACATTGCCCTTGAACTCTCAAAACGCTCTAACTAAAAATAATGAGGATAGATTTTATCATTATATGTCTGAGATTACCTGTCTCCCAGGGCAACTATGCTTTTGTTTCTGATCTCAGAATGGAGCAAGCCCAAAAGTGACTCAGATCTACCACTTGTAACTGTCACCAAGATTCAGAGCGAGGTTTATACTGGATACAAGAAACACCTACATTGAATCAATGCTGAAACAGAAAACTTGCCTGCAAATGCAGTGATTGTTGTAGCTGTCAGGTCCACAGGCTGGGATCCCTTTTAGAAGGTCATCCAGTACTGGATTGCCTAAGCAAGCAGTCTTTTGTGTCACAGTTTTGGCATAATTTCCCTTATTTGCCTCCAGGAGAAAGACGTTTTCTCAATCTCCATAGCTAATGATGTTCTTGTATTCCTTGAAATGCATGAGGCACCCTCAGATTTCCATGAAACAATGGCCAACTGTCCTTTATCATTCATGTTAATATTGCTGCAATACTGTTGATGTCGCTTTGCATTTCTGAGATGTGACCTTGTTTGCTTTCACCCACTCACCCACATCCACAACAACATAACTGACCTATGCTAGAAGATGCTTCTACCAGATTGTACCAATGACCTTCCTGGGTTAACTATCTGCCACGTGTGTTTATTGCTCTGTGGCTAGACTAACATTAGCATGTTTTGTGGGCTGCTCATCACCTCCTGCTGAGCTGCCTGGTCTCCAGCTTTGTCTGACTAACTTGGATGAGCTGTCTTTGGACATAGAGTAGGAAAGAGAGAGCATGTGTGAGAACATGTGAGTTCTAGGACATAGAGACAAGAATACCACATTTATAAAATCTCATCCCCTGACATTTAAATCCACAGGGACAAGTGCTGTTATTTGTAGGGAAATGCATCATGCAAAGTTCAAAGTCATGGTGGAAACAGAGGTATGGGAATGGGAGAGAGTCTTGAGCTCCAATTAGGAGGCAGAAAATGGAAGACAAAATCCTACAGGAGCTCTATATGTAGGCAAAGTGCCTTCAGTCTCTCTGTAAGTGAGAAAGAGCCACTATATACACCAGCTAAGTGAGTTATGGGTATCAGTCCTCCCCTCCCCTCCCTTCCCTTCCCTTCCCTTCCCTTCCCTTCCCTTCCCTTCCCTTCCCTTCCTTCCCTTCCCTTCCCTTCCCTTCCCTTCCCTTCCCTTCCCTTCCCTTCCCTTCCCTTCCCTTCCCTTCCCTTCCCTTCCCTTCCCTTCCTTCCCTTCCCTTCCCTTCCCTTCCCTTCCCTCCTTCCCTTCCCTTCCCTTCCCTTCCCTTCCCTTCCCTTCCCTCCCCTTCCCTCCCCTTCCCTCCCCTCCCCTCCCCTCCCCTCCCCTCCCCTTCCCTCCCCTCCCCTCCCCTCCCCTCCCCTCCCCTTCCCTTCCCTTCCCTTCCCTCCCCTCCCCTCCCCTCCCCTCCCCTCCCCTCCCCTCCCCTTCCCTTCCCTCCCCTTCCCTTCCCTTCCCTTCCCTTCCCTTCCCTTCCCTTCCCTTCCCTTCCCTTCCCTTCCCTTCCCTTCCCTTCCTTCCCTTCCCTTCCCTTCCCTTCCCTTCCTTCCCTTCCCTTCCCTTCCCTTCCCTTCCCTTCCCTTCCCTTCCCTTCCCTTCCCTCCCCTCCCTCCCCTCCCCTCCCCTCCCCTCCCCTCCCCTCCCCTCCCCTTCCTCCCTTCCCTCCCTCCCTTCCCTTCCCTTCCCTTCCCTTCCCTTCCCTTCCTTCCCTTCCCTTCCCTTCCCTTCCCTTCCCTTCCCTTCCCTTCCCTTCCCTTCCCTTCCTTCCCTTCCCTTCCCTTCCCTTCCCTTCCCTTCCCTTCCCTTCCCTTCCTTCCCTTCCTTCCCTTCCCTTCCCTTCCCTTCCCTTCCCTTCCCTTCCCCTCCCCTCCCCTCCCCTCCCCTCCCCTCCCCTCCCCTCCCCTCCCCTCCCCTCCCCTCCCCTCCCCTTCCCTTCCCTTCCCTTCCCTTCCCTTCCCTTCCCTTCCCTTCCCTTCCTTCCCTTCCCTTCCCTTCCTTCCCTTCCCTTCCCTTCCGTTCTTAAGGACATATTGGTTAGAGGCAGGGAAGGGAATGTTAATTCTGTGACGACAGGATGTCATTACGTTGCAATGATTCAAGACATGCTAAAGAAACAAAAAAAAGACAACCAGATGATCTTTTATCATACCTGTGAAAGTTAGATAACCATTGAGGAAGGTAGAGTTTTGTTGTTATTTTATGCTTGAAATGTGTTTTTTGGGAAAAAGAAATTTTGATAGTGGGTTCTGCCCTCAAATGTCCTTCACTGTCCGTTTTTTCTTTCCCCAAACTGGACGCAAGGACCACTTTGCTAGTCCAGCTCCTGCGATCTGTCTGGGTGGTGGACTTACTTACAGACACATCTGCCTTGAGAGTCTATTTGGCACAACTATTACAGAAACCAGGTTAATTTCGATGGCAACTCAGCTTTCAGAAAATCCCACAGAAATAACCCAAAATCTAAAATAACACAGTCCTTTCTTCTGTTCTCATTCAACATCTGCCTTTTATTGCTGATGTGCAGAACGAGGGCAATTGTTGAAGAAAAAACAAAGAAAAATATAATATTTTTAGGCTTCATTCCACCATCTTACACCCTCATAGCCTGAGGGAAACAGATCCCTTGAATATACCTGGGAAGGACTTTATGGTTGGAAAATACCGGTTTACAGAAAGCCAACTAAACATACAAAATTAATCACTCACTGGAAATACAGTGTAATGTGTGTAGCCTGTATGACACACTACCCCGAAAAATGAAAAAAACAGCTGGTGTAAGTTGCGGCAATGCTGCAGACTTCAGTTTGTACCAATTCATGCCAACTGATCATCTTATTTCAATATTTCTATTGCTTTGCCATTTCTCATTTGATATTTCAGTCTTTCTTGGTAGTAAATAGTTTCAACCTGTTCTCTCTCCTTGCTTGTGTACAGGATCATTTATTTATCCATAGCTTTCTCTGCTGAAGGAGTTCTCAAAGAATGAATTTTATCAACTCATAGCATTAAAAACCATGGCAGGCACTAATATCTGAAGACACTAATGAAAGTTAGTGGATTTAAAATAAACAGACAGTAATTTCCAGGACAGCTGCTCTAGATTTTTGAAGTTTAATACAATTTATGTGAAATTACAGTTTTCTATGGGGAAATATCAAGGCTACTGAAATATTTTGATTATACTCCGGGTAGATGAGATTGCAAGCCAGTTTTCCCCAGCCTAAACATTTTGGAACATTTTTGACATTTCTGTTAGTTAAAGGCCAGGGATTGTAGTAGTGTATCCCTCATTATTGCAGTGTGGTGGCTTGTTTTTCCTTTCATTCATTTGGGTAGGGCCACCTACCAGCTATAGAGCTGTAGGACTATAGTTCTGATGATACCAGCCTGTCACCCTCATTGCTGATCTTCATATGTTGGAAGACAGGACTGTCTTATGGAAAAATTAACAGAATTAAGAAGTCCAGCACGTAAGGGAGAGATCTCCCTACAAGAGCAGCTCCTAGCTGGTGTTGCTAATGAGGATAAGTCTTAGCTGTATGTAAAACTGATTAAAAATGAAGCGTTTTCCAGTTCTGAAAGATAATTTTTACCACCAAAACTTCTTATTCAGCAAGAGGCCTCTAAACTTTGGTATTGACCTATTTTGACACAAAAGCACATTTTGAAATGTTAGAATTTCCTACTGGATGGACATTTTTATTTTTGTTTAGGAACATGGATACTCCTTTTTTTGGTCATGTCTTTTGTGAAATTTTGGGCTTTGCTTTTTTCCAAAATTATCTGGAAAAGATCACAAGTTCCATGTAATCACCAAGATATAAGGCTTTAAAAAACAGATACCTAGCATTTTAAGACTTGCAATAAAATTTCCAGGTTTGGCAATACAGACAATGTCATAATTTCCTTATGGCTCATTTTTAACCTTTTCTTTTAGTCACAATAAATGTTACTGCATTTTTTCATGTCTGGTTTTATGTTATAGGAATAATCTGAGTATTCCAGTCTTTGTGGACTCAATTGATTAATCTGGCTGAATTCTTTCACCTTGGGGATTGACTCATCCTGCTTTTCCCTGACTTCCGTAATGCCTGTTCCTTGACATTTAGATCTCTTGTGTCATAGCAGCCTGGATTCGTATTTAGCGGGCCCTTTTCACTCCCTTCACATTTCTTGTGGCACCCTTGGGCACAGCAAATCTCAGACTCAGAGTGAGTGTGGAACAAAACACATATGGTGCCTATGCAGTTCTTTAAATTAGGTCAGTATTTTAATAGTGATGGAGTTTTAATTCTGTTTTTAAGGCCCTCAGCTACGTCTGACACCTTATTGCACTAAAAAAAGTTTAACCAAAAGTTAAACCACATACACACTCTGCTTCTGGATTCATCTCACCTAACTCATGCTTCTATAACTTAGGGAATGTATTCAATTCATAATTACTCTAAGTTAACGAGTTCTGGGTAAAGATTCATACCTCCAGAAGATAATTCCTCACATTTCAAGGTAGGTATTATAAGGGAGCTTGGATGAGACTTTTAATATGCTAAAATTATGTAAAACAAAGCATCACTCGTGTATCAAATCTCAGCAACACAGCACAGTGTCTCACTAATTCCAGTCTTTATAGGCAAGAGGAGCAAAGAAGGGAACAGATTTTCTCAGGTTTCTGAAAGAAGCCATTAACACCTTGGAACAGACCAGAAGTTCCCAAGTCTCGTCACTGCACAATTAAATTTTCATATATGTGTATACTGAGTTGAATGGGGCACAGTATTGCTCCTCCTTTAAGAAGGAAAGCTCCAATCTATAATAGGTAGGATTTATCTGATTTAAGTTTAGATATCTGTAGTGTAGGTAGAAGCTGCAGGCATGCATGATCCTAGCCTTTATTTATAAACTGTATAGAGATGTAAGAATTTTTTAGGATGTGATTTACCTGATCCATTGTAGAGATGTATTTTAGGATCAGATGAATTGTGCCCTTGACTCCACTGACTGCTGACTGGGAAGAAACCCTAGGACAGCTCCCTCAGGTGTAGATATTGACACTGTAGAGGTTTATACTCAGTAGAGGTCTGAAGGATTACCTCTCTTCTGTGTGTCAATTTTTCACTTAATTACAACATTTGGAAATTATTTTTTTGCTTCTAAAATATGATTCGCTTTTGAATATATCAGTACACATAAGTATTTTTATTTGCAAGAGCTTTTCAGCTAGATGTAGTCCATTCTGTTCTGTCCTCTTCCATTCTGTAAAATTAGTATATTCCTGTCAAACACCTAATTCTGTGTCCAAACACCAATTTTCAAGAGAAAAACATTGTCTTTTAATCCTTTTTAGAAATTACTTCCCCCCCCCCCCCCCCCCCCCCCAATTTTCTCTTGGCCTTCTATTCTAAACTGATTAAATATATTCCAAAATGGGGTCTCATTTTTCCTGGCCATCTTTCTGTAGCCAGATTGCTTCAGTAATGAATTTGACTGTGTAAGGCACAATAGATTACTGTTCTGCCTACCACTAAAGAATTAGACCACTGATATAGGAGAAGGAAATAATTTAAAACTATGAAAAAAAATGGCCAAGTAGGAAATGCCATGAGAGTGAAAGAGCTGAAAGGTGTAAGCCTGAAACCTTGCCTTTTCTTCTGCTAAATTAATTTTCAATGTTTCCTTCACCCATTGTCCTTTCTGAATTGCCTTCTAGCAAGCCTATCTTTCTCTAGTGGTTAGAGGTGAATTGTAGGCTAATATCCTACGGAATATAATAAACTTTTTGATAAAGTTAGATAAGATAATCTCCTACTTCTTGTATTTAGAACTTTCGGCATTAATACCAGGGTGGAAATTATTACTGTAGTCGGCTGTTTGCTGTGTGAACATGATAAGAAGAATTATTAGACAAAATAGTGCCTTTGTTATTAATTATCCTATAGCCTCCTTTCATCTGTGAATTATTCTTACTCAGTTATTTTTCAGCTCCCCTGGATCCATCAGATAGGCTTGGTGTGAAGCAAACTCATGTTTTATTTGATTTATCTTATCGGTTTCCCCAGAGCATTTTATACAAATCTGCTGATTCTGCACCATGCTGAACTAAGATGCCAGGTCACCTGTAGTGTGTCTTCTCCAAAGTTGTTTGATCATCAGAATTATCTTTCCCTAGGAGGCAGTTCTTTCATATCCTTATAAATAATTCCGTGTCAGGTATTCAAACTAAAATACTGACAATAAAGGGAAGTTAAGTTTGAAAATTATGATCCAGTTGAGCAACTATCAACACCGATTAGTGCATATTTACGACTGAGGTTTGCATGAATTATTGCTGAACAAAAGCTCCAATAAGCGGACCACTTGTCTGGATGGAAAAGGCCCAGGAATGTCACAAGCAGATGTATCATTTTTATGACTTTGTGGGGGACCTTTTTACAGAGCTTTACAGTAATTTAGAACATTTATTGTACAGCATCCCTTTCACCTTGTAAATCTTTTTGCAAATCAAGTATGTGAATATGGAAGTGGCCACACACAGAAAAATCTAGAAGAAGCAAAGAAATAGCTGAAATTCAGCATATCATTTTAAGGGAATACAAAAAATCGATTGCCTTCACATTTCAAAGAAAAAAATGGAAGGGGATCAGTTGCTTGTTTTTCCTGTGATTTTGAGGGAATTGATATTCTGTTTAAGTACTCAGGAATTGGAGCACTATTGCAGAAAAATCCAAACTGGAGATGCTTAAAATTACTTATAATTTTATATTATAATTGTGACTTGAAGAAGGATCAGATGTAAGCTAAAAGAACCGCAACACTTTCAATGAAATGTTTTTAAAAACCTCTAACCTTTTCAAAGGAAAAAGACAGTTTTACAAAGACCTTAAAGATACCTTTTTATGGTAACAACTGAAACTTTTAAATTTCAGTTTTGAAATTCTTGGTAAATTGAGCATGTGGGACGAATGAATTGTTTACCTAGTGGGCTCTAATTCAGTCTTTTGGAAGTTACTAGCACAGATCCATTTTGTTGGTGAAAGTTTCTTTTGCATATCCGCAGGGATTAAGCAAAACATGGCTTCACAGTTACTTTGGCATTAGTCTGGGAGAGAAATCTGTGTGGAGAGGGTATGGAGCCTGAACCTCAATAGGATACTATCTGTGTACATTAATGATGGGCTTGGAAAGTAAGGACCCTTGAGTGTTAATCTTTGTCACCAATTTGCAATGCAGCTGTGATCCTTTTCAGCCACCCTAGGCATCTTCATCTGCAAATGGGATCCTATTCTTAGTTGTACTAAAATTAGAGCTTGAGTTTAAAATAAAGCCATTGAGCTGGTCTTATAAAGAACATATACTATAGGTGAGAGCGTCTAAGATGGAGATGTCAAATGGCTCACAAATGGGGCTGTATTGACTATATTTTGACTGTATAGAGGTGTCCTCGGTGATCATCTTATACTTTGTGCTTGACTTTCAGACTGCAGCTGTTCATATGACACTAACCTCTCTACCAACATCCACAGTGTTATGTAGTGACTTTCACTGAATGGCAATTAAACAGGGAGTCAGGTGCTTAAATCTCTTTTGAGTGTTTCTCCATTGACTTCTGTGTTCCTAGAGGGCAAGACATTATCTGTTTACCATTCACTTTCAACATAACTTGGAAATTTCAGAAGGATGGGATCATTTTTATGCAATTTCCAGTACCTTCCGTTTATGATTTTCTCAGTAACTTTGTCATAAAATTCGTCAGTCTCATATGAAGCCAAGATGTGGACAAGGGGTAGAAAGGAAGGAGAAGAAAAAAAAAACAAAACTCACAAAAAGAAAATATAAACTACACTCCTTAAGAATTTCCAAAATGAAAGTTTGCAGTTAGACTTACAGATTTTATTGTTTGGGTTTGGGGGATTTTTTTTTTAGGTGTTTTACTTTCTAAAATTTTTTTTAGTTCAAACCAATTTTCCCATCACTAGTTATAGATTACTGCAAATGGGAACATGGAATTAAAATCCCCTTAAGGCTCTTCTCCTTTAATAGCTTGCACTAAATCATGGGATCGTCAGTGCCTATGGGCAACATGAACCTAAGTTCATAATTTTCAGTAGGAACAAGGGACTAAAGGCTGTTTTATGGTCACTTTACACGCAAGTTTAGACCTGCTGCCCTTTGTGGCTTCTAGATTCAGGAAAGCACCTAGGATCTGAAAGCTGCATACCCTACTTGCTCATAATTTCAACATATTGCTTGTAATTTCACCTGTTTAATGAAGGAATTTTTACTGGTTAAGTAGGAACCATGTTTTACAAATTCAGGTGGAGAGTCTGCATCCTGAGTTAGTCAACCCAGCCTCTCCTTGAAGTTAAGGGAGAAAAATAGATAGTGAGTTCATTCAAATACTTCTAAAGAAAGAGTCTTTCTAAAGGGAACAAAATAATATTTTGATTGTGGAAGAGCATCTTGACGAAAGAACTGCCAGGACAGAAAGAAAACATGCAGATGCATTCCTCCCTATTTTCTAAGGAAAAGCTGGGAACGTCACCAGCCAGGTTATTCATTGGTTTTAAAAGAAGTGGGCAAAGTACCACAGTGCTTTTTAACATGCTCTGACTTGTCTAACCCGGCGTGATCATAGTGTGCCTATCACTACAATAATTCCCTCACAAGAAGCGGCAGAGAAAGACTCATAAAGCCAGCCTGGAGTGCAGATAGTTCTTGGAAAAAAATTACGACCTGTTGTAAAACAGTATACATTTTATGGCATTTTTAAACAACTTCACAACTGTTTGAATTTGCTGTCTTGTCATCCGTACTTCTCTTCCACTGAATGCAGGTGGCATAGGTGGAAGAAGGACAGAAGGCAAAGAGAGATGTGCTCCATATTGGAAAAGACAAGTTGGTTCTGTCCCAGCCATTTGAATGTTGTGTTTCTGTTTCCATGGGTGAAACACTAAAAACAGCTAAAATGCTGTGTGAGCTTTGTTCTGCTTATCATTTATATTGAACCTTTTATCGTAATTAATCTATTTAGTGATATGCAAGAAGAGGGAACTTTTACCTTGCCACAAATTTAAGGCTGACAAGTATTTTGATATTTTTTTTTTCTATCACTTACAAAAGCTCTGGGCAGGATAAAGACTATGAAGTGTCCAAGGCACACCACAAACTGATACTCTGGCAATAAAGATATGCTCAGACAGCAAGACGTGACTTTTTCTCTTGAGAAATGTCACCAACTTCCAGCCTAAGTGCTTGTTAGCATTCCTCTTGGGTAGACATCAGGCTGCCCAAGGCTTTTGCACTCTTGCAGTTTCCCAGTTCACTGCTGGAGGCCATCTTCATGGCAGGGATGATAGGTATGGCACCTCTTTATAGTCAGTAATGTAGCTGGTAACTCATGTACCTGTTTCTTCAGGATGCCTGCAATTTTCGACAGACTTCTGCTTGTAGGATGAGGCACCTAGGTAATACCTTGAGCTCCCTTTTCTTGCTCTTGAGGGTTGGAGACTTTCAGGAAATGGACATAATCTCATGAACCAAGGTGGCAGACCTATGCCAATGTTTTCTATGATGCAAATTGTCCCATAAAAGATGTAACATTATATTTGAAAGACAGTCCTTTTCTACTTTCATGATGTCTCTCTCACATATCTCGAGATATGAAGACCTGTTCCTGCAACTTATCTATCAAGAACAACATTGCTGTATACGAGTGTCCAAGCACCACCAGCCTTCAGTAAGCTTTACCTTCATTACATCTGCTGAAATAAGGCTGGGTTGCTGGCCTGATTTCACAAACAGGGAGGTCAAACTTCGGAAGCAAAATGAAAAAATGAAAGTAATCTGTGTAATTTGGGGAAATCTCTGAGAGTAGCAGCCAGAACTACCCACCACCCTGGACCATCAGTGTGAACAGCACATCAGATCTAGTCCTTTTGCTGAATACAAGGAATTCTAGATTATCCTCTGAAATGTTTGGAGAAGTGCTCATCACTAAAATAGATTGTTGTAACTCTACTCAGTGATAAAACATTGATTTTCCCCCATTATGAATGTGTCCCATTTTATTCTGTCAGTTTTTTGTTTGTCCCACTCTTGCCTGTTTCATGAGATGTGATCTTCCATCCTTTTTGCAGGTAAGCCTGAAACAGTGTGGAGCTTTGGTTCATCTTAAGTCACAGCTTTATTGAGATGTTATTGCTTAGATTTGAAAAATCTGGCCAGGGATGTCAAAGAAAAAAGAGTTTTCAAAATCAGTGTTCATCTTGTGCTCCTAGAAAGTAAATACTTATTGTATTCAAATGACAGCATTCAGTACCTAAAAGAGATGGTCTATCTGATTTATGTATCAGCATTACTTTTCTGAAATGACAGTACAGGCGTCAGTGGCCAAAAGCCCTGTAAAATCATCTTCTGAAAGGCACATCATAAAACAGGAAACATGAAATTCCAATGCCTGGCAAACAGAAAGCTAGTTCTTGCTTCACAACTTCACAAAAAGACTGCACCATTTAATTGGGATTGCACTTGCCATATCAGGCAACGTGAATGGAAGGTTATAGATCTCCAGTACACTTAAGCACACACTTATGTGACACCCACTTGAGATTATTTACCCGCTTACAGATAAGACGGAGTTTCAATAGTCTGCTATGCGAGGAACACACCGCAGACAGTCTTTGCCCAGGCTATTGCCAGGCTACTATACACTCAATATTGCCTGGGAATAGGCCTGGGTTATTCACACTTAAATATTTTGTGAGAATCATTTTTGTTACAATTTCTGGACATAGTTCCAGACGTAGCCTGAGCCAGTGATCACTCTCAACATATAACCTGGGTGCAATGACCATCTCTGACCAGTAACAGAAGTTGGCTGTTTGGATGGGAGGTGGTCTCTGCCAGCTGGCTTCAAGTCTAGAAGATGGTCCTTGTTTCATTTCAGCTTGCAATACAAGGTGTTTTGGAGTCAGTTCCTACCAGTTAGGCAAGAGTGACTCCATCTAAAGTGTTCGGGGTGGTTTTGCTATGATGACAGGTTTGTCTTGGAGCTGCAGAAAGCTACAAACATGCAACTAGGCTTTAGAACATCACTGGAACCTGGAAGCAATTGGACATTGCCTCCAGACATTTCTTTTGTTAGGTTATCTGCAGCATTTTATGGAAATGGTTGCTTTACCTTGCCAGTGTTACACACCTAAATATTATTGTTTTATGATACTTTGGTGGAAGGGAGGCTAGGTAAGGAAAAGATGGAATCAAGTGCTAAATCAGTTTGATGTTTGTGGTCTTCTGAACTCTCTTATCTTAGATGCCTTTTGAGTCATTCTTATCTCTCCGTTAATAACCTTCCCTTAATAATCAAAACATGATAAGAGTAGAAAGGGCACTGGAATAAAGCTATTTTAAAGTGAAACTTTGCTTTCACGCAGCCAGAAGGTCTGACTGGTCCTAGTCTCTGCAAACCTTGGTCTTGATCCTAGAAAGGCTTCCGCCATACACACTTTGACCCTATGTCGTTAACACCGAAGTACCGTTCAAGCTGTATAGAACTGGGATCTTAATTTAGCTTGACTCTTTGGTGTTATAGCTGGATGAGTGAAGAGATACACAGGTAGGAAAAACTTCCTATGAATATCCATACAGAAATAGATAATAATGGAATTATACTTAGTATGTGCCTTATTCTACTAACACGAGTGTCTCAGTATAGAGTCCATACTGGAATACAGCTGCCAACCTCTACTGCTGAGACATAAAATAAGCACTGAGATGGGGTATATTGAGAATTAAGTGGAGATGGTAGCACTGCTGACTGAATTTGTGGAAGGAGACTCCTCTGATGGTGATTTTGGAGGGGTAAGGTAACATGGTGACTTAGACCTGGGCGAGTGGGCTTTTGACCCTCTCAAGTGGGCAGTCTGTACAGCAGATTCAGGAATCTGCAACCATATAAAAGCAATGCTGTTGGGGTGAGATTTTTTGGATGGAGTGTAAGTGATTTGGAAGCCTAAATGACTTGATATTGGTCATTGGTCATTGAAATTGCCATGGACTTGGATGAGTCTCTGTCTCAGTGTGTTGATGATGGGTTATATCTATATTGCACTGGTTGCACCAATACAGACAAACTCTTTCTAAGCTCTCTGGCCTGGGTCCTGATACAAGTTTCGTAACAGCACTATGCATATCAAAGTAGCTTAAAAATTGTGCTTGAGAAGTAGGGAGAAATAGTGTCACCAAACCTAGATGATGTTGTGAACAAGCCATTTGAAAGCCAGTTTGTTCACAGCTATGTCGTATTGCCAACTTTTGTACCCCTGTAGATCGGAGACTTTTAAAAGTGATGAGTATGTTTCTCTTACCTAAGGAAAAGTCACTGAAATTAAGATATTTTTTCCTTGATAAACAAACAAACAAACAAAACTTGATTTCCATGAAAAAGTGTCTACCAACTTAAAAAAGAAAAAGAAAGGAAAAAAGAACAAAAACCCAAACCCCCAGACTAAAACAGTCAGCGTTCGTCTCAGGATTCCTGGAAAGTTAAGTTAATATATACTTAATTTATTCATGTCAAGAACCTTGAGTCCTTTAACAGGACTAGACTTCAAAAGTCCATGTGTTCATTCAAATTATTCCACAGTTTCTGGAAAAAACTTAGTTTTCCCACTCAGCTGCAGCTGATGTCAAACTCTAACATGCTTTGCTACGTTCAGTGAGAAGAAAATAGATTTTCCTTCTTATTCTATACTACAACATCTGGCCACAATTAGTTTGGGATCTCACATTTTTTGAGTAGACGTCAGCAATAATTTGTATTTCTCCCTTCTCCTTTTTATATGCAATATGCAGGACATACTTCCACAGGGAGCTAAACCAGAATGTAAGACGGTCATTCCTGTCTGCGTCATTTCTTTCCAAAATGTATTGCTCTCAGGACAACCTGATGGCTCACGTACCAAAGTCCATTTTTTCCTCCTATGTCATTTCCAGCATTTGTCACCACCTCATACTTTAAGCTTTAAGCACTGTCCAGGGAGTTGCATAACTTCTGTGCAAAATTCAGATACAAATCAATGCATAACTTAGGCATTAAGAAGAAGCCAAATTATCCTCCGCTAGAACACAGGCGGCTAAATCATTCTTTATTATTTTCTTTTAATTTTTTGCTGTTTGCATTGGGTCTGTGAAGACAACACCAATTTTTCATTTTTATGGCCTTTTAACATGAACTCCTTGTAAGCACATAACCTGCTGTATGATTGAATACACAGAAAAACAAAACCCCCAAACAGGCTTAATATGAAAAACAGTGCTAAATTTCAGGTTTGCAATGGAGAGAAAAAAAATCAAATCACTACCAGAAGGCCTTTTATTTTAGTGCCTCTCACAGCTGTGTATTTGCATTGTAAGCGGGCAGCCTGTAGTCTTGCTGCATGCACCAGCTAACCCCTGTGCAAAACGAAAGCACCGGTGCTACAGAGGTGAAGGAAACCGTTGTCCAAGCGGTGAAACTCTCAGAAAAGCCCATGAAACGCAATGCACTCTGTGCGTTGGGTGTGGTGGTGAGTGCAATGAATCACTGGCAGCAGACTAAGCGCAGACTGAAGTGTCCAGGCTGCTCTGGTTTGGAAGGAAGGGGTAATAATATGGGGATCAGGAAAACCTCTCAGTCTCTGTAGGATGAGTTCGTTCCACCTCATTGTCTCTGCTTAAAAATCATGCATTTGCCTAAACTAGGGGTTCAGCTTTAGGTGCCCAGGCCCATTTCAGTCCTTAGCAAACTCATCTGGTCTCCATCTGCCATTGCAGAAGGATTTAGATCTCCCATGGGCACTGAGTTGTACCTGCCAGCCATGTGTGTATTCTCAGACATCCCCAGGCATCTTATATGGCATGAGATGTCTGTGCTTAGGCAACTGGATTGTGTCCTAATTATCTAGGCTCTTGTTAATGTAAAGGGAGAGAAACTGGTACCTCCAGAGGCTGATAAGTGCTAAGTGTTTTAGACAAGGGCGATGGATTGCTTTTCTCTGCTATGCAAAAAACATAGACACTTTAATTAGAAACTTAAGGTTGGATGCAGTTGTCAAATCTCAGGTATACAGAGCCGTTTGAGATATCTCTGGGTGTCTGTAACATCTGCCCAGGGCTGGCAGATATGACACAGGACCGATGAGAGCTGTTCTCAAAGAGCAGCTAGAGGCTGAACGAGATGTGCTATGCCTTCTAACCGATTTGTCAGTTTAGGAGCTTAGGAAATTTAGGCCTCTCAAATGAAGAGGCACTGCTGCCTAAATATAGGTACCTTGTGCCACTTCCAATACCATGGGGCATCTCAATTTGCCTCCAGCTGCCCCTCCAAAGGACACAGTTCTCCCATGAGTGTTGATTTAAGAGCTCCTTGCATCATGTGCTCCAAATTTGCTACATGAGTCTCCAAAAGTGTCTGGCTTGCTAACACTGGTGTGTTGTAGCCTTACATTACTTGCTGAGTCCCAAGAGACTCTTTAGCATCAGCTTTCCCTAAACATTAGCTCTTAAACTCACATATATGAGTAATTTCTCTGTCAGTTCATCATCACTCTGTGGCACTTCAAATGCTTAACAGCATCCCATGGGAGTGGCAAACTTCGTATGATGATGGGACACAATTACTTTTGCCTCTGAGGCCACCGAGATCGCTGTCCTCTAAACCAGTTAGAGGATTCTGATCTGTATAAAACAAGATACCATGAGAGAGATCATAACATTGATCATAAATATCAATATGTATGATGCATTTGTGGTTTCAGATGATGTATTTGGAGGAAGGAACAGTCTTTGACATAGGCTAGCAGCTCAAGTTGGGAGTATGCGGTGTGGTCTGAGACACAGAAGAGATTCATGTGCATGAAGCTACATCTCCAAGTCACTGCATTAGCTTCAGTGAGCCACTGCTATACCTGTTGTCAGGAAATCAACTAACAGCTGATCTGTGTTGAGACAGTCATAGATTAAATTTTTAGGAATTTAACCTTCTGACAATGATTTTTATTATACTTTTTTATTTTTAATAACTTTGCATTTTCAGTCTGTTCTTATACCCATGTTTCCTCTTTTGAGACCTAAGTGAATGTCTGACAATGTAGGCTATTTCATGGATGGGATTCAGTTAGCGAAAATCAGACACCTAAAATGAGATGTGATCATGTCAGCAAAATGTCTAATGGACCAAACTCAGATGCCTTCTTGAAGTTAAATGAAATCACTTCCTAGTCTTAGGTGACTGTATTGACCAATATCCATTGGCTGTAATAGGAGTCTAAACAGCAAGTATGCACAGGGGCACCTATGCACGGATACATGAGGGTGGGGTGGTGTTCAGTTGCTTAAATACAGACATTGAGAACCATTTGAGATGCCCTTGAGTACCTTGCCTCCAAGTGGTGCTGCAAAAGGGGATGAGTCTCCTTCAGGTCCTTTGTTGTATCTCCTAGCCTGGTGCAGATGTTGCCAATACTCTAACGTCGTTCAAATAGCACTGGATGACTCTGTGTGGGCAACTGAATTGAGCCTTAGACCTCCACTATGTACACAGAGACCTGAAAGCCTGTGGCTCACCTAGACAACTAAATGCAGATGTCTTAACCTGGAAGTTTAATCCACCAACATGGTGGATATAACAACTAGTGCAGCCATCTGGGGATGTGGCACAAATGTGTATCCAACCCCACAGCTGAGATTTGACCCCCAATGACTAAGGCTCACAAGCAGCTACTCTGCCCTGGGAGTGTTCCTCAGCTGTGCCAGAGAAAACCGAACTAAATTTGTCTCTGGTGGAAGTCATTCTTCTCATAGTTTCTCGGATGTCAACACTGCAGAGTAAGTGCTTCACAGAGCTATAAATCAAGTCAATTTGTACGATGGAAGAGAGAGCAGATGGATGGAAAAGAGACCCTTCCTTCCTTTCTTCCTTCTTTTCCCTGATCTGTTCCTTGTTTCCCACCTGCCAAACAGTGGTTTCTCTCTCTGTTTAGTAGGGTTTGTATTTCACATGGTTTATTTTCACTTACATTTCTTTTTAGCTCTGATTTGCTTTGCCAGCATCTTTGCAACCCTTGGGAACTGGAGTACACTAATGCTGAGCTGAAAGGGATGCAGAACATATTAACTCCTCACAGTTTTTGTCAAAATCCAAAATTAGGAGGTGCAGTTCCCCTGACAGCCGTGCCTCCCAGACCTGCAGATTTTGCAGCAATGATTTCATGTAAAGGAAATCCTCTTCTATGATAGGCACGTTCCTTCACTGACTGGGACCCATCCTTGATAGATACTGGGCAAAAATCGGGGAAAAATGGAGAAAATGTGATGTAAAGGACATGGACATTGGAAGTATAAAAGACGAGGATGTCTGGAAATATGTGAAGTATGAAGAAGAAGCAGCAGCTAGGGACTACAAGCTAATAGATCCCTAAGCCTCAATAGAGATAAGATGAAAGCAATGGTTTGGTTGGCCTGGCTAATCCTGGGCAGCTATCAACATTTAAGTCCACTGCTCTTTCTTTGTATCAGGTCCTCTTAAAAATATCTAAATCACTCAAAAAAACATTTAAAAATGCAAGTATGGACAAAGCCCTACATAACTAATGTATCAAATAGGACATGCAGTAGGATGCCATGCATGGGCACCTGTGTACAGCTGAGATATACTCCCTAACACCCACAGATCAACAGAGACCCGAGATCCATGAAAATGTCTCCTGTCACGCAACTGTCCCATGCTACTTTGTGCTGTGACCCAGCAGGTGAGTGGATCCTTTGGTATCTGCAGTCCTGAAGCAAGAGAGAGCTGTGGAGCTGAGCAATGACCAGGAGAAGATGTGCCTGGGGAGATGTCACTTCCCAGCCCTTCCTACAGGACCTTCTTGTAGATGATATACACCCCCCTTTGCCAATGTGACTCAATAGAGCAAATGTGACAGGGTATGGCCTTGTCCCATTTTTCATGGCAGGAGGAGAAAGATGAGATGATTGAGGATACACACATGCATACATGTGCACAAAAAAGCCAGAGCTGAGCAAGACCCTAATTTCACCCATTTCAAACTTTTTTTTCACTTCTACCGACTGTGGCAGTCCAGATTTAAGGCTCTGTCTCAGCTGGGTCTAGTGGTTCAGCACTGCTGAAATCTGGAAGATCCTAAGTCCCAAGAAAATATGAAGAACGCACCATGATAAAGCACATATTGCTGACCAACAGCTGCTCCTTTCCCTACTAGACCTCCTGTTTGCCCTTAGGAAAGCTCTCCTAATGAGCACGTCGCCTCTCACAACCAAAGCAGCCTTTGGGGATACCCCCTGTGGGACCCAGTGGTGGTGGAGAAGGAAGAAAGGAGCCTCAGACTCCTTTCAGTGCTGTTGAATTTTCCAGGCTTCTGCTTTAAATGTTGGTAGACCGTCTAATACATTTCCTTGTTATATAATCTTGTTGACTGATTTAATGATGACTGGTTATAATAATAAAAGATTTATGTCCTTAGACATTATACACGAGTGTTACTTTTGATGCAGCGCATGGGGCTTTCCCACTCCTCCTTGCAGGAAGGATTTTGGTTTTTTTTCCTTTTAATTTCCTCATTGAATTACTCGCACACATACAAATCCCTGTGAACGCACACACATTTTCCTCTGCCATAACAGAGAAGATGCCGAGCAGAATTAGCACCAGAGACCATTGCATTGCTTCTCTCATCCCAACCTGTCTTCTGTGAAATGGACCAGCCCACAGCTTTGAGACTGTGAATCATATAAAAATAATAATTAAAAAAATACCAAGAATGTCAGTGACTCATGCTTCTCCTGTTTAATTTATTGATAATTTGGAGAAAGAAGGAGATGAAAATGAGTCAAAAGATTGAGTCTATTCTCTTTCAGGAGAAATGATGCATTTTGTTTCAGCACAAATAAGGTGCTTAGATTTGCATACTTCTAAATTAATCCCTTTTAAAAAAAAAAAAAAGAAAGTATGCCATAATTAAAAACTGTTTTTGAAATTAACCCCCACTTTCTCAACAATTTTAGTTAAAAATGTCTACATAACCTGGTTTTCCTTTTCATTTCTACTAGCAGACTTCAGTGAGTAATTTGGTGAAAACAATATGAATTCATAATCTATTTCAGTGTTGCCAAATACGCTTTTTTTTTTCAGTAACAAGAGTGATTTGCCAAAGAAATGTCACCCTGCAACACTGATGACTGTGTCTGTGACAAAAAGCAAGGGGTGCTCATTCTTCTGATTTATGCAGTCCTTTTGGTATAGATGGGTGTGAAACATCTGTAGGAAAAATGTCTACCAGTTGTGAAAGCTTTACAAAAGTCTGCAGAATTGCCCCTCCTATAAACTTTTTTTCATTTTTTCTTGGCATTTTCTGAATTTGTAGTGTATATATTTCAGACTGGAAGGATCCATTCAGGAAGAAAGTGAACAATCTGTTCTCTGTTTCTATCACAGTGAGGATAAAAAGTCATGAAATTAAACAAAAGTAAGAAAGATACAGGATACTCGGGGCAAAAATCTCAACATACCGCCCCCCCCCCCCAAAAAAAAAAAAAAATCCTAACCCACAAACAAAAAAATTCCAAGAAGAATGATATTTTGCAGCTGATTTCTGAAAAAAGGGTTGGAGTCTCCTTCACTAATTTTTTTAAGAACAAGTTAGACAAACGTCTCTCAGAACTGGTGTAGGTTGAATTGATTTTTCCTTGGAGAAAAGACAGGGTGGTGGTATTGTCCTTTAGGCTAGGTTTAAAGTTCCGAGATTAGATCTTGATTTATTGCTTAAAGCAGGCTGAATAATTTTGTCTTTCATAAAGATCAGTATATTTTTCCATGTAGATGCTTTATAGAGATGTTTTATTGAGATTTCTTGGTTAGCAAACTCTGCTTTTCTGACTCAAATTAATATGGGCAAAACCAGATTTTAAGAAACTGATTTTAAAAATCAGTGTATAATTTTGTATGAAAGCCACACAGAAAATAAAGCAGAAAGATTTATGTTAAAAGTTCAGTGAAATCTGGGAACTAGCATTGTGGTGTCACTTGGAGATTTCTGAAATAGAAGTAACTTTTGTTTGATGTAACTGGGGTTTCCTTATTTTTATGCACATTCCTCCCAATAGTCACTAGAAACCAATGACTGTTGCTTCTTTCAGAAAAAGAGAGTTTCTTCCATTTTTATATCCCAAGAAATGTTAAAAAAAAAATCTTGCTCATCTACTAGTAATAATCAAATAGTAATGACAAGAAAAGCAATGCATAAACCCATTTCTGTCTTCAAGTTAACAGGGCTTTTAGCACATGTTGCAGTGACTTATGGATCCAGTGACCTGTAAATGGATTTGTATAGTTAGAGATGGTAAATTATAGACATTGAGATCAATGAAACTTGCAGATGAATGGCACATGTAGCTTGGTCCTTAGAAGAAACATGTGGCTATAAAAGCTCTGTGGCTGTGGTTTCCTGAGCAGCTGAAATAATTTAATGATTTATTGCCACCCAAAGCAAGAGGTCCTTCTCTCATCCACATCCTCCCCTGGGCTCACTCTGGTGCTCATTGGATCCTTCTGTGGACCAATTTGGTACACTGACACAGAAAAAAGCTCTTCTCTACTTTTTTTTTTTTTTTCAGGGTTAATTTTCTATGGGATTAGTGCATTGCATCGGTTCACGGGAGAGAGGAGGGAATGCCATGAGTGCTACAGGCATTGCAGGGGGAATTTCCTTTCCCCTCCCTGCAGCTGTGAGCTTTCAAATGTTCATTCTTGAAAACACAAGCCTGAAGGATCATAGCAAAAGCCTGAAACTGCAATAGTAAGGGCAGGCACAACATGCTCCAATGCCAAAAGCCATCTGCAGACCAGTTTCCCTCCTGTGATGGGAAGGGAGTTGGGAGAGATGTAGGGATTAACCAAATAGACCCAACAAATCACAACCACTCCAGGGAAGAGGACTCATACAGAAAAGCGTAATTTGATTTTGAACAAGTCTTGCACAAGTTAAAATTGTTCAGTGAGTAGAGTGTGATGGGGAAGATTGAGTTTTATTCTAAACTGAGTTGGGAGGTTGGATAGAGGTGTCCTACAAGGACACTTGAACAGGTCAGTGTCAGATAGGAGTGCAGGAGATGTCCTTCTATCTCTTTGAGCACCTCCTAGTTGGATAAATGTTCGTCTGCATCCTGTATTTCACATGAAATCTGAACCTCATGCTCACTGATATCCAAGGTTTCTTTTTCTATATGCTTTGATGGCAGCTGCAATAAACCTGCTGGAGAAAGCAACATGGAAGTCCCATACCTCATCCTGAGACATAACATTTGTATGGTATGAAAGTCCCCAAGAGAGGAAAGTACCCAAGCTACAGGAAGAAAAAGATGCTGGATGTTCTCTCCCTGAATGCAGACAGCATTTTCTCGTGCTGTAGCCGGCTAGGACCTTCCCATGTCGGTCTTGTTATTGTTCTTGGCGGGCAGGTCAGATTTCCACAAGACAGTGGAAACGGTCTGTCAGAGCAAAAGGGCAGCCGAGTGTGTGCGTGTGTCTGCAGCTCTTGTCTCCTGAAAGCACATCCCTGACGCACCAGGGAGGCAGAGGAGTGAAGGAGGATTCAGGAATTTGATCTGGTTATGGTTGATGTGGGTCTGGTCCATGCAAGGGGGAAAAGCACCTGTGATTGCCTTGGAAGAGACACCAGTCCCCACGCAGGGAACAGAGGAAATGAAGTTACCATTAGATCCAAGCTTCCAAGAAGGAAAAGATACAGAATCTGTTATTTCTCTAAGTCAAGCTTTTCCTTTTTTTTGCATTCTTTATGTTTTCTTCTTCTCCCTCCTTCCCTCACCCTATGGCATATGAGTAATTTATCCCCCTTCTGCTTTTCATTTATTCTGAAAGAATTTTCAGGCTGAGACTAATTTCTGTGTGAATAGACAAGATCTTGAGAGAGATGCCATACACTCCTCCCTCTTGTCCACCCACAGGAGGAAAGGGACAGATTCCCAACAGCTGGATTCTGATGTCTGTTGAGGTCTTTTTGCATCAAAGAGATGTAGCATCATGTGCAAAACAGCATCAGGAGCAAGGTCTGGCACCCAGGTGTCCTCTGTCACGCACTGCAACATCAGTCCCCTTTTCACTTGCTCTTTTTCTGGCCCTGTGAGTCCTGGATCCCTGTCTATACATTGTGCCAGCACAGATGCATTTGGATCCTTCTGCAAGAGAGGTGGAGCACAGTCCTATCCCAGTCCATTGTTTGATGATTATGTTCTCCTAGGAATTAAGGCATGGAGCTGCTTAAATCAGGAAAACGATAAACTTAGGCTGATATCAATGGAGCTAGAAATGATTCAACCCATCAAATATCTAATTTATCCCCTGGAGGTAACTGTTGAATGGAGAAGGCAAAGGGGTAACTTTGCTGCCAGTTAAGGGCTAAACTGGATCAAATGGCTAGAGTTGACCTAGTGGCTGAAGACTACCAAACAGGGTGACCCTGCAGGCCTACTTTGCTCCACTATGCAAAACGTAGATGCCTCTGCACATGAAGACGGGAAATAGAGGCCCTAAAATCTCTTAAAGGTTCAGCTCCAGAAGGGAGACCCAGCCTAACTGGGAGAGTGGGAAGCCCACACACTCATTTGTTTTCCTGGAAGCCTGTGGAGACCTGATGGCCTAAAGGCTTTGGCGTGCTGTGCCACCAGTGGAGACAAACACCACTGGCAGTCCCAAAGGATTTTTGCCATCTAATCTTAATAATGAATCACTCCTGGAGGTGCTGATTTTTCTCCACCAAATACAATTGAAGCTGGAGTTTACTAATCCACATAGAGTTTGCAGACCCCCAGAGCAACCTGCTTGTTTTTCTTTTCATACGGTGATGTCAGAAATTAGCTCTCCTGGCCTAAGGCAAAGCAGACATGTAAGTCTTGAACATCTCATTCTGGACAGAGCCCAGTGATAGCTGCCAGCTGCACACACTCTAGCGGAAAGATCACAGAAGAGATGCTGTTTCACTATATCCTGCAAGAAAAAAACAGTTTTGCGCTGGGTCTACACCCAGCCAGTATTTGTAATTTAATGGTTTTATATCCAGTTGTCAGCTTTCAGGCGGCATGACCTTCCCTGCTTCCAAGAGGGGGACCTCAAAGCCATTCCCTATCTTACACAGCTTCTTGCAAACTGGTCTGCTGAATGCAGAAGACATGACTTGGAGAAGCCATGCCAATAGCTAGTGTCCTCAGGAAACATTTGTGAATGTCCCAATGAGCTCTGCTCTTTTTGCATATATGCTGCTGTACCTTGCTGGATAATTCCAGGGCCTGTTCCAAAGACGTCTCGCTCTGGAAACAATTAACAGTCACTCTTCCTCCAAAAAAAAAAAAAGTCAGGGATTCCTTGTACCTTACCATGAAACCAAGAGAGAGAAAAATATTTCCTGTCTTTATAACAGCTGGTCACACTACTCCAGAGCATCCAGTGAAGCAAGGCCACCACAATTTACTTTCCTCAACAAGCAGTTGCTAGAGGTTTAAGCAGGGCTTAAACTCCATCCCCCTTCACATGGAAGCTGATTAATTTAGCTAGGCGAGACCTGTACGGATATAGTCTTTCAATAATTTTTTATTAAGTCCGTGACAGAGCTAGGAGAACAGAAAAGCTTAGAGGCAGGCAAACCCTTCTGCAGGTCTGAAACAGAAGCAGTACACTTCAAGTTAAGTAAGTGTTGGGAACAATTGTTCTGAGTGTAACTTAATTATGTTAACCACTTGCCGAATGGATATATGAGGAGCAGGAGGATGTGTTAGCGAGGAAGAGGTGATAAGGTCATTAGTCCCTTAGGGACAGGGAAGGAATGATATGGATAATTATCCCTTGTGAAACAGTGAAAGGTTAGTACAAGGTCAACAGTGAGGAAAATTGTGCTGTGCTATAAAATCACTATCTAGAATCTATGATTTTTAGCATGCAGTGGAGCAATGAATTATACTTGTCAGGGTCATTGCTGAATATCCTGGTAGATATTTTTTAAGGACTGGGACAGAGCTAGAGAGAATGTGTGAAGGCAAATTTTCTCCCCAATAAATAAAATGTTTCTGACCTTCCCTATTTTCTGCAATAGCAGAACTCTTTCCATTGCCTCATGGGCCTTAGTTAGTGAATCTCCGGTTTGCACAAGTTGGTGTCTCACTCCTGCCTCTAAGTCCTATGAAAGCTGCTTTCTCCTCTTGGCACTGTCCTAAGAACGTGTCTAAGTCACTTCAGTCATCTGTGCTTGACTCACCCCCAGTGGAAAAATGAGATAGAAAATGATTAATCTCCTTCCGAGGAGCATCAGGATGATGTATGGAAAGGGAAAAGCATGTGTGGTTAAGGTAGAAGCGTGGCATGAAGGATGTCAGGATTCTGTTCTCACTTCTGCACCTAATACAGCTTGTGAGCCTGGGACATGTCCTGCTGCCTTATGCCTGGCTGTAGTGTAAGCTTTTCTGGGTTACATCTGCATTGGAAACCATGACTGCTGTTGAGTCACCTAAGCAGCACAATAATCCTAAGCCACTTTATGAAATACTTTGATATCCTAGGGTGGAAAAGGGCTTCCACTTCAAATAGCTAAGCATCAAAAATGAATCAGATCTAGTCCTGTGGTTGCATTTCTTAAGGGGTTGTGCTCAGAGCATAAGAAACCCCAGCGCAAGAGTCTGCTAATGCAGCTCTCGGCTTTTAGAACATATTCCACTGACAAAGCTGAGTGCATGGTGGGAGAGTCTGTGTTGAATAAGGAGCAGAGGCTAACAGTCTGCATACTGACGGTGATCCAGACTATCCTATTTTAGTTTGCATAGGCATTGGCCTCATGCTTCATCAGAGCCAGTTTCTCTACATTGATTAGAAAGGCAGCCTATGTCAATTAGTTCAGACTCAGCTAAGCTTTAGTTAGTTAACTTTAGGCAGATGAAACTTGTAGTTATTTAGGCTGACTAAGCAATCTTTTAGTTCTTTTTTCAAAATGTATGTGCTATGTCATGGTTGCTCCCTTGAATAGCACACCTAATATTTGTTATATATCTGCTTCTTTCCATGGTGTTGAATGTCCACCTCATTAAAATGATCCTCACGCTGTACCATTAGGAAGTGGAAGGGCAGCATGTTATGTCCAGCCCTCACAGAGCAGCCGGTGTCATGGATCACACATGGGATATCACATATTTTGGACATCTACAGTACAGACATGTAGAGTCGGTCTGGTCATCATAGGCCCTGTTTATAAAAATGGGTACTTTTAAAGGTTTATGAAAGGATAAAAGACATCCTACCCTAGACTCCATAAACAATGCAAGTGATGTACCTTGCACGTTGTCCAGGATTATCCCCTAGTTCTTCAGTCTAGATATAATATTCTAAGGGAGAGCTGTTCATTTCTGAAGCAGCTTAGCTGAGCTGTCTTTCTTGGAGAGGAGTTGTGTAGACATATGCAAATCAAGGCGAAACCTGTATGGAACATGCCAGGATACACAGCAGCTAATTTCTATCACTTTCTCAGATTAAGCTTGCTGTAGGTTCGGCTGCACTGAAAAAAAAAGAAAAGAAAACAACAACAAAAAAAAGAAAATGCAGCATTCCACATTAGCAAAACAAGTTTCTCTGGCTAAATGTAAAAATATGGTTCCCTAGAGCAACTTGCAGATCTGGGTCTTATGATCCCTAAGGGTACATTTTCTAAAGCCATATGCATGAGTTTAATGGTGCTGTATTGTACCTCCAGTAAAAAAAACATGATGATTCTCAGTTCCAGTAGCATTATTTTTCTCCTGCTGTGTTGTGGGTAATCCTTCAGGTTATTAAAACTGAAGGAAGAATGTGTTTTCCACTTTCAAAGGTATTCATCATGACCTCTTCCTCCACTGTATTTTTGCCCCTTTCAGCCTCAGTGAAATCAGTCCTGATAACTGGCAACCATCCTCATCTGCTGCAGGTATGTGCTGCATGATGTATGTCCAATAGTACAGGGGGGCATTATTTTGGTCACAAGGAAACCTCCATTTTGCTCCTTTTAGTCGAATCAAGAACCACAGGAGTCCAAACAGTCCTACAGAGGATCTCAAAGACACTGCATCATCGATGTATGGCACCAGGATCTGAGTGGTGCTTACCAAGTTGCTTGCCTGCAATTAGATCCTGCCATTCATAGTCAGGCTGAGAAAGGATGCAAAAAGAGGTAAAATGGGTGAATTTAAATTACTGCATGAAGCTGGTTGGCTGGCTGGTTCTGTGAAAAGCATGGTGGGTCACCAGATGTCAAGGGGAAGTATCCTTACTTTTTTAGCTGGAAAATGTGACTTCATAAAGCTGAAGGAGAAACGAGCAGTAGGCCCTTGTTAGCACTAATCCCCTTGAAAAAATGTGAATTATATTTAAAAAAAGCCCATCATGTGCCGAAGAATTACAGATATGTCTGTGGGAGAGCCAGGAAAAGCCTGAATGTAGCAGTATCCAGTTGTCATATAACTGCAGACAGCTTGGGAAGAGAAGAATGCACCTGCTCAGTTATTAGGTCCAGGAAGATAATCAAGCTCCAGTACCAAGCCCAAGGCCTGTTCAATTTAATACAGATGTAACCAAAGCCTCCTGTTTCAACACTGGGGTGGAATGGACACAGCTCCTCTTCATGCTCAGTTTTTTGCATTTAAGAACTTTTTGGATCCGGAAGTTGAGTATGTGAATGGAAAACGGATTGTGTGTATATATGTGTGTGTGTATATATATATATAAATAAAAATATATGCATGTATGTGTTAAGAAGACATAAGGAAAGAGGAGGTCCAGTAGTGTGTTAAATCTTGGAATACTTTTCCCCACTGTGATATTTTCTACTTTATTTAAATACCTGGAATGTTCTGAAATACAGGATAATTTTATGTTCAGAAGGTGCTTAGCCAAGGAGTCAAGTCAAATCTCACCTGCTCCTCTGTCATACTTTCTCTCAAACAGCCTTCATTGACACATCCATGGTAGCTCTTCTTGAGGGTCAGAGCTGGATTAAAGCTTTTGATTTGACCTAGAGTTAAAAATGAACACTCTGCATTTGTGGACCTGCAGCAAACAGAGCTTCACGAGCACCAAAGAAATCCATTTCACAAGAGACCAAGGTGGAAGCAAAAGCTGTTGTCAGTCAGGAGCAGGAGAATATCCAAATATCCACAGCAGCCCTTGGACTTTGAAGGAGATATGCCAGTTCAGTCCAGAGACAGACCTAGCCTAGGGACAAACACTGTCCTCCTAACACCATTCGCATGACAACCTTCCTCCCACAGTAATCCTACCTGATTCACTCATGATACATTCATATGCATATATATAAACCTATAGAAAGACAATTCACAGCTCTTTCCTGTCACTGGTGCTATGGTTTTGGGATGTAGTAGTGGGGGGCACAGGGGATGCAACGGACCCACAGTATGGACCAAAAGGAGTTGCTTTTCATCTATTATCCACCTTAAGTAGTCATCTGCATGTGTGCAAAGGACTCATGAAAACTCACTCTTTATGAGAAGAGAGGCTTTTACACCATCTTTTTATTCCTGGTTAAACTTAAGGTAAAGCAATCTGCTGTCAGGCATTAGGACTTTATCCAGGCAAGCTGACCTTTTTCAGGAGGAACATTTTACCAAGTGGAAAACATTGCCAATTAATAGTATTAAATTTGTGTGCAGACAATAATTTTCCTTGAATTTCTTGATTTTTTTGCCCTTAAACCTGTCTCTGAACTTAGCTGTTATCTTTTTGAAATCAGAGGTGAGACCTCTCTCTTCTTCTCTTTCCATAGCCTAGAGGAATAAAATAATAATAATAAAAACCTCATCAAATCATCTGTTTAGTCTCATCTCCTTGGTTTTGTTGCTGGTCAGTCTGGTGAAGTATTGAGCTGGGAATGTGAGTCTGTAGTGTCAGTGTTCATTAACGTAAATACGAGGAAATGGAAAAACATTCCAAGAGCTGGATTCACACTTACACTAAGGTCCCTTTTTACTGCTTTGGCAGTGGAAAGAGACCAAGAAGTGGGTGGGCATGTCATTTAGTAGTATGTTCCCATGTTTACAGCACAAGTACTTTCTCACCTTTCAACAGCTCTACTTAAATTTGCTAAGATGGACCACTGGAGCTATTACTGCAAAACTTTATTCATCAAATGGCTCCTGCTTTGTTGAGTAGCCGTATTTAAATACCTACCAGTAGCAGAGGAACAACTGGACTCATGCAAATAGGGAAATCTTGGGTCATGCACTACTTAACTGTCTCTAGATGAAGACCAGGGCTGGGGTTCCTTTCACATAACTTTAGATGCTGTAGCATCTTTTTCAGAGTTGGCTTCTCCTTTTGTAATCACTGGAGGTGTAGAGAACCCACTCAGCAGAGATCATCATCTCTTCCTAAAATACTTGGTAAAATAGGTCAGACTGACTGTGCCCAAGAAGTTTATTTCTCTCCATTGAGAACGTGGGGATCCAAGTGTGACTGGGTTATTTCCAGCCAAATGAGACGACTCACCACCATCCATTGGATTTCCCTAAAGTTTGACTAATAACACCATATTGACCAGCCTTGACCAGACCTTGGGAGGTCCCCTGAGACTGTTGTGTCCCAGACGAGTCTGTCCAGCAGACATGCTGCAGGGCAGTTGGCTTGCCAAAAGGCGGTGAGCATGTGTTCCGTTGAACCAGGGATTGCCTTTGGAGAATACCTTTTCCAAGAGGAGTTTAAATCTCATTGGACTTTTCACTGCACAGGAGCAAAGGAGGAGTTTGCACACAACCAGTTACTTGTTTTAGCAGGGCGGTGGCAAATAAAGGTAAAGATGACGGGTCAGCTCCAGGGTCCCCTGCTCAGGGAAGGGAAAGGTAATCTTGTGAGAAAGGCCTCTGAGAGCCAGAGTTACTGCCCGTGCTGTTGCTGGAGGGATGGAGGGACGTGCTTCAAGGACAGCCAGCCTTCAGCCCAGCCTGGCTGCTGTCTCACAGCAGACGGGCAGAGTTTCCAGTGCACTATCATAAGCAGTGGGGTGATGTCTCCCTTGGTGTCCTCTGCAGTCTGCTGCCCGAGTGAGTGGCCTCCTCTGTACCTCAAGCCAAAGCTGCTGCTGGCTCTGAGTGGTAAGCTTCCTTAGGCTCAGCATAACAAACAAATTGTGTGGTAGACCACAGGCAAGTTGGAAAAGATGAAGCTCCACTTTAGCTGTGCTGTCATCAGTGGCCCCTGGAGAATTTGACTCTCCTGCAGATCTGATTCTTGGACAAAGTCTGTGATTCCCAATCTTCTGTGGCCAACAGAAATCTGAAATCCTTCCATGTTTCTCCAAGGCCACCAGGGACTCTCGTTATCAAATTTGAGACTGAAAATGCCAGAGAAGTCTTCCAGGGAACAGCTGTAAGGACCACCAACGCTCTGCAGCCAGTGAACAGATGCCACTCTTCCATTACAACATCACATGTCCTGTTTCATATGCAGCATCCGGATGCTACTAGCTATGTTTTAACCATATGCAGCTCTTTCCCTTACCTGTCATCATCTCCAAGTGCTTGGCATCTTTAACACAAGCAGCTGACTTGTGTGACAGAAGGAACTGGATGGAAATCATGTGATTGGTTTATGTTGGAGATGGTTCTAAATAATCCAAAAAGCCCTTGGCCTTAAAATACAGAAATCTTCTTCTTTTTTCCTTCCCTTGTGGCTTGCAAGAATTTAAAGACCACACAAATCATCTGCTAAAACACTTTGGACCGACTCTAGATTCTAGAGCAACTGTAAATAGACCTTAATTCCAAAAATAGAGAATGAGCAGATTGTCCCTTTTGGTTGTTCTGGACAGAAATCAAATTCAGAGCATAGGACAAGTAGGACTTCTTCAGGTCCTCTAAGTCCAGTCTCTTACCATCTCAAACTTCCAAATGTATCAGTAGGAAATTCACACTATGTCCAGTACATATCACAAGCCACAAAAGGCTTCCCTACAGCCTGTCACATCTCTGCTACACAGACCGAAAGGCTCCTAGATTCAAAGAGAGAAGGAGGGGAAGATAACAGACAGCACTGAGGATAGGCCCCTGCAATTGCAAAACAATTGTTATGAGAAGTTATTATTCCCTCCCTACGTTCACATAGTTAAAGAGTAAATCTAAAAAAAAAAACAAAAAACAAAACACACCAAAACCCAAAACCCTCCAGGAAAGCAGGATGATGCTATCATAGAGGAAACAGTGAGGAAGGGGCGTATTGATATCTCCAAGGGTCAGTTCATTGTAAAGGGGAAACTCCTGAACTTCAACATCCTTTTTTTTTTTTTTTTTTTTTTTTCTATTTATTTTCTCTATGCTTACCTTCACTGCAGTCTTGTCTCGTCCAAAACAAGAATTCCCCAGAGCCCTTGTGGGACAAGTCAGTGACTCTAAGAGGCCTTTTTTCCATCAGAGATTTTCCATGGGTATTTGAAGATGTATTCAGGTCTTCATGCATTAAAATTCTGTGTACTAAAAGATGATGCTGAACGGAAAAGAACAGTCTACCTCTTGCAGAGATGCCATCTGTAGTGACTGTACCATGAGTTTTGCATTTTTTTTTTTCTCTTTTAAGTTCCAGCTGCTGGAATTGTGTGAGCTTCTAAATTTTAAATTATGAACTAAACCAAACCAAACCATGTTTGCATTTTTTGTAATTAAGGACAAAAAGGTCAACTTGCATGACAGAGGACAGACAAAAACAATCTTCCTTTTAGTACTTCTAAAAAGAAAATCTTCTTGATTTGTAGGTCAGTCTTTTCATTTTCAACAGCCTTTGACCCATGACTTTTGAGTGCTGGGGATGCTTGATTGCTTAGCAGTGCCCAAGGTTCCCACAGCACTCTCTGCATAGAGAAAGTCCTGTGCAAGAGTGTGTATCAGAGTCCTGGTTGCAGACTGCAGACAATTTCAAATTCATGTAAAATCTTATTAAACCTGCCCAAATTTCCAGAAGAAAATTAAAAGGATGGGTTTGAGAAACAACTTCTTTTCACTGTCCTAAACCACTGTATTTTCAATTACTTAAGGTTCTCCTGCTCACTGTGGCATAGAAACTTGTGGCAATGCAACAGGACTCATTTCAAATCCTCATTTGAACTAGTGAGGTTTTGTGCTTACAGGACAGAGAATTGTATTGAATTAGATCAGTTTTCTAATAATGATCTTATTTCTAATGTTCCTCATTTCTGAAAGGTATTTGGTCAAACATTCATGCCCACAAAAAGTATTAACAAAAGGATTTTTAAATTTCCAAGCATTTTTTCTACAGAAAAAAATGGAATAAGTGATGCAAAAAAAAAAAGGAAAGAATTAAATCTTCTCCTTATTCTCACTTTGTTTGGTTGGGTTTTTTAGGTATTTGAGTTATCTCCATATAACATTTACATAGAATTACATAGAATTTACATAGAATTACATGGAATCATAGAGAAATGTTGCAAAGCTTGGAAGGAGAAAGAGACTCAAAAGGGGAAGAAAGGAAAAATTAGAAGGAAAAATGAATGAAAATCTCTTAAACAATCCCTTATCATCAGTCAGTTAAATTAAATTAGCTGCAAATCAAGAACATTCATAGGTGAAAGAGTATAAAATATACAGGTACTACAAAATTAGTTGAAAAAGTAAAATGATGTCTTTTCTTGCTGCAGTACTAATTATCTTATGGCATTAATAAACTGTAGGAGATATTTTATTTCAAATGCCTGGAATGATTTTGTTTTCTTTTCTATCAGAATGACAAGAGTATTGCAATGCACAAGGCCAAGAAACTCACTTTTCTTTTACTTTGAGGTTCTTCTGTTTCCATTGGCTGTGAAGGGACAAAGTGGTGGGGGTTTGGGACGGTGTTTACGTGTGGTACTGTGTGGTTGAGTTGGAGATGAAAATACCACTGAGTTTGAATTCTCATTTATTTTGATCTTGTTGATAAACAGCTAACCAGTGTCATCTGGAAAGGAAAGAGGAAAGTGAAATGAAGCTGGAGGGGAGAGCACAGAGCAGTCCTCTAATCTAAACTACAAATAGACCCAGATTTGATACATTATGATCAGGTAGAGGCAACTGCTGGGAAGATTTTCCTTAAGGGGTTCAGATAATATAATCCAGAGCAGAATTTAGTTTTCTTGCCAAAAAAATTTTTGCTCCGGTCTTATTAGAAAAAGAATGAAGAAAAAAAAAATCAATTCTTTCCCCTGAAATACCACAAGGGTAGAACTTTATGCAGCATTTCAGAGTCAGGACCATGAGGTTTTTATTTGGAAATGCCACGAGAAGCAATGTTTCTATGCGATACTTCCAAATGAAGAACACATGGTTGCAGGAAGTGCCTGGAATGGTATTATCCTCTATAAACACTCCCGTTAAAGACAGCTAACAGCGTGTTTCAGAGGAAGATGGCCGAGGGGAAGAACAGAAACCTGTCAGCTGATTTACATCATATGACCTGCAAGAGTGATTATAGGTGGTTAAATGCTTCCCAGGGACTTGGATGTCTGCTAAGGTTTTCATACCTTCTGCAAAATTCATAGGGTGGAAGGAAAAGAAATAAAAACCCTGAGGGGAAAAGAAAAAAAAAAAAGTGGTCTGCAGTTTAGAAGATGGGTGTGACATTTTGTTGGACAGTTTCATTAAAGAGGGGAAAACCTGGTCAGGGCATGTCCTCTTCCTGGTTTTGTTCTGTTGCCTTTCCCAGGCCTCTGGCTGTCCTCACCCTTGTCTCTGCTCCGTTAGCAGTTGCCCTGCACGTCATACCGCAGAGGAAACGTGCGTGAGATGCTTTCGCCGCTGTTTCCCGGCTGTGACTCTCTCAGCTGGAATGAACAGATAAAGTAAATCAGGGCAGAATTTGGTGTTATTTCTCTGCAGTTACTCAGACAGTGAATTGCGTCGGTTGAGTTGTGTGAGTGTATGTGGAAAAGGCAGCGACCTCTCTGTTGACAGCCTAAGGGAAGACTTTGATTACAGCTGTTGTAAATTGAACGAGCCCTGTGGCTGGAGTGGCCCGTGCCTGTAGCTCTACGCTCAGGGCAGGATAGTAGCTGTTATCTGGACATGTCCCTGGCCTGCGCTTACCCTCATTTGGAAGAGTTCTAGTGATTCTGGACCAAAACCGCACCAGGAACCTTGCTAACAATGCAATGCTAATGTGATCGTGTTCCAGTGACTGAGACCATTCCCTGGTGCTGCTTAATTTAGCAAAGAGTAGCCTTGAGGTCTGATCCTGATGCCGCTGTCACACAGGGTTAACTCCCCTGAACAGAGACAGAGGTTCTTTAGCAGAGCAACTCTGCTCCAGCAAGGTGCACCAGCCTTTGTGGAAGTACTTGCTGCCATAATTCATGCTGGGAGACCATAACTAGAGCAGGTCAGATCTGGAATTAAGGGTTATAAAAAGTTTTGCTTGGGCTTTCTTCTGCTTCTCCCCAGGGTGGCTACAAGGAATGGGTGTGATGGTATTAAAGAGAATAGACTAAGGCTTCTGTGGTCTGGGAAGATATTATCATCATCAGGGTAGGGGAGCCAACAGGATTAGCAATAAACAGTGAGGATGAGAGACTAACACAGAGCAGTGAAGACAACTTGGACACACAGGGGAGAAACCGCATGAGAGTGGAGTTGGAAAAGGCAGTTTATACAGCTCCTCTGGGCATGGAAGTAATAGTCTGAAACAAACCTCCTCACCAACAGGTAGAAGCAGCTATGCTGACAAAGATACCAGGGTGAGCATGGACAGCTAGCAGAGCTGTGATATTGCGGGGTGCTGTGGAAGCTGAACCATCATTGTGAAGTTGGGCTGGAGACCCAGAGGAGTGATGTCAGGGAGCAGAAAGGTGAGCTTCGTTCACTTGATGGGCCTGGGGAGACTGCACCTGGAATGCTGCACTCACTTCTGGGCACCTCATTACCAGAAAAATACAGATGAGACAGAGAAGATATGTTGGGGAAAACCCAACTTCATGATTAATTGGCTGAAGAAAATAACTTATGAGTCATGTGCAAAGATGAATGTCTTGGCTCTGACACCACAGCATGGGGAACCTAGTAACAGTCTACAAACACTTGAGGAGAGGTTACCCGAAAGCAAAGAGATAACTTAGCATGGAGCAAGGGGCTGATATTTGGACAGGGAAATGATGAAAACCAAATTGCTGGAGCAACAGCCACTCAGTGCTGGAGCAGGCTGTTGGTGGGGATGGTGGACACAGCAGGATTTTAGCTGCTGTGTCACCATTACTTGGTAAAGCTTAGAAACATGAGAAACAATTATTTTGTGTTCTGGGAAGTGAGGGAAGACTGTTGTTTATTGGGGTCATAAACCTTACTTGTGTGAATGAGTTGATGCAGCAGGGCTCTGGGAAGAACAAACAGGGAAGCAGTACAATGACTTCCCAGATAAGAAGATCTGGGTACACGCTTGAAAGATGGTGGAGAAAGCCATTAGCTCTCAACAGTCTGTCCCTTTTTTGTGCTTTGTCAGAGTGGGGTGTTGCCAGATCAAAGTGCTATAAAAAGACAAAGAGTGGCTTAATTCCCTCTTTGGGGAGTTACAGGGATGTCAGTGACAAAGAATTTCTGCCGTCTCAACATAGGTGATCACTAGATGACTGGCGAGTAAACATGCGCATTGGCTTTTATAAATATTGTGGTTTATTTCTTAAAATATGTTTCCTCTTGGATGCCTTTGCTCCGAGTAACCAGTCTTTCACCTTCACTTTTGGGAAGCCGTTAGTTGTTAAATATTAGTTATAATTTAGACTGTCACCACAAAGAGAACAGGAAGGTCGTCTCTGAGACAAGCTGAGATAATTTTGCTTGTTATCAGGCAGGCGAGATAACGTGATAGAAGAAAAGAGCACAGTCTTGCCACTGGAGCCAGAGGGCAGGTGGAAGCCTGGGCGTATGGTTGTGTATGAGGAAGTCCCTTGGTTGGTCTTTGGAAATCCTGGAGTAATTGTAGCTGAGCATCAGTAATGTAGAAGCCCCAGTATGAGAGCCATTTAAAACCAGCACCATAAGATGGGCTGTCAGGGGTAAGATGGACAAAATATATAGGCCATGTGCTATAGTTTTGGGGTATCTTTATTCTCAATAGCAACACACTTACCAAATAGAGTACCGAGGGCTCTGAGCTGTTGGCCCAAATTTTAACAGCATTTGAGATCCCACTGGAGCTCCCACTGGGCTCCATCAGCTCCCACTGATGCCAAAATTGTGAATATGGAAATTTTTTATTTTATGGATAGCAGATGTAATCTCAGCAAGACTTTAACCCCAGTGTGTTATGCACCCTGCACACACGCACAAAACAAGGGTCAGCCCTTTCCATGGAGAGCTGACAACACGGGGAAAAGAAAAGCCTCTGCTCCTACTGGGCAGATAAAGAACTGGGGCTTGAGAGCTCAAGTGACTTTCTAAGGTTACAAAAATTTGTCTGTGTCAAAACCATGTACCATAAGGTGTGTGTCTCCTCTTTTACAAACATTATTGCATGCTGAACAAGTATTGCTGAGATGGGAACCCATGTCCAGCCCAACTTTCACTCATGCACTTTGGGAGAACGTCTGTGTAGCAGTTAGTTTGTTAGGGCTCCAGGATAACTGTCTTTGAAGCCTACACCTCTAGCCATTTCAAAAAGGCCTCCTTCCTTGGAGTTCTGTTAAGCAAACTCTTAGAGACCCCAGGTATGTGGCTGTCAACCAAGGAGCAACAATGGACAAAACACACCAAAGTGTCCTCTTGTGGATACACCTGGGTGATGGAAGATGGCCTCACTCTTCATTTCTGTTTATTTGCTGCTACACTTTTATTGACTCAGCTGACAATACAGGCTCCACTGTGAAAGTAATAAAGCCTGGTAAAGGGGAGCTAGTAGCACACTGGAAAATGCTCTCGTTGCATTGACTGCCACAGCTCTTCCAGTGCGTGTAGTTTCATGCTGTTCAAGTCAGCCTCTGGCTCTAAGAGCTGCACGTTCTGAGCCTGACTGCAGATGAGCCCGTCATGTCATCAGCAGAGAAATGCGGTAACACTGCGACTGTTTCGAAGGTGATGATTTCCATAAATCTCTTTTCTGTTTGCTGCATAGTTGGATTAGCCTGTGTTCAGTAACCTGCATCTTTCTAACTTCTTGTGCCTCTCAAACGTCTCCTCTTCAGCAATGCATATCAATGTTGCTTTCCAGGGGAAAAAGGAAAAAAAACAAAAACAAAAACAAAAAACCAAAACCAAAACCAAAAACAAAACCAAAAGAGAGTCATGTCATTGTCGGAGCTTGCATTAGGGTTATTCATAGATTGAGAGGTATGTTGGAACACGGACAGGTCTGGACTAGTGTTGCAGTGTGTGAACACGTTTCTGCTTATCAGCACACATGTGTGAACATGTGGGAGGGCAGTATATGACTGTGCATGTCTGTGTGATATCCATTTGAAGCCACAGACCCTGGAATCTAACAGAAACGACTGCCAAATAGCACTCATCGCCAGTTCATAAGACCTGATCTTCCAGTTCCTTCTGATTTGGGTTGTGGGTAAGAAGCCGGCAGCAATGAGTTTCAGGAGAAAACCACAGAGAGAAAGCAGAATAAAAATACAGCAAGAATTCCTTGAGGAAGGAGATGCTGCTTGATGTTGCTCACTGTCAACACAGCAAATAATAATAATTTTAAAAGTTCAAATTAAACCGAGTTTGTTAATACCCATTGCTCCAGATTGTATATAATGGAGTTGTGGGAAGGGGATAGAGTGGGCTGAATGAGCAAAGTCTTAGGCCAGGGCTGCAATGCTGGAAAAAAGCAATTCAAATTCCCTCAAGTGAATCTGATGTTTGTGGAGTTCATTAAAATAAAGATGTGCCTCCTAATTTTCACAAGTAAGGAGCAGAGGTACTGCCTTCAAATTGCCTTTTAGGAGAGCTCCTATAAATACAGATGAGAATGTGGCAGGGGCAGGGGAAAGACATTTTTTCCTTTTTTCATTATAAAAGACCAGAGATTATTTTCATCAATACTTAAGCCCTGGAAAAAGTTTTAAAGAAATATATTAATTTCCTATGAATTTTAGCTGGAAATTGCTAAGTATTTCCTGAGTGGTTCTTCCTGTTGTCTGAGTATTTTATTGAGATCCAGACTGAAGGGGGAGAAAAAAAACCAAACAACCCCCCCCACACACACAGTTGTCACTTTCCATATTCACAGTCAATCTTATTAGGAGTTTAAAAGAAGAAAAATGGAGAGAGAATGAAAATCTGTCTTCCAGTAATTGCTAGAGCATCTGGTGTTACAGAATTTTTCTCTCTAATTTGGACCGAGGCAAGAACATGTAAACAAGTAAATACATGAACACATGTAAACAAATCTAAAGTTCCTTGAAAAACTTGTTTTTAAGTATGGATTACACATGGTAGAAGATTGTGTCTATTTCTAGAGTTGATTGAGAAAGGGCAATAAAAAAATGTTATGTCAAAATATGTTGTTACACTGAAACTGAAAGACTTTAGAGAAAATTATTGATTCCTCGATACAATTAAGGTGGTAGTGGGGAATAGAGAGAAATAGGTAATGGTTAATGCAGTCACTTGAGAACTAATAAACTCAGTTCAAATCCATAGCGTGCCTGTGAGCTTTTCACATTTGTGATGAATGCCATTGGTTGGGATGCTACAGATTATCCTGACCTACCTTGCTCTTTTTTAGTGGAAAGTTTTTGCTAGGTGTTGTTTCATTCTGCGTCAGAATGAAAGTGCCTTTGGAAACCTCAAATGCTTTTCTGAGGTAAAAGAGCTGCTTTGCTCAGCAGTTCCCATGGTTGAACTCCAAAGCAATATTTGCGATGTTCGGAGATTATATATGAAGATTCTGCCTCTGACTGCAGCAAAACCAGTGCCAGAGCCCTTTACACACAAGCTACATCCATGCTGGTAAATTAGACTGTGCCAGGACATGTGTTCTGGCATTACGGTGAATTGTCACAGTTTTTAATCTCTCATATCCTCCAGAACTGGTTGGCTAGATCTTGCTGCTTGTTCGGAATACTCCTTGGCTAGTAGTATTAATCCTGAACCATACAGGAGTGCTTTGGGATCCTCCCAGCTTCTGTGGGCCAAAATCATGCAAGGGAACATATTAGCAATTTAGCAGTATCACGACTAAATCCTAGTGCTATTAAATTACCAGTGGAGATGAAGCACACCGGAGCTAACGGCCAATGTACTTTTCTAAATATTTACATTCAAAGTGATTGCCAACTGGAAGGGTAAAATTAATCACATATAAAGCTGTTTGGCTGAAAGCTGGAGAGCCAGTGCAACCAAACAAGTTCCTTCTGGCCTCCTCTGGCTATGGGGAGGGACAGAGCCCTTCAAAGGACAGGCTCACTCTGTCCTGAGAGTGTTGTCCAAGATGGGTGGGATGAATCACTCAATGGAGATGTCTCTTGAATGGCTTAGAGAAGAGTCACGCTTCCCAGCTGAGATTTAGCACCAACATCTGAGAGTGAAGCTGAGTGGGACTATCCACACTCTTTCTTCCATAAACACATCCTTAAAAACATCAAAATTGCTCAGTTAAGGAGGGTAGCTCATGATTCTTTTATACCTTCACATCACCTGTAAAAGGACCACTAACAAAATGTAACACCCACTTTTCATTTCCAACCCCAGCACTTGCTCTACATAATGCATTTCTCTCAAGATCAAAGAGATGCTGAAAACAAAAAACCTTACAGTGACCTTAAAAGCTTTTATAGAAATTAGATCAACCCATCTGATTCATATCTGCTCTTTGCTAAGAAAATTACTTTTCAAATTTACATTGTAATGGCAATTTGACTCTTAAAGTATATTAGAAATATTTTAAAAGTAAGGACATTGAAAAAATAAAGAAGTTTTCAGGTCATCAAGTTCTTTCTCATGATTCGTTGTTTAGAAGAGCCTTTTTTTTATGTTACATAGCAGTCATTTATAATAGCAAATGTCGCCATCATTCAGTTATTTTATTACCACAATATAAGAATGTAAGTGGGCGATTGTACGTGAGCGATCAAGGTGAGATCTTTTACTACAGATTTTGGTAGAGTTATGAACTTTGAGGAACACAAGCTCTTTTTGGATTAAGACCAGGAGAGATTTCAGAAAATGTTTCTAAGTATTTGTTCTTAGCAAATTTTAAGTTGAAAAAAATCCCCTTGAAATAAATCCTTTCAAATCTCTCACTCTGACTTTGTAATTTCATGATTATTAATTTTACATTTAGTGCCATACACATGTAAGAGTAACATTATGCTATAACGTGTCAAACAGAGAAAGTAGAAATAAAACATTTTTCTTGATTGAAACAGATGTTTTTCTTTTAATAAATATTTTGTGCTGGCAGTGTCAAAATGTGACAATTCCACATTAATGAAAATAAATATTTCCCTAGTCCTGAACAGTATTTTCCCTAAATTAATATTGTTTTCATATGACATCTTGGAATTCTCATGTTCATTGCTGGTTTCATAACAGCTCTTGGGACTTAAGTGAGACTCATCTCACCTGATGAGGACATCTGGTCTCTGAAGACGTGGTCTGTGTAGTCAATAGAGTCTAAATTTCCCAGCTGAATTCAGCTAATCCTAAAGAAAATAACTCTAACATGTCAAGTAAATCTAATCTACAAGTACCTATTTCTATCTATAGGCAGATTTTTTTATTAATAGATAGATAGATATTGAAATCAGATGTATCCAGTATGATCTACTTCAGGTAAACTTACATTCATTTTTATTTTTTTCTTGCTTGCTTTTGTCATTGTGTCTTTAATCATGTCTTTTCTTTGAAATAACTTCTGGAGTGTTAGATACTACTGAAGGGAAACTCAGTGGTCACTATTTACTCACTGAATACAAGCTCTTCTCAAACCATCTCGCACTAACCCACTTTTGAGGAACTCACTAGCAAACAAGCATGTTGCCAGACATGATATTTCTGTCTGGGATAGACACAGTCTTGTTTCCCCTTCACAGACATTTAAGCTAACTCATTTTGCTATGTGATTGGAGTGGACTAAAAGCGTGTAGGGGGACAATTAAAAAGCAACTGTTGACTGGTTATAAATTTAGCAGTTACCAGCATTTAAATGCATTTGATTTTGCGCCATAGCACAATTTTTGTATGTAAACGAGCCCATGCTCAGTAAAAGGTAGAAGACTCATTTTCTTCCTTGACCTTCCCATTGCAGAGAGCATCACATAGTCATAACGGGTCTGATTCACATACACTGAAATCTTTCTATGGATTTCAACAGGCTTTTGACCCAGCCTGAAATGGCTCCCATATGTGATGGGAACACCTCTCCTCTGTTGCAGCATGGTACCTTACCCGAGACCTCCCTTCCTCTCCTATTGTCTGAAGAAGGGTTTCAAACAATCACTTGAAGAACTTCTCAGACCAATGGAAACAATAAATAATAATAATAAAAAGCTCCTTGTGAAACAGGCCTCCCAGCTGAACCGAGGGAGATGGCCTAAAATGCAGGAGTTTCCTATGCGATACAGGAGATTTGGCAGCAGGAGTGGAATTATATCTCATTCCAGACAGTGAAAATAACCAAAACCATGAGGTTTTTCATGGAACAAATGCAAACCATGTGACCCGTCACAATGGAAAAAGTGTAGCTGCTTTCAGCTCCCTAAGCCCTGACACTTCTTTTTGATTTAACCACAATAATCTAAGTGGAAAATGAATAAATGTCAAGGTTTTTTTTCAATAAATCTGTGCACGAGTGAGAATAGGAACCAGAATAAAAGCTTTTCACGACATAAAGTTCATATGTTTGGATCCCTGACAACATTTTCTTTCTTTAATTTTTTATTATTATTATTAGGCCTGGTTGTACCATTTATTTCAAAAAACAAAATATTGTAAGGCAGGGAACCTGCTAGCAGTTACTAAGCCTGGAGTGAAAGCCCAATTCATAACAAGATGACCTGAATCAAGATACATCTGTCTATTTTTATGACTTTAAAAAAATATTTTAGAAATAAGTATAAGATTTGCCCAGTGCTCACTTGGGCAAGATTTCCGCATGTTGAAATGAGATTGGTTGAGCACGAAATCTCAAACATATGCTAGCACAAGAAATTAAATGGTCAAAGACTGTATATCATACTTGTCTTTTGGGGATAAATTAATGTCACGTTGTCCAGAGTCAGGAATAACACACTCAGCATCATACAACTAACAATCTAAGTGTGCAAGCAGTGGCTCAAGCACCCAGCCTTAGAAGACTGCCTTCACTGTGCCTTGTGTTTCCACTTGAAACAGGTAACAAAACAAACTTGCCCTGAGTATCCACACCTGAGATGACCTCAGTCTGAAGTAATGAGGTTTTCCTGATTGGGTGAATGTATCCCCCAGAGGTCAGAATTAGACTGATTTGCCTAGCATCGCATAACAGGATGAAAAGACAAAAGTGTTGTATTCTTCGTCTGATGCCACGATGAAGTCCATGCGGTTACTCTGAAAATAAATTTGTCATGTTCTTATGTATCTGACAGAATAAGAGCCTCAAAGATTATTTCACCTGACAATGGTGCTGAATGAATGTTATCTTTTAGATAACCTCTCCTTAGCCAAGAAAGAGTAACTTCTGGATCGCTGACACTTACAGCAGGGACTGGTGACAATTTGTGACTTTGTAATTATATGGAAAAGAGACATTTCTCTGAGGCTCTGTTTCTAGAGAAAAGGTAGTCTGACATATTTCTACAGAGGGATAATATTCAGATAGTGTAATAAAACGTATTTACCACTACAAATCTTGCCTTGCTTATGACCTTAACCTATCAAAGCTATAAAAACACTACTGTTATATATCTATTTTGCCTCCCAATGCTAGCTTTTTTCCTAAATCTGACTGTCTTTGCTGAGCTGTGAATAGCCCTCCAAAGACTTATATTGGCTTTCTTCTGATGGTACGTGCAAAATAACCCACGTGCACAAGTAGAAAGCCACATACATAAATTAAAATGCTGTAACAGACACAATCTTCTTGAGGTGGAGGAGAAAGCTCTGAAGTTCAGCACACTCCAGCCTCCACTCCCTGCCAAACACTAAGCTACCTTCACTGGAAAGGATCCCCACCAGGTTCCCACTAGCAGGGTTGCTGATAGAAATGCCACAGATGAGGGTCTCTGTTGCATGGGTAATATCCAGTATTTTCGGTCAGTCTCATGGTACCCAGTCATCCTGGTGGCACCTGTCCTGAGCTTTCTAGTGTCTTCTACAGGTGGTTAGTCAGTTTAAGATAAACCATTGCTGATGTGGGAAACATGAAGCTCAGAGGGTCAAGATGAAACTAATGCAAAGAAGCAACAGTCACCAGAAACAGCAAGGTAGATGGTAACCTGAGGCCTGATACATGTAGGATCCAATGCTTAGTCAGTCATTGTTATAGTCATCCAGTCACCTCACTAGAGCAGCTACCAACTTGTACCACTATCCCTTCTCCATTGTTGTTTGACACACTTATTATTTTTACTTTTATGAGTCTTTCTTCCTCAGGCCAGTCAACTTTTCTCCATCTTGCTTCATCTAGTACAGTCTTGTAATACTACCTGATGACTAGTGGATTAAGGATGTCTTGTAAAGTCTGGTCCAACATTTTTCAGAAGGACTGCTCTGCTGTCCAGCTCTCCTAAGAATAATCCAAAGCGTTTTGCTGTGTACCTATAACTAGAAAAGAAACAGACACTTGAAGGGAAATTATTTCACTGAAAGTAGACCAGTGTAGTACTCTGATAATAGCCTCTTGACCAATATATGACCAAACACTGGCACCCAAATGTGGCACTGTGTTATGTCACTAGTCTTGCAGGAACAGTAAGGACATAATTAGCTCCAGCAGAGACAAATTCTGCTTTCTTTGGTTATCAACCAGCCATTAGAGGACTTTTATGTGCTAGCAACCAAGGGACCAAGAAAAGAGATGAAGGCTAAACTTAAGGAAAAAAACCTAGGTTTGCATAAAGAAGAGGTGCTAGTGGGGTTGTTCACTTACTCAGACTGGGAAAAACTGGGAAGACAAAGAATCCTCCACAAGAGAAAAGAATTTTAGACAAAATATTTTCCCCATCACCTGGAAGACAATAAAACATCTGGAAAGTGTTACCAGCCAATTCGTGCAGGAACCCAGCACAGGAATGAGATTTGGAGACCAGTCAAGTGTGCTGGGAAGTGATGGAGGAGTGATGAATAGGTAAATCAAGGTGAGATAAGTGACAAGGAGAAGCATAGCAAGCAGAAAGCACAGTGCCGCATTCTCTTCGCTATATGTCAGTGGTGGGTTGGAAAGACTTTTTCCCTCACCTTGCTTCGCCAGGTCCTGAGGATATGTCCACTGCTAAAGGCCAACAGAATTCTCTTCAGGGGATGTTGCTGTAGGGAATAAAAGAGATTTATAGCCTTTATCAGTTTGCAGACATTCTAACATTTTGCTGTGGAGGTGTAGATCCCTGTATAGCACATTTACACTAAATGACAACAGGCTTCGTCTCTTCTTCTGGCTATCTATCATAGGTGCCTCAGCAGCACTCCATAGGCCTCCCTCAACCTTACAGGAGTCTGCAGACTGGAAAAAAGATATGCACACACTAGAGATGATAGTAGAGCTAGGAAACACCTTTTACATACATACATGCATGTTCTGAGATCTTAGCCAACAGAAATAAAACTGATGTAAACCAGGAGAGCTTCCTTGATTTCATGGACTGGGGTGAGGTGGGAGGTTGCAGCGTATGACAGCTGAGATCTAGGTTATGATATTTCAGTGGAATAATTCTTACTTAAGAAGCAGACAATTTCTCTTAGATGATTTCTGTGGAATATTCCATTTACATAAATTGAAGACAGACTTAGACAATTTAGAGGGGGACTAGCCTTTCCTCACTGCCTGTCAATGTGGCTTATTCTCCAACAACCATGATCAGTCTAATTATCAGAACTGGAGTTTGCTCTTCAAATGCTTTACTGTTGAAACTGATGATTCTTGGAAGATGGAAAACTTTTCCTTATCAATGAGATATCAAGATTTTTTTCCAAATGCCAAGGTTTGTCATAACTCCTAACAGTAATGGAGTAAAGAAGCGTTGACTCCTGGCCTCTTGCTCCAAAGGCAAACCAAATATCTCATAATTACTTATGTCAGAGGTAAAGTTTGGTTGGTGAATACTGGGCAAGCCAAGATTTTCTTTGTCCCTCAAACAGCAGTTTCACAAAAACTGTAACATCTGAGCTGTCCAATAGGTACAGGGGAAGCTCCAGCTCCTTGTAAGTTAAGACAGAGTTGCGTATCCTAACTTTGCTCATAGTAAAACATCAAGAGAAAACTAGGAGAGAAAAGCAAGTAGCAAGCTGCTTTCCCTGCTCTGGGAGGAGGGGAATGCAGCAGCCAAGTAAGAGAGCAGCCTTAAAGTGTCACAAATGTATTATATTCAAGAGGTTGTCTTCTGCTTATACCAGATCCATCTTTTTGCCATGTTTTCACAGAAGTTAACAGGAAAGAAAATTCCCTTGGACTGGACTGGTAAGATAAAATGTCACATTCATTTCTAAATGCTTAATTGTTACCATTGTGTCAAATGAAGCTTTGTTTCTGCCATACTACTCTCCATGTAATTTGTACTTCATTCACATTAAGATTAGGAAGAATTCAGCATGAACTTTTAATATAGACGTAGTGTTTGAGTGCAGGACAGAGATTTATGTAGAATTTGCTGGCCTAAATTGCTTCCTAAGTGTCCTCAGAATTGTCAGACTAGATCAGACCCAGTCCATTTGGCCAATACTTGTCTCCAACATAGGCGCTACTGGATTCAGGGGAAAGTTCAAGCCTAAATTTTTTGGTCAGTGTATGCGATATCTCTCCCTCTATGACTAGTTTATGAAAAATACTCATTTGTCAGAACACCTGTTAGAAATTTTCCTCATTTTAACTCAGGTTGTAGCAATTCATTCTTTCTAATTTAAAGAAGTTCTTAGCCGAATATATGTGGAATTAACCAAGATGGCAGTCATCAGATGGACAAGCAAATGTGACCTAAGCCACTCTCCATGAAAATCTTATCCTAATGACTAATAGAAGCTGCCTCCAATTTATGTTCTCAAATGGCTTCACCAAGCTTGGATCAGAAGCTTTCTCCTGGAGAGCGTATTGCAGCCTGGTCCCACATATGGGAACTCAACAAAAATGTCCATCCTTCCACACAGTAACTGTTTGTGGCCACAGCCACTGCAGGCACAAAGGCTGACATGGCTCCAGTGCAGAACGAGTGTGTTCCCCAGGGCCGTTAGCATGCGGTTGACTTGTGGAGAAGTGACACAAAGTGTAAACAGCAACCTTCATCAAGGCAAAATGAAAAACGAATGTGTTTCCCAGTGCACCCTTCACATCAAAGAGCCAAGACTTGAAGACTACCAGACTCCAGGACAGCGTGCGTTCAACTCCAGCATAAAAACATAATTAGCACGTTAAACTGTTACATAAACATGTTTGCATCGTTATTTACTAAGTATTACAGGAATGCTTTGTAACAGTTAATCAACTCAAGGGAGCAAGGAGAGGGAGGAAATGGCTTTGCAGGGAATAATGAAAGACAAAGATTCCAGATCAAACTTATTAGAATGGAAAAAAAAAAAAGAACACCCCCCCACGAAACAACAATCAAAAAAATCCCTCCAAAAACCTATACAAAAAATAGCAATCCCAAAACAACTGTCTAGAAATGAAACTTGACAAACTTGTAATTCCAGTATATCACTTCTTTGGAATTACATCTACATTTTAATTGTTATATTTTAATTATTATTTGAAGGAAGGAATTACCAAACTCATGTTTTCAGGTCATAAATGTGAATCACCAAGGGTCCTGGAGCTTCTGGCAGAAACTCCATACCATATAGAGGTCTGAAAAGAAATTTCTTTGTCAGGACTTTTCATTGGAAGACTGCAAAATTCCTGACAGTAAAGACAATATAAAATTACGGGTTATACCAATGTGAAAGAGTATTTGAGCATGATTCTGAAAGTAAGGAGAAAAAAACAGTATTATTTTGTAAAAAGAGATTTGCTTATTTAATTATGAGCGGATGACAGGCAAGACCCTTGAATAACATGTCATCCAAAGCTTACATGGGCTGTTTTCATTTAGAGGAGGAAAATTACTAGAACAAAGCTCTTTTTGATCAAATTTAACATAACCTATTTTAAACACCTATTTTAGAGCAAGGTGAAGTTTCAAAGATGTCTGTCCCCACAATGCTCTACTGCTGAGAGCTAAGGTGAGGTAAGATTAATGCCAACTGCGGTGTCTCCATGAACCTCCTATCATCTCCTTAAGGGCATGCCACAGTTTCTGTCCTCAGCAGCTGTTCCTGGAAGCATGGAGGGACACTCCGTAGCTTGGAGGAAATGGCCTTAGAAAATATCCTTTTTCTGGTTCACCTGAGGAACACAGTGGTGGCCGTATGCCTCCACTTCCAGTCAGGAGAAGTTCTGCTCCATTGCAGTACAGCACAGGGCATTCAGAAGGTCAGGGAAGTGAGGAGATTTGAGCAAAGAAGATCATTTTGGCAGGTAGGTCTAGTTGTGAAAAACAATGGCTTATCCTTGGATCTGACAGTGCTTGGCAACTTGCTTTGAACCTCTCTCTTAACCTGCCTGCTCTCTTTCAACACGTCACAGAGCAGATTTGCCTTATAGTGGTGTTACCCATTGCTAGGATGGCTGACCTGGTGAAGTACTGAACTACAGTACAAGAAATACATGAACTCAGAACTGAGATTAATGTGGTCCTTTCATACGGTTTCTGCCACTGAAAATACCAGAGAGATTCACCTAGTATTTCTGCACCAGCCTAGAAAGGAGTCAGAGCTAGGATAAATTTCTGCTTCTGGTTTGACATGAAGACCTGGGACTGTGTCAGAGATGGGCTGACCCAGAATACAGCCCTGCAGGTAGGATACAGACATCAGTCCTCATGCGGGACTGTGGAGGGTCTCCTTTGCTGCAGTTTCCCATGTGTTTCAGAGACACTGGTACTTAGTGCAGTCTGCACTGCATCATGAAGACTACAGTAAACCCGTCCTCAAAACTATGTTTTCCTGAGGAGAGAGTCGGCTTGGCCACAGCAAGGTCAGAGACCACCCTTTGGAGCTTATGAGAACCACATGCCTAAACAGATAAGGTACATTAACATGTCCAATCTGAGAGTCACTGAGAAGAAGGAGGATTCCCAAGCTCTGCTTCTAGTATACTTAATGGACCAAGACATTTTGTTCCTTGCAATTGTTTTGGGAATTTACCCCCTTCCTTCCTTCCATGGAGTTTAGGATTTGGAGCCACTATATTTCTTCCTCATCAATCAGACAGAGAAAGTGGCTGCATTTACAGACATAAGGGAAAAAGGACCTGCATGTGAAGGGTCTAGAGAACAAGTCATATGACGAGTGGCTGAGGGAGCTGGGGTTGTTCAGTCTGGAGAAGAGAAGGCTGAGAGGAGACCTTGTTGCTCTCTACAACTACCCGAAAGGAGGTTGTAGCAAGGTGGGGGTCGGTCTCTTCTCCCTAGCAACAAGTGACAGGACGAGAGGAAAGGGCCTCAAGCTGCGCCAGGGGAGGTTTAGTTTGGATATTAGGAAAAACTTCTTCACCGAAAGAGTAGTCAGGCATTGGAACAGGCTTCCCAGGGAAGTGGTTGAGTCTCCATCCCTGGAGGTATTTAAAAGACAGGTAGACGTGGTGCTCGAGGACATGGTTTAGTGGTGAACTTGGCAGTGTTAGGTTAACGGTTGAACTCGATGATCTTAAGGGTCTTTTCCAACCTTAATGATTCTATGATTCTATGATCTTCCCTCTCAGCAGTCTGCTTTTGTGTGAGAGCTGGTAAGGGTCAACAACTTTGCTGGTAAATCAAAGAATCTGTTGAACAGCATCCCTGCTGTAAGCAAAAGCTTTTAAACACCATTCAACTATTTGCTTGGCTTCCTGTTTTCTTACCCAAAGAAACAAGTCCTCAGATTTGACCAAGACTTAAAAGGTAACTGTGAATTGATTCCCACCCAACAGACTTGATTCAGTTAATATGAAGTTGGCACAGGGTATCCCACTCAACTGCTCCAGAAAGGCACAGATTTCCCATAGGTCCTGTAATATCCTGTCCCATTTCGATGTCCCAGATATCCATGGCATCTCCTGTTAGCAGGTCTATGTTTAGGCAATTGAATCTTAGCTGAGCTGTCAGTTGAGCTGTTGTATCTTTCTGTCTGTGCACCATCCTCTTGGCAAATTTGAGGTAGTTCAGACTGGTTTATTTGGCATTAAAAATGGGTCAGGCTAAGGCAGACTCCATTGCATTTTCAGGGGGACATAACACACCTATGGACAATAACCCCATTTTGGCTGGTGTAATGATCTGTCAAGCCGTGGTGAGTCTAAGCTTTTTGATGGAAAGTCAGGTAGAACATCTGAAAAAACAAATTTCTGTTCCCTTCTCTCAACACTTCTGTGATTCAAACTGGGTCTAAGCTCTAAAGGAAGGTATCACGAGCAGCCATGGCTAAGAGTGTTATCTGGAACCTAATGTTCACCAAACTGCACATACATTAATTTTTTGGTTCAAAAAAGGTCCCATTATCTTTCTTGGTTTGCTCTAGGTATTTCTTTGTGCCTCCTCATTTAAGTTATGACCAGAATACAGTAGATAGTGATTCACTGGGACTAAGCTTCATATTGTATAAATCAGTATTCACTGGAAGTCAGAAAAGTGACTTATATTTACATCAGCTGCGAAATCATTGTGATACATGTAAACAAGCAAAAATAAAGTCAGATTTCAGAAGTGAAACTGTTCTCTTAAGACTTTGAAAACATGAAGGTGTGAATAGATTGAGATAAGTTTACAGCTGCTTCTGTGGTATGGCTGCATTGACAGGGGTAGCTGCAATTGTGGAAAACAGATCCTTTCGTCCTTTAAATAATCCCAGGAGGCAAGCTGCTTCCAACTGAACATGTCCAAAGATCTTGAAAAGTTGACAAAGTCTATGACCAGATTCTTACCTGGGCTTTTTGGACTGATACCGCTGGAGGATCTATGTTTGGTATGACCAGTGTGTATTTCACAGACATCTCAGCTCAGGTCTGGAGGGCTACCCATTGCCATGGACAGAGCTGAGTTTTTAAACACAGAATCCAGTCACTCCATTCTCCTGTGTGGGGATTGTCCTGCTCTGCCTTTGCCCTCACTCCCAGATGAAGAGTCAGTAGGTATGAAGACTTGTCCTCCTTCCACCCATGGTTGCTGCTAGTCACCCAAGTGACCATTCGCCCTTCTGTCCACACACCTGATAGTGATCTAAGCTCAGAGTGGTTAAAATAACACAATGTCCTCCAAACACACACATACAGACACACATGCATGTACAGATGTCTTTGAAGTCCTCTAGGCTTGACACAGAGCATGAGGCTGATTTCTTCTCTGTGTTTTGATTTGGTTTTGTTGCCACTATTTTGTTTAAACATCCCTTTTCTAGTGACTATGTTCTTTGTTATTCCCACGGGGAGGGACAGTTGTTTTTTTACCCCTTCCCTGGCATTTTTTTTTTCCAGATGCTCCCCTGATATGGAATTTGCACGTGTTCAAAGCAGAAATAAACAGTTAAATTTTTTTTTCTTCTCCTTTTTTTTTCCTTTCTTGGAGCTGGATGAAGGCAAGGCTGCAAGAACACGGCATGCTTTCCTACAGCAATCATGTGAAAGCCATTACAAAGCTGCCCTTAACTTGTACCATATCCCCAGTCAACCTTAAGAAAAAAGACACAAGAAATATGTATGTGCCACTAGATTCTTGTATGGAATCAATCCCTCCTGTGTTGTGAAAACAGTAAAGGAAATTTGGTGTTGAAGGAATGTGCATTTTGAAACTAGGCCACTAGATAGATCGGGGCCTAACACCAGCAAAGATGATACATACTTACTCTAGATAAAAGCCTGACTTTTCAGAAATGCTGCCCCTATTTTATAGAGTTGTTGGTCGTTACGTTAGTTTGTGAAGATCTCAGTTAACTCCAAGCTAGACAATGGTAGTTGCTTTAAATAAATATTCATTAAAAGGGGTCCTTGACCTGGAAACCTTGCAGTCTGAATGGACAAGTTCCCCAAAGGAAGGAGTAAGCTCAGTTTCAACGTGAGGAGCCGGTATACTGTGAAATGAAGGGTAGGACGGATTTCAGCTCACTTTATCCGCGTGGAATTTACATGCCAAATTTTTCTGTGTAGCTGCCCCCTAAAATCATTGTAGAGGAATAAATACATCCAGAAAGAGACTCATTCTCCCTCTCTTAGTTACCCCTCTCAGGATGGGAGATACCCTCACTCTCTCTTCGACTCCAAAGTCAAGCTGGATGACCGAAGTTTAAATAGCTGAAATCAGGTGAAAACAGTTGCATACTTATAGATATCTGATATTACATAGCTCATGCCACAGAGCCAAGATCTGTTCCTAGGCTCTTTTCTCAGTCAAAGCTCAGATGATCTGCAAACATCTCTGGAAATTTTCCTGTTAACACTGAAAAAAAATTATTATTTTAAATCCTAAAACTCAGTCTATACAGTCAAATTAAGAAGTTTATCCTTGCTGACTTACCAAGGAATTAATTTATTTGTATAATTTGTATCTTTTCACAATATATTTCCATGAAAACTTCCAGGGTTTGCCAAGAACAACAGTGGTCTTCCCTGAGATTTACTTTTGCTTATTAATTTTTTTCCATTTAGGGAATGACTTTCTGATAGTTTACTGGTGGTGTATCATAGAATCATACAATGGTTTGGATTGGAAGGGATCTTTAAAGTTCATCTAGTCCAGCCCCCTCTGCAATGAGCAGGGACATCTGCAACCAGATCAGGTTGCTCAGAGCCCTGTCCAACCTGACCTTGAATATTTCCAGTGATGGGGCATCTACCACCGCTCTGGGCAGCCTGTGCCAGTGTTTCACCACCCTCATCATAAAAAATTTCTTCCTTATATCTAGTCTAAACCTACTCTCTTTTAGTTTAAAACCATTACTCCTTGTGTTGTTACTACACGCCCTACTAAAATGTCTGTCCACATCTTTCTTATAAGCCCCCTTTAAGTACTGAAAGGCTGCAATAAAACCCCCCAACTCTCTCAGCCTTTCCTCACAGGAGGGGTGGTCCATCCCTCTGATCATTTTTGTGGTCCTCCTCTGGACCCACTCCAACAGGTCCATGTCTTTCCTGTGATGATAACTCCAGACCTGAACACAGCACTCCAGGTAGGGTCTCACCAGAGTGGAGTAAAGGGGCAGAATCACCTCCCTCGACCTGCTGTCCATGCTTCTTCTCATGCAGCCCAGGATACAGTTGGCTTTCTGGGCTGTGAGCACACATTGTCGGCTCATGTCCAGTTTTTCGCCCACCAGTACTCCCTAGTCCTTCCCCACAGTTCTTCTCAGTATAAACTGACCTTTTTGACTCTCAGCAGTTTTTGACTCAGTGGTGGCTTTTTATATCACCTGAAAGCACACTGCAAAAATTACAGATAGCAACAACTGACTAACTGAAAGGGACATTTCTATGAAAGGAGCTACTGTGCTACAGGGCACCTCAGAATTACAAGTGGTTGCATGACTATACAACAAGCGTTTTAGGAAGAATATCCCAGACATGCACCATAGGATGCATCTGATGTGTTAGATCATGTGGGAAGGTCAGTGAGACATTAGTTGCGACATTTAGATTCGGATAAGTGAGGGTGCTCCAGCGCCGACTGACTGTGAACAGAATATTTACTAACCATTCCTATTCAGTCAACCCTGCTTCCCCATCCCAGAACAGGAGGATATCTAAAGTAGGTACAGGAAAAAAAACCCTGTAATAAGGTATGGGATCATAGCATTATTTTATTTTCCTTTCTAACCTAACTGGCAAAATGGTTTCCTAAGATCTGTTAAGCACATCTTTTTGGTTAACTGCATCTCTGGTGGCTCCTGAGATGAGAGGGATCAGAAGTTCCCAGCTGGATCCAAGAAAGTTTCTAACTAGAAGTTTGAGTTGAAATGAACCATTCCTTTTGCATTTTTGGGGGCATAGATACAGGCGTTTTATACAAACTGTTGTTTTCCAGAAGCATTACTAGTATCACTGACATGTTGATTGAAGATTGTTGAAAAGACTGAAGAGAACAGGCCATGGTGGACATCAAAGGACTCAATTCTTGTATAACCTACATTTGGTTATAAATTCACATATATTTGTACATTTCTGTTGGTCAGAATTCTCATCTTTCCAGAACTACAGAAAGTGGAATATACAGAAAATTCCTTCCTGAAGAAACTTACTTTGGTCTGCAGCTCCTTTTTTTCAGGGTAAACAACTGTTTTTGCCAGTCTGGCTCTCCTGATTAGTCTGTTTCAGCTGTAAACAATTTCAGCCACATGATGGAGAGGAGACTAAATGTGCAAAGCATAAAGTCACTTGTGGACTAAAACTGAGTGACATTCCCTTCAAATTAGTGGCCTTGGAGGATGGTGCTCCTAGTTTATGATGACCTGAAGGGTTTTCATTTCCATGCTCGCACACTGTAGTAATGAAGAACAAAGAAAAGCAGATAGCACAGTTTATATGAGAACAGTATTTTTTGTAAGTAAAATGGATTTCAGATTTTCACTGGAAGGTGTCACAAAATATATATACATATATATTTTAACAGTTGAGATTAAAGATTTGAAACCCTGAAGGCAGATATGGTGAGGTTTTCTCATTCACTGTGCTATGCTTCTGCTTTTCTGTCCTGCACAGCTTCATTCTCATCAACATCTGGTAACAACATTGTTCCTGGAATCCAGGCTTGTGCCTATTCTTCCTTCTAGTTCAAACATTCTGACTTTTGATAGTAAAATTAACCCCAAATTTTTTCAAGTGTTCCTAAAGGGAAAACATCCCTTAATCAGCCAGTCAAATTGTTTTCATGTAATCAAAATTAATTGTTCTTGGAATGTTTTTCAAATACATCGTTTATTCAAGAGAAAAGGCAAATAAAAGCAGGCAGAGAGGATAGAGGACAAGGATGGAAAAATGTTCTTTGTTGAAGTGAGTTATTTTTGTCAAGACCTGAAGCCACAGAAGTATGGCTAATGAGTCAGTTTTGATAGCTGGGATAAGGAACAAAGTCACTGAAGAGGGTATGGGAGCAGACTCAGCAGCAAAGTTTAGTTCTTTGCTGCAGAGCATGAAGTACTGAACATGTATGGATGATGCTGGGAAAGCTCAGCTGAACTAGACTTGAGGCTTTCAAGGGGTGTCAAGGGTAGAGTAGAGCTTTTCATTCCACATTAAAAATAGAAGGATGACCAAGGAAAACTTGTGCCTGTTTCTGTGTGGGGTTTAGTGACAGCAGACACAGATAAGGCTGAGATCATAGAATCATGGAATCATAGAATGTCCTGAGTTGGAAAGGACCCACAAGGATCATCGAGTCCAACTCCTGTCACATCATATGTCTGAGGGCATTGTCCAAATGCTTCTTAAATATTGTCAGGCTTGGCGTCGTGACTACCTCCCGGGGGAGCCTATTCCAGTGCTCCATGAGCCGCTCCTCATACGGCTTCCCCTCTAAACCCTTCACCATCTTTGTGACTCTCCTCTGGACACTCTCCAGTAGCTTTGTATCCTTTTTGTACTGTGGCACCCAGAACTGCACCCAGTGCTCAAGATGAGGCCGCACCACTGCAGAGTAGAGTGGGACAATCTCCTCCCTCAACCGGCTGGCAATACAGCGCTTGATGCACCCCAAGACACGGCTGGCCCTCTTGGCTGCCAATTCAGCTGAAGTGTGAGCTGGTTCCCCCAGCCAAGGTAGATCTCAGTGCTATCTTGTACGCCAGAAGAAAAATGCCACAAATCCTGTGCAGACTGAAGCTAGAATTGCAGCTCTCTAGTGATGTACGAATTTTCTTTCTGAGATGGTCAAATCAGCACTGAATTCATGGTCCTGCATGGTTTCTGGCATCTCTTGGAAGAAAGTTGTGTACTAACTAAAGTCACTGAACATGTTAAAACTTCTTAAATATCCATCTGCTGCAATAGTAAGGCTTATATACATCATACAACATTGGTTTTGCTTTATATAGCTTGCAGAAAATGGGAATAAAGAGGTATTTTTAACCAGGGCATGCTGTTGGTGCGTGTTCAACTTGCCGTCAACCAGAACCCCCAGATCCCTCTCCGCGGGGCTGCTCTCCAGCCTCTCGTTCCCCAGTCTGTATGTTCATCCTGGGTTGCCATGTCCCAGGTGCAAAATCCGGCACTTGCCCTTGTTAAACCTCATATGGTTGGTGTTTTCCCAGCTCTCCAATTTGTCCAGATCTCTCTGCAGGGCCTCTCTGCCCTCGAGAGTGTCAACGGCTCCTCCCATTTTTGCATCATCGGCAAACTCTGATAGTAGTCCTTCAAGTCCTGCATCCAAAAAATATATGAAGACATAAAGGAGCATTGGCCCCAAGATGGATCCCTGCAGAACCCCGCTAGTGACTGGTCGCCAGCCCGATGTAACCCCATTTACTATAACCCTTTGAGCCCGACCCGTCAACCAATCGCTCACCCATTGCATTATGCGTTTATCCAGCTGGATGCTGGACATTTTGTCCAGGAGGATACTGTGAGAGACAGTATCGAAAGCTTTGCTGAAATCCAAAAAGATTACATTGACTGGCTTCCCTTGGTCAACTGGGTGGGTAACCTTGTCATAGGAAGAAATAAATTTTGTTAAGCAGGAAGATACTCAAGGAGATACTCAATGTCTTCCTTGCCTTAATCTTCCAGCAGGTCTCCCAGGCCTTTCTGACTAGTGGTGGGATTCAATGAGGAGAATTACCAGCAGTGGGTCAGGGTCCAGTCGGGGATTACTTGAAGGAACTTCCTATATGAGTCCATGGGCTGCATCATAAGGTGCTGAGAGAACTTATGTCCTTGAAAGCATGTTATCATCTCTGAAAGGTTATGGAGAATCCCTTGGAGGTGAGGTCCCTGACACCTGGAGAAAGGCAAATGTTGCATCTGTCTTCCAGCTAGGCCAAAAGAATGACCTGGGGAACTCCAGGCCAGTTAGCCTCACGTTGGTCCCAGGAAAAATCATGGAGCAAGTCCTCTTGTAAGATTTCTGGGCACATGGAGGAGAAGAAGGGGATTGGGAACAGTCAGTAAGGATTTACCAAAGGTTATTAATGATCGAGCTCATTGCCTTCTAAGATTGAATGACTGGATTTCTGGAAAAAAGGAGAGCAGGGGGGGACATTTATTTCAGCCTTAGCAAGGCTTTCAGTACGGTATCCCACAAGAAAGAATCTAGATCTGTGTTCTTCACAGCAGTGTATGACTGGAGGATGAGAGGCAACAGGATAACTTGAAAGAAGAGATATTCAGACTGGAGCAACCTCTACAGATAAGGAGAAACTTCTTCCCAATGACAACAGTCAAACATTGGAGTAGGTTGTCCAGACAGGTTATGCAGTGTCCATCCTTGGAGGTTTTCAAGACCTGGATAAAGGAAAACAAAGCCCTGAGCAACTTGGTCTGACAGCATTGTAGATCCAGTTGAGCAGGAGGTGGGACTAGATACCTCCTGAGGTCCATTCCAACCTGCACTATCCTATAATACTATGCGGCCATGAATTGGAATTATTCTGGTGGAACCAAGTTTAGTTGGAAAATGTCAGTCTATTAAATCAGCAAGCAAAGCAAGCATAAAGCAAGCAAAGAAGAAAAAATCTCTAGTAAACAAAAACCTGGTTTTGCCTTCTTGTAGCAAATTCTTGTTGTAGAAAAAAAATAGCAGGCTTGCATTCATTATTAGTTTGGAGATTCATTATGAACTTGCTAAGTCCCTCAGAAACACAAGTCCTGTTGTGCTTGGTTCTGTACAGCTGTAAATTTTATGTCTTGTTTTCTAATTCAACAGGAACAAAAGATGAGGCAGAGAAGACATAATTTTCCCAAGGCCATGCAGTTAAACAATATTCGAGATACTATCCCAAATGAGTTCATCTTACACAGTTTTCAAAAAAAAGGCTGTGATTAAACGGATTTAAAGCATTAACCAGCTGACTCCTGACATATACCTAAAGAGGTGTCCCTTCTAGCTTTGAGGTTAATGGAAACCCATTGAAAGATTAGGTTTGCCTTAGGACCTCAGTAGGATGGAGTTAAAGAACCTTCCACAGATAACTGGCCTGCTTGAGCAAGAGTGTTTGACCAGATGACCTCAGAGGTCCCTTCCAACCTCAACCATTCTGTGATTCTGTGATAACATGAAAGAGTTTAGCCTTTTCATTGCTTTTGTTACACAGAGTTGGTTTTGATTGTTCTGTAAATACTATGCAAACAGCTGTTTCTTGCTCTAGTGATGGCCACTGCACTTTGATGTTGGAACAAACCAGAAACCACAGAGAAGGGAAGAAAAACACTAAGTGTTCTGATTAAGATTTGGGACAAGGAAAGATTTTTTTTTTATTTGTTTGTTGTTTTTTTTTTTTTTATTTCTAAGCATACATATTTCCTTAGTGCATGAGTCATGAGACCTAGGCCTGGGACCCTCAGTTTGAATATTCACCATGCTGGGCAGCTTCTCTAGGGTGAAATAGAGTCTTTTCTCATGTGTGTGTGATACAGATTTACACAGGATTATATGGTACTTGGTCTGCAGAATATTAGGCCAGCTGCATTAATAGAGTCATATTCAGCCCCATCAGATCTCTCAGTGTTTGTACACATCATTTCAAATCTAAGCATGGAGGAAGATTTTCTTGGTTTACAACTGACCCTCAATAAAAACAAAATAAACCTACTCACTGCACATACAAGCAACATACCTCAACAGACCACTGAGAACGCTATCCATACCCTCAAACCAGGCTCACGTTGCCTCTGCTAGCAGCAATGTGCATCCTTCTGATCAGTTCCTAATCCACTGCAATCCAAATGTTCTTAAATAGTTTACATAATGAGGATCATTGTGAATGATGAGGATCTGAAAGCTTCAGTTTAGCTCACTGGTCAGGAGGTGGTGGCTGCCTTTAGAAGGGGAAGCTGATACTAGTGGTGACATTTGCTCCCAGGGCAGACGGATCAGCAAGGCGATGTCCAAACACAGTCTAAGTCTTTTGGTCTGACTGAGGTGTTCAGGACCATCAGCAGTTTACTGGGAGAACAAGATTTACTCTTACCCAGTGGAGTGAAAGAAGTTATTTGTACCATCCGAAACAGGTCTTCAGCTGGACTGCAAGTCATAATCTGGGTTGGTGCTACAATTTGCTGAGTTTCACCCTGCATGATCTCACTGTATAAGCTGTGATTTATCTTCCCAAAATTCATAGCTCCTCTGCTGCCACATCATATTGCAAACATATCTAATTAGTTCGCTGCTGTTATTCAACTTTCAAGTTTTCTTTTTGGCATCACAGAAGTGTATTTTGGATGGGAGCTGAGTGATGTTTTTGATGGGCAATAAATCTGCTAAAATTCAGTGTCTGAGATGCATAGGAGGGGACAAAATATATTTGTAAAATTAATTTTAAATTTGGCAAAATGTTTCAGCCAAGAAAAAAAGGGAAGACATTTCAAAGATGTTCACTTTCATATTTTCAGAAGAAAACTTCTAGATTTTTCATAGTGCCTGGCATCTGGTCTATAAAACATCTTTAATCTTGGATGGGTAAACGTAGTTAAACCAGAAGTGTCTATGTAAGCCCCAAACAAATCCAAGTGCTTCGTTTTTAATCCTCCCACCTGAAAACCTGTAATAAGTCTGCCTTGATTCCACCAAAATATCTTTTTAACCTTTTGAGTAACCTGTTTCACTTCTGTTCTGATATTTTCTCCAAGGACTGGTGATCTAAAATATTTTTTTTCTTTCTTTTCTTTCTTTTTGTTTCTTTTTTCTTTTTTTCCCCTTCAGCTCTGTGGGGTATTTGCCTTAAACTATGCACTGTCCTGAGAGAGACCTCCATATTGAACCAGGCTTCTTTCCTCAGCCCACAGCTGTGCAGAAACACCAGCCTGGTCCTTGTAGCAGCAGAGCTGTGTCAGCACAGGGATCCCTGGGGAGCACAGACCTCTCCTGAAAGGAGCATGGCATCATTTCCCGAGGTAGCTCATTGCGCCCTCACTACTCACTGCGGCTTTCTCAGGCCTGCTGGGGCCCATACTTTTCTGTATAGCTTGGGTCAGCTTTTAAGAGTCAACCGTGTTTATATTTAGGATGCCGTTAAATGCAATGGCTGGGAAAACCTAACTGCTCATCACCACCTCTCTCTTCTGTTCCTTCCCCTGCACACACCTTTTTCTTTCTCAGCCATACACTCTTCCTTCCTCTTTTTCATTGGTTCTGACATTCACTCGACCCCTCTGCAGGCTAATACTGTTCATTAATATATTTGAAAACCATCTTTTTTTTATTTTTTTTTCCCCTTGCTGAGTCAAATTTTTGCCCGTTCACTAAGCTTGATCTGCTTGCTGAGGGGTTAAATTAGCACCAAAGTTAGCATAAAGGAGGGATGAGTCGAAGTGACCAGAATGACAAAGTAGGAGGAGGAATCAAGGAGAAAGGAATGTCAGGAAGGGTTTGGTCACAATGAGCTCTTAGGTAATCTCAATAGCTTTGTCTAACTCATTCTTAACCATCATTAGGGTTCAGAGTTAGCATCTCATTAACTCACCTCTATACCTCATCTCATCAATGGAACCACTACGCTATATCTGTTGTGTTTTCAGCCTTACAGTATGCATTTGTATCTCCACCCCTCTCTACTATTGATCTTCTCTTGGAGCTGAAAAGATATGAGTTCTGGGTCCAATGTGTTGGACATGGCTTGTTAATCTATTTTGTTTTTTGCTGCAGTGGGGATTACAGAGGGCAGAAGGGTTGTGTTACCTCATGGCTTCTCATGCTGAAAAGAAAGCTAATGTCTCCAGTTTGGATAAGTGCTGTGGCCTCCTTGTACCTGCTAATTGATCTGTCTGGGCTGCAGCATCCTCATCCCATGGCATCTCCACCCACTGAGAGAACAAGAAGTTGAGTGGTTCACTCCAGCCTGCAGAGAGCCTCTCTGATGAATACATGGTTTCACATAAGCCTTAGTGCTAGGGCTGGGGTAATGCTCAGGACCTCCCAGGTCAACAGGAGGGAGGGATAAAGGCAGCCAAAGAGAACAGCAATAGGAGGAGGAGCACCATGTTTGTATACAGACAAGGCATATGATTTATTGTAGGTCTGCAGCACCTTAGTGATTCTGTGGTAGAATCATCTCATTGAGGGCTGTAAACCAAGCTTACCATTAAAGTATTTGTGCAATTTATACAAGAGAACTGAAGGTCTCAGACATTACATGTAAAAAAATTAATCACACAAAGCTCAATGGGATGGTCCAGTCAGGTTGCTGTATTGGGATGCTGGCTTCTGGTAGGTAATGATCCCTGCTAGTGTGTAGCCTTCAAGAGACACTAGAAGACCTAGCATATGCAACTGAAAAGGGAGACTACAATATATGGGCTGGATGTGTTACAGAAGGGTCAGTGAGGGTCCCTCATCTCCTTCCCCTGTACAAACACACATCCTCCCCTTACCCTCTCACAGTCTGTTTTACTATAGAAATTATTAGTGTTGCTTGAGCCAACAGTGAACAAGATCATGAACTCTTCACATATTCTCCAGAATATCTCATGTCTCAGGCTGCCACTGCTTGACATGGTAAAATAAGGAAGATACGTCTTTTGGAAGGGGAAGGCAGGAGGAGGCTGTTGTAGGGGACAGCATAAAGGGCAGAAAGAGAGGATATTAGGAAAGCACTTGTAACTGAGATGCACTGCGTGCTTCAGCCACCTGTGCAGCCCTGGGGCATGTTTTCCTGTTGGTTGAGTTACAAGACTGTTCCTCCCCAGCCCCCCACACGCACAGAGCTCCTGTCTAGAGATCACCTCAGAAGAGAAACCACTAAGGAAAGATTTTGAAAGAGAATGGGAAGAAAAAGGGAGGAGTGGGCTATAATCTTTTGCTTGAAAAGTCCAACCCAGTTTTCTCAAAATCAGATTGCCATTTTGATGAGTGAAGTAGAAGAGACATACAAAACCTCAGCTATCACCAGAGCCTTCAGCCCACCCACCCTCAAGATGTGTATTGTAGGGCAACATAGAAATGCTCAGCGTTAAAAGGCTGTGCTGGAGATTATGACAAGAGGAGGCACTTCCAGAATCACAGGATTCATAGACTGCCACTTAACTCCATTACCTCAGTTTCCCCATTTGTGAAGCGAGGCCATCATCCTTCAAAGCTCACTTTCCCAAAAGAGACTGGGACAGACTTAGGGCTGGTATCTTCTGGGCCTAGAAAAGAGAAAGAGCTTTTAATATTCAGAAGTGGGCAGTGCCCAGACAGCATCCTCATGTAATGGACAGTGTGCATTCCCAGTCTGCCCCTCCACCTGGCCTAAGAAAGAGGCACATCTCCTGTAGTTTCACTTGGGAAGATACAGCTCAGATTTCACTTGCACCTTTAGTACAAGACATAGAATCATAGAATCATTTAGGTTGGAAAAGACCTTTAATATCATCAAGTCCAACCTAACACTGCCGAGTCCACCAGAGTCCTTCTTTGGTTAGTCTATAGGATGGCTGGTTACAGAGAAAAAACAGTCTTCGAGCTAGAAGATGAATAAAAAGGGTTTGAAATGGCTGAGCTGAGAGCTGAGCTGAGCTACCTGCCATGCCAGCTGAGAGTAAGTGTCCATTATCTACTGGAGCACCAGCAGCAGATGGGTTGAGAAGGATTTTCTGAAGCCAGACAGCTCTCTGAGAATGAGTTTCCTTTACTCTCACCTTTCCTACATGTGTAGAGACACTATATTCACCGATGTCGTGAAAGAGGAATATAGATCCCTTCCATTAATAAGCACTTTTAGATTTAAAAATGAGATGAGGTATCCCATAGGAATTTGGTTCCCAAATATATTTGAAGCTAAATATCTTTTTTCTAATAAACAAAAGTGATACACTTAAATCCTAGGATACTGGGTAGGGACTGAGGAGACATCCCATACATAGCAAGGCATTGAAAGCAATGTAACACAGAGACTATGAGAAGGACAGAGTTAAGGTTATTGGCTTTTGAATATTTCATTTCATAGCTTCTATATAACTACATAGGTGTTTTAGACACATTTATTTCCCTGCTTTCCATACAGGTGGCAAAGATGAAGAAGCTGAGGAAGGGCCTAATGGTATCAAGAAGGCTTAAGACAGAAAAGCCCTTAAAGTCATTGATTGATTAAGCTGCTCTAAGTCCTGAAAGCTGCTGAAGAACTTAAAGCCACGTTATATCAGAATTAATTGAAGGAATCAGAATAAATGAATATCTGACCGCTGAGGAAATGAGATACCAGGTGAGACAGGTACCTGGGGAGTCTTCAGCTGGGATAGAAACCACAGCACCCAGGAGACAGAGAAAATCTTTAACTTAGTTTGCTTATCTTAATTGCCAGCCCTACTCTGATACAAGGACCTAAGTCTCCTTAACTGCTTCTGAACTCTTTTCTTAAGCCATGTTGCTTTCTTTTTTTCTTTACCACCCCCAGACAACTCCCCCCAAAAGACAGACAATAAAATCCCCAAAGGAATGCTGGAAACTAGACCTAGGGAGATACATGGAGGTAGGTGGAGGCAAGTGGTAAGTCACAGCCTTTTCCAGTATCAATAATTCCCACTCCACATGGGCAAGCCACCTGGAGGGAGTGTGGATATTTGGTGCTCTCTAGTGACTGCTCTACAAAGGCATTTGCCGCTCCTGTATGGCTGCTGGTGATAAGGGTTAAGCTCTTCAGTTTCATTAGTTTTATTTCAGCTGAAAACTGCGAAAAGCCCTCTGTTCAATACTTGTGACCAGCAAAAGTGTAGCTGGTCAAGCAGGTTCTGAAGAGGTTACTAAATTGACCTTTTCAATTGTTTTCATTTTCTCCCCTCTAATATAGGTTCCAGGCTGCTCTTGTGTAGCAAATATGTTGTCTTGGGATTCAGCCATCCTGGGGAGATTTCGCTTATTCTCTTACAAGGTAGCATGACAATCTGCCATACATAGGCAAGAAAGCAAAACAATCCACCATGGTTTTGTTTACCACTAAGCAACACTCTCTTGCAGTTCTAGAGCAGCCAGGAGGATTTGTGTGAGATCTTCTAGCATGAGAAGACCGTGATCAAGCACAGAATATTTGAGCCCAAGGGGCTCCTCCATGGGGAATATGAATAAAACTGCTCCGAAAGTTGAAGGTGTTCTGCTGTGAGTATTGGCGGTGAGTCAGTCCCTAGAGAGGGTTATGGTCTTTTGGAAGTTATAATACTAGGTGTCTACTGCAGTCGATGAAAATGTCAAGTTCAGAACAGGACTGCTAGACAGTGGAGCCAAAACAAAGATGGAAGTTGGTTTTAGTGAAAGAAGAGAGTCTGAGAGTAGAAAAAAAAAAACCAACAGTAAATACAATCAGGGTTTCCCAGTGTCGAAGAGTGGATGAGCTCACCTTGTCTGTCTTCACTTACTCTCTTCTATCCCTCCTGGCTTTTTAGTTCTGCTGTAATTTCATCCAAATTTGATACATGGACAGATGTCAGAAAGACATGTTTCATAAGCACAGGCCAAGAATGCAATCTCATAAGACATGAAAAAGGCCGAACAGGAGCACCGCTGCTATAAAACCCCTAACCTTCAGGGAGGAATCTGCGCATGGAGGATCCAGGCATCTGAGACAAACCTGCAGGAAAGAAAGACTCACCATTTCTGCTCTTCATGGAACAATATCCAGAAAGACCATTGTCTCACCACAGCAAGTACATTAACAATCTTCATGACCACCTTGACTTTTCTCTGTCTTGCTGTTTATCCTCTCGGGTTTATTTGAACTCTTAAGTGACACATCAGTCTGATCCTTGGGGATGGGAAAAGTTCTCCTGCGATGAGCAAAGTTAGAATCATAGAATCATAGAATCGTTAAGGTTGGAAAAGCCCCTTAAGATCATCAGGTCCAACCGTTAACCCAGCACTGCCAAGCCCACCACTAAACCATGTCCCTAAGCACTCTGTCTACCCATCTTTTAAATACCTCCAGGGATGGAGACTCAACCACATCCCTGGGCAGCCTGTTTAAAGTTCAAATTATGTTCTCACAATGGAGCTGATCTTGACTCAAGAAAACTATTTCATCTTTGTCCATGACTTAGGAAAAGGTATTGATCCAAGTGGCGGTCTTTCCACCTGGCCCACTGCTGTAAGCCCCATAGTAGAGAAAGCCTGACTGTGTCTAGAGCCATGTCCCATTGCTTTGGTGCCTAGGAAGGCACTAGATTTTTTGCAGCTCTTTTCTGAAGAAAGGCATTTTTCTGTTCCTGTAAAGAGGTGCAACTTTTCCTTCTAATAGCAATCTGCCATCCAAACAGTTCTTTTCATCCAAACTACAGGACTTTAATTTTCCAGATCCACAGATCTCACATGTCTGTCAAATTTGGTTCAAATTGGCTTATGGATTAAAAAAGAGACCTAAATGTAGGCATACTACTTGATTGCATAAGCTTAGTTTCCTTAGGAAAGCAGACCAGAAACCTCTCTGCTGAACTGCTTTCTGTAAAATCTGGAGGGGAAAGGAAGGAGAGACCCACCTCCCATTTGGATAAGATGTTGATTCTCTTTCATACTGTCACCTGCATTTAAACAGAATGCAGTCTTTTTCCTTTTTTTCCCTCTTATTTTTGCTTTTTTTTTTTTTTTTCCTAATTTATTTTGGCCAGATGTTAATTGCTTTAATGTAAGGGAAGAAACAAAAATTCAGCAGTGAAGATCTGGCCTGAGCCCTCTGCTTGGAAGATTTATGGGAGATGTAGGCTTCAAATGTCTGAGCCTGGAAATATTCCTTCCTTTTTGGCCCCCTCCCTCTTTCCCATCACCCCCTCGCCCCCGGGTTGCATATGCTTGTGTGTGCATAAAAGAGCTTCTCACACATCTGTCTTTATTATTGATAGACATGCTGGCATCTGATAGCGTTTAGATTTATTGCTGTGTGAGCCATGGGCTTTTTAAAGTGCTAATATTTTACCATTTTTCATGCTGAAAGAATGCCAACTTCTAAGAGGCCCAGTAGCCTTCAGGATAAACCTCTGGCTACTCACCTCCGCAGCCTGAGACGGCAGCTCCTTGGAGACCATCCTTCTTGCCTGAGCTGCCAAGAAATGAAATCTGGGGTCTCTCAATCTTTAAGCATCAGCAGTCTTCAGAGTACACTGGAACTTTGCTGAGCTTGTGTACTTTTTTTTTTCTCCTCCCCTCATCTTTCTCTCTCTTTCCCCCTGTGATCCAGCTGTTTATTTTAAATTTACAAGTTTAAAATGGGTTAGGCTCCCCCTCCACCCAGCTATTCCACCCTTCTCCTTTTCATGTCCACAATGGCAAGTTATTGTTGCTGGCTTAGAGCTGAATATTCTCCCTGTATCACTGAAAAACAACAAAAAATTCTAATAAAATTAGGAAACCACACATGACTCCAGACCAAACTTTCCACCAGTTTAAGTCAGCATCGTGCCTTTGAAATCAACGTCAGTAAAGGCACTTGGCCCTGTAACCAGGAGACAAAAGGGGCAGTTGCAACAAAAAAATATTAACTTTGCAGCCCTGGGATCTCTCTCAGATCAGCCGTTCGTTAGCTCAGAAAGCATCACCAGCCAGGTTATCTTCTACCTTTTTCAGCAGGGTGATAAAGATATTTATTCCCTTGTCTCTTGTTTCCACCCACCCCCAAGCAGCAGTTTCTCTGCTTTGGAAAACATCAGCAAGTGAACATATTTGCTTGGGAAAGCAAGACACCAATTATGCCGGCGTCAGCCAGGCAAAGCATGAAACAAGTTTCATTTGCAAACCATCACAGAGTACAAACTAACTCACCTATCATAGCAAAATGCAAAATCTGCTTGATAACAAGGATGGCCAGAGCAGTCTCTTTTTTTAAATGCCTGTATAAACACACACACGTACCATATGTGTGCGTATATATGTGCATGTATGTATAAAAATATACTAATTTTCTTAGAAACTCTGTTTCCTAGTCGCAAGCCTGCACATCTGTGACTGAAACAAATAGTAGATTAATCTCCTATTACTTGCCAAGCAAGCCGTGCCCAGAAGAATTGTGTTATATGCTGCATCTTTGGAAAACATGTCAATCTGCAGAAAAAGCAAGCAGTCATTTGTAATGGCTCCTGATCTGCTTGGTTTGTAAGTATAGCTTTATGAAGCAGGGCAGCATCAGGTCTAGCAGAGTGCTGGTGCTCAGGAGGTTTTGGGGTGGCTTGGAACATTTCCACGTGCTCAATTCCTCATCCCAGAAGGTCTCCAAATGCAGCCAGACCTCTCTGGTCTGGAGGACTAGGGCAGGAAACCTCAGAAGATCAGGCTTCCTCAGCTTCTTGCACTTCCTATGCATGGCATATAAATAACATATGGACAAACTCTTTTGATATTTCTTGCCTTACTTGCAATATTAGGCAGAGATGCTACTACTCTGCATAGAGATGGGGTCTCATGGTCTGTTAAGGCTTTTACTGTTGCCATGTGACAGAATAGAAAATTCAGCAGTCTGCATTGAGGAAAGCCACTTTGATTTCATATCTCTCTGCCTGTGTGTGCAGGGAAAGTGGTCATTTTAACTAGTTGTATGTGTGATGTGATTGATGTTGCAATGCTTCACGTGTTCTGTAGACCTTTAAGAACTCCTTATGTCACACCTCTTGAGGTGTGACACCATCTCTTAACTTCTGGGAAGATAGTGGGATGCTTAACTTCCCACTTTCTGTCCATATTTTGGCAGATCTTGTTGGGTCAGCTGAACCGCAGTCATCTTTACTTCTGTTCTCAGTGTGATGAGGGCTGTGCCTTTATGTGTAGCCTTGAAGATACACATGGAGGGCAGAGAAAGGCAGTACAATGTTGTTCAGACCCCTGTCTTGACTCTGTTCTGGATCCAGCTGGGAGAGATGCATCTCTTCTCCCTTGTGAGTGGCTGATCTTTCCTGCTGTGCTAAAGATTGTCTGTACCTTCTGTGTACTCAAAACAGGGCACTGTTTTCAACGAGGCACTGTTGTGCAGGGGTTCAAAGTCACAGGCCAGGGACCGGTGTATCCAGAGTGAGCACAGTGAGACTCCAGCTATCCTGCTGAAGATGGGTGTTTGTGCTCACACACCCTGTGTGAACAGTTTCATGCTTTTTGCAGTTATCTTCTCCTCCCTGTCCATTCTGGTGCAACGGCTGCTCCTGCCAACACTCCAGAAGTGTCCGCGCAGAGGTAAGAATGGGTAAGGCTGCAGTTTCTTCAGGCATCACTTCAGCCAATATTAAAAGAAGGGAAAACACTGGTGGATCCTGGCAGGAGACGGGCGTCTGAGCTCAGTTCAGCCAATATGGTTCTTCACATAATATCTCAAAAAAGTGCTTGGGTGCCTAATGGAGGAGTAAGGATATCTGCCGCAAACCAACAGCTCTGAAATCCACTCTGATTGAGTGGATCTATTAAGAAGCTCAGTTCTGGGCTGAGGTAGTAACTGGGAGCCCATGCTCTATTTTAGTGCACCAAAGGCTTGCTGGGGATATGAGACCGCAGGACATTAGCAAACCTTTTTCAAGCGCAAAGGCAGAAAAATGCACACCCAGATGTAACCACAAGGCCATTACGCTAGATGGGTCTCTGTAACCATCTTCCTGGTTATCTCACTCTCAGGAATCCAGAGTAATGAAGCCCAAATCCTGCTCTGAGGTTTCTGAGCTCTGTGGTCATCACTGGTTTTCTCTGGACGTATACAGGGTTCAGGCTGTAGAATGCTGGAGACTTTACCTCATACTATATTTGCTGATAAGAAAAATGATAAATACCCACCCAGCAAAACTTGAATACAGTATTTCAAATAAATGAATGGCAGGGATTGAGAATTAAGCCAGACAATAAAAATGAAATTCTTAAGCTTGGAGGAACTGATTGAAAATCTTCTATTGGTCACAATTTTTGCTCTGTCAGCTTCTCTGGCCCTGAATTTTGTCATGGAATTACTCTATTACTTTAGGCTCCAAAACAAGGCAAACAATTGCAGAGGAAAGGATGGCTCAGCTGCCTTCCTGACCCACACTCACTTCTGCTATAAGCAATTTCGAGTTTGCAGCTTCAGCTGTATGAGAAAGTGAGTGTCCCTGCCTTAACTCAGTGCTCTTTCTGGGTCTCATCCAAAGCACGTGGAAATCAAAAGTTCTTTTCCTGCTGACTTCAATGGCCTTTGGAGCACACCTAGCATGTCCCCTTATTACAAGTCATTGCACTTTAAGAGTGACTGGGCTGCTATCAGGCTGCTCTTACTGCACAGTCTCTGCTCTCTCACAAGCCCTGATGTCACTGGTGCTGTAGTTGTTCATGGGGTCAGAGCCCCCTCGTGCCTTCTGCATTGCCTCAGCAAACAGAGGTTTCAGCAGTGGCTGAGGGGGTTTGAGAGAAGAGGTTGGTCAGGGAGCGGTGGCAGGGCTATGGGTAGCTCAGGAGGCAAGGGGCAAGGCAGGGAGCTTTCAGGGATTCTGGGTGGTGGCAGTGGTCTGGGGGTGAATTTCACCTGGGTCCTGGGCGGGGGTAAGAGAGAGGACCAGGCTACCATCCGTCTTTCAGTAGCAGCAATAGAGACCTACGCTGGAAAGAGATGGGTGTCTCAGCTAGAATTCACATTCTCTTCCCCTTCAACATAGGCAAAGAAGACAGTTTGTCACCTCTTAGATACTGATCCTTTTCCTGTGCCTTCAGATGATTCTTTATTCATTGAAGGCTGTGACACCCCCCTGAGGACTCTCCTTTTATTTACAATTCTGTGTAATCTGGACTGGATCAGGTAAGCGACCTCAGGAACCCTTGGTTTGAGTCTTGCCCTTACACATGGAATTTGTGTCAGCATCGTTTTCTCCTCTTCACCAGCTACAGCTCTTGGTTCACACTGTCAGTTAGATCTGCCTTAAGGTGCTTTACATTGACCCACAAAACAGAGGAGACCCCTGAATGGCAAAACTAATAAAAACAGAGCTGGTGGTGGGACAAGTTGGTGGCAGAAACTGATCCTTTATGTTTGTATTTTTGCTGAATTGAAATGTCAAAGGCAACATTTTCTCTCATTTTCAGTAATGCAAAACATTCCTATCAGCTTCTGGAATTGAGTGTAAAGCCTAAGAAAGGCTAGGAGAGCCACTTGGCCAGTGTGCCCACATCCTTAGGGCTGCAAGCCTCTGTTTCTCCTCCTAATTTGTTGGTTTAAAGGGCTGATCTGCATCTTCTTTCATCCTTTCACAGGGGCCAAGCCAACTACTGGGAAATAAAATGGCTTTCTACAGACTTGTATAAAGAACACTGGGATGTGCCCTTCCACACTTTTTATCTCTTTAGATTTCAACAGGTGTTTCAATCTTTGTGTTTGGAAACATGGTTTGGTGAATAAGGAGTCTGTTTCTGGAATCAGGGTTAGTTAGGTCCCTGCTAATATTTCTTTCATGGCACTTCTTTTTGGAGCCATCTAAGATGAGGAGCTTTTGTGGAGGCAAAACCCTAATTTATGGCTGATCATAATAAAAAAAAAAATCTGAGAAAAAACAAGATGAAGTCTCTGGATCTCAACACTGTGAAACTGAGCTGGAGTTCTCTGATAGTATTACCTGTACATCATACTCCTGCTCAGGCTGGAAATTCCCTGTTCTGGCACTTCTGCTTCCTATCCTGACCAGAAAGAAAAAAATATTGATTTGTTATGATTATATTTTAAAAAAAGCACAATTTTCAGAATCTCAAGCACATTTCTCCAAGATTGAATGACATTTTCCATGAGGAGCCAGGTTCCTTCATCTATGACTGAGATGATCAGCTGTATGGATTTTGTACAATATGAATCGGATGCTTACCCAGTAGCAAGAAAGACTAGAATTTGGATTAGCAAGGAACTGTAAGGTAGGACCACATAATGGGTTTCCTACTTGATCACCTAGGGAAAGCAGGCAGACCTCTTGAAGACATCATTCCTTGTGTGAGGTTAGCTATAGAAACCAGTGGGTGTTTTAGCCACTTTAACTCGCTGGACTAATTTGTCTGAAAGAGGTCATTGAGTCTTATTTATTTCTCATCTGATGTTTCATCCCTTCAGGGGTAAGAGATGTATGGTCTTGGGGAAGAAGAATTTATTATCAGCTGGATTTGAATTGAGTTGCAAACAAGTAGGTTGAAGATAGTACAATAACGTTGTTTTGGGAAGCAATGCAGTTCCATGCCTCTGCTCTTCCAACAGTATTTCAGTGGCACTATACAATTTGGTAACTCCATCAAGGCCAAAGACACTGTCTGGGGCACTTGCTGCCAGCAGTTATGTAGAAACAGCTTTGTTGACAACTCTCGTAAGTTTATCCTAACTTCTGAGATTGTGGATGGTACACAAACAGGATAAAAGCACACAGCTTGCAAGGCCCAGACTCGCAAAGGCATGTAGAGGTCTGAACTGTGATGAAATCAATGACAAGAATAGGTGGGATGAAGCTCACCTGTCTTTAGATGTACGAAAGGAAGATCATAAAGTACAAGCTAGTCATCATAGACTGCATTTACAAACAGTGAGGAAAAATACACCTAAAAAAGAAAATTAATCTGAGTTTTTTTAGATGCCTACCTTGGAATGAAATTAATTAACAGTTGGACTTGATGATCTTAAAGGTCTTTTCCAACCTAAACGATTCTATGATTCTATTGTATTGAGTTTTGAAGTGATTAGAGAGGACAGTCTAGGGTATTGTGTGGGCTTTAAGATCTGACTTTAAAATTAGGTAAGATCTGTTCTTCCCTAGACAATGTCTTTTTTTGTAACAGGCATCCAGTCCTCATAATCCACACATCAATCACTATCTCATTATCATCTGGGATCTACTTTCCTAATGAACTACTGATAGTCATTAATTATTATTTTGTTCTAGGCTCTGAATTCATACATTGTGGGGAAAAAAACAATCCTATCTCAAAGTGTTTCTGAGGGTTGCATTGTGCATGTAGCCTGGTGAGCAGTACATTTGTCCCAGTTGGAGACAGGGTGGTGGAAGGGATGGGCTCTTTTCTTCTTCCAAGGCAGCACCTCTTTTGCCTTTTAGTAAGAGAACGCTGGCTCCGATCCTAGTGACACCAGTGAATTATCACCTCTCAGGAAACAGATATCTGCACTCCAATCAAAGTTCCTTCAAAAAAGATTAGACTCAGCAGTATGAGGCTGAGGAGGGGGGAGCAGGACAGTAAGCTGTCAAACCATCTGAAGCAGGCTCCATCCATAGATACTCAACAAGACGGAGGAACCATGAACCCCTCTAAATCGTAAGTTTGCTCCGAGTCTGGGATCCTGACCACGCTCGTAAACACAGACCTGCCACTTAATAACGCGTAACTACCATGCTGACTCGAATGGCATGTTTATGAGAGCAAACCCAGCAAGTACAGGAAACAATAAAACCCTTTGCCAGCATTGTATTCTGGCTCTGACTCCATAAATGACCACGGAGCCTGACAACATCAACCTTAGCTGCATTTTAATGACCCAGCATGTATTGTTCTGCAAGCTATGGATCTCTCCCTCAGCTAAAAAGAAAATACCTCACGTGTACCTATATTTTCTTTCTGTTACCTCCCCCTTACTGCTTCCTTCTTCCTCCCTTCTTATATAGGTAAATTCCCACAATTGCAGATCCAAGTCCAACAGCTATTGTGGCTAATGCTGTTGAAAGCCCTGTGGTTTAGGGGCTGGACTAAGAGTGACTGGAATTATTCAAATTCCAGCTATGCCACAGGGTTCCTCGGCAATCTTGAACAAGGTACCTAACCTGTCTTTGTGAGCATAAGAATATTTCCAGTCTTCTCCCAAAGGCTGAGAAGATGCAGTCCTGAATGAACTTGAAGAAAGTTAGGAAAACAGATGAAATTCTTTCCATTTGAATATCATTTTGAGGGTCTTTTTACTGTGCTGCTCCCAATCAGCTTTCAGGAGCTTGGGGCTGTTTTCTTACAAGTTAAGTTTTTTGGCCACTGTTTCATACATCATACAAATTTTCAAGCTTTAAATGTACTGTCAAGTTTGTAACCCAGTCAAGAAGAGAGGAGAACGCAGTTTTAGAAAGGAAATTTCACATATCAATGAGGAGATACTTTCTTAATCATCTGCTGTCTTTAAGTCTCTCTGACAGTGTTTGATTACCACCAATGTCAGGGACTCTTCCATTGTGCTGTTTGCTGTACAAAACAGAGTAAATGAAAACCTCTACTGCAGAACATTTCAGAAAGAAACCAAGCATGAGGTCTCATTCTGTCACCTCAGGTGAAACAGAAATATTTTTATTTTGGGCAAAAGTGAGCCTGAACTTCACTTGTCTTAAATTATTCAGACTCTAGTTACAAGCAGTACAACAACAGTCACTTACACCAGATGAGGAGCTGGCCCAGATGTCTACAAGGAACCACTGGAAGCCAAAGTAGCCACTTAGCTCCCCGAATCAAATACATAGTTAAGTGGTTACTTATTCAATCTGACTACAACCTATTCAATTGGTGTGAAATTTATCTCACACTACTTCTGCTTGTACTCTTACATGGGAGCTGAATAATGCAGCTAGAATACATGGATGGGATTTGTTTTGCAGATTAAGATGCCAAGACTTATATGTATACATATCAGTGTTTCCATGTGAGTAGGCATCCGAGCTCCCATGATAACTAGTGGCATCAATGAGGTCTGGTTGGTGGAGTTGAAAAACGATCCAGCCGAGCAAATGTAGGTGCCTGCAGCAGGGTAAGATGAACGCCTCTCTGTAATTTGGTCAGAGCAAGAGACATTTTACTCAACATTTATTATAATCTGAGGCACAACAGGGTATCTGACATCCACAGGAGGGTGGCAAATATGACACAGGATGGAGAGGAGACCTGTTTGCAGTGGCATGAGACAGGATGCCCTCAGCCACATCAAAGGGCAGAAGACACCTTAGTCTGAGAAACCGAATCACAACCTTAAAATGAAGCAAGGCTGTCCTCTGATCAGGACTATCCTAATTTCAATAGAAAGACATGCATGAAACAAAAAATATAAAGTGTTAATTCCTTTCTTTACAAGCAACTTTTTAGATGCTTTATTCTGGCTCAAAAAAGAAATTTACACCTAGTGTGAATTTCAGAGAAGATGCCAACTGAGTACTTCACATGGCAGAGTTTATTTTGTTTATGCTGTTAGTTTTGCACAAAAAAAAAAAGTAAAAATACATACACTGACCAAAAATAATGGGAAATTGTATGAAAACAGACCACAGATTCTCAAGAGACAGCTTACAATTATATGGGACATGACAGAATTTAAAAAACAACACACAGAGCATGTAGAATAAACAAGAAAAAACTATCCCTCAGGTCTTACAGATTCTGAGGGGCCATAAATATAAGATAATGATATTTAGGTAAGAGGGGGAGGTAACACATAGGCCCTCACTACTATTAATTTTCAGGCTCAATATTTTGTGACTGGCGTAACATTGTATTTGGATGCCTTTACTCATAAAGAAGAAAATTCAAAGGACAACAGAAACACTATATACCATATAGCTGTTGCTAGTGTGAAACTGAACTTCAGTGATCTCTAAAGAGCAATGTTACCTTTGTTTCTGAGGTGCTAAAAAAAAAAAAAAAAAGCAAGGATCTAATAGGGAATAAATTTGCTACTGAGAAGTAGAAGGTCCTCTTGTTTCTGACGTTATAGCAGGAGAAAGATCCATTTTGAAACGGCAGCAAGGAGATCCATACCTGTGAATATCATCTTTCCTTTAGCTACAATGGAGAGAGACTGTTTTATTAAACTCAATTCCTGCCTATGTAGGAGTAAATAGTTGCCACCTATGTACTTCCCTGCCCTCAAACATTTTGGGGGTATTATATTCTCCTTCCCCTATCACCAAAATATCTGGATCCCATTTTTGCCTTGTCCTTGACACTTCCCAAACACACAGTAAGCTTGCTACCCTGCCATTGCAAAATATCTTAAAGTGTTCCTTAGTAATTTATAAACCAAACATGCCTTCAGTTTGAGCACAACTTTCTTTGTAAGGAAGGGACAAACATAAACCAGTGGATGGGTAAAACTGATGTTATGAACAGGACCTCATGAAAGTCACAAGGTTGCCCAGAGCTGCGAGTGGGTGCAAACACCAATGCAGAGAAAGTGGGGTGGGAACTACTGAGTTTCAATAAGGACTAAATCCTCCTATTCCTTGTGGGGTACGCACAGTACACACTCAACAGAGTTTTGTGAATTCTCTAGAAAGCAGAACTGTATGTAAAAATGTACAGGGAGACCCAAGTCAGAGGCTAGCATTACTCAGTCAGGTGGAGATATTTAAAACTGAGTAACAGAATTCTTACAGCCTGAGCTAAAACAAAACCTTCTGGGAACAGCAGTTGTAGGAGACTTTTGTCTTTTGTACATCCATAGAATTTGGAAATTTGGGAATTAATACCTTCTTCCTCTAGCAAGTTGGATGTACTGATTGCACTGAAGAATGAAATTCAGCATTCAAAGCCCCCGAAATCAAGCATGTGTTGACAGGAGTTGTGAGTCAGAGGACAGGATAAAATTCAATAGGATTGTGAATACTGGAGAAACCCTGTGGGAAATCTTGGATGCAATTCAATGACAAATGGAGTTCTACATTGTTCAGGAGACTTTCATTGCATCTAACTTTAGGTATCTGAAAATTAGGTGTCCAGTTTAGCCATCAGGTAGGGCTCTCTGGATGTGGGGTGGACACTTTCAGTTGATGACACATCCCACCTATTTTTTGATGGCAGGAAATTCTGGAGATCCTGATCTTTTTTTCCATTGAGTCAGTCTAGCTAATAAGTTTAAACTGGAAATTTTCTGATGGCTAACATTAGCCAGATAATTATTAGGCAGGGTTAATTAACTGCATAGATAGAGATGTTGAATCAGAGATTAGTTGTCGGTTCTTCAGAGACATATCTGAGTAGACCATAAGTCGCTCTTGCCAGTTATGATGCACTATTACAAGGTTTTACAACATCTTAATCTGCGCTGTCACTAACAGCCAGGAACCAACCTTTGTAAGGCTTCATGTGGAGAAAAAGTATTCAAACTGAGATATTGCATTTCAGGAGCAACATGGACCCAATCCTTCCTTTGCCTGAAAAGAGCCGTCATCCACTTGGCTGTATTTAACTAAAGCAAACCAGGTTCTGTCCTATAGACCACGGGGCAAGAAGCACAAAATGGTCTGTATTTACGCAGCTGAAGTCTCTCCTCCCTGGAGGTGGTGGGTTATCCTGCCTATTGGGAATTACAGTACGGATGACATTGTACGAGCTTGAACCAGTGCTCTGGTTCTTTTAGTTCACTTAGCCTAAAGTGCCCTAACCACCAAAATACAGGCTGTAGCAGAGAGTGAAAAGCCAAGTCAATGCTTCTGGTTTTAGCCTGGAAGGTCAGGTCAAACTGACATTTAAAGACGGGTCAGGATGGAGAAGCAGTTGAATGGAAAGCATAACTCATCAGCACAGTCTTTTCAGGTCCCCCTCAAAAGAGGGAGGTCTTAGTTCCAGGTCTTATTTCAAGGGCTTCTTACACCTCTTTTGTGAAGAATCCTTGGTAGGTCTGGGCCAAACTGACCTGCCCAGCAGCCCCAAAAACATATGTAGAGAATCATGGGCTTAAATATGAATAAAATGCCCTCCAAAGCTGCCTACTTCTTCATGAACTACAGAAGGAAGTGCAAAAGATTATATAAAGCAAGGCACTTAATTTGTAGACATCTCAAAAAAGAGATGACTCCCTCTGTAAAGTGTCTCTAAAGACAGGGAACATTTCTTATTATGCATATTTGTAACACCAATGGCAGTGTGGTGACCACCTTGATGGGATTCCCACGAGCTACTATATTTCACATAATGATGAAAAAAACAAGTCAGAAAAAAACCCTAATGCCAGCAACTTCAGTTAAAATCAACAGAGCTTTTTAAGAGCACTCACTGCCCGCGTATCCGGTGCAGGACACATTTGTTGTTCGCCATCCGAAAAGTATTAACTGCTTCTTCCTTGTAAAATAGTTACTTCATAGTGACAGGCAAACCATTATGTAGCAGAAGTGAAAATCCATAAGGTTTGCGTTTAATAAAAAGCCATTTATTCTCTCCAGCTGACCTTTTTAAAAGCATGGCATTTCCCAGAGTAGGGGAAACAGGGTTTTGGGAAGAGATAATATTAATAAAAAGCATAATGCAAACGGCAGTCTCTAGGAGGCTAAACCTTTATATCAGGTTTAGTGTCTTTAGTAACCTGGCAGTTTCTAATTAAATTAGACAGGGACATAATACAATTGAAAAGTGACGTAGTAAAGTGGCTATTACTATTATTATCATTGTTATTAAAACATTTTAAAGTGATACTCTAAAACTGTTTACAGAGCAGAGTGTCAAAACACTATGCCCCAGCAAATGATTTGTTTCACCAGAACCTTTATTTCTTCCAGCAAGAATTTTACTGGATGGATTTTAACAGCCGAACATTTGGAAAAATGTCTTTAGAGGATTAGGTGACTGGATCTGCTTAAATGCTCTTCTGCAAGCTGGGAAAGCCATTGCTTAAAGGGCAAAATTCAACACACAGCATGTCGTTTGGGCAAATTATTTCCAGGCAAAAAGTGATAACCTGAGCTGGCATTCATGATAGTGGATTCTGTGATATTGTCCCTCGGGGCTTTATCCAATATTAAAAGCCAAAGGGAAGAGATTTCCCACCCTTTCCTTTGGGAAACTCTCAGTCATCTGGTAGTTGTGATTTTCAGGAAATATATCCTAATCATCAGCCTTATTTTTCCTTCTGTCATTTTTCATCTCCCCACACCTAGTTCTGCTTCAAACAGTATTTCTTTTGCTGTGCCTATCTAGTACATGTGTATAGTGTATTTTCCAAGCTTGATCTCCTATTAACTCTCATAAATTTCTGAAAATACAAATGATATTTGGTATTTTTCATTAAGTTTCAGTTCCTAGAATCATGTGATTTTTTTTTTTTTTTAAATATATTTAGGATTCATTTGTTGTGAGAAAGGCTTGAAAATACTTCCCGTAAAATATTGTAAATCAGAAGGAAAAATACAAGATATTCAAATGATATTGCTGTGTTAATTATAAGCTAATGTCATAATTTCTGGGATCCTGTGTCAAGACTTCTTGCAACCTGGCTGTAGTGACTCTGTACCCACTGCTTACCTGGAGCATGCACACATCCTCTCGTCTTAAATCTCTATTCCTTGTGCTGGTTCTCACTCAAAGTGATCACTGAGGTCGTAGGACCATATATACAATCCATTCTTCACAACTGTCTTGGGTCAAAAGGATGGATTAGATGATCCCTAGAGATCGCTTTCAGCCTTTCTTCCCATTATTTTATCAGTCCATAAATATGAATAAGCTGTGGACAATCTTCTTCACAGTATTGTCTACACTTCACATGACTAATGTTGATGGTCTTGATGAATCAGGTTCTTCAGTGCTAGAGCCACCTGAGGTGCTTTTCTTTCTCTATCCCTTCTTGCATATTATCAATATAATTTAAATATTCATTTCTAGGATGCTCCCATTTGAGCACAATTTTCTCTCTCACTCCTCCAGAAGTTCAAGTCTTTCTCTGCATCTCAAATGCTTGCAAGTATTTCTGTGTGGTGTGGGATCATGTACACATACAAAGTACATCTTTGCAGCATAACACAGCACTGGACAGAAATATCTAAGCTAAACTGGCAGCAAATCAGCTACCTGAGGTCCCAAAATTTTATAACTGGATAAACACGAGCGCTAGCTGAAATACTTTCACACTGCTGTACCCTCTGGTACAAGCATGGGGAGAAAGCAAGGTCTAGATGACCTCCAGGATATTTCCCCCTCTATTTTTGCCAGTTCCAATTTCAAAAAGACATGACAAGGTCTGGAGTTGCCCTAATCCCCTGGGAGTCTCACATGATAAACACATCTCACGGTTTTGTGGGAATGGGAAAAAAAGAAAAGGTATGGGACTATCCAGCCTATTTAGAAAGACACAAAATTCCCTGGCTTTCAGTCAGAGCCTGAGATAAGCCACAAGTCTTTATTTAGCTCAGGGTTGTGGCTATATTAGCAACAGCCACACGCCTGCCAGTATGCAAGTAGTCTATGCTGAAGTGTCTCAAAGCGCAGTCAAGACATGTGGCAGATAACATATTCAAGTACAGATTTGTTTCTTTGAATTTTTTTTTTTTTACAAACAAATGTAGAAAACCATCTTCCTATCGCAAATGCAAGAGCCCAGGTTCATCTCACTTAATCCAGACACTCAAGCCAATGGTCTGATCAAACTCATCTCCATCAACAGTTGGACAGGTTTTGATTGACAGAAGGACACCTGACTGACTTTTACACCTCTCAGGAGAGGATGCAACACACTTTGGAAGTGCTTATTTCTCTCCACTGTGTGTACAGGGACCATAGAGTGACCAACTTATGACCTTACTGGCCATCTTTCAGAGGATTTGCACCGTTGGTGTTTGGGGCCCCCCTCTCTGCCCAGGCTGTGCGGGAGGGTATGTATGTGTGGCATAGGGTTAACAAGCATCAGCCTGGCTCAGGTTTGTGGTGAGAACCACAGAAGGATCCTGTGTGCAGGAAAAAGTCTGAACAGCTTAGTATGTGCTGCCGGAGAGGTGAGCCACGTCCACATCACGCCATGTCCCTTCTCAGTCACACCATTTGCTGTTCTCAGAATACTTCCCATGTTCATCAGACTGTGATTGTTCCTGCTCCCACTTTCTTGCTGCCTTCTTCATGTTCACATCAGGTCCAGCTCTGCAATTTTCTGCTAACTCATGTTACGCTCCAGCATCCTGTCGTGTTTTAACCCCAGCCAGGAACTAAGCACCACACAGCCACTCGCTCACTCCCCCCGGGTAGGATGGGGGAGAGAACTGGAAGAGTAAAAGTGAGAAAACTCGTAGGTTGAGATAAAGGCAGTTTAACAGGTAAAGCAAAAGCAACGCACACAAGCAAAGCAAAGCAAGGAATTCATTCACTACTTCCCATCGGCAGGCAGGGGTTCAGCCATCCTCAGGAAAGCAGGGCTCCATCACGCGTAACGGTTACTTGGGAATACAAACGCCATCACTCCAAATGTCCCCCCCTTCCTTCTTCTTCCCCCAGTTTCTATACTGAGTATGATGTCATATGGTATGGAATAGCCCTTGGGCCAGTCTGGGTCAGCTGTCCTGGCTGTGCCCCCTCCCAGCTTCTTGTGCACCTGGCAGAGCACGGGAAGCTAAAAAGTCCTTGACTGGTGTAAACTCTACTCAGCAAGAACCAAACCATCAGTGTGTTATCAACACTATTCTCATCCTAAATCCAAAACACAGCACTCTACCAGCTACTAAGAAGAGAACTAACTCTATCCCAGCTGAAACCAGGACACGTCCTCTTAAGGACTGCCCTTCACAGTTTTTTTCTTATTATTGCACACTCTTTCTTTTTTCCCTTCACCTCCTGTTATTCTCTGCAAGTCTCTAGTTTTAGAGGATATGATGTCATCTGAGGTATTTATGTTTGTTCTCTGGGTTGAAATGTATGAGCAGATGTCCTGAGGTAATGCTGTCTGTGGTTACAGCAGGACAGGGGCAAGAAAGTTACTTTGCCTGAGATATGAAATCATATATAAAAGCAAATCCTTGCAAAAATTACCTGGAAGGGTGGACTTTGGTTTGCAGGGCTGAACTGCACGGCTGCCAGATGCAGAGAGGGAAGGACATATTCTGCCTTCACACTGAGAAGTAGGACTGTGCACACATCAGGTCATAACAAGCTGCGATCTCACAGCAGCAATGCTTCCCAGCTGCATCAGCTACAGGTTTCAGGCCGCTCAAGTCCAAACTCACCTGCTTTCTTTTCTATGAGCCTGCAAGTGTGGTGTCCTGCATGCCCCAAATCCCGTGCAGAACAGGCATATTGCAGGCAGCCCGACATGTGGGTAGGTGACGGGCAGGAGAGACAGCTCTGCCTGCTTCTGACTGCTCTGGGGACAGGTTCCCCAGGGCTAGGTAGACATATCTACTCTGTTTAAGGACAGAAAACTCTGTAACTGCCTCCTCCTGCCTAGTGTTATACATTCCGCCATTAACTATGTCATCTTCCCGAATTAAGTGATAGGTTTCTTTTCAAATCCCTTCTGAAAGCCCTCCAAGCTCATGAGCTTGTGAAAGTCTCTCAGGAACTTCAGTTGCAAAGATTGTTATTTGGTGATGGCTCCTCTTTGACAGCTGCTTTTTTTATACAGAGTTTATTTTTCTGATATTCCTGTAGGTTAAAACACAAATAAGAATATCCTAGAAAACAAGGCTCAAGGGAATCTCAAGAAGCCATTTACTTTGTCTCCTGAGAAGGCAAAAGTTAAGTTAGCCCTGGCAATCAATAAAAGTCCACAGACCTGCTCCTGACTATGTGTTCCACTGTTTCATTATTTTTATGATTAAAAAAAATCAATTAGCAAAATCTAACCCCCACTTCCCAATTTCTAAATTGACTTTCCCTTGCTGAAGTTTAAGACCAAGGTTTCTTATTCTGTGCTTAATGGGTAGGGAGGTTGGTTTGTTGTCTTTGTATGCTACTGTCTCCAGATTAGAAAAGTGGTATTATGTTTCCCTTCTGTTTATCTTTCTCTGGACTTTAAAAAAAATCTGGTCACTGGAAAGGGAAGGTATCAATCCCAGAGGGAAAACACTTGCACTTTTCCTCCTACTGAGAAACCATTTCTCAAATAATAAACAGTCTATGAAGCACTAAGTCAAAGGTCTCTTTCATCAAATCTGAAATTTCACCAATGAATGAAACTGATTTTTGATGATCTGAGGTTGTGTCCATAAAATCATATTTACCCATATCAGGCATATTCTTACCCTCATTTTCTTGTGATTGAGTTTTATCAGTTCCTGTCTTTTTCTGGAGCTGATATGACACTTGTTCCCCACAGGCTATTTACATTACTGCCTTCTCCACTGCTAAACATGCCACAGTAGCAATAGCAGTCTCATGGTTTTCTAGGATTTAGCATCATCCCGTTTTCAACACTGCTTAAGTATACATTGACACAGTGTGTAATAAGCAAGTAGTCATCACACTTCTCTTGAAAAATGAATACTGAAAAACTATTTCAAAGTGACTGCTTCTCTTGAAAAATGAATACTGAAAAACTGTTTTGAAGTGGTGTTCATATTTTTGCCATGAAAGATAACAGAAATTATCTCAACAATGACCTTTTTAAGCTGTGTTACAATAAATTTATCAGAAGTGTATAAAAAGATTGTACTGAGATGAATCAGAGTTAGAATTCATGTGCACATTAAATTTTTGTAATAATTTATTCCTCTGTAGGAGAACTTGATTTCACCAATCCCTGTCCATTTTTGTTGAATAACAGATATTCTGAGGCAAGAACTCTGAAAAATCATTTTTTAATCTCAAAAGCCCCCAGTGTTACTTAACCCTTATATGATTCTTCTCTTCTTTCTGCTCTTCCTTGTTCAAAATTAGCAGGTTTTAAAGTCTTTTGCCTACATTCATGTGTCTATGCCAGGCTGTCAGGAAAATGATCTTATACCCCACTGGTATGTTGTCCATGTACCATGCATCTTCACTCATCCAAATGATTGTCTTGTCATTGCTCTTCTGTCCTTGGACCTTTGCCTGATATCCCCATGCAAATGGATTTGGCCTCCCTTGACTTGTTTTCACAAGCTGTATTGGGCCATTACATTTTCTTATCCTGTTTTCTGCTTCCTCCCCTTATAATATCAGGAATGTGCCTACTCTAAAATATGTATTTATCAAGTCTAGATTAAAGATGACCTTTGAAAATTGAAAGGTTCTTTGAATCAAATTTGTTCCACTCATAAAGCATATAGATTCCCAGCATGGCCAACAAAAGTTTTTTAAACCTGAATAAGAACATACCATTTTGCACAAAGGTCAGGCTAAGAATAGATCCTGAGTCTCGCTTGATCAAGAATGGTTAAAAGGATTTGAGTTTTTATGCTTCATATGGGGTAGGATTAGCTTCATCTAAACCCAGAAATTCAGCTCATAGCTAAATGAAGGTAAATGTTGGGATTTGCATGTAGATGCCCTGGGGAGATTTCATCTGGCCTTCAGCTGCTGCTCCAACAGGCACAGTTCTCCCAAAAGTCCTTTGTCATGTTAGCCATATGGATGGCTCAGAGTACTCAGGTTTTTCAACTGGCACTAGAGATCTATGACTACCCATTTGAGTCCAGCCCTAGCTTGCATTTCAGCTCCAAGAAAATCACGGTTTTGATTTAGTAGCCCAAACATAGCTGACTAGTGCCGTCGCAAATGCCAACCTGTCAAGTTTTCAGATACTGCTGAAGAAAGGCACAGGTTTCAGCCTGAAGTACAATTCTGTATTTTAGCTACAAAATAGCGTTCTAAATTGCCTTGACTGAGCTCCCCCATGATGCGCACCATAAGCTGGTGGTGTTTAGTTCTCTTGTAATCAAGAGATGTGCCCCTTCAGAGTGCAGTCAATCTTGCCTATATAAATATGTCTTAGGTTTGATAAATCATCCCATAGGAGTGCTTGTCCCAAAGCTTAAAACAGTGTTTTTGACAGATCTTTCAGGTCAAAGCTTATCAGAAACACTTTCTACTATAGGCACTGTGTAAAGAGCAGGTGATAAAGGGAGGCAAGTATCAGCACTAATGGTGCAATCATTGATGAACTGACATCAAAAAAATATAGGACTGGCAATGTTGATAAAAAAGAGCCCTAAACTATGGAGAAAGATTGTGGTCACAAGCTTTAACTCTCTTTTTATTTTTATTTTTTTCTTTTTTACTTTCAATTCCCTGCCCATTTTGGTGAAATGATATGATTTTTCTTTTTAAATGTTGAGCTAAATAGAGGTAGGTTGGATTTCTGTTCCTGGTATTTCAGCAACAGAATGCCTGGGCAGTGCAATTCATTTACACCATTCCCATGCCTTGGGATGCAATGTGAAGAAAAGGAAGGTTACACAGATGCCCCTTTTGAGTTGACAACAAGATGACGCTTTTGCACAGTTGCAAATCAAGATTATGCCTTAGCAAATCAGATCTTACTGCTCATGCATCAATTTTTAGACCTAAAAATTGGGTTGGTGCTCCAACTGAATTCATAACTGGTTCTATTTTCCTGCCTTTTCTTTATTAAACAGATAGCAGTATAAGGAATTAATAGTAAACAGTGAATAATACAAATATAAAAAATAAATATAAAATGCCTTTCATCTTTTCAGAATAGGACAACACATGAATAAATTAGTTGTTGAATTAAATACTGTGCTGGTTTTGGCTGGGGTAGAGTTAATTTTCTTCATAGTAGCTAGTATGGGGCTGTGTTTGGGATTTGTGCTGATAACACAGGGATGTTTTCCTTATTGCCGAGCAGTGCTTACACAGAGTCAAGGCCTTTTCTGCTCCTCACCCCACCCCACCAGTGAGCAGGCTGGGGGTGCACAAGGAGTTGGGAGGGGACACAGCTGGGACAGCTGACCCCAACTGACCAAAAAGGGACATCCCACACCATACGACATCATGCTTGTCAATAAAACTGGGGGGGGGTTGGTGGCAGGGCCACTGCTGAGGGACTGGCTGGGCATTGGTTGGTTGGTGGTGAGTAATTGTTTTCATTTGCATCACTTGTCTTTCTCGGGTTTTATTTTTCTCTGTCTTTGTTATTTTTTCCTTTTATTTACAATTCCTCATTAGTAGTAGTAGTAGTAGTAGTACTAGTAGTAGTAGTATTTTATTTTTTATTATGAAACTGTTTTTACCTCAACCCATGAGTTTTCTCACTTTTACTCTTCCAATTCTCTCCCCTATCCCATCGGGGGAGTGGGGAGTAAGTGAGCGGCTGTGTGGTGCTTAGCTGCCAGCTGGGGTTAAACCACAACAAATACTCAACTCTGAAGACAACCAATGTCTAGTTCTGAATTTTACCAGAAATAGCACATCAGGCTTTTAATCCCCACACACTCAGGTAGGTCAATATTATTCTCATTATTACAAATGAATGAGCCCATTTATTATAACCATAGCCATAGCCATAACCATAGCCATAACAATGACAATAACAATATGATCTTGCCTACTAATGAGAACAATCACTTAGATTTCTATCACCACTTCCAGGTATCAAAAACTTCTGCTGGTGAAAGTCACTTCCATTATGATTATTTAATTATATTCCCACCTACATGAAGTGGGTGTAAAAGAAGAGCATCGTAAATAATGTCTATGGCCCATGACAATGCAAAAAGCTCGTTGGCAACCTTAACTACGGGTCACCTTAGTCCAATCATCATTTCCAGTCACTAAAAAATTGAAGGAGGGGAAGAAGCATGAAATTTAGTTGCAAGGGCTCAGATGCCAGCAATTTCTTTATACTGAAAGAAGGAGGAGTGGGGAGGATGCTGACATATCGTTGTTACAGTCATAGGAAAAGCAGATCATTTTATGAAGATTTGTGCCAGAAGAACTCTACAGGCTTCACAACACAGACGTTTACCTAAGAAATAACGTCATATATCTTTATTAACCATAAAGGCTGCAGGAAGGAGGCCACAAATACCACTCATCTGTTTTGGTGGAGCCGTGTGGCGCTCTTGCTGAGTGTGGCTACTGTGCTCTGGCATGGAGACTAAAAGGTGGGGAATTGCTGGGGAAATGGGTGTTTCTGGCAGCTGTGAGGAGGTGGCTGAAGGAATTTGTTTTTACAGGGACTCACAAGGAACTTTAATGTGTGAGCTACTTCTCCCAGGGATGTAATGGGAATTTGTGGCAATAAAATGTGGCCTCAGGAGGGCCATTCAGATTTTATTAGCTTTTGTGGAAAGATTAAAAACTCATCTAAAGACCATCCCACTATTGCTTTTCAATTATCCTGCCCCCCCTGGGCTTCTTGGCCAGCATTTCGGGAAGGAATGTTGTAGTGTGGGCAGGTGATGCTTTAGACTTTCCTGGGCCACACTGATTCTGTCTCCTCCCTTCTCCTTCTTCCCTTCCCCTCTGTCTTAATCACCTTTCCTCCTTCCTAACACACAAACATGTGCACACACAGAGCTCTTGATTGTGCACAGGACTTTCTGTGCTAATAAGAATACCCATCTGTCTCGTTTAAGATCCTAAACTAGAGGCAGACAACGGCAGAGTTTAAATACAATCAGGAGCACATCTAAAAATCCCGTTTACTCTGGGAAGAAAAGAGTTGCTCGAACACATTTTATTCCACTCAGTCTCTCTCTGTCCCTGCTGATAGACCTTCTCTTTCCCCAAACCAGCCCCTTCTATCAAAGCCTGAAAGAAAAAAGCCAGAGCTTCTTTGACTGTCTGCTTAGCCTTAGCAATGCAGACTTCTTCCCTTATAATGTCAGTACATTTTCTACTTTGGTGCATGGCAGAGAGCTACTCATTCAAATCTTTCATGTCTGTGTGGGTACACACCATTTTCTCACTTGGCAGCAGCCAAATGAATCCCTATGAGGCGGGAGTGGGATGCCAGCTCCGCAGCTCATGTTACTGGCACCGGTAACCAACCCATGGCACAGAGTGGAAGAGCTGCTGTTGCATCTCCACAAAATGAGGATGTGTTTTGGCTAAAACCAAGAGGGTAAGTGATGTTTAACCGCACAGCCTCAACAGCCTTCTAAAGACACTTGCTCATTAGTGCACTCCCTAAAAAAGCAGCTCATTTTGATAGAAGGCTGCTGTTGTAACTTCCTACAGTTGGCTGGACTTTCATCATAGAATCATAGAATCAAGGTTGGAAAAGACCCTTAAGATCATCAAGTCCAACTGTTAACGTATCACTGACAAGTCCACCTCTAAACCATGTCCTTGAGCATGACATCTACCCTTCTTTTAAATACCTCCAGGAATGGAGACTCAACCACTTCCCTGGGAAGCCTGTTCCAATGCCTGACTACTCTTTCGGTAAAGAAGTTTTTCCTAATATCCAACCTAAACCTCCCCTGGCGCAGCTTGAGGCCGTTTCCTCTCGTCCTGTCACTTGTTACTAGGGAGAAGAGACCGACCCCCCCCGGCTCCAGCCTCCTTTCAGGCAGTTGTAGAGAGCAATAAGGTCTCCCCTCAGCCTCCTCTTCTCCAGGCTGAGCACCCCCAGCTCCCTCAGCTGCTCCTCATGAAACTTGTGCTCCAGACCCTTCACCAGCTTCGTTGCCCTTCTCTGGCCACGCTCCAGCACCTCGATGTCCTTCTTGTAGTGAGGGGCCCAACACTGAACACAGCACTCAAGGTGCAGCCTCACCAGTGCCCAGTACAGGGGCACCATCACCTCCCTGGTCCTGCTGGCCACACTATTCCTGGTACAAGCCAGGATGCCATTGGCCCTCTTGGCCACCTGGGCACACTGCTGGCTCATGTTCATGCGGCTGTCAACCAACACTCCCAGGTCCTTTCCCGCCAGGCAGCTCTCCAGCCACTCCTCCCCCAGCCTGTAGCGGTGCCTGGGGTTGTTGTGCCCCAAGTGCAGGACCCGGCCCTGAGCCTTGTTGAACCTCATGCAGTTGGCCCCGGCCCAACGATCTGGCCTGTCCAGGTCCCTCTGTAGGGCCTTCCTGCCCTCCAGCAGATCGACACTCCCACCCAGCTTGGTGTCATCTGCAAACTGACTGAGGGTGCCCTCGATCCCCTCATCCAGAGCATCAATGAAGAAGTTGAACAGGACCGGCCCCAGTACTGAGCCCTGGGGAACACCACTCGTGACCGGCCGCCAACTGGATTTGACTCCATTCACCACCACTCTCTGGGCTTGGCCGTCCAGCCAGTTTTTAACCCAGCTCAGAGTGCACCCATCCAAGCTGTGAGTAGCCAGCTTCTCCAGGAGAATGCTGTGGGAGACGGTGTCAAAGGCCTTACTGAAGTCCAGTTACACAACATCCACAGCCTTCCCCTCATCCACTAAGCAGTTCTCATAAGGTTAGTAATTTGTTTCGTCGAGGCTGGGAAGCCTCCAAAGAAAACTAGTGGCATGTAGGATGCAGTCCTGGCAGCTCTAGGATTTTAGTTTTCTGCCTGAGTCTATAGAAAAGCAATATTCTAGAAAAGATATTCTGTTGAGGCATAAAGCCAAATCACTACATGACTGTACATGTAGAAGGTTCATTGGACATTTTTATCTTGATCATTATATGATCTGATGGTAGGAACAGCATTCACCCTCTGTCATCTACATTCATATCAGTCAAGGGACCCTTAGTGATTTGTTGGACTGGGAGCTTGGAAGGGAGAAAAGAGAAAGATCTCAGTATTTGTACAGGGCTCCTCCTTATAACTAGGGGTGTATGGCAAAGCAAAATGAAGAAAATGAAATAAGACATTTTATTTAGAGGCCTAATGTGGCTTATGAGAGCCTAAACTGGTGCTCCCTAGCTTGTAACATTCCCCAGTTTGAAAATAAAAATAAAATTCTAATAATTCCCCCACTAGATGGCAAGTGGAATACATCCCTGGCTTGCTTTCAATAGCATTAAGGAGTAGGGGGAAAAAAAGCATAAACTTTGTCTTTATTTGTTTTGGAAAATCATCTGTAATGTTACTTACATGCTGTTGCACAGTGGATTTGTTTCAGCTTATGTTTCAGGTGTGGAGGAGCCAATTCTTTTTGTTAGCTACCCAAACGACAAGCTTTGGTCACTCCATCCATGGTGCTGAGGAAATCGATGGCTGACATGGCCTCAGCAAGCTGGATCTCAAGACTGACTCTTCCATGGTCTCACAGCTAGAAGCTTTTTTAAGGCCCCCACATTCATGTACTAGACCAGATTGCCATGTGGGATCCATTTGATGTCTGCTATGCCAAAGTGTCCATCTGAACTCCTTCAGCCTTTCCAGTGAAGGGGGAGAACAAACCATTTCTCGGGGCTGTATACGCCATCCCAGAATTGCTATCTGAAATATGCCAGTTCTGATATATCTGTAACTATCTGACAGCAGAAACCTTCAGACCCTTCTTTCTCCAACTGAGGCATTACAGGTATTGCTGCTCTCATCATCCTATAACAGACATTGGGAAGGGTTAGGAGCCCAAGGCAGTTACCTAAATATTGATATGTTTAGGCATCATATGGTACCAAAATAAACCTGCTGCTATCACTCCAAAAAGAGACAGGTGTCCCATAGCTCCTCTGTCACATTTAGCCTCATGTGAGTGTCTTGGGGTTGAGTCTGCTCTGCACCACACACCAAAGTTTGGGCAATTAGAGCTCCATTGACTCTAGCTGACAGTCAGTGCATAAGGAGATGCCTACACGTTGAACCTAAATTTAGCAGCCTCAGTCTGTGAACTGAACACTGCCCCTAAAGTTGCATGAGATAAATGCTCTCTCCTTGGACAAAAAGGCTGAGTCACATCTCATTTAACAGTAGACATGTTCATTTTAGACACCCACATCTCAAGCTGTTAGCCCAGGCTTTGAGCTAATGGAATATTACACACTTGCAAAGAAGAATTTTAAGAGCTCAATTTAGTTGCACACCTATAGGCATCTTGAGCCAATTGAGACGATTGAGGGCATCTGATACATCTGCCCAAGTCTGCCAGATGTGACATAACAACTGCAAGAGACTTGTATCTTGCTGGAGCTGCAGCTGGAGGCAAAGTAAAATTATTTCAGACATCTCAAATTCCATTGTACACTTATGCTAAGACAGCTGAATTAGCCCCTTGATACCTTTGAGGGAGAAAGATGAACTGCTCTCTAAAGGCATGATTCACCTGCATAAACATTGGCATCTAGTACCACTGGAGATCACCTGGGGCTTTAAGACATCTGCACAGGGCTGGCAGATAGGACGTAGGACACACAGGAGATCTGGTCCTTTTCTGGAGTGGACACCTATGGCTGAGTGTGCTGGTTTTGGCTGGCATAGAGTTAATTTTCTTCATAGTAGCTGGTATGGGGCTGTGTTTGGGATTTGTGCTGGAAACAGTGCTGATAACACAGGGATGTTTTAGTTACTGCCGAGCAGTGCTTACACAGAGCCAAGGTCTTTTCTGCTTCTCACCCCACCCCACCAGCGAGGAGGCTGGCGGTGCACCAGGAGCTGGGAGGGGACACAGCTGGGACAGCTGACCCCAACTGACCAAAGGGATATCCCACACCATATGGCGTCATGCTCAGCATATAAAGCTGGGGGAAGAAGGAAGGGGGGGATGTTTGGAGTGATGGTGTTTGTCTTCCCAAGTAACTGTTATGTGTGATGGAGCCCTGCTTTCCTGGAGCTGGCTGAACCCCTGCCTGCCGGTGGGAAGTAGTGAATGAATTCCTTGTTTTGCTTTGCATGCATGCACAGCTTTTTGGTTTACCTGTTAAACTCAACCCACAAGTTTTCTCACTTTTACGCTTCTGATTCTCTCCCCCATCCCACTGAGGAGGAGTGAGCGAGCGACTGTGTGGGGCTTAGTTGCCAGCTGGGGTTAAATCATGACACTGGGGCAGAGAGGTATCCAAAGCACAGTAGACAGCTGTGTTTGCACAACTGAATTCCACCCTAAATGCTTATTTCTCTCCATTGTAAAGAGAGCTGTGGGTGATCAGCTCCAGCACAGACCTCTACTTTTGCTCAGGTGAATCACATCTATGATTTCTCCAGCTTCCAGGAGGTAAGTTCTCCCTGCCCTTCTATGAAATTCAGCAGATCTCACTCAACACTTTGTCTCCAGCCATGTGACTGCAAAGACCCACATGCCTTCCAGAACAGACACATGCACTCCACAGTCCCTGGGCTAGTCCTTCATGAAGCTTTGGGGAGTACCTCTGACATCTGGGGAACCACTGCTTGGAAGGAACATTACCCCTTTGTGGATAAAGCAAAGCACTGACTGATGTCTTCTCTGGAGAGCAGAGGAAAGGTGAAGGCTTCATTTCTGTGCACTGCACGGTTGAGACCAGACTGATGTCTCAACTTGCCTTATGCTGAAAGAGCTGCCTTCTTTTTTTCATCTTGCTGGGCCGTGATTGATTCAGAGCAGTCACATTAGACGGTAGAGGTTTTGCTGACCGCAGAAGCTGTCTCACTTTCATTCCGGAAAGCTTGTTATTCTCTGCCCAGTTCAGTCTGGGATGGATTCACTCACTTTCACTTGTCTGTCTCTCCTAAGGTGCATTCACAGCTCAGGAATAAGGTGAGGGCAAAGGGATGGAGCAGGGGCACATGCCCGTTAAAGCAGGTAAGACACAGATAACTCCCAAAGATCTGACGGATCAGTAAAAGAAGCCTTTAGCTTTGGGAGTAGGATTTTATTTTTTCCCCTGTGGTTTTGGCTGCGAAGTGAAGTGGAGTTGGAGATGGAAGTTGGCTTTTAGCATTGGTATGCTTTATAATTCACTACCAGATGGCAGAAGGGGACTTTTTTCTTCTTTTTTTTTTTTTCCTACAGTGGCAAATGGTATTGGTTTAAGCCTTCTGCAAAGCCCTGGAAGCTCCCTCCCTGCTTTGATTTGTTTCTCTCCCCCTCTATCATGCTCTGTATAATTACATACAACCACATGTCGTTTTAGCTGTGCTGCACATTTCCTTTGCTTCTAATTGTGCATTTTGGTGGCGTCTGTGACAACCCAAAGATGTAGAACTGATAACGCTTTTTTGCATTGGAAAGACTGGATCTTCTGGTACACTGAATTTTTAGTTATCCTCATTCTCCATTTGATCTTCAGCATTGGCTTCTGCAGAAACTTTTAAATAGAGCTGGTCAAAGGGCCAAAATTGTGATACCTTGTAGTTCTGGGTCTTCACTGGATGGGTCTGCAAATATTTCTAATAATCACTTGAACCTGGAAATGTATTTGCATGAAACATCATTTTGATTGGTAGGGCTCAGAAATTACTAATGGAGATTTGTAATTTGCTATCTGAAGAACCTGTAGTTATTTCTATATCCTTCTTGGAAAAAGATAGAAATTAGGCATAGATACACAGGGAGAGGAACCAACCACTGGAACAGGCTGTTACAAGAAGTGTGTGTTTTCCCTCTCTTTGTGCTTCTGAACCAAGACTAAACTTCTTGTTGAGAATATATCATTCAAATAAGTTATTAGGTTTAAAACAAGGTAATGAGTGAAATCCCAATGATTCTATTAGAAAAGGCATAAGATTATACATATTAATAATTACTTCTTGGCCTGAAAATCTGTAAAAATATTTATATACTATTTTCACCTAAAACAAGGTTTTCTTTGTATAATGAACTTTCATTCAGGATACAAAATGCATGTCTTTTGCAAATTCCTGAGCAGACAAATCGTTAGGCCTGATATTTTGACCTTAGCAGACATCTTCATCTGCTTATTGTTTTTCCACCAGACAGCAGAAACATTTTTCCTGTTTGTCTCCATTAGGAACAGAAAACTTCAGATGCCTATGAGTTACTTACATAATCCTAGCTATTTTTCTGACTACTATTTATAGCAAAACAGAAATAAAATTTCAAAATGTGGCTTGTGATTCAAACCTTGCAATAGGAAGACCTGACACATGCAGATGCCCACGTATACTCGTTTCTTACATGCGATGATAAATAACTAGCTCAAACTACAGCGTGGCCTTTCAGATGGTTATGATTTAGAGAAACGAACCCAACACTTGGGACCTAGTAGACTCAATTCTAGGAGGGATATCAGGGTAGCTACCTGCCAGCATGTCAGCTCCCATAGCCAGGAGTTGACCAGAAAGTGATGCGGCTACTATTCACATCTGCCTACACCTGAGCTGACAGACAGAATGACCAGAGCATCATTTACAGGTGAGGTACAGCCTTCAGGATACACCCAAACCAAGTCTCAAAGTCCTGATTTGCAATCCATAATGGGAGGCCATATACCCTATAGGACCTTCCTACTGAGTCCACCAGATGATTGGGTTTACAGATTCCTCCATGCCAGTCTATCAGGTTCTGACCTATTCTAGCTTACAGTTATAAAGATTTCCTCAAGCCATGATGGCGCCTATTATTAAATATGGAGGTGCTCTGTTGAACCTCAATTTTGTTTACAAGAAAGTCATTTAACACATAGTAATGAAGTTGCAGCTGTTCCTGGTGTAGAACTAAACCTAGAATCTGGACAGAACCCGTCGGTATATGTGAACATAGGAAAATAAGACTGGAAGAATAGCTAGAACTGAAAATTCTCAAGTCAAATGGGGATGACATTTGGCTTGAAAATGATGTACTTAAATTTAGACATCCAAATGTAGGAGTGTAAATGTATTACTGGTGTCTAACCTCCCACCACAGTCAATGAAGAGGCAGTCAATCTTGTCATCAGGAGACTCAATTCAGCTGCCCACCGGTAAGCACCTAAGGTTACATGAGACATCCTAGTGTATTCAAGACATCCATCTGTGGGTAGCAGGTAGGAAACAGGATTTATGGGAAACCCTTCGCTTCTTGGAGCACCAGCTGTAGGTGGGACAACCATGGTCGTTGTTAATAGCATGAAGTTCCAATGTCAGGGCAACTGAACTGTTTCCAGAGTTCAAAGGGTGATTCAGCTCACTTTGAAGTAAACACATGAGGTATGGTGTAGATTTGAGAAATCCTAAGGCAGCTAAGACATCTTTCTGGGCAAGCAGGTATGACCACAGAACTTGTGGAAGATGCATTCCTCTCTGAAATGGTAAATAGGAACCAAGCAAGATACTCTAAAACTCATGGATGGATGTATAGCACTGAAAACCTATATTGAAGCAAATGAATGACCACCAAAAGACTATTCACTGGTTCTGCTTTAATTTTAATGACCATTCAGGCATATAACTTAGTGACTGACTTAGTTTTCTTACTATTTTCAGATGTTAATCTTGGGGAATAAGCTTTCATGGACTGAAAAAAGGAAAGAGAGCGAGCAGACCTAAGAGCACCTCTCCACCTCGGAACTGTATCAGCTGGATCTCCAGCTGCCACCACCTGATGTCACTCTGTGGATATGTCTCGGGCCAGATGACGTAGGAAACCCATCTGCAAAGTTGAAGGTAGTAGGATGCATACATCACTTAGTTGGCTGACAGCAGCTGGAGCTACACAGATGTACGTTGGCTTCTGATAATGTTGTTCCTAATCAGCTGAGGTGCGCAGCTGTGTAAGGTACAAGTGCTTGACTTTGTATACTGGGAGAATGTGGGAGATTACGTCTTCCCCCTACCTCTCCCAGGGCTATTGAATATGCAATTTCAGAACTTCTTTCGCCTTTTCTTGTGTTGATTTAAGGTACAAGACCTGTGAAAGTGGATTGTTCAGGGTTGCACAGTGGAACATGTTCATTGTGCCTTGCTCACAGATATGTAGCGCTGCCCAGAGATGGAATGATAAGGCTTGGACCACGCAGAAGAACTAGAGTTTTCTGTTTTGTTTGTATTATTACAGTAGATTCCAATTAGTAGGCCCCCTAGTAAATGTCACCCTCCCTCACCTGGCAAGATTTCCTGGGAACAGACTCAGTATGAGTCATTTCATTGCCTTGAAACAATGAATAAACAGCACATCTAATCCACAGAAAAGGCATGTTAGAGGGGATGGCTTAAAAGGCTAAGCAACAGATTTAAAATGTGTAGACTCTCTGGAACCACAGCATTGAATTTAAGTAGCGTCATTAGTTCTGTTTAACTTTTCTTTTTCTTTTTCCTTCTCTTTTCATTCTAAGGGTTAAACCAAAGGAGTATCAACATACTGTAATATGCTGCAGTATTTTGGACTGCTTTACAGTCCTAATTCCTAATTGCTCCAGATGGACCTTGAAAAGCACCAGACATATTTCATATAAGTGGGAATTTACCCTGTTGTCCTTGGACATATTTTCCCTCCTTCCTATTGTTACGGCCAGGACAGACTGGATTTCAGCACCAGTTGATATGACCTTTGGGTGTGTAATTTGCCGAGTGCTTTGGGATCACAAGGGATGAAGGGCTCCGTTTAAACACAAACTTTTTATTATTAGCTCCTGTGAATAGACTGCCCATGACAGGTGTGAATTGGTGCTTGCTTAGCTAAGACTTCCTGCTGTGCTCGCCTTGGTCATCTCTGCCTGGCCTCCAAGCACTGTCACTGCTTCCAAAGCTCAGGCTTACCTCCACAAATACTTTCATGCTTCCTACAATGGCTATTTTTAAAGGCATTACTGAAATGGAATGATAGCCTAAGGATTCCCTGTAGCCCCTAGGGATCGGCAGATACAGAAGGGAAATCCTGCTTCAGGGCTCTTCAACCTGGGGATTGCAGATTCCTGATGGCCCATTGACTGCCTGGAAGGGGTCTATGCAATATAACTCAAGCCCACAGTCAATATGCAGGCGTCTTCATCTGTAGCAGAAAATGTTTAAAGATCCAAAATTAAAAAAAAAAAAAAAACACCAAACCAAACAACAAAGACAAAACCAAAACCATCTGAAAACTACTGTCTGAGAGAGGGCTTTACACAACGAAAATGAATCCAAGGGGTCAGTGTCCCACTGTAAATTCAATCCTCCATCTTGTTGCAAATGTGCTGTGTGACCTTAAGCAATGTTCCTCTTTTTTGCCTCCTTTTTTATTTTGTTAATAATGTTTTTCTTGTTCTTTGTCCACAAGGATGGGGGTCAAGCTCTTACTCTGTATGTGGTGTGGTGCCATTATTAATTGAATCATTAATAGTAGGTAATAAGGCCTACTTATTAGTAGGTCTGGGAAAGTCCTGGTTCTAGTTCACTTTTTTTTTTTTCCTTTTGCTTTTAAGTAGTTGGAAACCTCTGTTGAAATTGCATTGCTCCCTTCTGCCCTCAGCTGCTGGTAATTACAGCGTGATAGCATCAGTGTAAAATGCCACAGACAGGCAGTCACTGGGGAACAATTCCAGGAACAGTGACTGCGGAGAACTGACCTGTGAGTAGTGGCAATTCGTTCCCAGGGGCTGTCCCACGGGAGCAAGCGATGAGAAAAAATGGGGAGTCTTGCAGGCTGAGCCAGGTAGGATCTGAAACTCCTTGATGGAGGCAGGTATTTTCCCTGGGACAACTCCACTTGTTCTAGAAGAAGGGGCAAAGTGTTGTTTCTGTCTACCTAAAGGCATCACTTGATGTCAGAGCGTGTCTTTGCTAGTAGCTACAGGACATTTTCCACTTATCCTAAAATCCTTTCAGCTTTGCTGCGGGATATACTCTTATCCTTGCTCAGGCTCTCTCCTGCTTCCCCCCCCGACACACACACCTGGGTTGCTCTTTTTTTTTTTAGTCCTTACTGTTTAATGCAGGCACACCTGAGAAAAGAGGATATTTCTAAGCAGAATTAAAGCTGATGCAAATAGCTGTGGAGAGGGCATATATATTAGTGTTTCCTGAGGATTCACGTACCCTCCAGAATGAAGACGGGTGAACATGATTAATCAAGAAGACAGTATCAGAAAGCTGGTTCAGACGGCATCAGGCAAGCAACAGCAGTCAAATCCTCTTTTTTTGGTGGCTCAACACAAACTGAAACAACATGGGCTTGGTCAAAATCAGTGTCCTAGTGCTGGTAAAACAAGGATGGGATAATTCTTTTGATCAGATAATAATTCATTCTCCCATCACCACTTTCAGAATAAAACTTGATTTTTTTTTTCTAAAAGTTTTACTATAACTGCTTCACAATATTCCCAGCTTTGCCACAGCACTACCACAAAGAACTGCACCCTGGGCATCTGATTCACATGTACAAAAGTGCTCCTTCACAGCAAACTAGCAGTCTAAAAAAAAAAGCCTAATTATGAATGTGTTCACTTCTTGATCTCTAGTTATAGCCAGGTTGCAATAAAAATGATCACATGATCAATGAGAGAGAAAGAATAATTAACTATTCTAGATCAAATCACTGCCAGAGAAATGGGACTGAGGAGCCAGAAAGCAAACAGAACAGAAGGAAGTACAGAAAATCATCAGTTTGGGCAGGAGAGTAATGAACAGAAAATATATGAAAGAACTGGGGAAATTACAAAGAAAAGAACTACTTGAGCTCAGAAGTACAACAGTAAAGACAGGTTTATTATTGTTATAAAATCCCAATAATGATGACACAAAGAAGAACCAGAGAATAATGTAAGTCCATGCTGACAGAACATGTTAAATTTTAATAAGAGGCATTAAATAAAAAGTTTAACTCTCAATAATACAATTACTCTGAATACACAACTGTTCTACAGCAAGACCATTGAAATCAGTGGAAAGACTCCTAACATTTTCAGATGATCGTGGAACCAGGCCTGTGCTTCTTTAAATAATAAACACAAGAGCAGTTAGCCAGGGCCTTCAATGTAGGTCCTTTAGTGCTGAGGTCCTGCTTTAAAGCTGATAAACCGCCATCTTTTTAATGTTTTACTGATTTTCACATTAAGACCTACTGGAGTTTTACCTCTTGATATGAAAGATTATTAACTACCACTGCTACTAAACTCTCATTTTTTCTGAGGAAATTGTGAGAAAACAACATAGAAACTTAAATGAGATAGCTAGAGATGTAAAACTTCAGGGGCTGGCTCACAAATGCAGCAGGCAAAGGTCTTCTCCTGCCTGCAACATATCCAGACGTGATCTCTCTCTCAAAGACAGAAAATGTGATGACTGTGGTCATCATGCAAAGGAAAAATAAACTACTCTACGTCTCCATAAATATAAAAAAATAAGCAAAGATGCAACCAAATGTTCCGGCCTTCAAAGATGTGCATGATAGGCTGAAATTTATAGAGGTGACTCTTTTCTTAAGATCAAGTTTTGTTCTGGATTCTTAGCTGGAGTTTCATTTTAAGATGTGTTTGCTTCTCTGAAATTGCGAAAGCATGATGAATAATAGCAGAAGGTCGGCACAGGTTGCATTCTTCAGAGGCTCCAGTCTAAAAGCATGTTACAGAAAAGATGGGTAACAGAAGCAGTTGATGTGGGAAGAGCTGTATGTGTTTTTTGATATGTTTTTGCATTCCTGTAGTAGACTTCAGAATTTGAACTTGGATGATATTTCCAGGTATGGTGGAGAACTGGAAAATCCCATTTCCCCTTTATGGGGTCATTCTCTTTTGCTATGAGACAATTGTGAAGTCATGGGGACTTGTTGGGATAAATCAACAGTTCTGAAACTACTAGGTGAGGTAACAAAGCAAAGGTTAGATTTCACAGTGATGTACACACAGCTCTGTTTTACCCGGATGCATCTTGGAGTACTTTTTTGATATAATCTTTGACAGAGAAAAAGAGATCCAATGACGAGTTCTGATGGTTTCGGAATTAATTTGGGCTGGTGGGACTGTAGGCAAGGAGCAAAACCAGGAACAGGTCACAGATACAAACTGAAGTTTGTGTTGAGAGTCCATGACTCATCTAGTACAACCATGCATCTTGTCTTCCAGATGTCTCACATCATACAGGCACAGTTTTAGAAGTGCTGAAGACAAGCTTTCCTTGGAGATACGGCTTTGTATGGCTCCGTTGAAATGGCCAGGCATCTCGGACCCTGGCTTAGCAATTCATCTGCAGATGTCTCCTTGTTCCTTTGACTCCAAAGGGACTGAAACAAATATTCACAGTTTTCCTAGACCTAAGAATGTCCCAAATGATAAACTAAACCATTCCACTGGGAGAAGTAGCTTTACCAGGAAACAGGTGGATCCATCCAGGTCTATATTTCATTTTTTTAATGTTGAATATTGTCACCAAGGAGACAGGATTTGGTATCTGTTTAACTACAGCTCTCCCTACAGCATTGCTCAGGGTAATGAAGCACACAATTATAAGGATTACACAGGAGCATTGTATGAGGGTAATTCAGAGAGAAGTGAAATGCTTGTTCAGTCGAAGCACCACGTCCTCTGGAGTATTTAAATGTAGACCTAGCTCCAAAACTGATTTGTTTGAGATTTTGGGAGCCACAGTGGCTGGAAAGGACATGAAGAAAATCACTGCTCGTATATTCAGTGGAGTCGTGAGAGACTCAGTTATACTGTGGGGCAGGGAAGGAGCCACAGTGAATCCCAAATGAGAAGGGAAGAGGCTGATTTCAGTATCTTCACAATTCTTTCTCCTTCACGATCTGCCAGACTTCAGGGACAGGGGCTTGATCCTGCCAGACACTCACCCATGTACTGATGCTGAAGCGCTGACTCTGAAGCTCATCTTCGTTTTGGTGAGTGTTGATTTCATAAGATCTCTATGAGATAACACTTCGGGGAAGTGACAGAAGTTTTACATGAAGTCTCAATTTTTTCCTCTGTTTCCACTTTACAGGGCTACATTATCTGATGGGAAAAAGTAGAAGTCTCATAGGGATTTTATTTATCTTTCACAGTCACTGATTTCTCAGGTGGTTTTGGCATTTGAGTTTTGAAGAATTTGCTTCTTACTCCTTGCAGTGCTATTTTAGAAAAGAGGATACCAATTTCATTTCTTTTTTTCCCCACTCAAATTTTGAATTTTGTCCTGATTTCTAATGATATCAGAATCACCATTGCTCTTAATCTTAACTTAGGAAACAGCCTAATGTGTACGTTAAACAGCAGCAACTACATTCCTGACTTTGCCAACTTTGCTGGCAGCTGAGTGGTCTGTTTTTGTAATCTGGCCTTTTTTATTAGCTACAGCTGAAGTCATACAATGTCTTCATGGATCAGTCCTTCTGATTGAGAGCCACTGTGGATGGGATTCATCTCATCTAATGGTAGTCATCCAAAAAATAGACATGTAAATATGACTTAGTCACCAAAGGTTTGTGCTGTAGCCAGTGGAAAAAGTAGGCACTTCCAGACAGCATTTGCTTTGACTGATTTTAGTTACTTATTTTGGTATGAGGTGAAATGGACTCTTTAGTTGATGTCTGGGCATCAAACACCTTTAAGAAGAGCAGTAGCAATAATGTTGACACTTGGGAGCTCTAGAAAAAACATTTTCTCATGCGCAGAAAACTTCATATGCTCTGCAGTCAGTCTGCGCACAGCAAGAAGTGGAAATAACATGGAGGTATTGAAAAGGAGTTGTTTGGATGCACAGTACACCTGGCTTATAATCTACTGTCAAGCATTGGAACAAGCTGCCCAGGGAAGTGGTTGAGTCCCCATCCCTGGAGGTATTTAAGAGACAAGGAGATGTGGTGCTTAGGGACATGGTTTAGTGGTGGACTTGGCAGTGCTGGGTTAAGAGTTGGACTTGATGATCTTAAAGGTCTTTTCCAACCTAAACTATTTGATGATTCTATTGGTGAAGACTGTGTGTGAGTTCCTTGCATGATATGAACAGTGTTCATTAACCTGGAGAGGGGATTTTGTGACGACTTGTAAGAAAATTTAGGAAAACTGGTGCGGTTTTCAGAAGCGCTGAGACCTGCCCAAACTTGATTCCTACTGAAAGGGTTTCTTGTTAGATTGATAGGGACAGGAAAAAGTCAACAGTAACGCCTGGATTTAGTTGTGCACACATAGGTGTCTGGTGCTGCACTTTACCTGGCTGCTAGATGCCATTTCGGACAGATGAATGTCACAGATGCAGACTTTTTTCAATAGGTTGTCTAAAATGAAATAAAAATGACCCACTCATAGCCAGATGGTGGGCTTTGAGTACAGATATCTAAATTTACATGTCTATTGTGTAGATGTCTATAAGTGAGCTAGACTACTGATTCCTTTGTCTGATTTAATTAATTTGTTCCATTTGATGCACTGTAAAGCATCTTGGTTGGTCCCCATATACCTCTTTCGAAAGACATAGTCTCCTTTAGATCCTGTCTCATATCTGCCAGCCCAAAGCAGATGTTGTGGATATCTTAGGTCATCTCAGTTGGCAGTAGATACCTCTGGTTAAATCAGTGAATCACATTCCTACATTTGGTCAGTTGAATAGCGCTTTGGATCTTACTGGCTTTACTGACTGTTCTCCATTGATTTATAATGAGAGCTTAGATACCTACTGACATGTAGATACCTCCATTTATGTAGCTGTGAGCCGAGACCTGAATCCTGCCATGAATACATTTGAAAAAAACATTCTGCTGCATGCTCACTAATCATCTATGTATGGTTTAGCCCTGACCATATTTCAAACTGAGCATGCTGTGTAGGTGGACATGTGTTCCCAACTGAAGCTCAAAATATAACTACAAGTCATGACATCACATGTAGGAAACAGCTAACAGATGTCATAAATGTAACCAAACAATCTATGATACTAACATTAGACTTCCCAGAAACTTTAAAGATTCATATATTTTAGTCAAGACTGGCTTTGGATTCTCTAGTCTGACCCTTATGCATAACACAGGTTGGGAAAAAAAAATAAAATCATCTACTCCAACCATGAGTTGAATAAGTTGTTTGCTTAAATAGTTTTTTCAAGAAAAGGATACCATCTTGAGATGAAAGCATCAGGAAACTGGTGCTTCAGCTCTTCTCTTAGATTATTATTATAGCTAATGACCTTAATGAAAACAAATAATAATAATAAAAAAAAAAAAAAAACCAAAAAAACCCAAAAAAACCCAAGAAAACCTCATGGAATCACAGAATACAGAATAATTTAGGTTGGAAGTGACCTCTGGAAGTCATCTAGTCCAACCACCTGCTCAAATCAGGTCCAATTAAACTAAGCTGAAGGTGTATTTTTTTTTTTTTTTTAATTTAAATTGCATGGCTGCAACATTGTTCTTTTGGCAGGGGGAGTATTTTGGAACTAAAGAGGTTTTTAGCACTCACTATTTTCTTTCCATGAAAGTCATTCCATATTTTTATGAAGTCTTGGTGACAGGAAAGATACCTATATAAGGCTGTTGGATAATTAGTAGATCTACAAAGCCTGAAAATACAAGTGGAAATAATATATTTTGGCCAATGTCATGAGCTGAAATGTTATTTTAACTTGGAACAAATAAAATATTGCATCATAAATGCCTTAGTCATGCATATAAGTCTTTAATCTTTGAGAACTGAAAAAAAAGGAAAAATGTTATTTGAAATCAAGTCATAATAAAATATATTATCAATAGGGAATTTTATATGTATATACAATATAATTGACATTTAATACTGTTAATATGAGGAAAATGTCAGCTGTATACGGTGGATTATGCATGTGTGTTCCTCAGAGGCTTGGTCTCAAATTTTGGTCTATAGAAGTGACATTTACATATGTAACTTTTAAAACATTCTTCTTCGGTAAAACTGTTGAATTTATGACACAAGTACAGCATCTGGAGTCCCATAGGAGATCAATCTCCACCTAGTAAGATAGAAATTATGGTTTAAGACTAGAGGTTTGAATAGAAGGTGGCTCTGCAGATGCTGACCTAAGGAATGAAGATTTTGGAGGCTTGGATCAGTTTGCTAAGCATAGATGTTTAATGACATTTCAGGCTTCCTAGGCTATTCAAGGCATACGCACAGGGTTGGAGACAATACACAGGATATGTAGGAGAACCATCCTCTTCCGAACAAGTGGAGACTAGCAGGGGCATCCTGTGACTTCTCAAATGTCACAAGACACCTATGTTTAGGAAACCAAGCTGAGTCCTTTGTGAATTGCTCATGGTGAGACAGGAAATTGATGTCAAAATAAAGCTTAGACTCTGATTTCCTGAGCCTGCACCTGTTCATCCTAACCATAAAAGCATCCTTTTCTGTTAAAGAGCAAATAACTTTTGAAGAGTATGATTATATAGAGACAAAAAGAGACAATGTAAAGTCCTTTACTTGCAAAATGAAAAACAGAGAATGAATAGAAAAGGATTTGTCAGACCCTAAGATACACAGTCAGGGCAATCTTTAAGGATCAATATTTTAAAATGCAGATAGGTCACCCTGATGTACCTGATCAACTTTAGACATATTTCTGAAAACTTGGATATAAGTGCCTGCACAACCCATTTCCAAAACTAGATGAAGGTCAACTTGAGGCACAAGCTTCTTATGAGGATCATAAGGAGTGTGCAGGGCAAAGATGAGGAACATGCTGGTCTGGTCTTCAGACTACTCCTGGACACCCAGGCAGATACGGATGAACTGAACCTAGATCTCTAATGGCTACAGCTGCAGCTTAGACACCTACGACACATGTAGATGTCTAGATTTAAATATTTAGAGGCATCTTCAATCTAAAACTGAATTTTTCTCTTGCAGTCAGATTTCCTTTCCCTTCATTGTCATGTTCTACTCATACTGTAAAATTTGAAATCCAGGGAAGTTGAGGAAAAATTATTGATAACTGCTGTGTGCTTTAGATAATATCATTTGTCCTCTCTCAAAGTGTTGTACTGTTAGCATGGAAATCCAGGGACAGAATCCCCTTGACTTCACAGGCAATGGGAGTTGGGCTGTCTGCCTCCAACGAATGAAGCTTGTAAACCAAGACTTTTTTTTTTTTTTAATAAAAAATAAGAGGGTCTCTGGAATATTCATAAACATCAATTCATCCCCAGTATATGAAATATACTTAGAAACTTTAATTTATTGCACCTCTATTTCAATACAATGATTTTATGCATCTGCTCCTTTTACTTTTAGATACTCTAAAATAGGATGCATGTATTCAGAAATAGATAACAAACAGAACAAGAGACAATTGTTGCAGCCAGCTTCAACACCTTTCTTTTTTTTCCGTGCAAAACAAAATGGTGTACATCATAATCACAAATTAACCTTCAGCTGGGATGCAAGCATCACAAAGGTGATTGTTAGAGAATTTTTAAATGAAAGAAGAACTCATGAAAATACATGAGTGAAATACACATGAAATAGGGTTTATTTTTATTTATTTTATTTTATTTATTTTAGGGTTTATTTTGCGCTTCCATAACGTACAAATTCATATTTGGTGCTCAAAATCCTGCCAAATAGTGATAGAAGCTATTTTGTTGTTGTTGTTGTTGAAAATCACCCTAAGATTTCACTCCTTTAGAACTAAGACTTGATTTTGGGAAAAAGTAAAGTTCAAAGTGTTTTGACTCTTTTCTTCTCCCCTTGGAAAAGGTTTGATTATTTTGCAAACACGTCAGTTTCCATTGACTGAAATCTAGAGTTTTGAATTGAATTAAATTGTAAAAATATATTCCTAAAATTAGAGGTAATTGTTGTCAAAATGGTCAAAACTTAAACAAATTTTATCCAAATTGTTGGGGAAAAAAGCGCTCGAACTACCCGACTTTTCTCCCCTACATTTCTGTTTTTGAAAAATGTTGGTATTCTAGATTTTTTAGATCAATGAAGGATAGAAAAAGCAATTCCAACTTTTTAGACTTTGAAGAGGTAGTTAAAGCATTTCCACTCAGACCTAATTCCTCTGCTTAAGCTGTGAAAACTAAAGAAAGTCTGAGTCTGAGAGAATAGCTTTTTTTTTTTGCTGTTTCTATACATGTCTCATATTGTTATTTAAAATGTTAAATCATTTTGGATAATATTGATCCATGTCTATTAGAACAAGGGATTCATTACCAAAGACCCACTGCTGTTAATAAAGATGAGCAGTTTGTGATGATGGCGTTATGACTGACAAGGAAACACTTATTACTCATGGCTTAAGCTCTGCATTTGGATGTACAAGAAGATAAGTGACCTAGCACAGCTGATGGATGGTACCTCATTAAACTGTGGCACTCCATCCCTCCACAGCTAAGAAAGTGGCAGCGGTAGGCTTTGGTGGTAATGTTACATCTGATATCCACAAAGTGGCCTTCTAAAGAGCGAATGAAGCAATGGTCACCAGGGAAGGACAAGGAAGGATTTCACTTCAGTATTAAATGGATGATTCTCTGTATTGGAAGACAAGGCTTTGGGCTGCATGGGGAGGTGAGCTTACATGTTGTGGATTTTGATCAGGCCCTGGATTTTGATGTGCTGGAGTTATACAACAGGCTTTAAATAGCAATAACAATAGCGTAGGAGTTAGATCCCAGCTCTTGTTGCTTGGGTAGGAGGAAGAATACAGTACGTAGAGCTATAGAGCCTTGCTGTTTTCTGTTTTATTGGGGTGGAGGGCAGAGATAGGTAGTTTACCATAGGTAATTTAAATTAGGCCATCCTGGCTTTAGATGGAAAGCAGGTTAAACTTATGGACATGAGACAGACTGTGCCACTTACCTTTGGGGTTAGAAACCTGCTGCTTGCCTGTTTTATTTATCAGTATCAGTGTAATCTTTGAATCTGAGCTTCAGGTGGGCTAGTGGCAGACAGCGCAGGGAGGAAAGCTCATACATAGTTAAGAGGGCTCAGTGCTAGATTCACCTTATGGTAGGGCCATAGCTATGCCATTTTCCCATAGAAGACCTGGGGGTTTAGCACAAGTCATAAAGGCTGGTTCTTTTTCACCTTTGTAGTTTTTTTTTTTTTTTTTTCTGCTGGGGAATTCAATTTGATCTACTGAGCTTCTAGAGTAACCATTTGAAATGCTTGAAACCTGCTCAGCAGCAGCTGTAAACTTTTTCCAAGAAAATTCAAGTCCAGTCTCCCTACTGATTCCAGTCTCTCACAGCTGGAGTGCTTTATTTTTCCTTCATCCCTAGGGGAGAAGCAAATCAGATGCTTTTTTGTTTCCTTCTTTTTCTATGAACTTCCCCCCTCAGGCTAGATTATGCCTGAGGGAGAGAGAATGAGGACAGAAAGTACCACTCCATGAGGAGTCCTGGGAGATGTTGCAATTCAGAAACATCTTCCTGAGATTCAGTTCCTTCCTTATTTCCTCCTATTTTGAGGAGTATGGGGATTTCTTAGTAACTTGACACTTGTCTATGCTAGCTGTATTTCCCAACACCCTGCATACTAGTTTTTCTGCATTGACTAGCGAACTGCTATGGTCTGTCCGTGTTGTGTGCACAGCATGGAAATGACAGGTATTTCTGCTGCCTGAAAACTTGCGTTTCAGAAAGCAAGGACAAGATCCTAGGGAAAAAAAAAAAAGATATTTTGCAGCACTAAGTAAACATTCACCTCTGTCTTGTGAAGGGTCTCTTCATCTTGAGTAAGACTGTTCACACCATGAGCCCCTGCTTTCCTTTATTTCCCCCACAGAGACATAGCTTCCAAGTCAAAGTCTGGCTTGGTTGTATCACCTGAAACATGAATGTGATGGATTATTTTTTCCTTCCATTGTTAGGACTGGCCTTGCAGTAACCTGCCTGAGCACACAGAAGCTTTAAATTGGTATCTAGTTTCAGTGGAAATGGATATGGCAGAAGTTCCTGAAGGACTGATCTCAAACCTGGCTTATGAGCAATAAGTAGACCATGAAGCCAAGGAACTGTTCATCAGCAGAGCAACATCAAGCTATAATATATAATATTTTTTTATTTCCACAAGAAGTTTAGAATATTAATAACATTACAATGCTTCAGAAAAATTGGATGACAGAGCAGTAAAGCACACTAACCACTCTGCAGCGAACACAATTTGAAATCCCATATTCTATCCCAGGCTCAGAAACCTTTGCAGATATCTTCCTCATGGAAATCTGCTATGTCTGCGGGATGACCCAGGCAGAAATTAACTGACAGAACTAGACTGGAAATAAGCATAAATTGGTACGGTATTTTCATCTCAGAGGACCTTCAAAGGTTATTGTTGCCTGAGGGTCCAGTTTAAAACATCCATTTAACCTCCTGTCTTTGAAACTGGAATTAGCAAGTGTGAAAATGAATCAGAAAGTCACACACCCCAAAACTGCCTTTGGCTTTGTCTGAAGTATTCATTGTGAGTTGTGAGTTGGTTTGCTCCCTCCCTCCCCATGTTTGCAGAAGAAACTCAATACCCATCATGGCAAGATATTTTGGGCTTGTTGTGTTTTTCCATGTCAAATCCCCTTCAGCCGAGCAAATATAATAATAATGCCAGTGTCACGCATCATGAATTCACACTTCACAGACCAATAGGTGAAGACTAAGCACTGCAGTGTCAAAGCAGAGGAGAGGGGATACAGGCTGTAGTTCAAGATCCTTTCAAGACATTTTCTTCTCTCAGCTGTAGCTGAACTTTTTCATGTTGCTTAAAGAGAATTTGCGTCACTTTCTGGCAGGGCAGCACCATTAAAAAACAAAACAAAACAAAACAAAAAATCCCAAAACCACCACCACCAAAAAAACTTCACAACTTAAAAATGGGCAAAATGTTTGTTTTGCCTCTATTGACCACTCAGTGTAAACCTAATAAATCAAGTGATTAAATTGTTCTTAAAATACTTCCCTAAAATAGATTTGCGTGAACACATTGAAAGCTAGGGACCATGTTCATCATAGTAATCTATAACACTTCATGCTTGTGTAGTGTGAAAATGCCAAAATGCTTTCCAAGCATTAATTAATTGAGTTTCACATTACGCTGTGTGAGCATGGGGATTATCCTTGCTGTATAGCTGGAGGGAGATGGCTGAATGATTTGCTCAAGGCAACCTCGCCCAGCAGTCAATGCCAAGACAGGGAGCTGAATTGAAATAAGCCAAGTGCAAGAATCCGGAGGCCTTTTTCTGAAGGCAAGAAGGCTCTTGGGCATTTGTCAGTGTGTGAGCCCAGTTTCAGAGGTCACTTGGGTCAGGAATAGTTCTTTCGACACCAGTGTGGTTGCTGCGTGGTGATACCTTTATGTAGGATCCAGATATACTTATGCAGCAATACTTTGAAGGCAGCTGCATGCCAATCAACAGCCAAGGAAAGAAGACCTGTTGGCATGGGACAAACTAAAACAAGTCACTTGAAGAGTGACAGTGAAAACTGCCTGATACTAACCTCCTATCTATATGTCTCCAGCTTGCTTTCCAGAAATGTGATAAAAGGTAACTCCTATATAGTCAGCAATGGAATTCTAGGAAGTAACAGGTGGAGGAATGGTGCTTGCTGATAGTTCAAATTTTGCAGAAATTTTACAGAAAACTTCAGCTTTTTACCTGAGAGGTGGCAATGATATCCACTTATGTAAAATACAAGATTCCCAAAGAATCTGTGAATACTAAAGAAGAGTTGTACATATGGTTAAGGAAACATGTGTGCTTGTTAAAGGGATGTATGATCTTCTTTTCTGCTGATCTTTTTTGTTCTGTGCACCCTTTTCCAGTGAGAGCTGCTGTGTTTTGGTGTTGTATCTGTCCACGGTTGCCTGAGATGGTGGGAGACCGAGCTCAATAAGTACCTTCTACTCCAACCCTCTCTGCAAATGATGCCTATCCCTGTCACTTCCTAGACCCATACCCAGACGCGATGGCAACCATCCTTCTTGGTCTTTTTTCTGACACAATCACACTCCTCATCTTTTCCTTCCCTCTGACCTCACTCCTTACCATGTCACCATTTGCATATCCCACACACATACTTTTTGAAGGTGGGAGGACAGATGTCTTTTTTTTTTTCTTTCTTCCTTTTTCTCCACCAAGGCCAGCTCCAGGAACATGTCTGCTAATAGCTGGAATTTTCCTCCCTCCTCCCTTTCTGGACTCCTAACCCTGGCCATGATGCCAGTTAGCAAAGGTTTCTGTGGGCAACTTGTATAATTCTGTACACATGCAATTTGTTTTTCAGGAAGTCCCTTCCCCTCCTGCCAGCACTGAGTCATTGGCACTGAGCAATCACCCAGCCATGCCAGAAAGAAACACTCAAGCTATGGAGGGGGAGAGGCTTTTAGTTCAGTGAACCCAGTGACCGACTCTGGGAAAATCATCAGGGGAGCAAACTGTAACAGGAGGACCCATCAATACCCACAGACAGTGTGAACACTACCAGCCAGGAATGTTTAGTTGGTTCGATGTATTTCCAAGCCTAGTTATCATACACGGGTTCATAGCCTGTTAATGAGTCTGACTTTAAACAACACTATCGTCGCTACAACTGACGTCTGACCTGTCATTGGACAGCAAATCTTTCCTCACCTTTTCTTGTCATAAGATTTATCTGATCATCAGATTAAAAACAGCATTTTCATCTGTTTGCTCTCAGTGGCTAGTCTTCCAAATAGTTACTAACACTTCTCTCTAGGAAGAGAAAAATAACATTTTCAGTCGGTACACAAAAAAAATCCCCACCACCTCTTTTTTTGTGTTTTCCGAACCAGTTCTCTTGAATGCTTTTACCCTTTCATGATGCAGATTGGCTCTGTTGATTTCATTGGTATGGCTGTGGCACAAAAGAAAAGCAAAGCAGTGGTGGATGATCCCTGTAAATGCTTCATTTTATTCTATCAATTTAGGATGGCATTGCCACACTATTCACTAACAGACAGTGCTACCTTCTCCCTCATATCTCTCCCTTCACAGTCCTGCTACCTCCTTTATTTAGGGTTGAGATCGTTGGATGGACAGTGAGTCAGAGAAGGGAACTAACCCAAGTGAAAGCTAACTCTGTTAAGAAAGAAGAAAATAATTTTCAGCTAGATGGATGCCCTGCTTCCTCATGGCAGATCTATAGAAGAGATAATGTGAGCAGCAGGTACATTGCTGGAATAAGCACCTAGGATCTTGGAAGGAGTGGTGGGACCAAGTTATTTCAAAGCAGGTTGGATTTCAGTTGATGTAAAGAAATCAAAGTGCAAAACATGAGGCAGTTAGAGTGATACTCTGCTTGCTCCTCTGTCTCCTCTACAGTCAGGTCTGTACCTCACACACATCCAATAGCCCTTCCTCCCCCTCAGCATTGCATGCCACATGCAGTCATCAGATTTTAGGCTCCTTTTCCTACCCTTCTAGGTGCTCAGTGCAGGAAGAGAACTGTCCCCAAGACTGCAGGGCTGCTCACCACAGAATATCCATGTACCGCAGTGGACATGTGGGATGTGTTGGGATGGTGATAGACTCAGTAGAGGGAGTTTTCTTTAGCAACTGGATGCAGACATCAGGAATGTTTAAAAGACGCCCTAGAAGCAACTCAAAAGGTGTCATGCCAAATAGAAAACATCTGGCAGAAAAAATAGTTCAAGCCCCATGCAAGTGCCTGAGTTAGTCAGTGACAAAGATTTGGCATCAAGTGGGGCATAATCAAGCCAACAGACATAAACAGCTTTGAATCATGTCCTGTGTATGTTGTAGATGCCACTTTGTGATTATTACTTACTGTTGAATTGCCAGTGCTTACTCCAAAGGAGTATGAAATCCTTCTGACAGCAAGACTTCCACTGCTCTCCTTGGAAGAAAATGTGAGGAGAAAGTGAGGCGATAGGATGACAGGAAACGGCCTTAAGATGCGCCAGGGGAGGTTTAGGTTGGATATTAGGAAAAACTTCTTCCCCGAAAGGGCTGTCAGGCCCTGGCCCAGGCTGCCCAGGGAAGTGGTTGAGTCCCCATCCCTGGAGGTATTTAAAAGACGGGTAGACGTGGTGCTCGAGGACATGGTTTAGTGGTGGGCTTGGCAGTGCTGGGTTAACGGTTGGACTCGATGATCTTAAGGGTCTTTTCCAACCTTAATGATTCTATGATTCTATGATTAAAAGCGGAGAGATTTCCCCTTGATAATGAACCTGGCAGTTTCTTTTACCTGCTTCCTCTTTCCTATCCATAGTACTTCCCTGGCTGCATTCACCCTGCCACCAGGGCACCTCATTTGTCCTTACAACATTCCTCTGAGAGTTGGGGTTGTTCAGCCTGGAGAAGAGAAGGCTCTGGGGACACCTTATTGCAGCTTTTCAATATATAAGGTGGGCTTATAAGAAAGACAGAGAAAGACTTTTTACCAAGGCCTGTAGTGACAGGACAAGGGGCAACAGTTTTAAACTGAGAGAGGGTAGGTTTAGATTGGACATAAGGAAGACATTTTATACAATGAGGGTGGTGAGACACTGGAACAGGTTGACCAGAGAAGTTGTGGATGTCCCGTCATTGGAAATGTTCGAGATCAAGTGTCAGCCCAGTGGACGGGGCTTTGAGCAACCTGATCTAGTGAAAGATGTACCTGCCCATGGCAGGGGGGTTGGACTAAATGATCTTTAAAGGTCCCTTCCAATCCAAACCATTCTATGATTCTATGAAATAGGTCTTCATATAAAGTTAGCCAGGTACATGACAGTTGCCTGTGTAAGAGGAGATAAAGAGAGAGGGAGAAGGGATTTTTTTTGTGGAGGGGGGGAAGAGGTTAATTGCATTTCTGTGTCAGACAATGATGTAGTTTGATACATGGTTTAATGCACATTTCATGAGAAGGATGTGGATGGTCAGAAGGGAGAAACCTGCCTTTTCCTGGCTGGTCTCTGTGTCAGGCAGAGTCTTATGAGATGAGGAAGAAATGATTTCTTTCCTGAAAATACCTGAGCTGTTTCAGTTGGGAAAAGCTTCTGGAGAACAGGGAGCAAACAGAGAGGAAGAGAGCCATCTGGCCAAGAGCCCAGGGCACGAGGATAGCTGGGACATTTCCTGAGGGGAGCTGGAGGCTTGCCTCTGGCAAGGAGCGGAACCGCAATGAAGCATCAGAAGTGACGGAAAAAAAGGGACTTTCTTTGGGATTCAGAGGGGATGGAGTTCATGCAGGAAGTGACAGGAGGCGGTGGGAAAGCAAGACAGAGGCAAAAGGACCTCCCACAAACCTCTGAAAGGCACAGTAGGGAGGACTCGTTTGCAAATCTTTTCATTTAATGTCTCACGCCGATCTGAATGTCACTGTTTAATGAGTTACATTGATGACATGTATTAGAAACCTAGCTGTTGAGATTGGATCTCTTGTCTTTTGACATGCTCTATTCAAAAAAAGGCATAGTCTGATCTGTCTCCAGGCTCTGACTAACCTGGGGGTCCACCACAGTGCTCATAACCCAAGGCACAAGGCCCTTGCCAGGAAGTGAGAAATCTTCCCTCTGCCTCCCCCCGCTTCCCCTTCTCTTGGTTTTGCAAAAGGACTTGAAGGTAACTTTTCTACAATCTGTAGGAAGGGGATGATATGAAACCTTCCAGCCTTCAAGGGCATCACCCTGAAGCTGCGCTATTGGAGAAAAGTCAGGGAGAGAAGAAGGAATTGGACACGGTCTAACAGTTATGCTCGCTGTTGCTGCTCTCTATTTATTTTTTTTTTTTTTTTTTAAGATGAAGCCCATCTACATCTCTTGGATCCCAGTCCAAAGTATCTAATTTGCACCTTGCACATAAAAGGTATCTGGGGACCTCAGTCTGGCCAGCAGCTAAATGCCTGGAGAGGTGCACATGTTCTTCTGGAAAGGATAAGAATAGTGGGGAAGACCATCCACTTCTCTGTGAGTTCCTCAATGCTTTTGAAGGTCGAACTGAGAATCTAGTCTAGAGATGGATATAATTATTGCATACCAATTAGGTGGCTACCTCAGCTATCAGCATTGAGGCAGAGAATTTGTGGATCTAGCCCTAAGAACATTGAACCCACGTCTTTCTCAAAGATCTCACCAGGACCTTTGTCTACTGGTTCATCTTCTTTCAACTTCCAGTTGCTTCCAGTTATGTTTTTGGACCACCAAAAGAGCCCCCAGACTCTTTTAGTCTCTTCAGCAAAGTACCTGAAGAAGGTCAGGGCCCGGCTTTTTTTTTTGAAGCAAGAGATAACAGTCACACTACATGCTAAACTACACGAGTCCTCTGCAACCATACATGACCAGAAGAAAACTGATTGATTACCAAGCACAACCGTCCCTGTTTACACCAGAGACATCACTGGTAGGTGTTCACAGTTTACGTTGCCAGCAGCCTCGTCTCCTCTCTGGACTGGTCAAATCCCCTCCTTTGCACAGGTGACAACCCAAACCTGCACTGGTGTTTGGCTAAAGTGGTGGGAATCCTCTGTGTGGTCTGTGTGGAGTCCCTTCCCCATGTAGAGGTGTTCAGTTGTACTTCAGGCCTAGGTCGGCCACACAAATCGGGGCAGGTCTCTCTTCTCCTTAGCCACTAAACAAATCCATAAAATGGCCTGTTGACTCTGGTTTTCTGAGCGCTCTGAGTCAGGAAAAGGACCACCAACAATTTGCAGCAAATGATGTGGAGTGTACGTTTGAGAAAAGGACTATTTTGCAGCAGCACATAAGCTCTTAATGTCCTTGGGAAAAGCCAACATAAAGCATTTTTATTACAATAATAAAACTTGAAACTTGCATGTGGTGGAAGGAGGAAGCAGAAAAAGGAGTCTGTGGCAAGTGCTCCTACGATACTGCTACACAGGCTATGGAGGAGAGAAATATCAGAGGTGAGACATACATCCCAAAAGTGGCTGCTTGGGAATAACCTTCTAGGGGTTCTTGGGAATCTAGGAGGTTCATCTACAACCGTATCATTGTTTTTATGGAAAATGCTGTCTTCTCAAAAATCTTTTTCTTCATCCTTAATCAGTGTATAAAAGCAAACATTTGGGGAAAAAAAAAAAACCAACAAATTTTTAAGGCAAAAAGTTCAACATGTTTTGGAAAAATGTTTTGTCATCTTGAAACGTCTTGTTTCTTCTATCTGTTTAATCTTTTAATATTAATTTACATGGGTTCATGTTGCCTCAGGTGTCATGCACAAATGCCTGGCTACTACAAATGTATGTCATAACATGGCCATCTAGTTTTTACACAGTCACGTAATTTTGTTTTACATTTAAGGTAATTAAGGACAGCTGCCTCTTAGTATTAATGCAAACATCCTTTTTTTTTTTTTGCCCCTAGATAAATTTCCTCGGTTCATCTTATCCTGAAATAGTTTGACAATTAGCCTTTTTTCCTAGTTAAGTTCCCTGAAAAACCTAAAAAGAGAACTGAATACCGTTCTTCAACTTGACTTCAGGCTATGGGGATGGGAGTATTGTATAAGGAAGAGTGGCTGCTTATTGTATGGTATTAAAAAGTTTACTCATGCACTAAAGTCATCATAACAGAAGAAGATGATACAAGGATGCAGGAGGGGAAAATATGAATCTTATGCAGGAGATTAAGTGTATTATGGGAGTTCTCCTGGCTAAGATGTAACATGTATTAGTTCAGCCAATGTTAGGTGCTAAAGTAACTCCATCCCTTCTCCTGGATTTGAACTAGTTCAGTGAAAAGTTTTTTGGGACTCTCTGTAAAGCCTTGAAAAGTGCCATAAAAATATACTGCATATGGGGTGTGTGTACCATAAGGGAATATGCTTGGGAACAATCCATGGACCCAAAGGTTAGTATGTGTCATGGGAGCAGAGGGAGGTGACTGAGTGTACCAGATTCACCCAGATTACCTACATCCCTTTTCCAGAACTTTTTGGGGTTCAAACACCAGACCCACACCCTTGCCAGCTCATGTGAAGGCAGGTCTTCTTCAGAATTACCACCTTCTCCCGTTCCTTTTTATGACCCATCACTCCACTTTTCATACACATTTATTGCAGCCAAGCTGGACTGCAATGCTTTTCCTTGGTGTTGGGGTCTTTAATATGGGGATGACCTGTAGCCATTTATTTCCATCATAAGTTGACAGAAACTCTGTCATAGCATGACAGGCTGCAAGGGTTGCAAGAAAAGGTGTGAGCCTGGGTTTCTTTTTGTGTGGTTTTTTGTTTTTGTTTTTTTTTTTTTTGTTCAGCTGCTTTTTTCCAGGATTGAACTTCATTAACTGGCAGGAGCTCACACAGACATACACATTCATGTGATTCTTCCCATCTTAATGGGGACTTTTGGGATGGCAGGACTCATGAGCTATTTCAGCTGAGGATAATGTAGCTTGCTCTTAAGGCCCCCTTGTTAAAAATAAGCCACCTTCCATGTGGTTCTCCTACACAGGGAAACCAAATCCTTTCATTGGTCAGCTGGAAATCTGCTCAGCCACCTGAGATTCATTGTGGATGAGAGTGTTTACAATGCTTGGTGTAAGTATCTCCACTCAAATGTCAGCCAGGGGCCCTGTTAAGTCGACAGGAGCTTTTCCCATTGACTCGTGTCCTCTGAATGAGCCTGAAGGTGGTGGATGTTTCAATACTTCATTGTGTGGAAGGCTGATTTTGTAGTTAAGGCGCTGGTGTGGTTATAGGAGAACGGCGCTGGGTCCCTAACCTGTACAAGGAAGGCAGAGACAGGGCAAGGCAAACATCTGATTTTCATCATTTTGACAGTTCATTGGCAATTCCAAAAAATGCTAGATAAAAAAAAAAAAAGAATTTATTAATTATGTTGATGACTCAGAAAGTAAAAATGTATGTTTTGCTTAATTCAAAGTGATTCGTCATTTTTACATTGCAGAATTTTATTCTGCTTTCTCAAGCAAGCAAAGCTGCAGTGGATACACTGTGTCTGTGTGTCTTCCCGTCTTAAAATTCAATCATCTCAGACAATTTAAGAGAAGGCAAAAAAGGTGCCGAGAACTATAGCAGATTGGCATTTTACCATTCCAAACTGTTTTATTAATGAAAAAAATACATATTTTGGGACACTGAAGCACATTGTATGATTCTTTTCAATTCACTGAGTTTTGAAAGACCCAGATGTTCAGTGCCAGGGTTTCTCCTAAATGACACATTTCCATTTCTTGAAATGTAAAATGCTTTCTCCTGATGGCATTTCCAGTATTTTTAAAATGCTTATACATCATTTCATGCAAGCCGGGATGGTTTTCCTAGCAATGGAAGGAAAGAAAGCAGCTTTCCTATGGCTTTATGTCTGCTTGATATGTGACTGTGTCTCAGAAGACATAAGCTTTGGCTGAAGATTTTCCTGTGGTTGTGACATTTTCAGCGACTCTCTCCCATCTTTATTCTTTTGTACTTAATGTTTGAAGCCATTTTTACTGAGTATTCATGCTGTGTCTAATACCTCCAGAACCCCCCTTCAGCCCTATGGATGTCATCCTAATGTACAGAAGAGCAGTCACAGCTCATAATGTCCTTGTTTTTTCTCCCTCTATTTTACTTTTTTTTTTAACCTGTCTATTAAGCAGGGTCTCTGCAAACCTAAACTTAGAAAGAAAAACATACATGCTCTGGCAAAATTGAACAAATGTAATTCTGATGGGAAGATCCCAGTGGCTCAGGCCATAAAACATGTCAGAGTTCAGGAGTTTAGTCCTACAAATGAACATACACTTTACAAAGCAATAAAAGTGAAACAAAACTAACAAACAGGCAAAACTTCCACTTTAGCATCTGTGGTGGTAACAGATCCCTTGAATCAGCTTTCCACTGCTTATATCTGAACCTTTCTTGGTTCAAGGCAGAGAACAACCTGCATGTAACTCTTTCTGGGCTTGGGTGGACCCAGGAATCTTCTCTGGACCCTCCAGGTCTCGTTCTTCACCTCCATCCCCGGTGCAATTCAGGCAATGACACTCTGGAGGACCCAGGGATTTAATTGCACCAGATCCAGGCTACGTCAACACAGAGGCAACACACTTTGTGATTCCCACACAAAAGACCGTACATGAAATTAAGCATTACATTTTCTCAAACGTAATCTTTGGGGAAGGGCTGGACTTACCAAACCAACACAGTACAGCTGGAGCAATTATTTCATTTTAATTCAGTAAAGCAGTGTTTATGGAGTTCATGCAGACTCGAAGACATCCTCTGCTTAAAAAAAATAACTTCAGGAGAATTGCCATTAAAATGCCTCTTTAGAATATAAATTTGTATTTCTTGTAAGCTTAAGTTACAGTGTATTTGGTATTTCCAAAGTTTATATGAAGAAAAATTTAAATTCCAATAAATATGTTTTTCTTCAACTCAGCACCTCTCTATAAATTGTGATTTTACTGAATATTTTAATGAGATTGCAGAATAAACCATTTTTGAAAATAAATGCAAAATGAAAATTATTTCAATTTCTTCTAGAGAAAAAGTTAATTTTCCTCTTCAGAAAACAACTTTTCTTGTTAAAAGTATTTGATTTAATTGAACTTCATTTTTACTATCCACATACACAAATGGAGTATCCCAGCTGCATTAGGATGGGCTTTTTTTGACTTGTGCTAAAATCTCTATTTCCATACACATGACATAACATGTTAAAGTAACTATTCTTGTAAGATCAGAAATGGGATGTAGTGCTTGCTCACTCAAAGTGAGCATTAAGAGCTTTGAAAAAGGAGAGTACATTTTTTCACCGGCTATCTTCAGTTTCTGCTATACCATGTTTGGAGTATCTGGGCTGACCTCCAGCTGCTGCTCCAGGAGGGCACGAGCATCCCATATGTCCTCTGTCCCATCTGCCATTTCCACATCTATCTCCCAAACACCCCTGAATATCTCAAATATCGCTAGGTACCACATTTGAGGTACCTGAATGCCTTTCCGTATCACCACTAATATAGGAACAGGGTTCCCAAGCACTGTCTTACTGTTAAAGGTCATAAATATTTGCTTTACTTCTGAATCAGAGTATAATTTTCCCACAAAACCTAACTACATTCTCAACTAATATTCCTCACTCTTCTCTCCCAGTCTCAAACCGGTTTTCCTGTACCCCAAAGTATATAACATAATAGAAAACATAAATATATGGGTTTTTTTCAGCTAGGAAAATGCACTGATATGTGCACACTTGTACCTGCCATGCAAATGTATACAGCAGCAGAATGTCCACCAAATACAACACCACCCCACCCCACTCCAAAAAAAAATCCCCCAAACAAAACCATGAGATTACATCCCAGAATACCCTGGGTTTATTGTGACTTCAATTTGGGACTGAATGACTTTGTGTCCCCCAAGAACCTGGATACCGTATCTCAACCCAAATGGAATCGCAGACTTTGAAACTGCAGTGTAACTAGGATTACTACTGATGAAAACGGATTTTAACACACGCAGGGCTGGAGCATTTGAGTGCCTGGTAGAAGCCAGGGACTGACCCAATTTTGTGAACATACATGTGTTTCTGTACATGTGTTTGAGAGCAGGTATCCAACCTTTCCGCTTGAGTAGGGTTTTTGTAATGAAACCAGCATTCCAGTAGCAAACACCAAGTACCCCCACTGGAACCACATCCTCACCTCACTCAATGGTGACCAAAGGCATGCTGTTCGCCAGCCAGAAGTGGTTACTGTGATGCACCTTATGAAACAATCAATCAGCTGTTCCCTCCCTGCGACAGTCAGGACAGGAGAAACCACCAACACTTGTCTTGGCAGGGATCCGAATGAAATTCTTTCCCCTGTAGCCAGAGGAAGGAGGAAGAGTGAACTGAAAGGTCTACTTACTTTGGAGGCGAGCAGATTCCCAGTGCAAGGTATTTAACCTGGAGCGCTGAGCCTAAGCTGAGAGTGATTGAAAGCTGGTGTCATTGGTGAGGTTCTGGGGGCCTTTTCCAAACAACCTGAAGGATGCAATCCTAAGTCCCACTGGAAAATAGGACTGCAGTAGTTTAAGTTGTTCAGTGCAGATGTTGAATTGAAAAAAAAAAAAAACCCAAACAAAAAACAAAAAAAGGTCATCCTGAAATAGTTCTTTTTCTTTGTTCCAGAAATGAAAAATCAAAGCATTTTTATACCAGCACTGAAACCTTTTGTTTGGCTTTTTTGAAGAACCACTTCATGTTTCATGGGAGCACTGCTACGGAAGCAAACAGGCAACCACGTACCTTTTGCAGAAATAGCACAGAGGGGCAGAGCTTCCCTTTACTAAGCAGTTACAGTGCTCACTCCAGCTGTGGAAGACCCAGCATTAGTCATCATTCCTGTCAAAGTAGTTCAGACTGTTCCTACCCTAAATGATGACAGAGTACCATCGCTCGTGTGACAGAAGAATGCCAAAGCACCATGTCCAGTAAGCTTCAACCCTTTCCCACTGTGAGCTCATTTCTGGACTGTGACTCTACTTTCAGGCTCACAGCCCAAGTAGGGTCATGACCAGCTTTGGAAACCACTGCCCCAGCCTATTCTGGGAGACTATACACTTAATCTTCTTGGAACCATATGCTTAAATAGCCTTTGAAGCAGGCAGAGAGGCACAGATTTTCACACAGGTTAAGTTTTCCTAAGGATTATCCAAATCAAGGCAAAGCAAGGGTTAGACTGAAGAGGTTCTGCCTCTCAAAGGAGTGTCCTAACTATAGTGTGCTAGAGGTTTTTTTCAGAGTTGTATCACAAGCTCTCTTTTCCACTGAGTCTCTGCCCCTTAAATATGAGGATATAAAAGAGGAAGAGAGACATAAAAAATGAGAGTGACTGATTTTTTTCTAGACAGTACTTACCCTTGTTTTTTTGCTTCAACACATCTTCAAATAATTTATACAAAGTACCAGAGGGACACAGGTATTGGGCTATGGAGATGTAGGACTGCGGGACCAAGGATCCAGCTGGACATCACTGTCATTGCATCAAGGCTGTGCTGACTAATGGTGTTTCTACAAACGGAATAATTGGTGCAACACATGTAAATCACACCTTCATCAGGTCAAAGAATTCAAGGATCTCTGCACCACAGTCTGCAGAAATTAGTTGACATGTTTATCCGTAAGGAGTAGCTAAATTAGTGAACTGTCTTCCTTGATTCCCTGTAAGTCATTAACCTGGGCTGCATGAAGGAAATTAACCTTTCAGGCATTTTTCTCAATAGTTTAGAGTTCTCATAAATTGTTTCACATACAGTGCCTATGCTGGAAAGACTTTCTTACCAGACCTTTTTTTCTTTGCTAAAAAACAATTTTCTTCTCCTTTTCTCAGCATATTTGAGGCAGGCTTGTAATACTACTGGCAAGTTTCCAAGTGTTTAATTTGGAACATGATACCTTTCATTAAAAAAAGAAAAAGAAAAAAAAAAAAAAAGTCTAGCTGCAAGATCAGAAGAGTTTACACTGGAGCTGCAGTGAGCTGCTCAAGGGAGAGTTGAACTCCGGTGAACAAGACCCTGAGGGCTGGCTGGGAAAAGCAGTTTAATTCATTCTTGTTCGCCTTTTAGTTTTGGGATAAAATTGCAGGGCTGAAGTGGAGAAGCCATTGAACAGCTGTTTGCTGGAGGACATCAGCAATTCAAGCCACCCCAGGACCTATGGATAATGATGCTGTCTCTGCTCCCTGTGGGCCACCATATGGAAGGGGGCATGAAGGCTATGAAACACCAGCCAAAAAAGAGTAAAGAGACTTCAAACCACATAGGACTCTTTCCTTTGGGCATCTGTTGGCCCTTGACAGTAACCCCCATCCTCTGAAGAGTTGTCATCATAGCATAATCACCAGTTAAGCAAATGGATTCTCCTGTATAAGGCAAAATGGATACATAAAGAAGTTTGTGTAATTTGATCTATTTTCTATGATAGTGCAATGCTCTTTTTATTTTTAAACATTTTCCCTCAATTTCTTGTCTCCCCATAAGGAAAAGCTTTAAGTCTGCATTTCTCTTACAGGTTTCCCCTCTTTCTCCCCAACCTTCCAAGTTTTGTTTCACTGGAAGTCCTAGTTACAGAAATTCTTACTCCTCTTGGGTGCATGAGACTAACTGTGCCTGTGTGGTCAGAGTTTGTACACAGAAATACAACATCCTTCTCTTAATAAGTAATGTGTCGGGTGTGAATAATAGGACAACAATCTGGGGGTTCTTGCTCTTCCCTTCATAGCTGGTGAGGGGAAAACAATGGTATCAGATCAACCTACAGCCTTCTCCGTGGGCTTTCTTGGAAGCCCTAGGTGAACTCTTGGTTGTGATACTCCCTCTTGTATGTGCTATCAACCCTCCACTTTGATAATTTGCTTTTTATTTATTTATTTATATTTTTAGCTAGCCAAACAGCTTGTTGGGGTGAAGGCTGATCCCAAAACTGGGTCCTGATGAAGGAGAAAGTAGAGGAGAACTGATGAACAGGAACACCTTGCATGAATATTAGATTACAATGAAGAGTTCTTGGTAACTACAGACATACGAACACAAATCAGGCAATAAAAAAATGTTTTTCATTTGCACACATCCCTCTATTCAGGGAGCTCAAAACGTTTTGCAGTAAGTGTTAATTACATCTTAAAACAGTTTGCTGATCCTGCAAGCAATATCAAAACTGCTTTACTTACTTAAAGACCCATACAGAAAAAATAAATTGCACACCAAAAGTACAGCCCGGTTAAAGGAAGCCAGAGTTTCACCTTCCTGCCATCGCTGATGGGCTTAAGTACTACAGATTTTTCAGCACTTGGAGTTGAGTACTAGGTGCAATGGCATTAAATAAAAAATAACAATACAAAATAATAGTCTGAGGTTCTTCTTCCCGACATCGGAATGCCTTATGGTCAGTGGAGATCTAGTTAGTGGACTGTGGGGGAAGCTAATTACATTGTAAACTGGGTGTTCAAAGTATATCTGGATTACTTCCTAAAGGTGCCACTTTGTGTCAAAAAAGGGAGTCTGAGGAAATTTGTTCAATTATAAAAGTCTGCAATGTAGACACCTGAGGTTAGGTGAGATAAAATCCATCCCCAGTGACTCCTCTGAGCTTTCCGACAGGCCCTCACTCCAGTGAATACAGTAATGTCTTGACCATGTTTTGGCAAATTAAGGAATTGAACTGAGGCACTCCCGGGATTTAATTTTTATTTTAGGCCCAGGAACAGTGATTTATTCTCCTCAGAGGGTCTTGTTCATTAACTTTTGAGGAGATTTCCTATATGCCTGGACCCTTCCTGGTAATATGGTCATGTGAAATTCCTGGCAATCACTACCATTAAGGCACATTTTGCTCTGTCCCAGGGGACCAAAACATCCTGTTTAGCTGTTGAGCTGTTACTGCGACACCTCTGAAGGAACTTTAGACCAGGGTGAAGTGATTTCAGTACAGCCTAAGAAATGTATCCTGCTCCCTCTGTTTATGCTGGTCTATTCACTACGTGGGCAAGATTCAACTCCTACAAATATTTTGTCCCCAAGTATGTTTGGGTTTCATCACGTCCCAGCAGTGCTCCATAATGCATTGACCTCTCTTCACTCAGCAGAAGTCTGTGGCCACTCATCCCCTGGATATGTGCATTATGAGACAGTTTCTGCTCTTATAGGAACACAGTGTTAGTTTGGGGTTTTTTAAGAGCTCAGCCTCTTTCGGTATGAGAAGACAAAGAGGCTGAGATCCATCTCACCTCATTTTAGACACCTACAATATAGATCTCACCAGATGACCTAGTGATCACAAGCTCTCATGAGAGGTAATGAGGTAATGGTCCTCTTTGGGCCTACTTAATGGGAGATATCTACTTTAGGAGGAGGTAATGTGAGCCTGAGTTTCGTTTCATTAGGGGCGTGATTCAATTGTCTACACATGGCCCTTTGCCCTGCCTGTGAGCATCCTTCTTTCTAGTTGTCATTCTAGAAACCTGAAGGTCTCCTCTGTCCTATTCACCAACTCCTTTTGCATGTCTTGGACACTCTAGAGCATCTCAAATAGGCATACAGATTCCTGTGTGTGAGCAGCTGCTTTTTAATCCAGGTTTCTACTCAGATACAGATGTCTTCAGTTATTTGAATGAATATGAGCCTGACTGAATAAGGAAGAATGTTCCAAGAAGTTGTTCGATTTTTAGAGTAATGAAATGGGAAGAACCAGGTTCGGTTGTTGGCATCAGCACAGGGTTCCTATCTAATGGGGGTTTGGACTATCATGATGCTCATCTGAAAAGTGACCAGACAACAAGTTGCTGTGCCTAACCTAATTTCAGAACTTCTCCTCTTTATAGTCCCTGACCTTGCAGTCTTAATTATCCTTTACCAATGTGTTCTTGAAGGAACCAGTCTGTGCTCTCTGGTGTTGAAAAAAATATTCACAGTAAGTCATATTTCTAAAACATTGTGTCCTTCCCTCCCCTCCAAAGTAAGAATACTCTGTTCCCTCTTTCAGCTTGCCCCAAAATGTTCCTTCATGTTTGTGAAGCTGTTCAACACAAGAGGAAATAATTTTCAAAAAATAAATTTTCAGTTACTGATAATTGTTGGCTATGCCCTCTAATGTAATTCTGAAACTGCAAGAGTATTGGATATATAAGAAGAAAAGTGACATTGCTTCTCTACTTACAAATGAAACCGAGGGTAGAATTTAGTTCACTGATTAGCACACCTAAAATTTGGTGTTTAGTTTTCTGTGTCTAAATGAGAGCTGAAGGATCTAAGGTCAGTGGACATCTAGTCAATAAAATAAGATACCTGTACTTGGCCAGCTGAACGACTCTTCAGATTTCACAAACTGTGTCTAGGACTTGATTCAGCTGCTTTAAAATAAGCATTTAAGCCCATTATACCTATGGCTTCATCATGATATTCATATCCTGATCCAGAAGGGAATGGGTCTCCTCTACACTCTATTTCGTATTTCAGATGAAATGGCTTTAGATGCCTATGTTAAGGCAACTGAATCAGGTTCTAAATCTCTCAGTTAAAAACTTGGATACAGGCATTAAATATAGGTGTCTAGGTCTGTGAGATGAAACCTACCTTGAGAATTGAATGCAAAGTATCTGAGATCAGTACTAAGACTTTGCATACTTTAGGACTGACCCCAGGAGAGCTTTTCTCATTTGTGTACTCTGACTATCTCCTGCCCTCCACATAGGTTTATTTCTTCAGGCTTTTGCAGACAGAGTCCATGCTTACCCTGAATTTCTTAGATAAGCTATGTTTTCCCATCTTTTGCAGCACAATTTACATTTTATGCTTCTTGTTAGAGAAAAAAAACCCTAATAATAACACAAAAAGGCTCACCATTGCTTGTGATTCATTCCCCTGTCAAAACGCTACAAAAGTCAAGTCCTAGCAAACTCAAGTCTGGTAGCCACGGCTCATACAGCATACTGGCCCTGCAGCTGAACTGATCTGCAGTCCTTTGGACTTCAGCCTCCAGCTGACCTTCCCATTGCCTGAGGGGTCTTGGGCTCTTTAGTGTCAACAGATTCAGTTGTTGGGATCATGCACTTTCACTGCTCATACCAAATCATCGCTCATTTACTAGATCTTTCAGTATCATCCTCTCCTCCCCAAAAAAAACCCTTTAGACCCTAAGGTAATTAAGTCTCTCAATATATGTATTTGTTCCCTGTCCTCTCCCAAAATATGAACATTAATTTTCCCAACATGCCAGAAACACTTATGGACCTTCTGTATACCATTGCTTTTTTTTTTTTAAGATCTGTATAAAGCACCCATTGTAAAAACATCTGTGTCACTATACAGATGAACAATAATTAGAATAATCATAGCTTGGTCATATGGAGGTCTAAGCCATTATTACACACACAAAAACCAGAGGGAAAAATACGCAGGCCAAAATAAACAGATAAATAAAAATGCAGAGTTAATGAGGCAGGGAAATCTGACATTGTAAAGGAGAGAAAAAGCTGCCTGGGAAGATTTCCACCATGTACCTGAAAGGGTCACATATTACTACAGGATCTCACAATCAAATCTTTCATGAATTTATCTTGCCACACAATACAGGTCAAGGAAGCTGTCATCAGTCATCGTTTACGAAGGAAAGAAGTGGTTCGGTGGGATCTTAGGGGCTGTATTCAAACTACAGGCATATAGTTCAGTTGTAGCAACGATAATGTTTAAAGTCAAAAAAGCAATGCACAGTTTGAAACACATTATTCAGGGCTGGAAAACTCTATTGCTCCTTTAAAGGTAATGGAGAGAAGTAGCCATGGAGCTGATAAAGAGGTGGGGAGTCTCTCCTTTCACCTGAAATACCTTACCCTGCACCCCTTCCACCAGCTGTATTCATTTTGGAACAGGGCTACAGTCCATGTGACCCTTCTACTTTGACTGGGCTGAAACTACCCTGTGGTGGGCCTGGCCAGAACTGTTTATGGTGGTATCTGATTGCCCTAACAGAGTAAAAAAATGTGTCAGATGCCTTCTTGTTGGATCCCAGTGGGATGCAGGCAATAAGGTTGTTGTGACAGAAGGCGTAATACAAAGAAATAGCAGGCACTAATGCCTGCACTCACCATCCCCAAGTAGCCATAGGATGTCTCACTGAGAAAGGACTGGCATCCAACCTGGTGTTAAATCCACTAATCTGCTGGTGGGATAGAAACAGTAAAAATAAAAATTTAAACATCCATCTGTAATGTTTGATTGAAATGATATGGGAATTATACATACCTACATCTATACATGTATCTATAACCATATGTATCTGTATCCTTATGCTGTGGGTCAAGGGCTGGGGAGAAGTCCATGCAGAGGTCTGGGACGACAACTTGAAATGCAAAACCACCTTTGCGGAGATCCAGGAATGTGGGTTGAAGCAGGGAACCAGGGGAAGGACAGCCCTACAGCCACCAGAGCTTTCACAAACCACTTGTACTGTAGAGTGGTCACACAAGGGCAGTGGGTTGGTTGGGATGGAAATGTTATACTGTGGGAAATCATGTAAAAGCACCTACTTAACACATAGTTACTCACCACCTCCAGGGACAGAGGCCATTTACTGTTCATCCTTCAGGTGTGTGCTGGCTGTCCTGGCTCTTGATGACCTGGGATAGCAACGGGAACGGATTTACCCACCATCTGGGGCAATGAAGTGTTCTACTCCAGCTACCAAATGCAAAGCACAAGAAGTCTGTTGGTGCTGTTTATGTTTGTGTGAGTGTTTCTGCTTGTGCTGATCTGTGTTGCCAGTTAGGTACATGTACATGTAGGTATGTGTTTGTGTGTGTGCCTACTGAACTACATGCTCAGGTTCATCACTGTCTGGAGCTGGGGACATGGAGCTCATCTCTGCTGAGCTACCAGATTTGAATACCTCTAACAACCAAGAAATCTTGTACTGAAATGCTTTTGCTTTTGTCTTTTTTTATTTATTTATTTTAAATTAAAAATACATTTTTTTAGTTAGAGATGCTTTATTTTTATTTATTTTCTGAAAAATTCTTGTCTTCAGTGGAGAACTTATGCATATCTGTGGACAGTATGACAGGAAGTTTTTCTTTGAGTATTCTCTTTGCTCCTTTATTCCAAGAACCTGACTGTTCTAGTTCATCTCTGTCTGATTTCCCATCTCTCTTCCTCTGGTTTAGGACTCCTTGAGGATATGGATTAAATGAGATCTTGTTTGCAGGTATTGGCAGAAGAGGATGGTTAAGCACCATGGTTAAATATTTTTTAGTAAAGGAGGGTCTATGAGGCTTCGTCAGCAGAGAGAATGCATTACACTACAGTTTGGATGAAGACATGTAATCATGAATGCTGTGATTGACAACATGGAAGTCTTGAGACCAGAAAATTGCAATGTTCAGGATAGGGAACACGCCCCCAAAGTGTACAAGTCAGATCCTGTGAAAAACTCTTAGTAGGAGAAGTTGTCAAAGTTGTCCTTTTATCTGCAGTTTAAATGTATTCAGGTCCTTAAGTCCAACTGATTCCAGTACTTGTGTGAATCACCACTGTAAGGGAATAATACCGGAAAAAATCATACATAAAGACATCTGTCATACTCTACTTATGTTTAAACAATATGGACTACATATTTATGGAATCTGACTGTTGTTTTTTAAAATAAATACTCATGAACTTCTCAATTTGCTCACAATGAGAAATCCATTTGTCCATGCCTCAGAAGGAAGAAGCATTGAGGTTTTCCTACACCTGAGGTTCCTCTTTGGAAGATGTCTAACAGCAGCCAACAGAAGGTTGTGGGAGGTCAAAGAGATGAGAACATAATTTCCCCATGTACTTCACCCTGTCTTCTTTCATCTAAGTTAAAGAGAGATCAAGTGTTGAGAGGCTAGTCACTTATATTGTTATAAATTGGAATAATCTCCACCGAGGAACACGATTTTTGTGTTCTTTTCACATTGCAGTGCTATTTATATTCAAGAAAAAGTTGTGCAAAGTGCTTCTATCTAAACACACCTATTCTAAAGTAAACAAGGTGTGATCTCACATGGCATCCTCTGCTTCAAAGTAATTTATACAATTTTGCCATGAGATAAACATTGCCAGCACGATCCAGGCTGTCACTGAATTGTGAGCAACTCGGTGTTGTAAAGGGTTAAGCCTGCACAGAGAAATACACCACAAGGAGCCAAACTCATGTTCACATTTAGCTTGCTCAGTAACTTCATTGTGTATCCTTTGCCTAAGACACATCAAATTTACATGGACTTAATGAGACAATCAGGCCCATGAGATTCACTTCAGAGACATGTTATAACATTTTCCAAAGAGGGAGGGGAAACATATAATTACTTCAGTAGAACTAATACAGATTCAATAAGCAAAATGCTGACAATTACTTAACCACAAAATCTGGAGAAGTTAGCAAAAAAGACACTAGCAATTATTTAATCATAATGTCTGGAGGAGCTACCTATTAGGATATCAACAATTATTTAACCACATCATCTGGAGAATCCAGTAAATTTGAGCTCTTTTGAGTATATAAACACAGTTTCTAGAGATCTGGTAAAAAAAAGTACAGGAACAGTTATTTAATCACGGTGTCTGGAATATCAACACAACTGGCAAACTGGCTTCAGGATTTGAAGAAGCAAGCAAGAATTACCATCCCCCAGATCTCCCTGGAGCATGTAGCCTTTAATGTAGAACCTAACCTGAGCAGAGGACTCCGATCCCCACAGAGTTACTGGCAGAATTTTTGTCCTGTCTGCAAATAGAGGGGTTTTTGATTGAGGCACATGTAAGACAACCAAATAAGCATAGGTTTTAGGATTTTTCATGTATCAAAACGTCCCAGGTAAGTCTCTGAAAATTGCTTTTTCTGTTTTGAAGGGTACTGTCGTTGCTTTAATGATCTAGTTGCTAACCTGGGACTTCAAAGACACAAGATCAATACCCTGCTCTATCAGGTTGTTTCTGGGTCATAGTGGCCAAATCGCACGAACTGTCTATGCCTTCATTCTGCTGAAGAATGATGACAGTGCTGTCTTGCCCTGCAGATCAAGATAATAAAGAGCAAGAGAGATGTGAAGTGCACTGCAATGGAAATCTGGGAGATATCCAAGACAATTTGATTGGAAGATGGCAGCTGACCAACATAAAATGGCTCCCAAAACGGAATTAAAATTGCATCAGCAATACTTTGGGCTGAATAATATAAAAAAACTGCCAAAAAATGTAAAAGATTTCCACTAGGAACTTATCTTTATTTCAGTGGAAGGAGGTCTTCAGTTTATATGGCTTCTGTATCAGAGCCAGGCTTAAATCCCCAGCAAAAGGGTGCAAATATGAGCAAATGAGCACCCTGAGCCAGATGTGCTGACTTGCAGTTATTAGATATGAAGAGTTTTGTATATTGTGTGGTTAAAAAAATGACAGAGGACTCAGAGTGTGGATTAAATAACGCGTCTCCCTTCGAGAGTTGCTGGGAAATGAAGGCAAGTGGTTTAAAGCAAGAGAGATTTAACTCATAAATGCTTAATTCACCAAAATACATTTCAGGTTGCACCTATATTTGGAGGTTGTTCAAATCCTCTTACTGGAAAAGTTTCCATGTGGAAAGATCCACAAGGCATTTCCATTTCTGGTATGGGATGTAAGTACCACAGCCTATGTCCTGGCAGCACCCATTAGTTCAGTGACTTTCTCATCCAAAAGCTCCCATGAAATTTGCAGTAGTGGTGTCTCTTATCCCAACCATAGATCCTGATCCATTGCATGTCTTTGTAACAGATTGATTGCTGCAAAAACGTCTGTCAGGGAAAGACTGCTGATGTACTTTTTTGCACATCTTACACTCCTGCCCTCCATTAGCCCTGTGCTCAGGGCAATGGACAACGTGAGCATGGAGGGATTCCTCCCTCCTCTGCCTGTGGCGATATGAAACCCACATCTATAATCTTAGCATTATTTTTTTTTTATGCAAAAGATGGCCCTCCTACTCCTTGAAATTAATAGATAAGTTTAAAATGAACAAGGTAAAGTTCAGTATTTTCAACAAGAAAGGCTGACCATTTTCCCAGCCTCAGTGACCTTCACTTACAGAAACCTCCTGTGAAGTAGCGTTCCAAGCCCATAGACTTTCCACTTTCTTGAAGAATGTTTCAGCTTTTGTTCTATTTGGTGTAGACTCGCTCTTCCTTCCCTAGGCAGGAAGGGTTCCACATACATGCCATGAACTAGGAGACAAACAGTTCCTTGCTGAAATATTTGCTCTACTTATGTGTGTAAATAGGTACTTAAGTCCTTGAAGGAGAGCACGTAAGTCTCTTTCCTCTGTATTATCTACTCTCTGCTGTTTTTATAACTCTTCTGAAAATCTTACTCCAAGGCTACTTGGAGGCCTACTGACCTTCCCTGGCCAGCATTAGTATGAGAGTAATAATAGTGTC